>NC_056736.1:52963128-53593128 GCF_019279795.1 Protopterus annectens
GATGCTGTGTTTTTTGCTTTGGAGAGGGCGGCTCTTACCTGAGCATCAGAGATGTCAGGGGGGCAGCACTCTGCTGGGATAGATATTTGCTCTTTTGGGGGGGGGGAGTTTGCACTGAACCTGTCAGCCAGGATGTTGGCAATGTCTGTGGATTCAGTGTATTTTTTGTCATTTTGGACTAACTCTGAGCATATCTGGGAGTTACCACCCAGGATCCTAACATAACTAAAGAAAGCTTTGTGATTATCTTTAGTGTCCTGTGCAATTTTTCTCTCGAAACTGGCCTTAGATGATTTTATGAGGGACCATAGTTTTTTGCTAATATTGATCAGAGATGCCTTCCCTTTTAGGGATTTTGCTCTAGCATGTAGAAGCTTCCTTCTTCTATTGTATAGTTTATTTATGGCTGGGGTCCACTAGACAGGACGCCTGCCTTTGGGGGATTGGGTCTTGGTTTTATTTGGGATTGCATGATCCATGCATTCCTGAAAGTGTCCATAGAATGCGTTTATAAAGGATTCTGCTGTTTGGGCTGTATTTTCCACTGGCCCAGGGGCTTTGAAGGATTCCACCTTGGTTTTGAGGAGTGTGAAGTTTGCTTTAGAGAAGCATGGGGTGGGGTCGGGATGTGGATATCCAGTGAGATTAATTTATGGTCCGATCTTACCAGTGAGGGATATACCTCAGGTCTGGAGCATAGAGTCCCCATGTTGGTGATGATCAGGTCCAGTATGTTTTCCCCTCTTGTGGGAGTGGTGACAATTTGTTCCGTAGCATTTGAGTTTATAAAGTCTAGGAACCTCTGGGCTATGGTGTTAGGGCTTGAGTAGTGCTCCCAGTCTATGTTTGGGTAGTTGAAATCACCCAATATAATGGTGTTTGGAGAGATCTTCATATTTTCCAGTGTTTTCAGGAAAGCCGAGTGGGGTTCCTGAGTTTGGGAGGGTGGTCTGTAGCAGGCTATAAACTGAAAGGCAGTTTTACCCACTGTTAGTTGCACATGGATAGTCTCTGATGCTTTCTGCTGTGCCACCAACCTGGAGGTGTGGGTATCTTTGACGAATATTGATACTCCCCCCTCCTTTTGTGGTTTGGTCCGAGTTTTGGGGCCGAAAAGTATGGTATGAGGTATAACCTGGTAGTGCTGGGGTGCTCTCGGGAGCCTTGAACCAGGTTTCTGTTACTGCACAGATATCGATGTTCTCCATGCTGAGGAGAGTTTTGAGTGCATGCATCTTGAGGTTTAGACTTCTGGCATTGAGTAGCATTACCCTTAGTTTCTTTTTCTTTGTGATATCTATGGAGGTGGGTTTGTCTTTTGAGCCTTACCTAAAAAAGGCACCATGGGGGTGGCAAGAGCCTTTGCCAATATCTGAAAGCTCAGGGGTGACAGGTGCAAGCCGTCCCTAACGAAGCAACGTGGCTTGTCCAACATTGCTTGCTAACTCTATTACTAACTCTTAGATGTTCATTATTATTAGTACTGTTAGTACATTTTTGTATGACAATTTGTGTTTGTATAAAAATTTTTTTTTTCATCTCAGAATGTATCTCACTCTGTGGAGCTTTTCTCCCCGGGCCTCTACTGAAAATGGAAATTTCTCCAGCTAGACTAGCCCGGTCAACAAATGTAAAATAAAATAAAATAAAATAAAAATAAAATGTCATCCCAGGCTGACAGGCACTGGATCCCCTTAGAATGACACCAATAATTCAGCCAATTGTTGAAATTGATCATCTTGTCTTTATATTGTGGCATTATTCTTGGTGAGGGTAAGATGCTACTCAAGGTCAGGGTCATACCGGCCTGGGCTACATGCTCAGAGAGCTCCTCTATGTCTCTTTTCATGTAGTCCAGGGAGGTACGTCTCAGGTCATTCACACCAGCATGGACAATGACTGAGTCATATTTGTACTTGCCTTGGAGTGACCTGAGTGCTTGTGTTATGTGGCGGATCGTAGCGCCTGACAGGCAGCTCACCATGACCTTCTCCTTGTTCAGCTTGGTGAGCGGGACATCAGTGTGCCTGGCAATAGAGTCACCTATTACAAGTGTATCAGGTGTGTTGTTTAGCCTTAAGGACTGTGACTGTTCGGTACACTGGCTTTGTGAACTATGTGTTGCATGTGTTTTGTTTTGGGGTAGCAGTTGCTTGGGTGTCTGCTTTGGAGGTCTCTGTTGCTTAGGCAGATATTTATTTAGAGCCTCCGAGTATGTTTTTGTGTGTTTATGTGTTTGGTTTCCTGATGTAGTAGGTCTATGTGAGACTGGAATTGTATTGTGTATGGTTACCTTCTCCTCCTGACTGGTTACGCCAGTACTGAGTTGAGAGATCTCAGCCTCCAGTTTGGCTATACGGTTGCATCTCTCACATATGTTTGAACTTGTTGGGAGGAGGAGAGGGTTGTCTGTGTACATGAGGCAGTTGTAACATTGCCTCAAGATTCCCAGATTCTCCAGCTGGACTGGAGAGGAAATTGACAGCTAACCTTTGAACATGCTAGAATAGTATAAGGAACTCCTTTATAATTGAGAAAAAGGACCAAAGGGGAACAGAGTACTCAAAGGGAGTATGTGAGGCTGTAGTGCTATTTAATTTTTAGTACTAACTTATAGAAATGCTTTTGTGAGCAAGTGCCGGGCTATAGTTTTTGTGGAGCCGAGAATATATATATATATATATATATATATATATATATATATATATATATATATATATATATATATATATATATATATATGTGTGTGTGTGTGTGTGTGTGTGTGTGTGTGTGTGAGTGTGTGTATATAATATATGGTTTACTATCAGTATTTTGACTCAAACTCAGTCGAATGCACTATATCCAACAACGGAAAGTCGAACACAGCAATATTGAACTTTAAAAGCAAGCCTAGGAATGGGTTTTAACATGGGTCGAGACAGGGGCGAGGTTTGTAGTTTGGCAATTGCAGTGAACCCCTATCTCGACCCATGTTAAAACCCATTCCTAGGCTTGCTTTTAAAGTTTGATATTGTTGTGTTCGACTTTCCATTGTCGAGCATAGTGCGGTTGACCAAGTGTGAGTAGAAATAATGATAGTAAACCTAATACATATATATATATATATATATATATATATATATATATATATATATATATATATATATATATATATATATGTACACACATGGGTCTAGGACTGATGCTCGACGGTACTTTTCACCAAAGGCTTAATGGCCGGGTATATTTACGCAAAAGTGCTTTTAACCGAAAAATCACTTTCGCGTATGTATCCTGCAGCCAGAGGGAGTCGTGGAGGAATGACTGTTGTGGAGATTGTACTACAGTGCGGGTAAGGGAATTTTTTCCTTTTATCCACTGTAGTGCGATCTCGGAGTGAGAGTATTAAAGTAGGGGGGGCACAGCCCCCCTACATAAACACCTTTTTGTTGTTTTTCCATTTTTTTTTTTTTTGACGGACTTTAACGAAAGTGCTTTTTCGGTAAAAGCACTTTTGTTAAAGTGCGTTCGGTGATTTTGGATTTGGACTTTTGAACTTTTGTTCAGCAGTCCTAGATCCAGATATATATATATATATATATATATATATATATATATATATATATATATACATATATATATATATATATATATATATATATATATATATATATATATATATATATATATATATATATATATATATATATATATATATATATACATATATATATATATATTTATATATGTATATATATATATATATATGTATATATATATATATATATATATATATATATATATATATATATATATAGTGATGGAGAGGCACACACACACACACACACACACACACACACACACACACACACACACACACACACACACACACACACACACAGACACACAGATGAACATTGCTCTGTTGGCTGACTGTCTTTCTTACAGATACCTTGTATGCATGTGGAGGCTGAAGAAGTTAAACTGACCATGAGATGGTACTATTCACTAGCAGATTTCTTTTATCACATCTGGCATACTGTGTAATTGTGGACTGTATTGTACATGGAGTCTAAACATAATGCTTGCATAAAAAATTCTACTTTACAACTTTACAAGAATCGCATGAAGGCCTCTTACCATTAAAGTCATTTTTGGGGCATCTAGAACTGAATTATGTAGTAGTCTTACTTATACTGTTATAAAGATGCATGATCTCAGCAACACGTTCGACTGATAAGTGAAAATTTAAATATATATTTTGAAATTGCAGATACTTTTTTTTTACCCTTTACAATGAAATGTGCACATTTTACTGATCAGTAAACATTAGTAATTAGTAATCTGTTATGCTCTTCAGCATCGAGCTTGCAATGAAATAAATTACATGCACTGTAAAAATTTACGAAGCATCGTTCTTCTCAAATGATAAAAAACATCTCTGAATAATATGACTGAGTTGCATTGTCATCAGTTCCTAAAGGCAATGTTATATTTATGGACACATTTTCCTCAGTCCAGTTGCTGTTAACTCTACATGCTATAGTAACTGCAGACTAAATCACATCAAGAGTAATATCCTTAGACTAATGCTAAGAGCATCCCCCTTGCAAACTACATTTTACTCATGCAAATATTCTCTTACAATTTAAATGAAAAACAAAAAAATCACCCAAATGAAACATTAATGGCTTCGTTGGGACAGAGGATGACCTCTCTCAAGAGCTGAATCTACTATTGCAATAATATGTGTAAGCAGAACTAAATATTTCATCCACTCTGTCCATTTCTTTTTCAGGTTTGCTTGCTTACAGCATACAGTCCTCTGTAAGACAGTCATGCAATCACAGACAATAGTAATTAGTTATATATATTTTTTCTGTCATCTGTTGACTTATATTCAAACACCGAAGTATTCATAGGTGATGTCTTTCCCACCTTTATAGTAAACATAAATTGGTTAATGAAATATATCTAAATCAAGTTTATTAAGAAAAGTACAAATGTCCCAAAATGTCACCCAAAGACGTTATTGTGGTGGGATTCAGAAAAAAAATTGGCATTACACTGTGGCAGGTAGTGTAGTTAATTGCAGGGTGTAGGCAACTCAGAAACACAAGTTGTGCAGAAGCAACCTGCATTGCATGTTTTTCAGTGCTTTCAAATTACTACATAAAGAATATAAATGAAGTTACACAACCAAATGAGGCAGTAATGACATGGAAATGAGTGTAGGTGAGAGAATCCATGATTCATAATCTTGTATGTATCAGCTAACACATTTCACTGCATGCTACTAGAAATATGTGCTGTTTGCAGGAGATTTCATACTTACTTCCACAAAATACTAGTAACAGCAGCAAGAGTCTGTGCACAGCATCACTTTTTTCTTCTTGATGCACCTGGTCCAGGCAGAGTTATGTATTGTGGTAGATTGCGGCAATAATGTAGACTTAGGCAGAATACATCAGACCATAACATAACAGACTAGCAAACAAATGACAATTTCCATGCAGATAATGACACAGTAAGGAGTCCAGCAGATATATATATATATATATATATATATATATATATATATATATATATATATATATATATATAGATATATATATATATCACCTGTGTGCTGAATCTAAGGTAAAGTATGGTGTACCTATCTCAGTGCAGTCCAAAGAATGGATAGCACATTTCATCAGCTTCTGGGTCCTTTTGTAAAACCAACTGTGAACATGTCCTGTATCACATATGCACCTACCTAATGGATTTTTTTCAAGTTTCTCAACATTATGCCACTGTGCATGCAGTTTACTGGAAATGGCTGCAGGAAACTGTATCATCCTGTGATAGGTATAGTTTGCTACTGAGTTACCTGCATCTGGAAGCAGATCCCATTTCATGCCCACATAAGAGATGCCAGGGCTTCTTACAGTTCTTGATGATTCTGTTGAGTTTGGACCCTGCAAAGGCATTGATAAAGATCCACCATGGATGTGTAACCTACTCAGCCATAGGCAAATCTAGCACCTGTGCCCCACACAATGGCATTTTGTTTCTTACACAGAGGCACTAATTGAAGCTGTATGTGTCACCAAATTCCATGGTGCTCTGGGGTATGTGTTCTATGTCCATATGAAGTTCAGGATAATATATGTCAATATCCTCATGAATACTACATGGCACACTTGCTATATCCAGTGCAGAATTTATAGCAAAATGTTGCACCTGGATGATATTCTTGCTTATTAATTGATTTATTGCTAGCATCACTGCTTATATGTCCAGTCTCAGATCACAGTCATGTTGTCATTGACTGCCCCTCTGTCACTGTTTATGGCAGGTATGCCCAGATCAGAAGTAGTGTGTACATGTGAACATGCTTGCTGTGCCACATGAGAAGTACATAGGACAGCATCATTCACAGGATGTCCACTCTCCTTCTAAAGTCATGGTATCCACAATACTTCCACTGATGTTTTTGCCCTGCATGGATGGTATTTTACTATCTAGGACTGACAAAGCTAACATCATTCTTTTCCCAGCCAGTAAATCCTGACTATATGTTTCAACATCATTTTCATAATGAGCCACACCTGTGAAACTAACATTAGTTTTTGCTTAGCTTCTGATATTTCTGTATCACTCTCTCCACTGGCGGTACCACTGAGTGCAGAATATAAAGGATACCACAGTAAAAACAAAGAGATATGCTATTAGATGCAGTATGCACTTTACCTAACTATACCTTTAGTGATGGTATGGTGCTGCTATAGTTCTGAGGGGACTATGAAGACAAATTTAAATTCTGCAAACTAGACTGCCCTGCTCACAATATGTTTAAGGACCATAGAGAAAAACTTCTGCTAGGCAGTATAAAGATGATTTATCACTCAAGAAAATACAAGTGGGTTACTGGGCTATCACTGCTCCAATATTTAGGCTACCTTAGGGTATATGGCATGGTTCATCACCTCCATCTAGTGATATGAATTGTCCTTTCCTGGAAGGTATACCTATGGCACATCATCCAATACCACTCTGCTGTGCATTATGCTTGGCCTTCTCACTCATATCTGTAAATTGCTACTGACATTGCCCATTGTCCTGTTCTGCCCCCCAGCATTGATGCCCTAGAGCAAGGACCACCATACTTAATGCCATAATCACTGCCCTGCTTCTCTTCTACACAACATACGTAAGTCTTGATGCCTGAAGGTTTGCAAAAGGATTTCATTTTCTGCAGAAGTGACATTTTCCAGTCTCTGCATTCCTGGTAGACATGTGGACATGATAATATTGTATAAACATAGGCACTATAAAAAATATATTGACAGCATGAATGTAGGTATTTCATACAGGTACACATATTCACAACATGCAGACTCAAGAAGCCTTCTTAATTCACGACAGTGGCTAACCCTTAAAATGGTCTGGTGTGACACACAAAACATCACAGTATACATCCTCTGCATATTAATGACATATGACTGAAAGTAAATGTCACAGCTTGCTGCACAGATGTGGTTTGTAGGCCAGCCTATTGACTGATTGGAATACTGTCAGAGGTACTTCTACCTGTACGGTAGCCATGGCCAAATATCTGTGTGACATAAACACTAGACAGACTATGTCCTGCATGTTTCTCATCTAACAAAAATGCAGCAGCTATGGTTTCTATGGAAACAACGGTATGCTTCCCTATACCTTGTAAAAGCTACTTCTTATAGCCTTTGCCTCTGTTTCAACTATCTCTAATGTTTAAGCTACATTGTTAGTTCTAACAGTCTTCCTTCAAGCTAAACATAATTACAAGGTTAATCTAGGTTGTATGCATCCTGTGCAGTAATTATTTTAACAGCTTAGATATGTTTTTTTTTGCTAAAAAGGGTGACCTTTTTATGTGTAGTACAGAATGAAATGCAGCTGTACAGGATATGTTCATAACCTAGCCTTGTCAGACTCAATAGAATTTTGATAAATTATGCTAATATACCTGGCAAACCTTAATAGTTTTTCACCTGCCTTCTAAGGTATGATCATAACTGTCAAAATGAAAATTGCATACCTTATAAGCCAAACAAAAAAAACTGTAGCATAGAAAGTATCTATTAATTCAGTATACTGTCCTGCATACAAATCTTCAATGGGGAAAATGGCAATACATTCCTAAATTATTTAAATATAAACATTTCACAACAACACTTTTTCACAATATTAATTCAGCAAGACAGAGGGACTCCAAAATGGCCAGTTTCAATAAAAAACTTTTATTGTCGACACCACACGCGCTTTCACAGACTAAGCTGCTTCTTCAGGTAATGTCTATCAAAATAATTTTAATGCCTTGATGTCACATGATTAATCAAGGGAGGTAGTATATGGTATTTAAACTGAGATTTTTAGTTTGATAGACATTACCTGAAGAAGCAGCTTTATGACTTTGTGTTTCTCTGTATGCAAGGCATTGTAATATTCACTGGGTGTAGCAACTTCGGGGATCAGTGCTACTTTTGTCTTTTTTCATGAACTACTATAATGGCTTTCTTGCAAATATTTTTGAACTATTGGTAATGGGTGATCCCGTGTAATATAAACTTCACCATTCTCTATAATACTTTGTACTTTGTGGTTTATCTTTCCAATGCTTCTCAGTTACTTCTATATTATAATGTTTCTAAAATTCCAATGCAACATTCTTGCCACATGATTGTGCCTTTCAGTATGTAGGCCATGGCCATCTGCTATGACTGTCTCACATCCAGAAACAAGACATGTGACTGTTTCTAGTTCTATTTTGCAGAACTTGCACTTATCTGTTTCTCCAACCTTTTCAATGGGCTTTAGAAGTCATTGAGAACCACAACGGTCATAATCCAAAAAAAAACAACCTCATTCTGCTTATATTTTGCATTACTTTCTCATTTTGCTTTTTAAACTTTGTGTTACTGAATAGTGGTATTCTACAATCGCACTTGACATTAGAGGAATTATGATATTATGTTTGCAAATGTCATGCAAATTAGCTGTTCGGATGTTTTTGTCAGTTTACCTCCTTTTCCAGAGCCTTTCTCGAGATTTGTGCTATCTGCAGGTTAAGAGGTACACCACTCTTGCTTCTCTCCTTATACAAAGAATGGATTTTATCCCCTGTGAAATATTACTTCCTTCCCACCACCTACAGTGCACTCTCCTTTTTGTGTATTTCCTCTGTGTTATCTATATCTTTCTTACTGTCCTAAATAGCCCATTTTGACCATCTATTACTAACTGCCCAACAGCACAAATAGCGCATTTTATATGAACCTTTTCACAGCACTTAATGTCACAGATATCCTGCCACCAGTTGCAACAGTGGTCTGCAGTGCACCAAGGAAATTCAAGATAATTGATACTGCTGTCAATAATAATTATTTTAAGACTGTACCTGCCATGTACTTTCCTAAACAGCTGTGATGGTTCATATAGCTCTACTCTCAATTTAATTTCTCCAAGTATTCTCAGTTTCTAACAGTGACAGGAATGGCCTCCAGGGCACAATTACTTCATGACATTAGTGCTGTTTCACTCTTTGATATTAGCTAAGAGTGCTCTTCTCACCACCAGCAATGTGCCTAGAATTACATCTTACTCTAATTCCTAATGGGTTACATGTATCAGTAGCTTATCTAAATCTGACTGTAACTTCTTTTTTATTAGACATGTTGCTCTTACTACTACTATTGGAACTGCCTGGTTGTCTTTTTCCCACATTGCTCTCATTTCTGCCTGTAAATCCTGTCATTTATGACTTTGTATCTCTCTGTACGGATTCACTTTTTAATCTCAAAATACTGAAATTTCAAATTTCAGTATGTTGAAACCATAAAGTCAAATCCACAAAACATCGACAGCCCAAAACCATGAAACTTCAAATTGCAAACACACACCATACACCACACCACACATACAGCACAATACCCACACTACAAAAAAAAAAAAAAAAAAAACACACACATCTACAAACCTACAGTACAAATAATCAGGGGAGAAAGCCCCCCACACCCCACCACTTATATATACTAACTCCTAGATCACACAAACAGAAAAAGACAATAAACTCACAACCAGTTATTCTACAGTCCCTCGTACACATGCACACACACACACACACACACACACACACACACACACACACACACACACACACACACACACGCACACACGCACACACACACACACACACACACACACACACACATATATATATATATATATATACAAACACCACCACATTCAACACTTAAACACTCATACTTTAACCTGTCTACCCTAACCCACATGTACAACTTATAAACACACTCACATACACTCAAACACCTACCTAAAACTCTTTAGAAACACTCACTTACCTTAACTTCCACCTAAACCCACAAGCTACACCGGACACCATCCACACAATACATTACATGTCACGTAGCGTAAAGCCATAACCTCGAATTCGACATGTTTGGATTCACGATTATGCACTTTCGCTATTTTGAAGATTCAACTTTATAGTCTCGACATATTGAAATTCAACATTTCAGTATTTCGAGATTATAAAGTGAATCCCTCTGTACATAAGACACTAATCACAGAGTGTAGCAACTTTAGTGACCAATGCTACTTCTGCCTTCTTTTCATGGGCTACCATATCTGGTTTTCTTACATCTATTCTTTGAACTTTTGGTAATGGCTGATCATCATTCTCTGCAATGCTTTGTGCTGTGTGGCTTATGTTTCCAATGCTTTTCAGTTACTTCTAAATCATAGCATTTGCACAATTCCCATTGCAAGGGTCTTGCCACATTATGTGTTTTGCAGTATATAGGCCATCTGCTATGAGTGTATCACAGCCAGCAAAAAAGATGTGCGACTGTTTCTCATTCTGTTTTGAAAAATCTGCATTTGTCTGCTTCTCCCCCTTTTTCAATGAACTTTGTCAGCCAACATGCATGTAGTCCTCTAACCTGGACCGCCATTATTAGCCTTTCATCTTTTCGTTTTAATTCACCTCTTCTTAACCATTTCTTCTTCAGATCTTGGTCAACATGAGGTTGTTGAAGGAGATCTCTGTACTTCCACTACATTTATGAATTTTCCAGTTTTCTTTCAATCTCATCTGATCTTTTTCCTTACATTCTTTGTTTTGCTTTTTGGCTCACTCAGTTGATATCTGATTTTTGTCTACTTCTAGTCTGATTTGCATTCCTGCATGATCCTGAAAAGCTTCTGCTAAATTAAGCAAAGTTACTGGGCCGCAATCGCTAACTCATTCACTCTGTTGGAGCTCAGGAAGTTTGTACTGTAATTTCCAATGGGTGGAGCCTAAGCCTTTTCACAGAATCAAATTATATCCTCACATTTCAAACAAATGTTTATATCTCTGGAACAATAATGACTATGAAAGAAGTATAAATGGCAAACTCTTCAACACAAACTACTTTTATAGTGGTAGGATTCTTTAAGTTCTAGGTCTTAAACTAAATTTTATAAGTCACAGTAAACACAGTAACTATTACATTTTGTAATATTATGTAAACAACTTACAATATCTCAGCAACCACTCAAGTTTCACAAATACTATCAGCAGCATTTTATTCATCTAGCTGAGAGCTCTCATATGAAGCCAAGGAATTCTGTCTGTGTTATTTGGGTGCTGAGATATTTAGAAAAATGTGAACATTTTATCTATATAAATTAGTATCATAAGAAGACAATTAATATCTATTTACCTGCACTAGACAGAGGTCATATATTAATGTAGTTGGGTTTGCTACTGTGCAAGCTTTAAGATGAAATCTTTTAAAACTTTGTACATAGCATTGTTGTGGAATTATTGATGCAAATATGAACAAGCAATAATTGACCCCTAGAGGCGTCAGTAGGAGTTAACTGCAGATGCATCTGGTGCCATCCCTCGGATGTGATGAGTTAATGACTACACTAAGTGCAGCTGTTGTGTACATAGTGCTATATGCCACATGCTATTTTTTATAAATTAATTGATTCTACACTTAGCAAAGCAAAGGTAAATGTCAGAATATGCTAATAAAATTAAAAGTAGCTAAATTACATGACATTTAATAAATCTAACATGATGCAGCTATTCAGGAAGCTATAAAGCAATCATGTCCGTTCAATGTAGGCATTTGCCCTGAAATCCAAACCTCTTTGGATTACAGCCAAGATTCCACTTAAAAAAAACATGTTAGCAGTTGCTGCTACCATCATTAACCTGTATGTGTAACAGATTTTAATTCAAGGTGTTACTGCTGCTGCTACCATCATTAACCTGTATGTGTAACAGACTTTAATTCAAGGTGTTACTGCTGCTGCTACCATCATTAACCTGTATGTGTAACAGACTTTAATTCAAGGTGTTACTGCTGCTGCTACCATCATTAACCTGTATGTGTAACAGACTTTAATTCAAGGTGTTACTGCTGCTGCTACCATCATTAACCTGTATGTGTAACAGAGTTTATTTCAAGGTGTTACTGCTGCTGCTGCCATCATTAACCTGTATGTGTAACAGAGTTTAATTCAAGGTGTTACTGCTGCTGCTGCCATCATTAACCTGTATGTGTAACAGAGTTTAATTCAAGGTGTTACTGCTGCTGCTGCCATCATTAACCTGTATGTGTAACAGAGTTTAATTCAAGGTGTTACTGCTGCTGCTACCATCATTAACCTGTATGTGTAACAGACTTTAATTCAAGGTGTTACTGCTGCTGCTACCATCATTAACCTGTATGTGTAACAGATTTTAATTCAAGGTGTTACTGCTGCTGCTACCATCATTAACCTGTATGTGTAACAGACTTTAATTCAAGGTGTTACTGCTGCTGCTGCCATCATTAACCTGTATGTGTAACAGACTTTAATTCAAGGTGTTACTGTTGCTGCTACCATCATTAACCTGTATGTGTAACAGACTTTAATTCAAGGTGTTACTGCTGCTGCTACCATCATTAACCTGTATGTGTATCAGACTTTAATTCAAGGTGTTACTGCTGCTGCTACCATCATTAACCTGTATGTGTAACAGACTTTAATTCAAGGTGTTACTGCTGCTGCTACCATCATTAACCTGTATGTGTAACAGACTTTAATTCAAGGTGTTACTGCTGCTGCTACCATCATTAACCTGTATGTGTAACAGACTTTAATTCAAGGTGTTACTGCTGCTGCTGCCATCATTAACCTGTATGTGTAACAGACTTTAATTCAAGGTGTTACTGCTGCTGCTACCATCATTAACCTGTATGTGTAACAGACTTTAATTCAAGGTGTTACTGCTGCTGCTGCCATACCTCATCCAAGAAGAAGGGTGTTTAAACCCTCTTGACATGTCATGGATTTCCTGATGGAAATTATAAAGTGAAGCCTGGTGGACATGGAAACTCTAGAAGAAATATGCAGCCTCTGCCACCATCACCTGTGGCCCCAGGGAAATCATGAAGAACCCATACAAGTAGAAACAAAGCTATGTGTAGAATTATGTATATTAGCTACAGGTACTTTTTAGAGAGACACACAGGGGATATTATGGGTGTCACAAGTCTCAGCTGCCAGTATATTACATCAGTTTCTAAATGCAATGCTGCAACATGCAAGGGAGTATAGCTGATCCCCATGCATCCCAAAGAAAAGAGCAAGAACCATGCAAGAATTGTATGCAATAACATACTTCCTTGAAGTTTTGAGGACCATAGATTGCACATACATATAAATAAAAACCCCATCCAGTGAGCAGGGGGAGCAGTACAGCAACAGAAATAGATACCACTCTACAAACTGTCAGGTTTTCTATAATACCCAACGGATCATTTACAATGTCTGTGTAGGCAGCCGAGGCAGTTTTTATGCCTCACACATATGGCACACTTGTGAGCTGTTTGCAAGGTTTCCTAGGGATAACGCTCCACAAGGGTGTCTAGTTACGGATGTAGTTAATGCCCTGAAACCATGGCTCATGACACCCATGAGAAACCCACACAACCCCACCGAGCAAGGATACTACAATGCCCATGCTCAAACTAGGAATAACATAGAATATGTTTATGGCTTGCTCAAACAAAGGTTCCAGTACACAGACACATCAGGAGGTGCCCTGCAGTATGACATAGCCACTGAAATATTTACTCTGTTCCATGCTATACAATATCATTCTCAGGAGACAGCTTCAGCAATGCCAACTAGGGCCAGGACAACAGTTTCCAATGCCACATGCAGGGGAGTTGCTACAGATGAGGAGTTTGAGGGAGAACCACCAGTCACAGATGCTGCCAGTGGAAGTAGCCAAGCACAGTATGCCATGGCTCTGGCTAAGAGATAAAGGATAGCACACACACACACACACACACACACACACACACACACACACACACACACACACACACACACGCACACTACGATTACTGTGTTATGCAAATTCTCATATGTCCCTAAGGTAATAACATGTCCCAGGTGTACAGTAATGTCAGTAATACTTTATGAATGATTTTTGCAATATACAGCTATGGATTTTGCCCACTAATGTGCATCAAGCATTTCAGTTGGCCACTGTATATAAAGCAGTGAGCAGGTAAAGGCAGCATCATTGGCACAAGTATTACAGTAAACAAGACTTAAACATCTTCCTCGGCTGAATGAAAACATTAGTAACAGAAATACAGTGAGGGTTAACAATTACAAAAGCAATTATGTATAATTGATTAAGAACTAGGATTAAAAGCATCTATTCTACAAAACATTTATATTAAAGGAAGGTTCTGAGTATGCAAGCATTAGCTATCCACTCTGAGCAGTGGAGACAAATGAAACCTGTAGTCACAAAGAAAAGTGCAAAGGACAGTACACAGTCATCATTACTTGCACAAGGTGGGTGGGGGCAGGAAGGCAAGCCTGACACCAAAGAGGTGACCATGTGCAAGTAAAACAAAAAGTTATTCCTTAAATATCCAATTTACTGTGCCAGTAGCAATGTTTTAGTACTCAACAGTACTGCTTAGATAAGTAGAGTATGTCTATGTGAGAGGCGGTATGGGCAAGTATTTGTTGAAAGTGTGTGTGTTTGCATGAACACAATCAAGCACTGAGCTAGCACTACATACTGGCATAATGGACAGGTGTGAGCCATGCATGGTAGAATAGTTAGTTCAGTGTCATTGCCTTCACCCATGAGAACCACCCCACCTCTGTCAGGATTTGCACTTAGTTCCATGGCTTTGCCATGATTTTGGGGTGTTACTCAAATATGAGTGATGTCTGCTGGATGAGCTATTATCACAGCTGTATCCAGGACGACAATCACGTGGCCTACCAAGTCTGGGTGTGAACATCACAGTCACTGATGGAGAAGTGGAAGTAGTGCCAAGGATCTTGCACACCCATATCAGCTAACACCAGACAATATAGCAGCTCTATAGCCATGTGAATGATGACTCTCCCCCAGCAGATGTTCCATTACATACACTAATCAATCCAGTCTGTCATTCATCCTGTCCAAGGAGTCACCCAGACAATTCAGTCAGTCCTCCATATCAGAATGCACAATGTTTAGTACTCCCACTGTCAGTTCTGAGGCCCTTGTGGAGCATGCTTGAGCCTTCATGACAGTCCTCAGATATGCCATGACACCTACTGACACACCAACATCAGGAGCAGGGTGGACAGCAAGCATCCTCTGAAGCACCTGTAACAACCTACCTGTGTGGCAGCTCACACTCAAGATAGCTATGGGGAGAATCAACCTGTTCTACAACTGAAGCAACCACACTACCCTGATCAATTGTGTCACCCTCAACCCATCCAATGTTTGATGTCTCCGTGTCATAGGAATGCATAGGCATACTGACTGTGTCCAAAATCGGAGCAGGAGATATTGGGGGCACAACCTCAATGTCAGACTGGCCCTGTGCTGCCCAACACCACGCCTCTTCATTGCTGCTATCATCATCACAGGCTATGAATACTCTGATATCAGGCAGCAGGATTCCTATAGTGCCACTGGCAGCATTTCTTATGATAACAAGTAAGCAACAAAAAAAAAAAAAAAAGCAATAGAATAAACAAAGAGCAAACCTATGTTATGTGAAATATATTTTACATTTTAAAAGATGCTAAAGGAATGAAATCAAATAATTTTGAGTTACACATATATCTACCTTTTGGATATTAATAAGAATACAGAAGATTTGCTTACCGTATACAGGTGGTAATGCAATGACAGACCCAGATATATATGAACAGGGAAGGGAAACAGGGACGATAAGCATCACAAAGCAAATAAAACAGACAAATGCCTTTGCAGTGGCAGAATAAGACACTTCTCACAGACATTTGTACCGTTCATTGGATGATGTGGGGATTATATACAGTTAAATGATAATTTTACAGAGAGGGCTAAATGTATACATGCATTTTGTTAGAATAGTGGGTTATTGTGGAAAAAAAAATCAACTCTTCTCAGTATGGCTATGACCACTTTGACAGTATTTGGCATTAACTATAATTCTGATAATGTATCCCAGAAAATAAATTTCTGAGGTTGCAATGAGATTTAAAATGGATGAAATTATCACTGTAATATGCCCATTGACTGAATTTATTTTTCTGTTCAGCTTTTTTCTCTGTCATTTTTACTTTCTAATGCCTTTTGCATTTGGTATCGACTTGGCAGTGCTCAAACATGGTTCACTCCCTACAAAAAAGGTGAACTTTTTAATTTAGGCACAGAAAAGCCTGCTGCAAGTGAACAGTTGTCAGCACTATAGCTACTACTCACTGAATAAATTCCATCTGTCAAATAACTTCCCCTAGGGCACAAAGTGCAAATACAGTGAAATTAAAGAATGAAAACAGGTGATGCAGGGTTCAAATCCAGTTAACAAATACATTTACAAAGGGGTCAGAATACCATTTATTACAGCATTTTGATTAGGAGTATCACAGTACATGCACGCAAGCATAATAAGTATTCTCAGTCTATAACTGTATGCCATTTTTAGCAGACATAAACCAAATTTTATAAGCCTACATGCCTACCCCAATAGCTATTGGTTATTGCTTTAGGCAGTGAGCACATCAGATTAACTGCGTGTGGGTTCAATACCTAAAAATAGATATTAGCTTTTTTACAGGCTACTATTTATAAGATATATTACATTACCTTAAATACTACATGACATTAACAATTTAATATTTATAAATGCAGTTATTACTTTAGAAATATCTGATATAGCACTGTGAAATACACAATTCTATTAATCATATTTTACCATTGTTTTTGATTGATTGTATAACACATTAATGACGTTCCATCATATCTTGATGTGGCCAGGGTGTACATATATACTTGTCATATTGGTTTACGTATTGAAATAATTAAGTAATGTGACATGCTATTGATCTAATTTTCTCTTTTAATCCCCTACCCTATTTCTTTATCTCTCTATCTATCTATCTATGTATCTATCTATCTATCTATATCTATCTATATAACTATCTATCTATCTCTATCTGTCTATATATATATATATATATATATATATATATATATATATATATATATATATATGTATATATGGGTCTACTTCTATTCGCTGACAGACCATTTCACTGAAACCCAGAAACCCATTTGGTCGACAGCTCATTTCATCGACAAAAGTATACAAGGCAAAAACCTGGGATTTGCCCCCCTCCCCACTGTTGTGCGACTGTGGAGTTGTTATATATAGTTGGGGGTGTGGGGGGCACATCCCCCCACATTGGGGGGGTGTGGGGGGTGCAGCCCCCCACCTAGAATGTTTGTCGATGAAATGAGCTGTCGACCAAATGGGTTTCAGTGAAATGGTCTGTCAGCGAATAGAAGTAGACATATATATATATATATATATATATATATATATATATATATATATATATATATGTATAGATTCACTTGAGAATCTCAAAAAACTAAAATACCGAATTTCAGTTTTCTGAAATTCAAATCCCAAAACCTTACAAGCCCGAAACACCACAAGCGCAAAACTTACAATCCCGAACATACACTACAAGCACAACACACACATACACATACAAGCACTCTCCCCCCACAATCAAACACATAATCCTAAAATACAAATAAGGAAGTGGGCAAGCCCCCCTGCAACCCCCAAACCCCCCTACTTATATATTCTAACTCTGAGACGGCACAATCACACACACAAAGGTAACTCACACCCACACATTTCAGAGCCCCTTGCACACACATAACATAACCAAAACACACACTAACATACACTACAGCCCATAACCTACACACTCATACATACTTACCTGCACTTAGATCCATTTATACACCGCAACACCAGAAGCTCCAAACATCAGGATTTCGAAATTTCGCACTTCTCATGTTCTGTGATTTCAAGCTTTTGAGCTTAAAATTTTGAAAACTAAAATTGGGTGTTTCAGTTATTTGAAATTCTAAAGGGAACCCATATATATATATATATATATATATATATATATATATATATATATATATATATATATATGGTTTTTTTTAGTAAATACTTTGCAACTGAAAACAAAATGAAGATCAGCACAAGAAGGTAGCTCGACCACTAGGGTTCGGATCACCATACCTCCACAAGTGGCTGCAGCAGCACCATGACAGGTCGCACAGACACCCAGCACATCCGGGTCACAACCTGTCAGTGTTGCCTCCACAATTCCTGCCCTCTCTGCTCCACCACTGTCAGGTATATCTGCCCCAACTGCTGGTGCAGTGGTACCTTCCAGGAGCAGTAATAGAGGAGATGGAGATTTTGCCACCCATCAAGAGCTGAAAGGGCTGGTTGAGTTTTATGCAGATTGGCCTCAGTGTTTGAATCAGCAAGGTTGATGCAGTTCTGTGTTGTATTGCCAAAACAATGCCATATCCAGCACTGACCCAGACAACTGACACAGGAGACTGTGATGACAGTTCTGTGGGTGAGGACTAGATTCTCACTGTTCTCAAACTGTAAGTGGTTACTCTTCCAGGATTCCCTACTTATCCCCAGTCTTGCTGTTTCCCAACAGTTGTGTCCATCACCATCCCTGTCTGTCTGTCCTGTATAACAACACCTGCTACATAACTTACTGTACATAGCTGACCTCTCATTCCTTATCTCTCAAAAAAAAGAAAAAAAAATTGAGCACCTGTTTCACATCACCTGCTAAATAACTTACTCTACATAACCTGAATCTCATTCCTTAACTCTAAAAAAAAAAAAAAAAAAAAAAAGATCGAGCACTGTCTTACAAAAAAAAAAGAAATTGCACCCCCTGCATAGCTCTTCACTTCATCAATGTGGCATCTTGACACATTTGATTTTCTACAGTTTGCTATACAACATTATTCTATGGTTGTCACCCATCCCTGGTGCGGTGACTCTCCAAAGTTATGAAATTGTGTGTACAATGTTCATTTATGTTCTGAAAAATGGTGTTCTTCCACCACCCTCCTGCAAATTCCTGTTTTCAATTAGAGCTGCTGGTCAAATTATAATTTCATGATATTTTAAATTCCTATCATATGTTTAACTGCAGACATCTGTATTTATTTCCCTTTCTAACATTTCAATAACAAACCATTTGAATAGTGCAGCAAGAAAGCATTTTCAAAAACATTACATTACCAACTGATAGACATAGCAAACCACCCTCATCCTGTGTACTTCTTAATGTTGGTTGTAATTTCCTACCCCCCCCCCCTTGTTCCCTATAGCAAGAATGTTATTGTACAGAGCATGACACACTAATAATGTGGAAATAAGTAATATTAACACACCATACAGTTGGTCCTACTTATCCCAGAAAAAAATGTTTTGTTATTACTCTCTCCGTCTTTTTCTCACTCTCTGATCATAGAAATAGTAATAGTAACACACTGTACAGTTGGTCCTACTTGTTCCAGAAAAAATAACTTTTGCTATTACTCTCTCAATCTTTTTCTCACTTTCTGATAGTCTCTTCTGCTTCAGTAACTTGTTACTGATCTTCAACTGTATGATTTAAATTATGTGAAATGAATCATGGTGTCCTCCAACCCTTTCTGTCCATCATTTGTGTCTGTCTCATATGTCCTGTATGTCTGCACCAACTACCTAACTTACCCTGCATAGCTGACCCTCTCATTCTCAAGCATCTTCCACCAAATCTCTATCTCTAAAAAATAAATAAAGAAGCTTATCCTGCTTATGTCTTAATGTTGGTTGTACTGTCCTGCTTCTTCCTGATCCCTATAGCAACCACTTTATTGTACAGAGCATGACAGATTAATAATGAAGACAAAAGTAAGAATAACTCAACATATAGTTGGTTCTACATATCCCAAAAATACTATGCTTATTACTCTCTCCCATGCCTTTCATCTGTCCAGATTGTCACAGAAAGTCCAGAATTTTGACATATTTTTGGTCTGCTTCTCATTAAATGTGTAGTTTTTTTGGCAAGTCATGGATGTTTAAAGTCACTAAATAATGACATACATTTAACTTTCAGACTTTGTATCCTTCGGATAATTCATGTTGAAAAACTTCTGCTATTCTATTGTTGCATGATGAGAAAATGCGCAGATCTATAGACAAATTTTTGCATAATTTCAAAGGTTCAAATCCAGGCATTAGCTAAGTGCCACTGTGTTTTAGTACACTGCTTTATCTGTAGCTGTTGTCTATGTATTGCTATGAGCCACTGTTATCCTACTTCTGTCATATGCTACTGCACAGTGTCTAGTGTGAAGCAACTACTGCAACTTAGGCTAAATGGAATTACGCAGCTTAGGTCAAAATCTTGTGTGGTTTTGCCTTCAGCTGCATTATTCTAGTGCCCTTTGCACTATCATTCTTCTGTATGTATGTATGTTCGATCAGGATAATCTTCTGTTGAAGAAGCTGAAGAGTTGAATATACAGCATACAGCTGTCATGAGAGTAATGAAGAGTAATGCATACATTCTTCTTTTCTGCAATCTATTGTCACATTGGAACTTTGTGAAGTAGGACGTCCTATGTAATGTGTTTAGACAATACTCATCTATTTTTTGCATACTGTCAAGGTTTGAATCCAGATATATGCCAAAGCATTTTCAAATATTTGTAAGCTGCTATGGATGTAACTGTTGGCTACACATTTTTTAACACATCATTGTTATGCTATGTATTAATGTACTTCCTCTTTACTGTGAAGACTGTCTCATACAGATCTTGCCTGAATAATTAAAATAATAAATCAAACAGTAACACAACACAGATATGTGCAGAAACGAACCATAGAATGATCTTTTATTTTGTGTGTATGTGTATTCCTGTCACCAATGGTCAACCTCTTCCCACCCCTTCTGTCTCATCAAATAAACCTCCTTGATTCAAAACCGTTTAAATAAGTAATTTCCCACCAGCAATTAAATACCTGGTTCCTCATGTGTATCATGATAAACCTGCAGAATTCATATAAGTATTGCAGAACTGCAACCATCATGGCAAATGTATAAATCCTGACACCTGAAACATGGCCATACCACATATATGTTCTATATTTCATCGGATTCAGATGTGGTTGTATGTGTATAATGCTTATTTGCACAAAAGTTGGAAAAGAGCAATACAGACTACTTCTAATTCCCATTCTAAGTTCAGCACCTCAGAATATGATTATGCATGCACTAACAGTTTACCATCAGCAGCACAATTGAGCATGCCAGCTCTGTGCTTCAGACAGAGAGTAAAATAATATTTACAACTAATAATTTTTTCATTTAGGTTATACAACTTCTGTATTTCTTTATTAAATTTTGAAAACAAGATACCTGGATTTTAGAGAAATGCTGACTCAATTAACTCACTCTGTTAATATATGTTTGCACTCCAATGGTTATAGTGGGTAACATTTTCACACATAATCCTTCACTGTTATTCTTGAGTACACTGCCAAATTTAGAAACGGCCTGTTTGTATTATGAATGCAAATTGTGCAGGTGTGAGACAAGACAAGTGAAAGTGACACTATAAATGTTTAACTATTTCCATGCAACCATCCTGAATGAACTGTCAGGAATGCTTGATTTGACAATCTACTGTTTTACTATTGTGATTATCATTGACATCCAAACTATGAAACAAGAAGATTTCCCTCAAAGTAATGTGATGTACATGAATGACAATTGACAATTTACTCTGTATGTCATTGCATGGGACAAACACATTGTTGTTACATTGGCCAGTCCACACACATGCATTTGTCTCAACACCAGTGATGCACAGTACAGCTGTCTCAAACAGTTTAATTTCACTAAGTACAAATGTGCTTTTTCACATCATTAAACTAAGACTTTTCCTGTAGTGCTTGCAACTATGTGCATTTCCACGTAATTAAACTAAGACTTCTCCTGTAGTGCTTGCAATTAAAACTGTGTGTTTTGTTATGTAAAACAACAAGAAGGGAGTTCAAATCTCACTCTGGAGAACTTGTGCTTGTGGCTTCAATGTCAAGTATGTATAGCTTTTTGAACAGATGAGCTGTATCAACTTCCAATCAGAGGAATATTTTAACATGGGAGAGGATGCTCCCATCCCTTTATCCCACTTTCGTAACATTTTCTCTGCATCACACTGATGAGGTTTTCATGTCAAAAGTGCACACTGTGCCCTTACAAGTCAGTTTTCACCTGTCATACTTGTGGGAAATTCTGTGCTATATAGATTGTGTAAACAGATAGATAGGGGTTTGTATCCAGTACTTTTTAACTATTTTGGAGATGTATTTTCTCAGCCAGTATCCCCAAAAAACCCACTTATAAAACAATAAGGAACCATAAGAATTTCAACTCTACTAATTTCCAAAATGAACTCAAATTATATAATTGGTCAGTTTTGAAGCAACTACCACTTGAAGAAGATGTGAATTACTTTAATACCAGATTCCTAACCATCCTTGACACCCATGCAGCAGCTCATTCTATTAGAACTAAAGTAAAAGTTGCTTCATGGCTTTCAAAAAAAACAGACAAAAAATCCTACTTAGAAATAAGGCTTGGACCACCTCGCGTGCCACAAAAGCCCCCATGGATCAACTTAGATATAGACAGCTAAGGAATGACACAAAAAAATCCATTCCATTAGACAAGAAAAAACTATTATTGTCATCTGCAACAGAAATACCAAAACAAACCTCAAAAGTTTTGGGCATGTATAAATAAACTTCTTCACCCAGGACAATCCACCACTCCTACCCCCTCAGCTACTAACTAAAAACCCCAGAAGAAGTTGCCAATAACTTTAACAGTTTCTTTGCAGAAACCATCCAGCACCTAGATAACAAACTATCCCCTGGCTACCCAAATCCGATAGCCACCATACCCAATTCCCAGCTCTCCTTTAACTTTCAACCAGTTTCCATGTCACTAGTCCAAACACTAATTAAGAAATTAAAACCAACTACCCTATCTGCAGATCTCCTTGCAGAATATCTACAAAAAGCTGCAGATGCCATAGCATACCCCATCTCCATCCTTATCAATAGAACAATATCTGAAGCTTCCATCCCTATTCCACTCCATAAAGGGGGCAATTGTACTGAACTGTCAAATTACAGACCCATAGTTATTCTATCACCCCTGAATAAAATTATGGAGAACTGCATCTATAAACAACTACTGAATTATCTTACCCAGAACAGTCTCTTGACTAACTCTCAACACTGCTTCAGATCATTCCATAGTACCACCTCAGCCCTCCTCTCCTTCTTCAATGTCATAAACCAAAACCATAACAATAATAAACTTTCCTCAGCCATTTTTCTTGATCTTTCCAAAGCCTTTGATATTGTAAACCAGCAACTACTCATGCATACTTTGAAAACCATCTCCCTAGATGACCAGGCCATTCAATAGTTCCAATCTTACCTCAGTGGTAGACAACAGGCTGTCCTATGGCAGGACAAACTATCCACCCTTTAACCTATCACCCTCGGAGTCCCCCAAGGCTCCATATTAGGACCCTTTCTATTTTACATCTTTATTAATGACTTATACGGTCATCCCAAATGCAACATGCATTCAATATGCAGATGATTCTGCTTTAATATGCTGGGCCACCTCCTCTATAGATCTGCAGACGTCATCCCAAAATACCTTCAACACAGTTAAAAATTGTCTCCTTAATTGTCATTTCATGTTGAATCCTAACAAAACCAAGCTGCTGCTTTTCTCCCCCACTCGTAGGTCTTCCTTCCAACCTTTACTTTGAAGTCTAACAACAGCACCATTATTTCACCAGATCCCTCTACTAAACTCTTAGGGGAAATAGTAGACAATGCCCTTAAGTTTAATCTGCATATTAATAAAACTATTAAAACAGTTAAGAAAAAACTTGGCTCACTCTACAAGATTAAGCTATTCCTAACACCACTAGCTAGAACTGTAATTGCTCATACACATCTACTCTCCACCCATCTCTATGCCTCCCCTTTATTCATAGACCTGAGCAAAACTGACCTTAACAAACTTTCAACCTGCTATAATCACATTGCTAGATTTGCGACTGGTGCAGCTTACAGAACTCATCACTGTCTTAAACTAAATCAGCTAGAGTGGCTTGAACTGCCTAACCTACTTCAGGTTAGCCAACTAATAGTTGCACACAAGGTTCTCTACTACCCTGAACATATGCCTGTACTTAAAAACCTCATCACCCCCTACAGTAACCTCAGGACACTTCACTCATCTGACAGACTACTAGTTCAAACTTTCAAAACCAACAACTCATCTGGGGAATCTCTATTTACCAACTTGGAGCTCTCTTCTTTCTGACCTTTCTTCAGAACACTCTCTAACTCACTTTAAAATAACTCTAATTCAGTACTTTAAAAAGCTTTGGCTATGTCCTTGTTCTATTCCTAACTCTTACCTATTATAAAGTGCTAAAAGAGGACTTCATGCCATGCTTGACTGCATTCTAGCTGTTATGTCTGTAATCAACTAGTTTTACTGCTATGAGAGTCTGTTTGACATTTAATATCCTTTTAATGCATGTATCACTGCCCTGAATTTGCAGGTTTTGTTTATATGTAATTATACAATTATGTAATTGTTTGTTCTATGTATGTCTGGAGCTTTTCTACCAGGGCCTCCACTGAAAAAGGTCATGAATCCAGTCGGACTATGCCTGTCAACAAATGTATAATACATAAATAAATAAGCAAATTTTCACTGTCAAAGGATAACCCTATAAATTTATATAACCCCCAAGCAATAAACAGTTTTGGAAACACAATGCTTACATCATGCTATCAGAAATGAACTACATTACAGTGGTTGTATGAGTTATCCTGTGGTGCATGGTATTGATATTGAGTTGTTAGAATGCATAAGTGCAGAGAAAGGACATTTGAATCTATCAATGATTGACTGCTGTGATTGTGTGTTTGTCTGTAGTATTGTAGACAGAAGCCTTCTAATGCATGTAGCTGTCTTGTGTTACTGCCCACTTCAGCCACCTTTATATACTTTTAGAAGAATATCAACGTATGAAAGAATGGTGATATTATTCATTATAAATGCACACTGTCATAATTGTAAAATATTTTGTGTGGCACATATAATTCAGGCAGTGTTCTGTACCTTATGATTTTAGGTAGTTTGTTCAAACCAGTCATTACTCCTTAGACTCACTTGTGTCAGAATGATGGTGAATGTGCAGGTAGATGACAATGTTGTCAGCCAGCTATCTGCTGTGCATGTACATGGCCAAGGATTCTTATTATAATTCTTTCTGCTCATTTTTCACACTGAAATGTTTTACTGGATAATGATCATGCCATGGGATGACATTTGGCTTTCCAGTGAGAACTACTAATGCTTTTTCTATGGTGTGAGGGCATGAGACAATGTTTTGCATGGCGTTGCCATAGTAAGGCATGTGTTTGAATCTGTAATTATCCACACATCTTGCACAATTGTCATTCTCCTGTCACAGTGACAACTGCATTACACATCACGTGGGTTTGGGTATACCTAGCAGAGGGCAATGTTGTGTGAGAAAGACACTTATAGCAGCATATAGTATTTTAAAGAAATTACAGGCATACATATCCCTTGCAGCAATAACACAATATCATAGCTTCAAAGACCAAAATATCTCACAATTGTACCACTATGGCATATGCATTCTTTCCAGTATCACGTAGCTTCTGTCATCCATAGTCAGGTCTTCAAAACCCACATTGCTTGACTGTAAGTATAGTGTGTCATAATGCTGTTATGCATGAATGATATTCACAAGTGTTATAATATGAGCAATTAGAGTGGAAGAAAACTCCTGCAGCCCTTTTATCTTATTCAAATTGCAAAATAATCATATGATGTCATGACTTCACATAGGTGGAGTCACAGCTTTGTTAAGATTTTCACTGTTGTGCATGTGATTCATACACATGTTGATAGTTGGTAGACTTACATAGATTGACCTTCAATTCCAGCAAAGGCCAGTATTCTATGAATGTACTGACATTACACCAACACTGCATGAAGTTATTAATCTCGATTTTTACTTTGGAGAAAGAATTATAAAGTCATTTTATAAAATCCTGTAAATGAAACAGTTGTTCTGTGAATGTCATGGTGTGAGTGCCGCTGCATCATATGCATTCAAAAATGACTTCTATAACATATCTATACATTCATAGTGTGTTTCAAATCTGGGACAATGTTGTTGTACAAAACAACAAGAACAACTTTCTTGGCAGAGAAACCTTGACATCGCAATGCTCACAGCTGTATGAACATTAACATAGTTATCATCTTATCATCGATCTGACCAAATAATATTGTACACATTTTCCTCAAATGATCTTTATTACTTTACACATAAATTTAGTTTATTTGAGACATGATTCATTACTATATCATGTTGCATATGCAGTCGATACATGTCTCTATAGAGTGTGTAGTATGATAGGCAGGGGTTTGAATCTGGTAACATCTGTCTGTTACATAAGAATGTCAAACAGGAATGGCTTAGGCAGAGGAATTATTTATTTCATAGCCATAGGACAACATTTGTAAGGCATATCTCCCCCACAGTATGGGAGCCATACCCATTACAATAGGGAACTGCTGTAAGCCTTTCAAGTATGCTCATCATGACACACACAGTATGCCTATTTCTGTGGTGTCACAGGTTGATATGAATATTTCTGATATCTGTTCAGCCATGTGTTTGAGTCTAGAAAGATGCAAATGTTGAATTTGTCATTGATTGTTCATAAGTATTACTTAATTTCCAGATAAGAATGCAATAAATTGCATGTCTTCCTCCAAACATTTATGCATTATTGTAATTGTTTTCTTCACACTGTATAGCTTTATTGGATACGAGGACGTATATAGCATGCCTTCATGTACAGCACAATGGCAGATGATCATAAAGTGTGATTGTGTCTGTGTTCAGACACTTTATTGTGTATTTGTGTCTTTACATGCTGTTATGACCATGTTCAGTGTAATGTATTGTGACCATGTTCAGGATAATACTGTATTAGATGAGCTCCATTTACAAACAGAGACATTGAACTACTGAAATGCCATCAGATCTGTGTTGTCATTTGTCACTTGTGTGTTTTCAGTGCTATCATATTACTGTTAATCATGCATGTGTATATAAAACCCATGCTTAAGACACTTGTCAAGGTAATATGCCCCTTTATCTATGGTTTTCCAGTGACAACAAATAGTAAAACATGTCCCTTTCTGCTGTGCATGGCACAGCTGCTGTATGGTTTATGATTTATTTATAGTGGAGGATGAAGTAGAAGATACAGCAATATAGTCAGTTAACACACATATATTCCCTATACTTGTAGTCATATTCAGTTAATGCATGGTATGTGAATAGCCCCTGATGTAATCACTGCCCTTGCTAACAGCTTATCTCAACTTGGGATGTTATCAACATTAATATCACACTTACTCCCCTGTCTTACAATGCTGCATTGTGTCTCTTTAACATCTATTCTTAACATGTCCATTTTTAAGTTATGCATAATATGTAAACATTTTGAAACAGGATTATTTATTATTGCCATCAATATGGACTTCTTTCTGTTGAAAAATTTTTTTTGTGACATCAATACATTTGAATGTATTAACTGCATACATTTTTTCCATTTACTCTCAATGTCATACTTAACGCTGCATTATTAATATTGTAATTATTTATTTTATTTTATTTTACGTTTGTTTACCGGGATGGTCCGACTGGGAGAGTGTCCATTTTCATTGGAGGCCTGAGAGAAAAGCTCCAGCTTAAGCTTACATACAAAGTCATCACATCAAATAATAGAAATTATAGACAAAAAAAATGAGTGCTAACACATTTATAGAATAAAAATTTAAAAACAAAAATATATACATAGTATCAAATAGAACAAGACTATAAACACTTGAATATAGACAACTATATAGTTGAACTTATATATGTGGAGGAACATAACATTAGTTTGGAAATTAAGTAGGGGGAATCAGTTAGGCAAACTAATGCATAGTTAGTAATACTTCCGTGGCGATAGTTGCAGCTAGGAATATAACTAGTTATAGAAAAGTAGTGTTGTTAGAGGGGATATGTTAACAGAGTTAGTATGTACAGCCAAATTGTATAAGTAATCTCTGTGCAATCTTCCAATTTCATGCCCCCAGCATCTACATTCCTATAGTTCACCTGGTCTTAATTCATATAAGCTGCCTATACATGTCCGTGTAATACGTTTTCCTACAGGCAATGAGTTTTGTTTATATTGTGTACCCCAAGACTGCCAGTATCATTTTATGGCCATCGACACATTTGCTGATCACGAAACAGTGCTTGAGAATGTTGGTGCACGATGAGCGGCATGCAGATTCAATGAGTGCCACTGCTCATCGTCAGTGCTCTAACTGCACTAACATGATGTAACTGTGTAGGCTTCAAATTAATCCTACAAGTTTGTTAATGAATTCCAAGGATCATCTTAGATTTCTTCTCCTCATGTTTTAAAACTTTCACCATGTTTGAATCTGATGAGGTCAGCAGATATATATACAGTCCCACAATTGCAGATCTATATATGTAATACATTTCAAGGAAGTTCATTCCTCCTTCAGAGTGAAGAATATATAATCTTGGTAAAAACTGATTTTTAAATATCATTTAATAAGTGTGAAGCATTTTTCTCATTTTTATGTTTAATTGATCTGATACATTTTGGGACCAGACAATCACCCCAAAAGTGTAAGTTAGAACAGGAAGAACACATTGATTTATAAGTTTTACTTTATGCCTAGATGTCAAGGATGTTTTCAATATTAGTTTTACTCTTCTGAAGTACTCTTTAATGATCTTTATTCGTATTTGTTCATGTTTTATTGTCGATACTCCCTCCCGCTCAAGTTCTCTTACAGTACATTTCTGTCCCAGGTTGATATCTTTTTGGTGCTGCAACTTGCCTGTTTTAAATGTTGCCTTTGCACATTTGTCAAGATCAAATATCATTATTATATCATCTGAGAAATGTTACCCTTTTGTAGTGATGCTTTCAACTGCTTATCTGATAAATTATGCAGTTTTAAGCCATCCACAAAAAAAAAAAATCTTTAAACAAGTATGGTTTCTATGCTCTAGATTGTAATCATAGCCTAATTTATTAAGTAAACAGCTTAATGGGTTAAGGCCAAGACAAAGCAGCAGAGGAGAATGAGAATCACCCTGGAATATCTCCCTTTGAATTTTTATCCTGGGATAACTTATACTTCGTAATGTTGTTCCAAATTATTTTCTTTTGTTACCATTTTAATCTACAGCCATAACTGATTTTTTTTCTAAATGAGTATAAACTTTGCATAAATTCTAGTACATTGTTTACATATTGTCAGAAGGAAAGCTATCGGTTTATAGTTCTTAGGATGGCTTGCAGGTTCTCTCTTATGGAGCAATATAATTTTTTTAGTTGTTAACCATGTTTATGTCTGGTCGGGATGCACATATAAGTAAATGTTATTCAGGGCTAAATCTTTGTGTAAAGAAGTTAATGCTTTAACCAGAAGTTAAGTACTGCATCTGGTCCTGGAGTTTCCCATTTAATAGCTTTTCTTAATTTTGTCTCCATTTCTCTGGTTATTATTTCATCCCATTTCATATCCTCTACCAATTATTTTAATTCTTCTATCCATTCAGCATCTTTATTATGTTCAACAAGGTCTTTATACATACATCTCCAAAAATATGTCAGTTTCTTTCTCCTTTTTGTGGTATTTCTGTTCCTTTTGCTTTGCTTCCCAATTCTCTAAAAATTAATTTTTTGTCATCAATGAATTGCATATTTTGTACATTTCTTTTATATTTATCAGCATTCTTTCTACATTTTCTGTTGTGCTGATGTTTTTAGTTTATTACCGTCAATAATATATATTAAATATTGATCTTTTTTACTGTGCATTATTTACCAAATAAAGGCAGGTCAGAGCTAGCAAGTACGGCAAGTGCAAGGCAAACAAACATGTATAAAACAAAAAAGAAGCCAGCACCTAAGATTAATGAGAAGTAATTTATTAGAACTAGACTGGTTTCAGCAAGTAGCTTTCATCAGTAGTGTAATCACAGGCAGCAGGAAAAGACCTCACAATAAATACCTGTTCCAATCAAAAACGTTGTCATCATTTCCTGTTTTGGAATGATAACAAAAACAAAATAATGTTATAGATGTACAATGTCTAAATAATTATTATATTAGGCATAATAAAATAAGCATGTCAATTGATAAATATTATACCTGCAAGTGTATGAGGCACAAATACAAAATGAAAGAAATATTACAATTTATCATTGAGTCCAGGGGAAAAAAGACCACCAAGTTTCACTATCCATTTTCTTTCCTTCCTATTAAGTATATCATGCCAACCAGTTTTAAAAGATCTATTACCAGTAATATTATCAATAATTGTAAATGAAAATTTGGCAGTAGGGTGAATCAGTGTATGTCTGTATAATGCATTGGTAGCTCGGGCATTCCTGATATCACCTATATGTTCAGACATTCTAATCCTAAATTGTCTAGATGTCTGGCCTACATAAAAGGCTTGGCAAGTACAGGTCACAAGGTAAACAACCCAGTCCGTACTGCAATTACCAAAACAATGTATATTGTAAAGTTGTCCAGTATTCCTGCTAGTGAAAGTTTTGGTTTTAAACACGTACTTACAAAATCTGCAGTGTCCACAAGGATATGATCCAACCAGTTTGTCCCCCATGAGAGTTTTCTGTTGATAAATAGCATCTCGAAATGTGGTTTTCTTATAATGAGAAAAATGCGACCCTAAGGTCTTACCTTTTCTATATGAGAATGAACACCTGTCCCCAAGGTAGTCCTCCAACTGTGAATGAGTTTTTAAGATGTTCCAATGCTTGTCAACAATATCCATAAGGTGCACTGTATTCCTGCCGTATGTTGTAACAAACCTCAAAATGTCATTATTATTCTGCTTGTGATGTGGTTGGTATTGTAATAATGTAACCCTGGATTGGTTTCTAGACCACTGCATGGCGGAACTAACATTTTGTTTTACATATCCCCTGGCTAAAAATCTATTGGCTAAATCCTCATGGTGTTGTATCAGGTCTTGTTGAGAAGAGAAAATCCTATTAAGGCGTAAGAACTGAGATTTGGGAATATTATTGATTGTATGTTTGGGATGGAGACTGTTGGCATGCAGCAAGGTGTTATATTCTGGAAATTTATGATATACAGTAGTTCTTAGTGTATTATCAGACTAACACTGTAAAAACACGTCAAGAAAATGAATTTCATTTTGATGGTAATCAACCGTGAATTCAGCACCCCATATATTTCCATTAAGATGTTCTATAAACTCATCCAAATATTCGCTACCTCCTTTCCAGACCAGCCAACAGTCATCCAGGTATCTTCTCCAAATGTCAATTTCAGGCAAATATAAATTATAAAGTTCATCATAAATAATATGCTCCTCCACATACCCCATATAAAGGTCAGCATAAATTGGGGCAAAGAGGCCCCCATGGCTGTACCTTGTATTTGTCAATAGCAATCATGTTGAAAATAGAAAACATTTTTTGTGAGAATATGTTCCGCCATACAAATAAGTAAGGTGTTATAACCAGGGCTATAGATATTAGTTCTATTCAACCAGAATTCAATTGCAGCTAATCCAGCCCAATGTGGAATGTTAGTGTATAATTATTTAACGTCAAGGGTACACATTAACCATTGTGGTTGTAGTTGGGATTCTGAAACAATTTGCAAAAATTCTGTGGTATCTTTGAGTCTAGCTCTGATGAATGGCAGAAGTGGTTTGAGTTTGTCCATGAGAAATACTGACAGGGGTTCTGTGAGGGACCCACTCCCTGAAACTATAGGTCTACCAGGTGGTGGATAAGAAGATTTATGGATTTTGTTCATAGGAAAGATATGAGCCGGGTTTGTCTTTGGTTGGACTGATTTTTTAATATGATTATGCATGCACTAACAGTTTACCATCAGCAGCACAATTGAGCATGCCAGCTCTGTGCTTCAGACAGAGAGTAAAATAATATTTACAACTAATAATTTTTTCATTTAGGTTATACAACTTCTGTATTTCTTTATTAAATTTTGAAAACAAGATACCTGGATTTTAGAGAAATGCTGACTCAATTAACTCACTCTGTTAATATATGTTTGCACTCCAATGGTTATAGTGGGTAACATTTTCACACATAATCCTTCACTGTTATTCTTGAGTACACTGCCAAATTTAGAAACAGCCTGTTTGTATTATGAATGCAAATTGTGCAGGTGTGAGACAAGACAAGTGAAAGTGACACTATAAATGTTTAACTATTTCCATGCAACCATCCTGAATGAACTGTCAGGAATGCTTGATTTGACAATCTACTGTTTTACTATTGTGATTATCATTGACATCCAAACTATGAAACAAGAAGATTTCCCTCAAAGTAATGTGATGTACATGAATGACAATTGACAATTTACTCTGTATGTCATTGCATGGGACAAACACATTGTTGTTACATTGGCCAGTCCACACACATGCATTTGTCTCAACACCAGTGATGCACAGTACAGCTGTCTCAAACAGTTTAATTTCACTAAGTACAAATGTGCTTTTTCACATCATTAAACTAAGACTTTTCCTGTAGTGCTTGCAACTATGTGCATTTCCACGTAATTAAACTAAGACTTCTCCTGTAGTGCTTGCAATTAAAACTGTGTGTTTTGTTATGTAAAACAACAAGAAGGGAGTTCAAATCTCACTCTGGAGAACTTGTGCTTGTGGCTTCAATGTCAAGTATGTATAGCTTTTGAACAGATGAGCTGTATCAACTTCCAATCAGAGGAATATTTTAACATGGGAGAGGATGCTCCCATCCCTTTATCCCACTTTCGTAACATTTTCTCTGCATCACACTGATGAGGTTTTCATGTCAAAAGTGCACACTGTGCCCTTACAAGTCAGTTTTCACCTGTCATACTTGTGGGAAATTCTGTGCTATATAGATTGTGTAAACAGATAGATAGGGTTTGTATCCAGTACTTTTTAACTATTTTGGAGATGTATTTTCTCAGCCAGTATCCCCAAAAAAACCCACTTATAAAACAATAAGAAACCATAAGAATTTCAACTCTACTAATTTCCAAAATGAACTCAAATTATATAATTGGTCAGTTTTGAAGCAACTACCACTTAAAGAAGATGTGAATTACTTTAATACCAGATTCCTAACCATCCTTGACACTCATGCAGCAGCTCATTCTATTAGAACTAAAGTAAAAGTTGCTTCATGGCTTTCAAAAAAAAAACAGACAAAAAATCCTACTTAGAAATAAGGCTTGGACCACCTTGCGTGCCACAAAAGCCCCCATTGATCAACTTAGATATAGACAGCTAAGGAATGACACAAAAAAATCCATTCCATTAGACAAGAAAAAACTATTATTGTCATCTGCAACAGAAATACCAAAACAAACCTCAAAAGTTTTGGGCATGTATAAATAAACTTCTTCACCCAGGACAATCCACCACTCCTACCCCCTCAGCTACTAACTAAAAACCCCAGAAGAAGTTGCCAATAACTTTAACAGTTTCTTTGCAGAAACCATCCAGCACCTAGATAACAAACTATCCCCTGGCTACCCAAATCCGATAGCCACCATACCCAATTCCCAGCTCTCCTTTAACTTTCAACCAGTTTCCATGTCACTAGTCCAAACACTAATTAAGAAATTAAAACCAACTACCCTATCTGCAGATCTCCTTGCAGAATATCTACAAAAAGCTGCAGATGCCATAGCATACCCCATCTCCATCCTTATCAATAGAACAATATCTGAAGCTTCCATCCCTATTCCACTCCATAAAGGGGGCAATTGTACTGAACTGTCAAATTACAGACCCATAGTTATTCTATCACCCCTGAATAAAATTATGGAGAACTGCATCTATAAACAACTACTGAATTATCTTACCCAGAACAGTCTCTTGACTAACACTGCTTCAGATCATTCCATAGTACCACCTCAGCCCTCCTCTCCTTCTTCAATGTCATAAACCAAAACCATAACAATAATAAACTTTCCTCAGCCATTTTTCTTGATCTTTCCAAAGCCTTTGATATTGTAAACCAGCAACTACTCATGCATACTTTGAAAACCATCTCCCTAGATGACCAGGCCATTCAATAGTTCCAATCTTACCTCAGTGGTAGACAACAGGCTGTCCTATGGCAGGACAAACTATCCACCCTTTAACCTATCACCCTCGGAGTCCCCCAAGGCTCCATATTAGGACCCTTTCTATTTTACATCTTTATTAATGACTTATACGGTCATCCCAAATGCAACATGCATTCAATATGCAGATGATTCTGCTTTAATATGCTGGGCCACCTCCTCTATAGATCTGCAGACGTCATCCCAAAATACCTTCAACACAGTTAAAAATTGTCTCCTTAATTGTCATTTCATGTTGAATCCTAACAAAACCAAGCTGCTGCTTTTCTCCCCCACTCGTAGGTCTTCCTTCCAACCTTTACTTTGAAGTCTAACAACAGCACCATTATTTCACCAGATCCCTCTACTAAACTCTTAGGGGTAATAGTAGACAATGCCCTTAAGTTTAATCTGCATATTAATAAAACTATTAAAACAGTTAAGAAAAAACTTGGCTCACTCTACAAGATTAAGCTATTCCTAACACCACTAGCTAGAACTGTAATTGCTCATACACATCTACTCTCCACCCATCTCTATGCCTCCCCTTTATTCATAGACCTGAGCAAAACTGACCTTAACAAACTTTCAACCTGCTATAATCACATTGCTAGATTTGCGACTGGCGCAGCTTACAGAACTCATCACTGTCTTAAACTAAATCAGCTAGAGTGGCTTGAACTGCCTAACCTACTTCAGGTTAGCCAACTAATAGTTGCACACAAGGTTCTCTACTACCCCGAACATATGCCTGTACTTAAAAACCTCATCACCCCCTACAGTAACCTCAGGACACTTCACTCATCTGACAGACTACTAGTTCAAACTTTCAAAACCAACAACTCATCTGGGGAATCTCTATTTACCAACTTGGAGCTCTCTTCTTTCTGACCTTTCTTCAGAACACTCTCTAACTCACTTTAAAATAACTCTAATTCAGTACTTTAAAAGCTTTGGCTATGTCCTTGTTCTATTCCTAACTCTTACCTATTATAAAGTGCTAAAAGAGGACTTCATGCCATGCTTGACTGCATTCTAGCTGTTATGTCTGTAATCAACTAGTTTTACTGCTATGAGAGTCTGTTTGACATTTAATATCCTTTTAATGCATGTATCACTGCCCTGAATTTGCAGGTTTTGTTTATATGTAATTATACAATTATGTAATTGTTTGTTCTATGTATGTCTGGAGCTTTTCTACCAGGGCCTCCACTGAAAAAGGTCATGAATCCAGTCGGACTATGCCTGTCAACAAATGTATAATACATAAATAAATAAGCAAATTTTCACTGTCAAAGGATAACCCTATAAATTTATATAACCCCCAAGCAATAAACAGTTTTGGAAACACAATGCTTACATCATGCTATCAGAAATGAACTACATTACAGTGGTTGTATGAGTTATCCTGTGGTGCATGGTATTGATATTGAGTTGTTAGAATGCATAAGTGCAGAGAAAGGACATTTGAATCTATCAATGATTGACTGCTGTGATTGTGTGTTTGTCTGTAGTATTGTAGACAGAAGCCTTCTAATGCATGTAGCTGTCTTGTGTTACTGCCCACTTCAGCCACCTTTATATACTTTTAGAAGAATATCAACGTATGAAAGAATGGTGATATTATTCATTATAAATGCACACTGTCATAATTGTAAAATATTTTGTGTGGCACATATAATTCAGGCAGTGTTCTGTACCTTATGATTTTAGGTAGTTTGTTCAAACCAGTCATTACTCCTTAGACTCACTTGTGTCAGAATGATGGTGAATGTGCAGGTAGATGACAATGTTGTCAGCCAGCTATCTGCTGTGCATGTACATGGCCAAGGATTCTTATTATAATTCTTTCTGCTCATTTTTCACACTGAAATGTTTTACTGGATAATGATCATGCCATGGGATGACATTTGGCTTTCCAGTGAGAACTACTAATGCTTTTTCTATGGTGTGAGGGCATGAGACAATGTTTTGCATGGCGTTGCCATAGTAAGGCATGTGTTTGAATCTGTAATTATCCACACATCTTGCACAATTGTCATTCTCCTGTCACAGTGACAACTGCATTACACATCACGTGGGTTTGGGTATACCTAGCAGAGGGCACTGTTGTGTGAGAAAGACACTTATAGCAGCATATAGTATTTTAAAGAAATTACAGGCATTCATATCCCTTGCAGCAATAACACAATATCATAGCTTCAAAGACCAAAATATCTCACAATTGTACCACCATGGCATATGCATTCTTTCCAGTATCACGTAGCTTCTTTCATCCATAGTCAGGTCTTCAAAACCCACATTGCTTGACTGTAAGTATAGTGTGTCATAATGCTGTTATGCATGAATGATATTCACAAGTGTTATAATATGAGCAATTAGAGTGGAAGAAAACTCCTGCAGCCCTTTTATCTTATTCAAATTGCAAAATTATCATATGATGTCATGACTTCACATAGGTGGAGTCACAGCTTTGTTAAGATTTTCACTGTCGTGCATGTGATTCATACACATGTTGATAGTTGGTAGACTTACATAGATTGACCTTCAATTCCAGCAAAGGCCAGTATTCTATGAATGTACTGACATTACACCAACACTGCATGAAGTTATTAATCTCGATTTTTACTTTGGAGAAAGAATTATAAAGTCATTTTATAAAATCCTGTAAATGAAACAGTTGTTCTGTGAATGTCATGGTGTGAGTGCCGCTGCATCATATGCATTCAAAAATGACTTCTATAACATATCTATACATTCATAGTGTGTTTCAAATCTGGGACAATGTTGTTGTACAAAACAACAAGAACAACTTTCTTGGCAGAGAAACCTTGACATCGCAATGCTCACAGCTGTATGAACATTAACATAGTTATCATCTTATCATCGATCTGACCAAATAATATTGTACACATTTTCCTCAAATGATCTTTATTACTTTACACATAAATTTAGTTTATTTGAGACATGATTCATTACTATATCATGTTGCATATGCAGTCGATACATGTCTCTATAGAGTGTGTAGTATGATAGGCAGGGGTTTGAATCTGGTAACATCTGTCTGTTACATAAGAATGTCAAACAGGAATGGCTTAGGCAGAGGAATTATTTATTTCATAGCCATAGGACAACATTTGTAAGGCATATCTCCCCCACAGTATGGGAGCCATACCCATTACAATAGGGAACTGCTGTAAGCCTTTCAAGTATGCTCATCATGACACACACAGTATGCCTATTTCTGTGGTGTCACAGGTTGATATGAATATTTCTGATATCTGTTCAGCCATGTGTTTGAGTCTAGAAAGATGCAAATGTTGAATTTGTCATTGATTGTTCATAAGTATTACTTAATTTCCAGATAAGAATGCAATAAATTGCATGTCTTCCTCCAAACATTTATGCATTATTGTAATTGTTTTCTTCACACTGTATAGCTTTATTGGATACGAGGACGTATATAGCATGCCTTCATGTACAGCACAATGGCAGATGATCATAAAGTGTGATTGTGTCTGTGTTCAGACACTTTATTGTGTATTTGTGTCTTTACATGCTGTTATGACCATGTTCAGTGTAATGTATTGTGACCATGTTCAGGATAATACTGTATTAGATGAGCTCCATTTACAAACAGAGACATTGAACTACTGAAATGCCATCAGATCTGTGTTGTCATTTGTCACTTGTGTGTTTTCAGTGCTATCATATTACTGTTAATCATGCATGTGTATATAAAACCCATGCTTAAGACACTTGTCAAGGTAATATACCCCTTTATCTATGGTTTTCCAGTGACAACAAATAGTAAAACATGTCCCTTTCTGCTGTGCATGGCACAGCTGCTGTATGGTTTATGATTTATTTATAGTGGAGGATGAAGTGGAAGATACAGCAATATAGTCAGTTAACACACATATATTCCCTATACTTGTAGTCATATTCAGTTAATGCATGGTATGTGAATAGCCCCTGATGTAATCACTGCCCTTGCTAACAGCTTATATCAACTTGGGATGTTATCAACATTAATATCACACTTACTCCCCTGTCTTACAATGCTGCATTGTGTCTCTTTAACATCTATTCTTAACATGTCCATTTTTAAGTTATGCATAATATGTAAACATTTTGAAACAGGATTATTTATTATTGCCATCAATATGGACTTCTTTCTGTTGAAAAATTTTTTTTGTGACATCAATACATTTGAATGTATTAACTGCATACATTTTTTCCATTTACTCTCAATGTCATACTTAACGCTGCATTATTAATATTGTAATTATTTATTTTATTTTATTTTACGTTTGTTTACCGGGATGGTCCGACTGGGAGAGTGTCCATTTTCAGTGGAGGCCTGGAGAGAAAAGCTCCAGCTTAAGCTTACATACAAAGTCATCACATCAAATAATAGAAATTATAGACAAAAAAAATGAGTGCTAACACATTTATAGAATAAAAATTTAAAAACAAAAATATATACATAGTATCAAATAGAACAAGACTATAAACACTTGAATATAGACAACTATATAGTTGAACTTATATATGTGGAGGAACATAACATTAGTTTGGAAATTAAGTAGGGGGAATCAGTTAGGCAAACTAATGCATAGTTAGTAATACTTCCGTGGCGATAGTTGCAGCTAGGAATATAACTAGTTATAGAAAAGTAGTGTTGTTAGAGGGGATATGTTAACAGAGTTAGTATGTACAGCCAAATTGTATAAGTAATCTCTGTGCAATCTTCCAATTTCATGCCCCCAGTATCTACATTCCTATAGTTCACCTGGTCTTAATTCATATAAGCTGCCTATGCATGTCCGTGTAATACGTTTTCCTACAGGCAATGAGTTTTGTTTATATTGTGTACCCCAAGACTGCCAGTATCATTTTATGGCCATCGACACATTTGCTGATCACGAAACAGTGCTTGAGAATGTTGGTGCACGATGAGCGGCATGCAGATTCAATGAGTGCCACTGCTCATCGTCAGTGCTCTAACTGCACTAACATGATGTAACTGTGTAGGCTTCAAATTAATCCTACAAGTTTGTTAATGAATTCCAAGGATCATCTTAGATTTCTTCTCCTCATGTTTTAAAACTTTCACCATGTTTGAATCTGATGAGGTCAGCAGATATATATACAGTCCCACAATTGCAGATCTATATATGTAATACATTTCAAGGAAGTTCATTCCTCCTTCAGAGTGAAGAATATATAATCTTGGTATAAACTGATTTTTAAATATCATTTAATAAGTGTGAAGCATTTTTCTCATTTTTATGTTTAATTGATCTGATACATTTTGGGACCAGACAATCACCCCAAAAGTGTAAGTTAGAACAGGAAGAACACATTGATTTATAAGTTTTACTTTATGCCTAGATGTCAAGGATGTTTTCAATATTAGTTTTACTCTTCTGAAGTACTCTTTAATGATCTTTATTCGTATTTGTTCATGTTTTATTGTCGATACTCCCTCCCGCTCAAGTTCTCTTACAGTACATTTCTGTCCCAGGTTGATATCTTTTTGGTGCTGCAACTTGCCTGTTTTAAATGTTGCCTTTGCACATTTGTCAAGATCAAATATCATTATTATATCATCTGAGAAATGTTACCCTTTTGTAGTGATGCTTTCAACTGCTTATCTAATAAATTATGCAGTTTTAAGCCATCCACAAAAAAAAAAATCTTTAAACAAATATGGTTTCTATGCTCTAGATTGTAATCATAGCCTAATTTATTAAGTAAACAGCTTAATGGGTTAAGGCCAAGACAAAGCAGCAGAGGAGAATGAGAATCACGCTGGAATATCTCCCTTTGAATTTTTATCCTGGGATAACTTATACTTCGTAACGTTGTTCCAAATTATTTTCTTTTGTTACCATTTTAATCTACAGCCATAACTGATTTTTTTTCTAAATGAGTATAAACTTCGCATAAATTCTAGTACATTGTTTACATATTGTCAGAAGGAAAGCTATCGGTTTATAGTTCTTAGGATGGCTTGCAGGTTCTCTCTTATGGAGCAATATAATTTTTTTAGTTGTTAACCATGTTTATGTCTGGTCGGGATGCACATATAAGTAAATGTTATTCAGGGCTAAATCTTTGTGTAAAGAAGTTAATGCTTTAACCAGAAGTTAAGTACTGCATCTGGTCCTGGAGTTTCCCATTTAATAGCTTTTCTTAATTTTGTCTCCATTTCTCTGGTTATTATTTCATCCCATTTCATATCCTCTACCAATTATTTTAATTCTTCTATCCATTCAGCATCTTTATTATGTTCAACAAGGTCTTTATACATACATCTCCAAAAATATGTCAGTTTCTTTCTCCTTTTTGTGGTATTTCTGTTCCTTTTGCTTTGCTTCCCAATTCTCTAAAAATTAATTTTTTGTCATCAATGAATTGCATATTTTGTACATTTCTTTTATATTTATCAGCATTCTTTCTACATTTTCTGTTGTGCTGATGTTTTTAGTTTATTACCGTCAATAATATATATTAAATATTGATCTTTTTTACTGTGCATTATTTACCAAATAAAGGCAGGTCAGAGCTAGCAAGTACGGCAAGTGCAAGGCAAACAAACATGTAAAAAACAAAAAAGAAGCCAGCACCTAAGATGAATGAGAAGTAATTTATTGGAACTAGACTGGTTTCAGCAAGTAGCTTTCATCAGTAGTGTAATCACAGGCAGCAGGAAAAGACCTCACAATAAATACCTGTTCCAATCAAAAACGTTGTCATCATTTCCTGTTTGGGAATGATAACAAAAACAAAATAATGTTATAGATGTACAATGCCTAAATAATTATTATATTAGGCATAATAAAATAAGCATATCAATTGATAAATATACCCGCAAGTGTATGAGGCACAAATATAAAATGAAAGAAATATTACAATTTATCATTGAGTCCAGGGGAAAAAAGACCACCAAGTTTCACTATCCATTTTCTTTCCTTCCTATTAAGTATATCATGCCAACCAGTTTTAAAAGATCTATTACCAGTAATATTATCAATAATTGTAAATGAAAATTTGGCAGTAGGGTGAATCAGTGTATGTCTGTATAATGCATTGGTAGCTCGGGCATTCCTGATATCACCTATATGTTCAGACATTCTAATCCTAAATTGTCTAGATGTCTGGCCTACATAAAAGGCTTGGCAAGTACAGGTCACAAGGTAAACAACCCAGTCCGTACTGCAATTACCAAAACAATGTATATTGTAAAGTTGTCCAGTATTCCTGCTAGTGAAAGTTTTGGTTTTAAACACGTACTTACAAAATCTGCAGTGTCCACAAGGATATGATCCAACCAGTTTGTCCCCCATGAGAGTTTTCTGTTGATAAATAGCATCTCGAAATGTGGTTTTCTTATAATGAGAAAAATGCGACCCTAAGGTCTTACCTTTTCTATATGAGAATGAACACCTGTCCCCAAGGTAGTCCTCCAACTGTGAATGAGTTTTTAAGATGTTCCAATGCTTGTCAACAATATCCATAAGGTGCACTGTATTCCTGCCGTATGTTGTAACAAACCTCAAAATGTCATTATTATTCTGCTTGTGATGTGGTTGGTATTGTAATAATGTAACCCTGGATTGGTTTCTAGACCACTGCATGGCGGAACTAACATTTTGTTTTACATATCCCCTGGCTAAAAATCTATTGGCTAAATCCTCATGGTGTTGTATCAGGTCTTGTTGAGAAGAGAAAATCCTATTAAGGCGTAAGAACTGAGATTTGGGAATATTATTGATTGTATGTTTGGGATGGAGACTGTTGGCATACAGCAAGGTGTTATATTCTGGAAATTTATGATATACAGTAGTTCTTAGTGTATTATCAGACTAACACTGTAAAAACCCGTCAATAAAATGAATTTCATTTTGATGGTAATCAACCGTGAATTCAGCACCCCATATATTTCCATTAAGATGTTCTATAAACTCATCCAAATATTCGCTACCTCCTTTCCAGACCAGCCAACAGTCATCCAGGTATCTTCTCCAAATGTCAATTTCAGGCAAATATAAATTATAAAGTTCATCATAAATAATATGCTCCTCCACATACCCCATATAAAGGTCAGCATAAATTGGGGCAAAGAGGCCCCCATGGCTGTACCTTGTATTTGTCAATAGCAATCATGTTGAAAATAGAAAACATTTTTTGTGAGAATATGTTCCGCCATACAAATAAGTAAGGTGTTATAACCAGGGCTATAGATATTAGTTCTATTCAACCAGAATTCAATTGCAGCTAATCCAGCCCAATGTGGAATGTTAGTGTATAATTATTTAACGTCAAGGGTACACATTAACCATTGTGGTTGTAGTTGGGATTCTGAAACAATTTGCAAAAATTCTGTGGTATCTTTGAGTCTAGCTCTGATGAATGGCAGAAGTGGTTTGAGTTTGTCCATGAGAAATACTGACAGGGGTTCTGTGAGGGACCCACTCCCTGAAACTATAGGTCTACCAGGTGGTGGATAAGAAGATTTATGGATTTTGTTCATAGGAAAGATATGAGCCGGGTTTGTCTTTGGTTGGACTGATTTTTAATATGATTATGCATGCACTAACAGTTTACCATCAGCAGCACAATTGAGCATGCCAGCTCTGTGCTTCAGACAGAGAGTAAAATAATATTTACAACTAATAATTTTTTCATTTAGGTTATACAACTTCTGTATTTCTTTATTAAATTTTGAAAACAAGATACCTGGATTTTAGAGAAATGCTGACTCAATTAACTCACTCTGTTAATATATGTTTGCACTCCAATGGTTATAGTGGGTAACATTTTCACACATAATCCTTCACTGTTATTCTTGAGTACACTGCCAAATTTAGAAACAGCCTGTTTGTATTATGAATGCAAATTGTGCAGGTGTGAGACAAGACAAGTGAAAGTGACACTATAAATGTTTAACTATTTCCATGCAACCATCCTGAATGAACTGTCAGGAATGCTTGATTTGACAATCTACTGTTTTACTATTGTGATTATCATTGACATCCAAACTATGAAACAAGAAGATTTCCTCAAAGTAATGTGATGTACATGAATGACAATTGACAATTTACTCTGTATGTCATTGCATGGGACAAACACATTGTTGTTACATTGGCCAGTCCACACACATGCATTTGTCTCAACACCAGTGATGCACAGTACAGCTGTCTCAAACAGTTTAATTTCACTAAGTACAAATGTGCTTTTTCACATCATTAAACTAAGACTTTTCCTGTAGTGCTTGCAACTATGTGCATTTCCACGTAATTAAACTAAGACTTCTCCTGTAGTGCTTGCAATTAAAACTGTGTGTTTTGTTATGTAAAACAACAAGAAGGGAGTTCAAATCTCACTCTGGAGAACTTGTGCTTGTGGCTTCAATGTCAAGTATGTATAGCTTTTTGAACAGATGAGCTGTATCAACTTCCAATCAGAGGAATATTTTAACATGGGAGAGGATGCTCCCATCCCTTTATCCCACTTTCGTAACATTTTCTCTGCATCACACTGATGAGGTTTTCATGTCAAAAGTGCACACTGTGCCCTTACAAGTCAGTTTTCACCTGTCATACTTGTGGGAAATTCTGTGCTATATAGATTGTGTAAACAGATAGATAGGGGTTTGTATCCAGTACTTTTTAACTATTTTGGAGATGTATTTTCTCAGCCAGTATCCCCAAAAAAACCCACTTATAAAACAATAAGAAACCATAAGAATTTCAACTCTACTAATTTCCAAAATGAACTCAAATTATATAATTGGTCAGTTTTGAAGCAACTACCACTTGAAGAAGATGTGAATTACTTTAATACCAAATTCCTAACCATCCTTGACACTCATGCAGCAGCTCATTCTATTAGAACTAAAGTAAAAGTTGCTTCATGGCTTTCAAAAAAAAACAGACAAAAAATCCTACTTAGAAATAAGGCTTGGACCACCTCGCGTGCCACAAAAGCCCCCATGGATCAACTTAGATATAGACAGCTAAGGAATGACACAAAAAAATCCATTCAATTAGACAAGAAAAAATATTATTGTCATCTGCAACAGAAATACCAAAACAAACCTCAAAAGTTTTGGGCATGTATAAATAAACTTCTTCACCCAGGACAATCCACCACTCCTACCCCCTCAGCTACTAACTAAAAACCCCAGAAGAAGTTGCCAATAACTTTAACAGTTTCTTTACAGACACCATCCAGCACCTAGATAACCAACTATCCCCTGGCTACCCAAATCCGATAGCCACCATACCCAATTCCCAGCTCTCCTTTAACTTTCAACCAGTTTCCATGTCACTAGTCCAAACACTAATTAAGAAATTAAAACCAACTACCCTATCTGCAGATCTCCTTGCAGAATATCTACAAAAAGCTGCAGATGCCATAGCATACCCCATCTCCATCCTTATCAATAGAATCATATCTGAAGCTTCCATCCCTTCCACTGGAAGATATCCCATGTTATTCCACTCCATAAAGGGGGCAATTGTACTGAACTGTCAAATTACAGACCCATAGCTATTCTATCACCCCTGAATAAAAGTATGGAGAAATGCATCTATAAACAACTACTGAATTATCTTACCCAGAATAGTCTCTTGACTAACTCTCAACACTGCTTCAGATCATTCCATAGTACCACCTCAGCCCTCCTCTCCTTCTTCAATGTCATAAACCAATACCATAACAATAATAAACTTTCCTCAGCCATCTTTCTTGATCTTTCCAAAGCCTTTGATATTGTAAGCCAGCAACTACTCATGCATACTTTGAAAACCATCTCCCTAGATGACCAGGCCATTCAATAGTTCCAATCTTACCTCAGTGGTAGACAACAGGCTGTCCTATGGCAGGACAAACTATCCACCCTTTAACCTATCACCCTTGGAGTCCCCCAAGGCTCCATATTAGGACCCTTTCTATTTTACATCTTTATTAATGACTTATACGGTCATCCCAAATGCAACATGCATTCAATATGCAGATGATTCTGCTTTAATATGCTGGGCCACCTCCTCTATAGATCTGCAGATGTCATCCCAAAATACCTGCAACACAGTTAAAAATTGTCTCCTTAATTGTCATTTCATGTTGAATCCTAACAAAACCAAGCTGCTGCTTTTCTCCCCCACTCGTAGGTCTTCCTTCCAACCTTTACTTTGAAGTCTAACAACAGCACCATTATTTCACCAGATCCCTCTACTAAACTCTTAGGGGTAATAGTAGACAATGCCCTTAAGTTTAATCTGCATATTAATAAAACTATTAAAACAGTTAAGAAAAAACTTGGCTCACTCTACAAGATTAAGCTATTCCTAACACCACTAGCTAGAACTGTAATTGCTCATACACATCTACTCTCCACCCATCTCTATGCCTCCCCTTTATTCATAGACCTGAGCAAAACTGACCTTAACAAACTTTCAACCTGCTATAATCACATTGCTAGATTTGCTACTGGTGCAGCCTACAGGACTCATCACTGTTTTAAACTAAATCAGCTAGAGTGGCTTGAACTGCCTAACCTACTTCAGGTTAGCCAACTAATAGTTGCACACAAGGTTCTCTACCACCCCGAACATATGCCTGTACTTAAAAACCTCATCACCCCCTACAGTAACCTCAGGACACTTCACTCATCTGACAGACTACTAGTTCAAACTTTCAAAACCAACAACTCATCTGGGGAATCTCTATTTACCAACTCGGAGCTCTCTTCTTTCTGACCTTTCTTCAGAACACTCTCTAACTCACTTTAAAATAACTCTAATTCAGTACTTTAAAAAGCTTTGGCTATGTCCTTGTTCTATTCCTAACTCTTACCTATTATAAAGTGCTAAAAGAGGACTTCATGCCATGCTTGACTGCATTCTAGCTGTTATGTCTGTAATCTACTAGTTTTACTGCTATGAGAGTCTGTTTGACATTTAATATCCTTTTAATGCATGTATCACTGCCCTGAATTTGCAGGCTTTGTTTATATGTAATTATACAATTATGTAATTGTTTTTTCTATGTATGTCTGGAGCTTTTCTACCAGGGCCTCCACTGAAAAAGGTCATGAATCCAGTCGGACTATGCCTGTCAACAAATGTATAATACATAAATAAATAAACAAATTTTCACTGTCAGAGGATAACCCTATAAATTTATATAACCCCCAAGCAATAAACAGTATTGGAAACACAATGCTTACATCATGCTATCAGAAATGAACTACATTACAGTGGTTGTATGAGTTATCCTGTGGTGCATGGTATTGATATTGAGTTGTTAGAATGCATACGTGCAGAGAAAGGACATTTGAATCTATCGATGATTGACTGCTGTGATTGTGTGTTTGTCTGTAGTATTGTAGACAGAAGCCTTCTAATGCATGTAGCTGTCTTGTGTTACTGCCCACTTCAGCCACCTTTATATACTTTTAGAAGAATATCAACGTATGAAAGAATGGTGATATTATTCATTATAAATGCACACTGTCATAATTGTAAAACATTTTGTGTGGCACATATAATTCAGGCAGTGTTCTGTACCTTATGATTTTAGGTAGTTTGTTCAAACCAGTCATTACTCCTTAGACTCACTTGTGTCAGAATGACGGTGAATGTGCAGGTAGATGACAATGTTGTCAGCCATCTATCTGCTGTGCATGTACATGGCCAAGGATTCTTATTATAATTCTTTCTGCTCATTTTTCACACTGAAATGTTTTAGTGGATAATGATCATGCCATGGGATGACATTTGGCTTTCCAGTGAGAACTACTAATGCTTTTTCTATGGTGTGAGGGCATGAGACAATGTTTTGCATGGCGTTGCCGTAGTAAGGCATGTGTTTGAATCTGTAATTATGCACACATCTTGCACAATTGTCATTCTCCTGTCACAGTGACAACTGCATTACACATCACGTGGGTTTGGGTATACCTACAGACCTCCCAACCATCCCAAATTACTCGGTTTTTACCGAGTTTTGGGGTCCAATTGAAGGGGTGCCACGATTCCCGAGTGGCACCCCTTCATTTCCGATTTTTTCATTTTTTTTTTTAAATTTTTGCGCTGTCGGAGTTGACGTCATCACGTGCGCAATGACGTCAGCGCCGTCAGGCTACCAGCCAGTCGGAATTGAGCTCAAGGAGCTCGCATTTTCATTTCTGGCTGGCGGTTGGAATTTGCCGCGAAGTACGTCGTGGATGGCAGCAGCATCAGGCCAGGAACTTCGGAAGCTGAAGCAAATGTGGACAACATGGATATATTAGCGGTGCAAGTCAGTATATTTTTATGCTTAACGAATGGCATCGCAGCTTCACTGTGTAACTTTTACTCTATGGCAGCTAAGGCTTTCAACGAATGGCATACAGCCTGACAATGCAGCTTCACTGTGTAAGTTTTATTTTACTTAATGGCAGCATTCAGGGTGTGTGTGAGCATTCAGCCTGTGTTATTTACTTAACGGCACAGCTTCACTGTTACTTTTATTTAATTGGCAGGGCAGCTTCTATTTTTCTGAAAGAGCAGCTGTGTGTGTAAGTCGGTATATTTTAAACTTAATGGCATCGCAGCTTCACCGTGTAACTTACTTTTAGTGGTATAACTTCACTGTTAGCTTTATTTTATTGGCAGCTTTTATTTTACTTAATGGCAGCTGTGTGTCTGAGAGTGAGCTTTCAGAGTGTGTATTATTTACATAACGACTTTACGAATGGCATGCAGGCCTAGCAGCTTCACTGTGTAAATTTTATTTTACTTAACTGCAGCTTTTGGGGGGGGGGAGCTTTCAGACTGTTATTTACTTAACGGCATGAACCCAGCACAGGTTCACTGTTTCTTTTATTTTATTGGAAGGTTTTATTTTTCTTAACAGCAGCTATGTGTATGACAGTGAGGTTTTATAGTGTTATTTACATAACGGCACCTTACAATGAATGGCATGCAGACCTAGCAGCTTCACTGTGTAACTTTTATTTCACTTAATGGCAGCTTTCAACAAACGGCATGCAGACATCACAGCTTCAATGTGTAATGTTTATTTTACTTAACAGCAGCATTCATGGGGTGTGTGAGCTTTCAGCCTGTGTTATTTACTTAACGGCACAGGCCCAGCACATCACTGTTACTTTTATTTTACTGGCAGGGTAGCTTTTATTTTACTTAGAACAGCAGCTGTATGTGTAAGTCAGGATATTTTTACACTTAATGGCATCACAGCTTCACTGTGTAACTTATTTTACTTAACGGCACAGCTTCACTGTTGCTTTTATTTTATTAGCAGCTTTTATTTTACATAATGGCAGCTATGTGTGTGACAGCGAGATTTCAGAGTGTTATTTTCATAACAGCAGCTTTCAATGAACAGCATGCAGACCTAGCAGCTTCACTGTGTAACTTTTATTTTACTTAACGACAACTTTTAGGGTTAGGGGGTGTGTCAGCTTTCAGTCTGTGTTATTTACTTGATGGCATGAGCCCAACACAGCTTCACTGTTACTTTTATTTTATTGGCAGCTTTTATTATTCTTAACAGCAGCTGTGTGTGAGAGCGGGCTTTTAGAGTGTTATTTACATAACAGCAGCTGTGTATGTGTAAGTCAGTATATTTTTTACACTTAATGGCATTGCAGCTTCACTGTTGCTTCTATGTTAAATTGTGTGTGTAAGTCTGTATAGTTTGTTTACTTAATGACAGAACAGCTTTGCTGTGTTATATGTAGGTGTGTGTGTGTGTATTTCTACACTTATGGCATAGCAGCTTCACTGTTACTTCTATGTTACTTAACGGCAACACAGCACTTGACATAATCAGCATTAACCTTCTTGAAGAACTATGTAGCACAAGAAATTTGGAAAAAGCCAACATTTATTGGGTGGGAGACAAAGGCCCAAAACCAAGGACACATTATAAACCTTGCTTGTATAATCTTAGAAAAGTTGCTAGAATAAAATGGTTTGTGTTGCCATGCATTTCCTGAATGATAGGAAGACTGAAACTTAAATTGCTATAATTAGTGAATTCAGTTTTCACTGATTTGCCAGAAAACCACAAATTTTAAGAGGAACAGAGTCAGACCAAAAGTATGAGCCAAACATTCTGTAATGATTTTTCCAGATTTCTGGTGCTGCACAGTTCTTCAGGGGAAATTTGTTTAGTGCTGCTTATGCCAAGTCTGCTTGTGTTACTAGGAAAACAGGTAGAATATTTGCTTTTGATGCAGAAGGTTGTGGGTTCTACTCCCACAGTATGTAGATGGATTGCTGATACTGTACTGTGTTGTACTTTTAAAGGGGGTGGATGTTACAATCCTGAGAATGTCCTCTTTGGCGGAGATATCTAGTAACCATGAATCTATCAGTTTGCCACCCATTCCCTATTGCAATATTATTAGCTTATCATTTTTTTAATGTAACATAGGCAATTTATTCCTCATGGGCAACAACAGGTACTTTATTTGTAGATGAAACAATGAAATATAAAGGTGTTAGCTAGCAACAACCTCTTCATTAGCAACAGATCTTAGAGATCTCTTTAATGTGGAATTATTTAGGTGACTTTTACTTCTGAGGCCATATTTTGGCTGTCTGTTCTTCAGTTTACATTTGAAAGCTGATGCCGCACAATTCCGTTAGAGTGGGCGGGGTTAAATTATGTATGCATATTTTATGTTAGTCAGTGTACAGATTTGTACCTTTTTTCATTGGCCTTTGTCCAGATTTTTAATGATTCCAGGTTGAGAGGTATGTATACCTAGCAGAGGGCAATGTTGTGTGAGAAAGACATGTATAGCAGCATATAGTATTTTAAAGAAATTACAGGCATACATATCCTTTGCAGCAATAACACGATATCATAGCTTCAAAGACCAAAATATCTCACAATTGTACCACCATGGCATATGCGTTCTTTCCAGTATCACGTAGCTTCTGTCATCCGTAGTCAGGTCTTCAAAACCCACATTGCTTGACTGTAAGTATAGTGTATCATAATGCTGTTATGCATGAATGATATTCACAAGTGTTATAATATGAACAATTAGAGTGGAAGAAAACTCCTGCAGCCCTTTTATCTTATTCAAATTGCAAAATAATCATATGATGTCATGACTTCACATAGGTGGAGTCACAGCTTTGTTAAGATTTTCACTGTCGTGCATGTGATTCATACACATGTTGATAGTTGGTAGACTTACATAGATTGACCTTCAATTCCAGCAAAGGCCAGTATTCTATGAATGTACTGACATTACACCAACAACACTGCATGAATTTGTCAATCTCAATGTTTACTTTGGAGAAAGAATTATAAAGTCATTTTATAAAATCCTGTAAATGAAACAGTTGTTCTGTGAATGTCATGGTGTGAGTGCTGCTGCATCATATGCATTCAAAAATGACTTCTATAACATATCTATACATTCATAGTGTGTTTCAAATCTGGGACAATGTTGTTGTACAAAACAACAAGAACAACTTTCTTGGCAGAGAAACCTTGATATCGCAATGCTCACAGCTGTGTGAACATTAACATAGTCATCTTCTTATCATCGTTCTGACCAAATAATATTGTACACATTTTCCTCAAATGATCTTTATTACTTTACACATAAATTTAGTTTATTTGAGACATGATTCATTACTATATCATGTTGCAAATGCAGTCGATACATGACTCTATAGAGTGTGTAGTATGATAGGCAGGGGTTTGAATCTGGTAACATCTGTCTGTTACATAAGAATGTCAAACAGGAATGGCTTAGGCAGAGGAATTATTTATTTCATAGCCATAGGACAACATTTGTAAGGCATAACTTCCCCACAATATGGGAGCCATACCCATTACAATAGGGAACTGCTGTAAGCCTTTCAAGTATGCTCATCATGACACACACAGTATGCCTATTTCTGTGGTGTCACAGGTTGATATGAATATTTCTGATATCTGTTCAGGCATGTGTTTGAGTCTAGAAAGATGCAAATGTTGAATATGTCATTGATTGTTCATAAGTATTACTTAATTTCCAGGTAAGAATGCAATAAATTGCATGTCTTCCTCCAAACATTTATGCATTATTGTAATTGTTTTCTTCACACTGTATAGCTTTATTGGATACGAGGACTTATATAGCATGCCTTCATGTACAGCACAATGGCAGATGATCATAAAGTGTGATTGTGTCTGTGTTCAGACACTTTATTGTGTATTTGTGTCTTTACATGCTGTTATGACCATGTTCAGTGTAATGTATTGTGACCATGTTCAGGATAATACTGTATTAGATGAGCTCCATTTACAAACAGAGACATTGAACTACTGAAATGCCATCAGATCTGTGTTGTCATTTGTCACTTGTGTGTTTTCAGTGCTATCATATTACTGTTAATCATGCATGTGTATATAAAACCCATGCTTAAGACACTTGTCAAGGTAATACACCCCTTTATCTATGGTTTTCCAGTGACAACAAATAGTAAAACATGTCCCTTTCTGCTGTGCATGGCACAGCTGCTGTATGGTTTATGATTTATTTATAGTGGAGGATGAAGTGGAAGATACAGCAATATAGTCAGTTAACACACATATATTCCCTATACTTGTAGTCATATTCAGTTAATGCATGGTATGTGAATAGCCCCTGATGTAATCACTGTCCTTGCTAACAGCTTATCTCAACTCGGGATGTTATCAACATTAATATCACACTTACTCCCCTGTCTTACAATGCTGCATTGTGTCTCTTTAACATCTATTCTTAACATGTCCATTTTTAAGTTATGCATAATATGTAAACATTTTAAAACAGGATTATTTATTATTGCCATCAATATGGACTTCTTTCTGTTGAAAACATTTTTTTGTGACATCAATACATTTGAATGTATTAACTGCATACATTTTTTTTTCCATTTACTCTCAATCTCATACTTAACTCTGCATTATTAATATTGTAATTATTTATTTTATTTTATTTTACGTTTGTTTACCGGGATGGTCCGACTGGGAGAGTGTCCATTTTCAGTGGAGGCCTGGGGAGAAAAGCTCCAGCTTAAGCTTACATACAAAGTCATCACATCAAATAATAGAAATTATAGACAACAAAAATGAGTGCTAACACATTTATAGAATAAAAATTTAAAAACAAAAATATATACATAGTATCAAATAGAACAAGACTATAAACACTTGAATATAGACAACTATATAGTTGAACTTATATATGTGGAGGAACATAACATTAGTTTGGAAATTAAGTAGGGGGAATCAGTTAGGCAAACTAATGCATAGTTAGTAATACTTCCGTGGCGATAGTTGCAGCTAGGAATGTAACTAGTTATAGAAAAGTAGTGTTGTTAGAGGAGATATGTTAACAGAGTTAGTATGTACAGCCAAATTGTATAAGTAATCTCTGTGCAATCTTCCAATTTCATGTCCCCAGCATCTACATTCCTATAGTTCACCTGATCTTAATTCATATAAGCTGCCTATGCATGTCCGCATAATACGTTTTCCTACAGGCAATGAGTTTTGTTTATATTGTGTACCCCAAGACTGCCAGTATCATTTTATGGCCATCGACACATTTGCTGATCACGAAACAGTGGTTGAGAATGTTGGTGCACGATGAGCGGCATGCAGATTCAATGAGTGCCGCTGCTCATCGTCAGTGCTCTAACTGTACTAACATGATGTAACTGTGTAGGCTTCAAATTAATCCTACAAGTTTGTTAATTAATTCCAAGGATCATCTTAGATTTCTTCTACTCATGTTTTAAAACTTTCACCATGTTTAAATCTGATGAGGTCAGCAGATATATATACAGTCCCACAATTGCAGCTCTATATATGTAATAAATTTCAAGGAAGTTCATTCCTCCTTCAGAGTGAAGAATATATAATCTTGGTATAAACTGATTTTTAAATATCATTTAATAAGTGTGAAGCATTTTTCTCGTTTTTATGTTTAATTGATCTGATACTTTTTGGGACCAGTCAATCACCCCAAAAGTGTAAGTTAGAACAGGAAGAACACATTAATTTATAAGTTTTACTTTATGCCTAGATGTCAAGGATGTTTTCAATATGTTTTACTCTTCTGAAGTACTCTTTAATGATCTTTATTCGTATTTGTTCATGTTTTATTGTCGATACTCCCTCCCGCTCAAGTTCTTTTACAGTACATTTCTGTCCCAGGTTGATATTTTTTTGGTGCTGCAACTTGCCTGTTTTAAATGTTGCCTTTGCACATTTGTCAAGATCAAATATCATTATTATATCATCTGTGAAATGTTACCCTTTTGTAGTGATGCTTTCAACTGCTTATCTGATAAACTATGCAGTTTTAAGCCATCCACAAAAAAAAAAAAATCTTTAAACAAGTATGGTTTCTATGCTCTAGATTGTAATCATAGCCTAATTTATTAAGTAAACAGCTTAATGGGTTAAGGCCAAGACAAAACAGCAGAGGAGAATGAGAATCACCCTGGAATATCCTGGGATAACTTATACTTCGTCACGTTGTTCCAAATTATTTTCTTTTATTACCATTTTAATCTACAGCCATAACTGATTTTTTTTCTTAATGAGTATAAACTTTGCATAAATTCTAGTACATTGTTTCATTTTTCATTCATTTTCTTGACGTGTTTTTACAGCATCAGTCTGATAATTCACTAAGAACTACTGTATATCATACATTTCCAGAATATAACACCTTGCTACATGCCAACAGTCTCCATCCCAAACATACAATCAATAATATTCCCAAATCTCAGTTCTTACGCCTTAATAGGATTTTCTCTTCTCAACAAGACCTGATACAACACCATGAGGATTTAGCCAATAGATTTTTAGCCAGGGGATATGCGAAACAAAATGTTAGTTCTGCCATGCAGTGGTCTAGAAACCAATCCAGGGTTACATTATTACAATACCAACCACATCACAAGCAGAATAATAATGACATTTTGAGGTTTGTTACAACATACGGCAGGAATACAGTGCACCTTATGGATATTGTTGACAAGCACTGGAACATCTTAAAAACTCATTCACAGTTGGAGGACTACCTTGGGGACAGGTGTTCATTCTCATATAGAAAAGGTAAGACCTTAGGGTCGCATTTTTCTCATTATAAGAAAAACACATTTTGGGATGCTATTAGAAAACTCTCGTGGGGGACAAACTGGTTGGATCATATCCTTGTGGACACTGCACATTTTGTAAGTACATGTTTAAAACCAAAACTTTCACTAGCAGGAATACTGGAAAACTTTACAATATACATTGTTTTGGTAATTGCAGTACGGACTGGGTTGTTTACCTTGCGACCTGTACTTGCCAAGCCTTTTATGTAGGCCAGACATCTAGACAATTTAGGATTAGAATGTCTGAACATATAGGTGATATCAGGAATGCCCGAGCTACCAATGCATTATACAGACATACACTGATTCACCCTACTGCCAAATTCTCATTTACAATTATTGATAATATTACTGGTAATAGATCTTTTAAAACTGGTTGGCATGATATACTTAATAGGAAGGAAAGAAAATGGATAGTGAAACTTGGTGGTCTTTTTTCCCCTGGACTCAATGATAAATTGTAATATTTCTTTCATTTTGTATTTGTGCCTCATACACTTGCGGGTATAATATTTATCAATTGACATGCTTATTTTATTATGCCTAATATAATAATTATTTAGGCATTGTACATCTATAACATTATTTTGTTTTTGTTATCATTCCAAACAGGAAATGATGACAAAGCTTTTGATTGGAACAGGTATTTATTGCGAGGTCTTTTCCTGCTGCCTGTGATTACACTACTGATGAAAGTTACTTGCTGAAACCAGTCTAGTTCCAATAAATTACTTCTCATTCATCCTAGATGCTGGCTTCTTTTTTGCATTATTTACCAAGTCTACCTTTTTACATATTTTTGTTGATCCGTTCCCTTTTTTATATTCTTCTAACAGTGATATTTCTTATTTTAATTACTTTATAGTTTTCTCTTCAATATTTCAATTGTGACATTTTACTTGTTTCTTTCCTTTCCTTTGCTAGTCTACATTTTTGTGGTAGCACTTTATCTATTATCAGTTTAGCAGCATATGAATACATTCTATTTATTTCTGTTATATTGCATGGATTTCTCTTAATAGTCCTGATTACTGTATTCATCTGTTTTACCTTTCTTTTCTTATTTTGTGTTTTATTTACGTTAAGCAATCTATTTCATTTATGATCTTAATATGTCTATCCATATTCATTAACTCAAGCAGGTTTTCACTTAAATCATTTTCTTCTGTAGTGAGAGTATCTTCTTGACTCTTTGTCTCCTGCAAGTAATCTACAGAAATTTCCAGAAAGTCTTTGTCTGACATACCCTTTTAGATGCACCCTGTTTCATCTGCTTCTCCTTCATACAGGGACCCTATGGCCCATCACTCCACAACATTACTTGTGTCTGAGTTTCCACTGTTTCCTGCTCCTTAGCTTGCTGTGTAAATTTAGCTGGAGTTTTGTACCAGCTTCCTGCAGAACAGTCCTGAGCAGTTTCATGTTGCAAATCTTCTTCATATTTCTCCTGCTTCATTTGTTGATCTTTAATTTGAGAACCTGTAATTCCATCATGCTGCAACATTGCCTGTATTGGATTCTCCATACTAAATCCTTTACTTTGCAATTTCTATTGAATTCTACCTTAGTAATCCTCTTTTCTGCAGTGTTCCTTTGTTTGCTTGTTTTTGTATTGCAAAATATTTCATATCAAGGTGCCTTTGCCTGTATTTTTCTTCAAATATCTTTGGAGCTGCTGTTTTGTATTAATTAGTTAAGCTTTTTCCTTTGCATAAATATTGTACCATACAAGATCTTGTTTTTCTTTCACATGCCCATGCTTCTTTTTATACCTTTCAAAATCTTTGGGTTTTCCTCTTCATATTTTCATACTTCCTCATCTCTTTTTTTTCCAGGTGGCCCAAATTTTTGTCTATGCAATGTATTTCATAAATCGATCGCATTAATGAATACATTTTTTTTCTTTTGAAGCATCTGACAGTTTTTCTTGTGAAAGTATTTTTATTTCATATAATTTCACTTTTAATCTTTCAACATGCCCTTTGTCTGGAATTTGTGGGCTTCTTGGATAATAGTTACAACACAGTTTCCTCCTTTATCCTCAATATTCCTCTCTGTCATCTTTATGGCTGTTTTTTAGTCCGTAAGTTTTGGTCGTTTTTGCTGACTACTTCCTCCTTCTACAATAGGGGGGGTGCATTTTACCCCTGAAGCAGGCCTAACCCCATTGTTGGAAAACATCCATCTCTTAAGGAGCTTGTGCTGCCTTTTTCCCAGTCCTGGCATCAGTGTGTACACCAGGATTGGGTACTTTTTTATCCTTGGACCTGTGAGCCCAGCTTTTTTTTTTTTTCATTTTTAATCTACCATTTTGCATGATATATGTTGCATAAAATGCAGTCTATGTATCAGTCTCATCTTGGAGATATTTTGTGTCCATCAAGTGAAGATACTTACCAAGATCGGAGGATGAATTCAGTTCCAGCAATGCACCTTTCCTTTTCTTAATGATTTCACCTCTGCATTCAGACCTCATTCATTTTTGCATTTGGACACTCTAATCTCCTGATTAACATGAACGATGGATAATGAGAAAGGAATATATCTCTGCATATCACTATAGAGTTGTTACTCAAAAAGTGGAATGCTCATTTGGTATATAAACATTTTTATGAGTGTAAAAAAAAGAGTGAATGCCCAAATGAGAGAATGCTCATTTGTGTGAATCATATATAATTAAGTTTAATTTTATATCACATAGGCTAGCAGGAGTGTGCAGGAAAATTGATATCTGAATGAAAAAAGTGATGGTTGTAAAGATGTGTGAGACTGTGTTATAGCCGTCGGTGTGTGTTTCCGGGTTAGGGTTATAGTGAGGATTAGGCAAAGAGATAGATTCTGTATTGTGCATGTTTTGTGTTGTATGAATATTATGCAACCTTTTGTCTTGTTTACTGGTACATTGATTTTAGTAATGTGATGCATACGGTTAAAGTTAGGGGTAAGGGTAAGTTTAGAGTTAGATTTATGGTTAGGGTTAGCACAAATGATTAAGATGGTACACGGGAGGGGTGAATGATTGAGTAATGCTGTGCAGTGCTTTTTATGAATTCCAGCTACAATTTTTTATTCTGTTCATAAAAATCTGAAAAAAATGTGTATGACTCACATTGTTCTCTGATGTCTGTTACATACTTTAGCCATTGATTAGATTTTGTTCCTGTGCTACAAACTGATCATAAGAAGGGAAGCTCTGAATAGGTAGAGATGAGCAGTGCAAGAAAGATGGGCTCAGTAGAACATGCCAGCTAAACTAAAAATAAAGATTAAATTATAAAACACTATTTAAAACTTCAAATAACATCTTGAAATGGACAAAGTGTAGTGAAATGTAATGACAACATTAAGAAAACTATATTACAATGATATGTTATCATACCAAAGATAAAACTCTTAAATGCTGACATACGTTGCGTGCAAGTTATTAGATTCATAGCAGAAAGGGGAAAGGAAGAACTGACAGTCATTAAAAGAGAGGGCAGGCTACTCTTTATAGGTTCATTTGTAGCTATCTTAAAAGAATGAAGGCATGCTGAAATTGAGCCTTGATTTTTCAAGTTTCAGGAGTAGTTCAGTGGGTGCAAAAACATATTCTATGGTTAGCACAGCGTTATTTTTTAAACAGGTGTGATGTGATAAAACTGACTATAGCATGGCATTTAAATGTGCAACTGATGCTATAATTCTGAGGCACGTCTATATATATATATTTTTTTGTTGTTGATTATTTATTTGTAGTACATGCAGCTCTATGATTACACAATAATATCAAAGAAAAAGATAAGCTAGTTAAGTGCCAGTGTAGCACAAGGCCTGAGATTAATAATGCTTAGAAAGGTGAGTTTCTTGGCAACTATGCACAATGTTTAGGGATGCTTAATAATACTTTTATACTAGAACCTAAAAGCAGAAACTGCTGGTCGGGAAAGAACATTGACAGAAGGTAAAGCAGTTTTTAAATGCGTTTACAACTTCACCCTGCCACACTTAGAAAAGCATGTGCAGCAGAACAATGTCCCTAACGGCTTTTAAATGCATTAGCTCTACAGAGGGACACTACATTACCTGCTGTCTGGTTGACATAGCTAGATGCTTTACTGGTTTTCAAAGGCTTTAAACACTGGTAAAGCACTTTGTGTTCCTATGCTTTTTTTTCTGTAGCTGGTAACACATGGAGTAGATAATGTTGCATGCTCTATAAAAAATCATAATTATATCTCTAAGCATAACCATTTATTATGTGTACTCAGCATGGATGCCAAGATTAAACTGGAGTGCAAAACTCGAGAGAGATGTACATAATAATGTTGGATATGACTAGAGATCTGATCATAATGCTCTACATGTATTTATTTATTTATTCACTCATTTATTTGCCTTTGAATACCAGTCAGGCTGACAGGACAAAATCCTTTTTCAGTGGAACCCAAGAAGAAAACCTCCATATTACATACATTTGGAGTTGCAGTCAGTGTGAGGTAGCAATAAAATTACAACACACAGAGGTAGCATAATGTATCAGACACCTAGCTGAGTAGACTCTGTAGTATTTGCAACATGTTAAGATCACATACATCTATAAATCATTCAGCATTATTTTACAGTGCATGTGTATAGACACTTTGAAATTTTAGTACAGAGAGAGCAGATGAGGCAGATGCATATTTATCCAGATATGTACTTGACACCTGTATTTGTTTGCTATGTCTTTACAAGAAGGGGACTTAGTCATGGGGCTGGTTGAGGGGCGATAATAAGGGTGCTGTTTATAAATGCCAGATCATTTTGCTTTCAATGAGATTTTATATAGTAAATGCGATGAAATACTTTTGAGTGGGCAACTGGGTCAAATTTTTACAGCTTAATAAAATTACAGAATACAGGCAGTGCCTGTCATGACTTTTAGAGTTCTGAGTGAGCACTAAGGTTTGGTTCATTGACTATAGTTCTCTGCATAGCGGGTACCATTTGAATGATTAGATGGTGACATGACTTCTTCCTAGGCCATAATGGATGGTGTGAACAGTCTAAATGTGAGTGTAGGCTAATAGATTAGGTAGCTCCAGCCAGTTAGGGGACTGAAGTGCAAGGCAGTGATGTGCTTGGTTAATGTGGTTACCTGTAAACTATACTATTTTATTGTAAAAATGCTCCAGTTTAACTTGCTGAGAGAACTGTGGTTTAGTCAAAATTGATGAGACATATAGAAAACTATGAGGTAGGTAGGTAGGTTGGAGATATGATCTTATGTGCATGATATAATTAAGCAATAAGTAAACAAAAAAAGTCCAGCACAACCAGAGTGAATTGAATTTCCTTTATTTTTGTAAAAGGTGGCTGACCCAAATCCAACAAACCAGTTTCGGTTTCAAATAGCCTTCCTCAGCCTTCAACAGTGAGGAAGGCTATTTGAAGCCGAAACCGGTTTGTTGGATTTGGGTAAGCCACCTTTTACAAAAATAAAGGAAAATCAATTCACTCTGGTTGTGCTGGACTTTTTTGGTTTACTTTGAATCATTTGTTTAGTCTGTGCACTTGGCCTTACTTGCGTGGTTTTGTGGATTCATAATTAAGCAATAACCCACATCTGGGTGTGGGTATGCTAGATTTATCCACAGTTACTGTGGTTTGGTCATGAGGGCGAAGCCCGAGTGGCCAAACAAAGCCAACCGTGGGTAAATCTAGCATTACCCACACCCAGACATGGGTTATTGCTATTATACAATGACATTATTTAAGAAAAAAAATACTTACTTTTCTTAAATAATGTCTTTGCATAATGGCGGTGTGCTGTCCTTCCACCACTGGACATCTCATAGTTGATTTAGTTGATGTACTGCGCATGCATTTGGGACTTGCATTCCTATGCATACCCAGTACATCAGTGCTTGGGGAAAGTAAGCAACGGAGAAAAGTTCTCCGTTGCTCCATTTTTCTTTTTTTTTTTTAATTAAAAAAAATGTTTGGGGCAGTTAGGAGAGAGACTGAATAGAGGAAATACAAGAGAATCAGGTACGTGTCTTTAATTTTAAATAATGTACTTGATTTTCCTTGTATTTTCTCCATACTGTCTCTCATATGTCCGGGGTCCAGACTACATATTTATTTATTTTTTAAAACAACTATAAAAATAAAAACTGACAGAATACATCAACAGAAAAAAGTCCGGGTGACCGGACCTTTTTCCTTTGGTATAGTCTGGGATTTACAATGGGCACACTGGTTGAGCTGGCCAATCAGCGTGCTCATTTTAGAATATTAATTGCCAGTCATTATATAATTGAAAAGTTTTCCCTATGCATTGAAGTCTTATTTTTTAACTGCAAAATTATGGTCAAGTATCATTTCTTTGTACTCTGCAGTACCTCAATTCTTGTGTTATTTACTGATAATATTTCAAGTCAGGGTAGTTTGAGTTGGAGGAGAAAATGCCATTAGTTTAATTAAGATTTAGAATTTCTTTAGTTTGCTCCAGCTGGTTTTCAATTTCTGTAAAAGAATGCTGTAAGTTATCTTGGAGCTGTTTGAATTTGGAGTTTGCATATTAGTATCAAATCAAATGCATAATTGATAATATCAACTGTGTGAGGGTCTGTATGTATTTTATTTATAAATATAACAAAGAGTACAGATCCTAATACTGGTCTTTCAAATAATATTCAGCTGCTTCAAAACAACTTGAAAAACAAAGAAATAAACTCCTGCATCTTTATTTCCTCTAATTGTGTTTGTTTATTTATCTATTTAATTATTTTGTATGGCTTAATCTCTCCCTAAACCTACAACAGTTTTTAATGGAGATCTGATGAGGAAATTTGGAGAGGAATCTGGAGTAATTTAAGTGAGCATGCATCCCAGGTGGAAGAGTGCTATAAATCATGCCTGTAAGTGGGGCTAAGGCCCCTTTCCTAGCATTATTTGTAGAAGGTGTTAGTTTACCTATGACATGAGAGCAGACATTGTAGGGTAGCTAATGGGTGAAGTGCTTAATCAGAAGTAAAAAATTATGATGCAAGTGTGACTGGTTGTATAGTTCCCTAAGAGGGGCTGTAAGAAATTGTGACAGTGGTGTCACAGAATAAGCTCAAGAAAGGTTATATGCTATTGAATACTAGACAGCAGTGTTAGATTTGGGAAGAGAAGGATGCATAGTGTGTGCTATTCCTTTAGATGCTAAGATGCATCTGTAAAGTACAACTGAACAACTGTATGGTTAATTGGAGTTAGTGGCTGTAAAAGTTATGAATATTGTAGAAATGCAACCAAATCATTTTAAAATAATAACTTAACAGTCAAGACAGTTTCTAATATTGTGAGAACAATAAGTACAGGTAGATTCCCACTGCAAGCAACCTTTACACATCTGTTTTCTTTGATTAGAAGTAACTCAACTCTTAGGAGACACAGGTTCTCATGCATTTGATATTGAGCAAACTTGCAAAGTCACCTTGAAAATATAAAATTTAGGGAATAGATTGTTGTGGAAATCGGGAAATCTGAGGCTTCAAAAATGTTTGTCCTTACTTTGGCATGTTTTTATAATATGCAGGAAAAGAAAAGTGAGGTACCACTTAAGAAATTATTATATTTCTCTTTGAAATAAAACTTCTCCAAATACGAAAATAGCAGCCAAACTGGATATAAATTTCTTTATTACGATTCTGGTACCTCGGCCTTTGCCTTCAAATGGAATTCCATTTGAAGGCAAAGGCCGAGGTATCAGAATCGTAATAAAGAAATTTATATCCAGTTTGGCTGCTATTTTCATATTTGGAGAAGTTTTATTTCAAAGAGGAGCATTTTATAGCTATTTACTGTGTTTTTTGGAAATTATTATATTTCCCCAGACAATCTGATAAGTAGTACACAGCCTTGTGAAAATAAAATGTAATCTGGAAATATACACTAGAGCGCATATGTGATGAAGTCTATATGGGAAGTTGTGTCATTTAACATTTGTGTTAGTTGTACATTTCAGCAATAGCTGTTTGGCTGGCTGCTTTATACCTAGAATCAACTGCATTACAAGCTGAGATAAGTGCAAACTTGCAGTGTTAAAGATAGTATTGCATTTTATTTTTATATTTATTTGTTCAGTGAATATAGTGTTCTGTCTGCAATTCTGTTATTTCTTTCATTGAATATTGTGATATTTGGTGGCTTTGCAGTTGCCTGCTTCTACTGTAAATTTGATCTGTGACACTCCTGTCAGTCTAGTGTCATTAGCTCATTCTACCTAATACAAAAAGAACATTTGAGAAGGCCAAACCACTTGTTTCCTAACCTTCTGCTTGTCCTTTCTCCCTTTCCTTTACAAAAAATAAATCTTTGGTAGAATCTCCCTGTGTTCTGCTTAACTGTAACAAAACAAAACTAACGCTTGGTTGCTGACTTTCCTGTAACTAGTTTAGTCCAAATACAGATTTGCTATATCCAGGACTGTTTGTAAGCTTCTGAGCCGCTCCAAGCCTGTCTGTGTTGGAGGGAAGCCTGCTAGCTTATCAGTGGGAGTGGTAAGCACTAGGTAACCTATCTACCACATAAGGAGTGGTTTCTGGCCCAGAAATTGTAGTTATTGGCCATTTGGTCAGTTTTTCCTTCTCTCTGAACTTCCTGATTTAAAAGCCCGCATTTGCACTTGTTTCTACCCTTTCCTGTAACTAGTCTAGTCCAGATACAGATTTGCTGTATCCAGGACTGTTTGTAGCCCCAAGCCTTTCTGTGTTGGGGGAAGCCTTCTAGCTTATCAGTGGGAGTGGTAAGCACTAGGTAACCTATCTACCACATATGGAGTGATTTCTGGCCCAGAAATTGTAGTTATTGGCAGTTTGGGCAAATTTTCCATCTATCTCAACTTTCTGATTTAAAAGCCGCATTTTGCACTTGTTTCTTTCCTGTAACTAGTCTACTTCAGATACAGATTCTTGGTTTTAGCACTTGAATTTGTTATTCATGCTCAGCACTTGTTCAGAACTTGTTGTAAGCACTAAATAAGCTACAAATTACTACAGCACTTAACCTTCCTCATTACCTAGAGAAAAACAATTTTTATACTTACTTTCTTCACTTGCTTAGAGAATAACAGCTCTTGTACTCACTTTCCTCACTTGTTTAGAGGAAAATATTTTTTTATTCGGGCATGTCCAAGGGTCAGCTCCCAGTGTTCTCTCCTGTCTATCTGATGAATCTGGGCATCTTGAGGAAATGTAGAAATTGCCTCATGTACACAGACAATCCTCTCCTCCTACCACCCAACACTACAACCTGTGAGAGCTGCACTTATCTAGCCAAACTGGAGGTAAAGCTCTCTCCATCCAAGACTGAACTTGACAGTCAAGAGGAGAAAGTAAAGACTTGCACCACACCACACTCATCACATAGTCCCACTAAACCTACACCAACAAAATCCACACATAGAAACACAAAGACATTTGTGGTGGCTCTCAATAATAATCTGCTCAAGCAACAGAGACTTCCAAAGCAGAAACGCAATCAACCTCCACCCCCAACGCAACCCAAATGACACATAGCCTACAGACTCAGTGTGCCACTCAACCACAGCCCATAAGGTAAGACAATAGTCATATAGGTGACTCTATAGTCAGGCACACTGATGTCCCACTCACCAGGCTAAACAAGGAGAAGGTTACTGTCAGCTGCTTGTCGGGTGCCAGGATCCACCACATAACCCATGCACTCAGGTCACTCCACAACAAGTACAAATATGACTGTCATTGTCCATGTTGGTGTGAATGACCTGAGATGTACCTCCCTGGATTACATGAAAAGAGACATGGAAGAGCTTTCCAATCTTGTAGCCCAGACAGATATGACCCTAGCCCTGAGCAGCATCCTGCCATCACCCAGTATGATACCACAGTACAAGGACAAAATGATTAACTTCAACAATTTTCTAAGCCTCTGGTGTCATTCTAAGGGGATCTAGTATCTGTCTGCCTGGGATGACATGGCTGACAGACCACAATGCTTTGCCAGAGATGGCCTGCACCTGTCACCCTGGCATTCCAGATATTGGCTAAAGATCTTGCTAGCCCTATAGTGCCTTTTTTAGGCAAGGTTCAAATATCAAATTCACCACTGTAACAGGAACAGGCAAGCAAAAACCGAGGGTAATGCTATTCAATGCTAGAAGTCTAAATCTCAAAATGCACTCCCTTGAGGCACTCCTTAAAATGGAGAACATTGATATCTGTGCAGTGACTGAGGCCTTGTTCAAGGCTCCAGAGTGCACCCCTGCATTACCAGGCTATAACTCATACTACACTTTTTGTCCATCTAACCTGGACCGAAGCACCAATGGCAGAGATGTGTCCATATTCATTAAGGATATCTACACCTCTAGGCTAGTTGCTCAGCATAATGCATCCAAGGTTATCCAGGTGCAACTAACTCTGGGCAAAACTGCAATCCAAATTGTAGCTTGCTACAGATCCTCCACCATGCCCCAGGATACCTACTCCTCTTTTCTTGATATATTGGAAAATATTAAAGTTCAACCAAACATCTTAATAATGGGCAATTTCAACTACCTCACCATTAACTGGGAAAACTACTCATGTACAACTCCTCCGCACAACACTTTCTGGAATTCATAAATTCCAGTGCCCTGGATCAATTTATCCACACCGCCACCAGGGGCAACAATATCCTAGACCTAGTCATTACCAACATGAGTGACTGGTGTTCCACACCTGAAGTCAACTCCTCATTGTTCAGATACGAAAAGAAGCTAATCATCCTAGATATCCACATCCCACCCCCACTCCCCCATTAAGGAAACCACGGTAAAAAATTTCTCCAAAGCCAACTTCATACTTCTTAAGAGAGAAGTGGTGAACTTCATGACACCCATGCAGATGGACAATACAGTTATGACTGCTGAATCCTACACAAATGCACTCTATAAGCACTTACACGAATGCATGGATTGTCTATCCCAAACAAAACCAAGACGCTATCCTCCAAAAAAGGAAGCCAATCTGGTGGTCCACTACCATAAACAAACTCAACAACAGAAGGAAGAAACTGTTGCAAAAGAGAGTAAAATCCCATGAATGGAGGAGCTCCCTGGTCAGCCTCAGTAAAAAGCTAAGATCCCTTATAACATCCTCCAAAGCTAGCTACGAAAACAAAATCATCACTGATTCTATGGACAACCACAAAGCATTCTAGTAGTTATGTCAGGAATCACAATAGCAACACCCAGATCTGCTCTGAGTTATAGCACAATGGCATGAAAATTACAGAACCAGCTGATATTGGCAACATCCTGGCAGATAGGTTCAGTGCTAACTTTACCCCCCTGTCACCCCCTAAAGGGCCCATATCTATACAGGAAGAATGCAGAGTCCCTGTAATCACAACTATGCAGGTAAAAGCTGCATTCTCTAAAGTCAAAAACACAGCATCCATGGGACCGATCAACATCCCAGGCTGCGTTTTACACGAACTTCAGAATGAACTGGCTCCCCACCTAAGTATCATGTTCGATCATAGCCTCACATCAGGCTTTGTGCCCACTGAATGGCGCAAAACAACAGTTATCCCACTCCACAAAGGGGGAGCCACCACTGATCCTGGGAACTATCACCCTATTAGCCTGATGAGCTTGGTCTATAAGGCCATGGAATGTATCATCATGGAACTCATAAACAAAGACATTGATAACCTTCAAATTCGGGACCCCACCCAGTTCAGGTTTGTGAAAGGCAGATCATGCCTCCTGAACCTGATCAACTTCTATGAGGCAGTCACCAAAGCTGTAGCTGAGGGTAAGGTGGTTCACACAGCCTATCTTGACATTGCCAAGGCTTTCAACACCATCCCCCATTCTAGAATTATACATAAAACCACTAAACTAGGTATAAATCCTTATGTTACAAGATAGATTGCCAACTGGCTCACTGACAGAACCCACATTGTAAATGTTGCAGACTCCAAATCTGACTTCAAACCAGTGACAAGTGGAGTACCACAGGGTTCAGTCCTGGGATGTCTCCTGTTTGGTATCTACTTCTCTGAAGTACAGGCTAACACAGAAGGCCTTTGGCTAACAAAGTTCACAGATGACTGCAAACTAGGAGCCATAGTCAAGTCCCCAAATAATGTGGACTTCACTAAGACAAATGCCTGGTGTCAGAGCCATTGCCCCAAGCTCACTGCTAAAAAGTGCATTGTCATCCATTTGGTAAAAACTCTGTACCCATGAACTACCACATTGGCGGCAGTCTACTTAACACCAATTGTGTGATAAGAGACATGAGAGATAAGAGATTGGGACCCAGGTGGACAGTAGTCTCTCCTTTGATAATCACGTCATCACAGTAGTCAGGAAATCCTTCTATGTGGCATACCTCATCAGAAAAGGGTTCTCATCCAGGAAAAAGGAGGTCATTGTTCCCCTCTACTCGACACTCATTAGACCCATTATAGAGTACAACGCCCCTTTTGGAATGTACCTCACAAGACATCTGCAGCAGCAGGAAAGGCCACAGAAGTACCTCACAAAGAGGATTACTGGCCTCAAACAGATGCCCAACACTGACTGTCTCAAAAAACTCCAGCTTTACTCAGTAGCATATCGCCTACTCCAAAGTGGTGTCTGCCTAACATATAAAGCTATGTCAAACCCAGAGCTGTTGGACATGCTGCACCTAAAGAAATCCCAATCCCACCGAGCTACACGCTCTAAGGACCTAAACCTTGTCACCACAATAAACAGGACATACTGGAGGGATAGATTCCTATCCCAGAGACTTCCCATACTCTGGAACAAGCTACCCATCTATGTCAAGCAAAGTTCCTCATTAGCATTTTTCAAGAAAAATCTTGATGAGTCGATGGGAAATAGGAAATACATCCCGGAGATCACTTCTGTGGCTCTGCTCAACAGGGGCATAGGAAAATAACTTTCTTGGGTGGCGTAAGCCAGGGAACCTTGTTGGCTAGTCTTACTTAGGCTCTTGAGCCAATAGCCTAGTGCCTACCTATGAACCTATGAACCTATACTTAGCTGTAATGATTACCTTAAGCATTATTATACCCATGAAGAGGAAATCATATTGTTTCAAAGAGTCTTAATCATTTATATAGACTACATGGGGAAAAATATGCAAAGGAGAAATGCTCTAAAAATGTACATGATATGGCACGACTGGAAACTGTAGGGCAGATTGCCATGCAGTACATATTGAGTAAAATGTAGTGAAAACAAAAGAGAAACAGCTAAAGTGATTTTGTTGACCCTAAGTTGGCTAAAGGCTTTATAATATTAAAAAAAAATCTGCAAAAATCTGAGAAAAAAAGATACAGGACATGGAAGGTAAGGTGCCATTCAAAATGGAATTCCTTTATAGAAGCTAATCATCGGAAGCGAATTCTGAAAAGGTGGGGGTGGGGGAAGTAGTGATGATAAAATGGACACAATACTAAAGCATGTCATTTGTATGAGAAAGAAAGGCATCCATCTAAAACATAGATTAAAACTACTGTAATGTCTTGGAAAGGATGGAGAGTGGTAATATTTAATGACAGAGATATGAAAAATGTGTTATGATGCCTATGCTGTCATAAAAATGAAACATTTCCATACTGAAATAATTTATGTGCAAGTCATTAGATGAATAGCTAAAAATGGAATGGAAAATGTGAAGGTCATTGAATGAGAAGACAGGATACTCATTAGAACTTCATTTACATGAATACCATTTTTGATTAAAAGTTCCTTTCTCAGCTTGATTTAGGCATATATGTAAGAAATGTATGTTCTTCATGCTGGACTGTATACTTTACAATTCAATGCAGATGGATTCATCTGTTGCACCCACGTAATCTTGTAAGCCATTGTAGAGTTGCTACCCCAAGGGATAATGAACATATTGCAATGGGACCCTCAATAAGGGTGGATTACATTTTTTTTCTTTAAAGCACCTATGATTATGAGAATCAGTCAACTGCTTTCCACACTGGACTGCCTTTAACTTCTGCATGTAAAGTACAGCCTTGCAACTAGTAAAAAGTAACACAGCTGTGCTTCAGTAAAAGCTAAACAGTAGTAGCTTTTCTACTAATACATCTTGCAATATTAGGGATAGTTGACCTTATAGTTAGCCGGAGGAAAAATATGAGTGACAGCATGAGAAACAGAGAGAAAATAATATGAGTGACAGCATGAGAAACAGAGAGAAAATAATATGAGTGACAGCATGAGAAACAGAGAGAAAATGCTGGTGAGTGAGAGATGGGGTGGGGGGCAGAGGGCTAATATCAGAAAAAGCAAATGTGTTAAAAGATATAATAAAACTTGTTGACATGCATTTTTGTCTGTTTTAATAGATTTCACCTTTGAAGATGAATGAATTCTAAATCATATAATTCAAAAGGAGTTACAAAAGCTATAGATGGAAAATTATGTTTTTTTACATAAACACTGAAAAATGAGATATTTCTGAGTACATGCTTCATGTGTCGAAAGCTCATTCGGGGAAAAAACAGTCAATCTTTTTAACCATGGTATAGATGCACATATTGAAGAAAATATAAAAACATATCAAAGAACATAAGGAAAGAGAAAGACAGGATGCGTGGTGAGACTGTCAACAGAGAACATGATAGTCTGGAGCATAGAAAAGGCAATGAATAAATAACAGCTATAGTCATATTTTTAGAAAAGAAAAATGAATAACTGTTTTTTTTTAGATGCAAATGTTAAACTAATGGAAAAGAAGCAGTCTTCTCGTCAAACAAACTGTGTTGGTTGTGAAAGCCTTTATATAGCTTAATTATGGAGTGAAGACTTGTGAATACTTGGAAAAGGACTTTATATGTTATTGAGTAAACTATTTCAGAACAATATTTGGAAGAACAGACAGTTCTGTTGCACAGAAAACTGAAGTCATAACTCCAGCCCAAGGTACCCAGTGATGACTAGTAGCTCAAGATCTGGCCATCAGAAAACGGTTTAGAGTTCAGTGAATTCAATTCACCTATATGAGTTCTACTTCAAGGATCATCATCAAACTGAAGGCCCAGATGCATGGTTTCATGCTCATAGACTTGGGGAGCACAACCCAGGCAGTCACTCTGTTACAACTCTGACAGGGCATCCCAGGTCTCTGTCATTATGCAGGTACATGCAAAGTGCATTCTAGTATGTGGACACAGCCTAAATGTGCAGCAGTATGCAGACCCAGCTTAGTAATATGGTAATATACATGCACTGCATTCAGTTTGCTGTAGGTGTGTCTGCAGAGTACCACATTTCTGGCATGTGGTTGTATATTACTACACACCTGTGAGTCAGCTACATACCTACCACATATTATTCATTATATCAATCAAAAATAATCCTTCTATGTGGCACACCTCATCACTAAGGGCTTTCATCCAGATAAAAGGAGGTCATTGTCCCACTGTACTCATCCCTCATTAGACCCATTATAGAGTATAATGCCCCATTTGGTATGTACCTTACAAGACATCTGCAACAGCGGGAAAGGCCACAGAAATACCTTACTAAAAGAATCACAGGCCTAAAGCAGATGCCATATGCTGACCGTCTAAAAAAACTCCAGCTATACTCTGTGGCATATCGTCTACTCAGATGCGATCTCTGCTTAACATACAAGTCCATGTCAAACCCTGAGCTGTTGGACATGCTCCACTTAAAGAAATCCCAATCCCTCAGAGCCACACACGCTCCAGGGATCTAAACCTTGTCATCACAATGAACAAAACATGCTGGAGGGATAGGTTCCTGACCCAGAGACTCCCCATACTCTGGAATTGACTGCCCATACTTGTCAAGCAGAGTGCCTCATTGGCCCTCTTCAAAAGGAACCTTGATGATTCATAGGTTCATAGGTTCATAGGTTGGTACTAGGCTATAGGCCCTAGGGCCTATGCAAGCCTAGCCATAACAATTCCCTGGATATTTCTTCCCACAATATTTACTTCTCCAGGCCCCTGTCTAGCAGGGTGACTGACATGATCCCTGGGGTGAATTTCCTATCTCCCATCCAATCATCAAGGTTCCTTTTGACGAGGGCCAATGAAGCGCTCTGCTTGATATGTATGGGCAGTCTATTCCAGAGTATGGGGAGTCTCTGGGTCAGGAACCTATCCCTCCAGCATGTTTTGTTCATTGTGATGACAAGGTTTAGATCCCTGGAGCATGTGGCTCTGAGGAATTGGGATTTCTTTAAGTGGAGCATGTCTAACAGCTCAGGGTTTGACATGGCCTTGTATGTTAAGCAGAGATCGCCTCTGAGTAGACGATATGCCACAGAGTATAGCTAAAGATTTTTTAAATGGTCAGTATATGGCATCTGCTTTAGGCCTGTGATTCTTTTAGTGAGGTATTTCTGTGGCCTTTCCAGCTGTTGCAGATGTCTTGTGAGGTACATACCAAACGGGGCATTATACTCTATAATAGGTCTAATGAGGGATGAGTACAGTGGGACAATGACCTCCTTTTTTCTGGATGAAAAGCTCTTAGTGATGAGGTGTGCCACATAGAAGGATTTCCTGACTGTTTGGATGGGAGATAGGAAATTCACCCTGGGGATCATGTCAGTTGCCCTGCTAGACAGGGGTCCAGAGAAGTAAATACTGTGGGAAGAAATATCCAGGGAATTGCTATGGCTAGGCTTGCATAGGCCCTAGGGCCGATAGCCTAGTATGAACCTATGAACCTATGAACCTATGCAGGAACATTTCAGGTGTCTGGTAGCATGTAGGTGCTTCTCAGATATGTGGTAGGTATGTAGCTGACTCACAGGTGCATAGTAATATGCAACCACATGCCAGACATGTGGTACTCTGCAGACACACCTACAGCAATCTGAATGCAGTGTAGCTCCTCATTTGGGTACTTCCAACTTACTCTAACTTGGGGACCAAAAAAAAAAATTTCTCCTTTAGCACAACTGCAGCAAACCACTTGCTACAGTTAAAATGCCATGCATGTAACACTTTAGCCCTGCCCAATTATGCAGCATCTGCGTTCATTTCTGAATGCTGACATGACACAACCATCTGATCAGCACCTGCTGATCATGCTTCCTAGTACCTTACACCTTGGGTAACTACCCCTTTACCCTGCACTAGCAATGCTCCTGGCCAAACACCAGATATGTGTTACTATCCAGCTGAATCATGGGTGTGTGATAGTATGCAGGCATATTCCAGGTATTTGGCAATATGCAGACACATCCCAAGTATGAAGTAGATGCAGCTAAATACCAGGTGTGTGGGAGAATGCAGATTCCCAGGTGTGTGACTTTATGCAGCAACATTGTGTCTCTGGCTTAATACCCAGACAAACATAAAAGTGCGGTAGTATGCAGCCAAATCACAGATATACGGTATCATGCAGTGACAACCCAGGTTTGTGGTGGTATGTAGTCAAATTCCAGCTGTGTGATCATATAGAGCTTTATCCCAGGTATGTAGCAATATGCAGTCATATCCCACTAATACAGTACACTGCAGTCCCATTCTAGATGTGTGGCAATATGTAGTCACATCAGAGCTGTGTGGTTTTCTGCATTCATATCTCGCATGCATAGTAACATGTAGCCAGATCTGTGACACATGATAGCATGCACCTGCATCTATGATATTTGATAGTATACATATGAATCTCTGATTTGTGTAAGCATGTGGCTGTATAACAGGAGTGTTGTAGTGTGTAGCCACATTCACCTTAAGAGTTAATATGTAATCACACCCCGACTGTGTGGATTAATACAGCCATGTTGCAGGCACATAATAGTATATAACTGCATCTGAACTGTACAGTATACACAGTCAAATCCCAGGTATGTGCTAGTATGCAGCCATGTCCCAGGTGTGAAACAGTATGCAGCTACAGCCTAGGTGTATGGTACCATGCAGCCACAGCTCAGGTTTATGTGATAGCATGCATCCACATTCTGGTTATGTTGTAGTTGGAAACATATGCAGCCATAACCCAGGTATGTGTGTTACAGCAAACAATCACATCTCAGAGATGTATGGTAGCATGTAGCTGCTTCCCAGGTGTAAAGTAGTATTCAGATAGCCCTAGGTGCACAATAGCATGTAGTCATAGTTCAGTTGAGTATGACAGTATATAGTGATAACCCAGGTATGACAGTATGCATTTTATGCAGCAGTATCTCATTTGTATGATAATATGCAGCTGAACCTCATGTATGATGTATATGGAGCCTTATCTCAGGTATGTGTGACAGAATGCAGCAACATGTTAGGTGTGTGATAGTAGACAATCACATCTCAGATATATGACAACATGCAGCTGCATTACAAATGTGTGCTGGAATGCTGCAGTATCCCAGGTATGCAGGTATCCCAGATACAAGGAACATCCTGGGTGATATGCAAACACTGCTCAGGTGTGTGTATCAAAGTATAGAGCCACATCCCAGGTGTGTGAGAGATGTAACTTATGCAGCCACATCTCATGTGTGTGATAGCATGCAGCCAAATTCCAGGTATATGATAGTAAGCAATGTCATACAAGGTGTGTGGTAGTATGCCATGACAGCCCAGATATGTAGTAGAATGTAGCTGTGTCCCATGTGTGTGGTAGTATGCCATGACAGCCCAGGTATGTGGTAGCATATAGCTGTATCCCAGGTGCATGGTAGTATGCCACGACAGCCCAGGTATGTGGTAGTATGTAGAGGTATCCCAGGTGTGAGGTAGTATGCCATGACAGCCCATGTATTTGGTAGTATGTAGTTGTATGGCAGGTGTGAGGAAGTATTCCATGACAGCCCAGGTATGTAGTAATATGTAGTTGTATCCCAGGTGTGTGATAGTATGCCATGACAGCCCAGGTATTTAGTAGTATGTAGTTGTATGGCAGGTGTGAGGTAGTATGCCATGACAGCCCAGGTATGTGGTATTATGTAGCAGAATCCCAGATGTGAGGTAGTATGCCATGACAGCCCAGGTATTTAGTAGTATGTAGTTCTATCCTAGGTGTGAGGTAGTATGCCATGACAGCCCAGGTATGTAGTAATATGTAGCCGTATCCCAGGTGTGTGATAGTATGCCATGACAACCCAAGTATTTAGTAGTATGTAGTTGTATGCCAGGTTTGATGTAGTTTGCCATGACAGCCCAGGTATGTGGTAGTATGTAGATGTATCCCAGGTGTGAGGTTGCATGCTATGACAGCCCAGGTATGTGGTAGTATGTAGCTCTATCCCAGGTGTAAGGTAGTATGCCATGACAATCTAGTTATGTAGTAGTATGTAACGGTATCCCAGGTGTGAAGTAATATGCCATGACAGCCCAGGTATGTGGTAATATGTAGCTGCATCCCAGGTGCGAGGTAGTATACCATGACAGCCTAAGTATGTAATAGTATGTAGTTGTATCCCAGATGTGAGGTAGTATGCCATGGCAGCTCATGTATGTGGTAGTATGTAGCTGTATCTCAGGTGTGAGCTAGTATGCCATAACAGCCCACGTATGCGGTAGTATGTATATGTATGCCATGTGTGTTGTAATATGCCATGACAGCTCAGATATGCCATAGTATGTAACTGCCTCCCATATGTGAGGTAGTTTGCAATTAGATCCTAAAATGTATAGTGACATGGAGCAGCAGCTCCAGGGTGTGTGAAAATATACAGACACATTCCAGATGTGTGGCAACAGGTGACATATGTAGTCACATCTCACATGTGTGATAGTATGCAGACACATTGTAGGCATCTGGTATTATGTATCTAGGCCACATGTGTGTAATAGCATGCAGCTGAATTCCTGGTGTGCATTGTATTACGCAGCCACATCTCAGTTGTGCTACAGTAAATATTCATATATTTAACGTGTGATAGTATGTGCCTGCATTCCAGGTGTGAAGTAATTTGCGGCCACATCCTTGGGGTGTGAGATTTTGCAGTCGCATCCAAGGTGTGTGGTATTATGCAGCCACATAACAGGTCCATGATAGTATGCAGTTCCATCCAGGTATGCAGTAGTCCTTGGTGTCTGGAAGTATACAGCCATACCTGAGGTATATGATGGCATGCAGCTGAATTCCAGGTGCATGGTATTCTGCAATCTCATTTCAGGTATTTAATGGTATGCAGCTGAATCCCAGTTGTGTGATATTATGCAGCCACATCTCAGGCATGTCATGGTATGCACCTGAATCTCATGTGAGTGATATTATGCAGCCATATCTCAAGCATGTCATGGTATGGAGCTGAATCCCATGTGTGTGATATTATGAAGCCACATCTCAGGTATGTCTTGATATGCTGCTGTATCCCAGGTGTGTGATATTATACAGCCACATCTCAGGTATGTCATTGTATGCAGCTGAATCCCACATGTGTGGCATTATGCAGCCAGATCTGAAGTATGTCATACTGTGCAGCTGAATCCCAGGTGTCTGATATTATACCACCACCCATCCCAGGTTAGTGTAGCAGACATTGAACGTCTCTGTCCTGTGAGAACTAAAGAGATGCAGACATGTCTTTGCAAATCCAAACAAGTTGCAGGTGACAGCCTACTTGTTCTTCACTCTTGTCTTCGCTGACTGGGCTGTAGATGGAATACTGAGAGAAAACCCCACATTGGGTGATGCGGAGTACCAATACCTTCCAGGATGGGATAATAAATGGGTCACTGGAGTGTTCAATGTGGCCCATTAAGGGCCAAAATTTATTTGGATGACAGATTCTTAAGGGAAAGTTAGACATAACTCAAAAAGATGATAAAGTAAACACACAGAAGTTAAGAAAAAAATGTGCAATTGTCAGACTTGCCAGACTACGAATCTAAAAGGAAACAGTGTAGCTATAAGTCAAAGGCTTAATTATAGTCATTAAGAAGAATAAAATAATGTGATACTTTTTTTTTAGCAGTTTTAAATCAATGGCTTGAAAAGCTGTACCTGGACAGAGGAAGTAATCAATGTGATTCCTACTAAATTCAGATGGAAAACAGGACTGAATAGAAATGAAATATTAAAAAAGGATACCAACTTCCCTACTAAATTTTGTTTATAGTACATTACAAAAATTATTGAAATGTGTACAATAAAAAAGTAGATGAATGTTTGCTAAAAGACATAAATAGGAGAAAATATAGTGAAGGCATCCGAAGGACACTTGCTCATTTTAGACACTCAGAAATGTTAAACAGCAGGAAAATTAGAAGTGCAATACAGCAAATCCATCCATTCACAAGCACTTTTTTGCACATGTGGTCGGGGTGTCACTTGAACAGGAACAATCATCTAGATACAAGGTTTGCACCGCTGAGTCGCTAGCCCTACCGCAGCAGTTTTCCACACCACACACTTGCATCTATGGCCAATTTTGAGTATCCAATCCACATACCGCATGTCTTTGGAATGTGGGAGGAAACCTGACAAAAATCACATGAACACTGTGAGGATAGGCAGAATCCACACATCGAGCATCCCAGTCAAGAATTGATCCAAAGAACCTCAAGCTGTGAGGTGACAGCTCTATCCATTGTACCACTGTGTTTTACAGCAAATGTAAGCTAATATAAACAACAAAAATTATGACAAGTTTTGACTCTACATAGTTTTGTGGAAAATGGTTACTTTGATAAAAAAATAGTACATATTAATTCTAGTTTAGTCTTAAAAGTCATTTGTTTTTCTTTTGGGAAAGAAAGCATGTATGGATAAAACACAGATAATGGATGCCATCTGAGCCACTTTGTTATTCTGTGTATGCCTGAACTTATTTTTTTTTAATAAAACATAAAACAAAAGATGATCTATTAAGGGATATAAATTGATAGGGAATAACATTCCCAAAATGTATATTAAACAGATAATGTTACAAAGTGTATAACAGAATAACAATGCATAAAAAAGCATATGAGCTAGTGAGGGATGACTTGGGCAAAGTGCAAATGACAAAAAGTAAAGAGTAAAGTCTTCAGAAATAATAATAAATGGAATGAAATCAGAACTGGATGGAGCCATTGTTTAAAGGATGTTACGTAAAAATACAGTGAAGATTTTAGATAGGTTTCTTTAGGGTGAACAACAGTGATGCATTCTCTCTCTGTTTAAACTGGTTTTACTATTTGCTGCATCTTATTTGGCCTGAGTTAATGTATCAAAGTTTTAAAATGAATCCTGATGACCATATTTTTTAGTTATTTTGAGTATAGTCTGAATTAATTTAAAAGGGACCAGTATACTGAAAATTGCAAGCAGCTGCTGTAAGTAGTGGTGACTCCAGTATGGCAAAGGAGCTAGAGGTAGAGGCATGTGAAGGCAAATATATATATAAATATATGTATATATATATATATATATATATATATATATATATATATATATATATATATACACATATATATATATATATTTTTTTGAAGATCCAAAAGGTACAAGCATACAGTAATTATAACTTTATAGGCAGACCAGTCTAAACTGATAAGTTTTTTATTTTTTTCCGGTTAATACGTGTCCCAGGACAAATGCAGCTACAGATAATAAATTAAGCCATTCAGTATAATATAAGCATAAAACAAAGTGCAGCTAATATGCATAAGAGAAAAAATAGCATTTTTTTCAGCGCAGAGTATTTCAAAGAGAACACTGCTAAATTTTTTTAATTACAACAGACCAAATTCAGAAACGACAAAATCAAAACGCCAACTGTCAAAAAAAAAAATAAAAATGGCAGCGTAAATGTCTGAAGCATAAAATATTGACTATGTCAGAGTGCAAACATCCTGAAACATTAAAGATCAGCAATACCACTCTGTTACCTTGCAGCACTACAAAAAGTAACAACATGAGGATATAATCTTCACAAGAATCCCTAAACTGGAAAATGGTTAAACTCATCAGGTACCCTTCCCTGAGCTGCAGCTCATCAGTCACTGTTTTCAAGTGATAATCAGTTCCAGTACCGTTTGTATTAGTGTGCCCACAGGGATTCAAAGATTTTGGGCTTCTCAGTCTTCTCTGCCAATACAGTGAACTATGATGATGATGTCAAAACCAAAGGTGGCTACAAGTTGCAAGAACTTTACAAAATACTGTCAATAATCAAAGTAACGAAAGCCATTCTGTAAACATGTTAAGTGAAAAACACTATGAGGACAGAGAAAGAGCCACCATGAAGACAGAAGAAAGTGAGCTAATGCTCAGAACTACAGACTGGCAGAGAAAAGAAGCAAAAAAAAAGTAGGCTAATACTATATTTTAGATTACAGAAATTATTATAGATAAATCACTGAATGGAAGTGCTAACATTACCCAAGCACTGTCAAACGAACAGTGAAACACAGAGCACAGAAAAAGAAAATATTCCATATCTTATTTTACAAAAATTGAAGAAAACTTGTCTGAACAATTTTGGTTGAACAATGGAGAAGTCACAGCTGAGAATGCACAGTAAGATGTAAGTGTATGCTACTGAAGGGATATTTAGGCACTTAACTGTTGAGACAGAATATATGTTTGTGATATTTCAGTTCTTTGATTTAAAAGCCTACATCTCCAAAATGGTTCAACATTTACTCATGAAGCTTTCAAGGAATCTTACTGGTATAAGCAGCAGTATAAACTGCCTTTAGACTTGGGTTCCTACCATCAAATAAAACAAATGATTAGGCATCACAAATTTAATTAAGAAAATCACCTGCTTAATGTGATTGTTTATAGCTCAGAGTATACAATTATGAAAATATTTGTTTTAGATCTGAAGTTACAGCATTACGTATTTATTTTCGGAAATTTTATAAAAGTTTCGCTCTGTCACTTTGCAAAAGACATTCTTCCTTGAATTCTACCTTAGCTTCAAATGATTTACTTTCTCTTTCTCTTTCTATTTCTCTCTCTGTTACTCAAGGTAGTTCCACTTTCAGATCAATAACTTTTATGAAAAATAGGCAAGAGAATTTCAATTAAGGGTATGCTTCCTGAGCATGTGAAATATGGGCATTTTGCTAAAACATACAAAAATGACAGAAAACATAAGTTTTCAGTAGAAACTAATTCTATTTTTGTTTCTCATTTCAGATAGACACACTGATAACATGATTCTAGTACATATTCCCAGGGATTCAATAAACTCTGCATAGGCTTTGCGTGAAGCCTACTTGGCATGTCACGTATCACGTTCACATGTATACAAGTGAGGTTTTGTGGCCAGTGACAATGTTGCTGGCCAGGAAACCATGCACAGGAGCAGGAACACAGAGGGAACATGCATACAAGTTTGCCTACAGGCAGACTTGCACTGTGAAATTGCGCAGACAGCGACAATGACTACCAGGGGTGAAATTACTGCTCTGATTGCAGTATTACCACATTACAGAAAAGTGTACTCAGTACAATGTACACTACAACAAGTTTTTGCATAATGAAATAATTCATGTTTGGATGATCAGCAAGGTAAAATACAATGCAACATAAATATACTAGGCAGGGAAAATGTGTTAATTAAAATGGACACAGACATAAATGATAGGAATGAAGAAAGAGGAAGAGGGCATGTAAAACATGCCATGATAGGGCATTTTAATGTATGTATACTTCCAAAATAAGTCATTAGTATAACATTAAGCACATATGTAGATAGCACAGTATGTACTGCTGTTTACACCTCCTATGCGAGTATATTTATATCATCACACATGATTCTATGTATGTGACAGTCATACAAGGTTACATGTATGTTTGTAATATAAACATCACTGACATGCTCACTGGAGAAGATCTTTATATATAATAGGGGATATGTGCATGTTGTGAGGATCTGTAAAATGACTTGATTGAATATGGCTGGAATGCCTGCATACCTCACAAATAGTCATGGAGACATAAGCAACAGAGTCACGTGCAACTGCTGACAGAACCAGGCACAAGCAGAAACAATTTTAAAATATTAACAACATTAATCTATGGCATTGTCAGAATACGTGGGTTCAAGTTATTATACATGTTCTGCAGGAACAGATGTGTACAACTATAATGACTGTCAGTATGCTATGAGTTGAAGTCACCAACCCTTTTCCAAAAATAAATTTTTTCTAAAGGGGTTACGTGGGACAGTGTTACACCTGGATTTGAATTCAGGGACAATTCTGGCCATTTGAGAGGTTTGCATGACACTTAAGCCACAAGCTCCAGGTGAAAAATTCAAACCCATACCATTAATGTTGTCAATGATCTTTGTATTTACTGGGTGGAACACAGAAATACATATCACACATGCATCTTATAAAACACCTTGAATGGAAGTCTTCACTGTCAATTTCTAATAGGTATACATTCTAAAGAACAGTTCTGTATGTGCAACAACATGTGTGCAAGCTCACTGTGCCAAATGTAATACCCCTGACTAAAGCATCCTTGGCTGACATAGGTATTGGCCATAAGGATAACAATGTTTACAAACAACAAATTGTTAAGAATAGATTCCTATACACAGCTGGGTATTGCATGCATGTACCACATGCAATAACAATGGATATTGTCTGAAACATTTGCAATTAATATGTGAATTAAGAAGTGGTGTATTATAACAAATGGTACGGCACTATGAGAGACTGATGGCAATGCATCAACTATGCCTATGTGCACTGAAATTACAACAGTGCAAAGTATAGCATCAGTGAACAAGGAAGCTGTCACTGTGATATTTTTCACATACCAAAAAGGCATGGAGCACAGTGTATAAGCACATGTCAAATCTCAACACATGTGCCACACAATCACTGTCCCCCTGACATTGCCAGTGAAAATGTTATACTGGCATGAAATCCTGACATGCATGCATATGTGTTCATGCAAACTATTGAGCAGTAATACTGATGTGATGTACTGTTACATCTGTGATTCTGTAGTCACACTATAACTGTACCCAGGGTACAGGTGGACTTCATAGGTTCATATGTTCATACGAGAGCACTAGGCTATAGGTTCATAGGTTCATACAGGAGTACTAGGCTAATACTCTAAGATGACATAAAAGCCTAGCCATATTTAACATGTGTTTGACAATTTTAAATAGCTATGTGAACAAAGTTCACACTATTATGAGCCTATGCCATGTTATCTAATACCAACTGCCTCTATCCATGAGGGACATGGGTGCAACACCAGGAGTACAATTACCATTAAACATCCATTGATGTACAGTGCACTTGAATAGGGTCAGGAAAGCTCTTTGCTTTATGTGAATGACAAACTTGTTCCAGAGAAGGTGCAATGTCTGAGAAATGTTTGTATCTCTTGAACATGATTTATTGTGTCAGAGGCTAGGTTAACATCCTTGGAAACAGTGACCCTCCTGTGGTTTGCTTTAGCAATGTGTAACATTTCCATCAGGGCTGGATTGTAGAATGCCTTGTAGGCCAAACACAAATTGTTCCTTACTGGTCTGTAAGGGACAGAACACAGTAATATGCCTTTCAATCTTTCCACACAGGACTTGTGTTTTACACCCAGTATCTTCACTGTGTAAAATCTCTGGTGTTGCCCCAGCTGCTGCAGATGTCTGGTGAGTTTAATGCAAAAGGGTGCATTGTTATCAGTTATTGTTGTAATGAGGGCTGAGTACAATGAAATTATAAAGTCCTTTGATTTGGATAACATGCCCATTCTTATGAGTTATGACACATAGAAGGGATTTGTTACCTCTCTGGACACATTATGTTCAAACTTCCAATTTCTGACTACCTGAGTACACAGTTCACATACCACTGGGTTCAGTCATTGGGATGTGCTGCCTATATTGTAATTAGCTTGGGTATTTGCTTTGAAAATGGATTAATTTGGCTTTTTTGGACATTTTAGTGTGCCTCCATGGCTCTGGGACCAATCATTTGAGTGATTTAATACTTTATGCAGGATACCAATAACATTACTAGATTCAAGGATTGTCCACAATTTGTAGTCATCCACAAATTAAGTTGGACAAACGCTGTGTAAGTTTGTCTTGACTTCTGTGATTTAAATACCAAACAGGAAATGACCTAGTACAGGAACCTGTGGTACCGCAGTGTTCACTGGCCTCTTAGTAGAGATGAATTCACACACTTTGACAGTATGTGTCCTTTTGGTGATCCATTATACTACACAATTGGTGTCATAGTGGTTTATGACCAGTGGAGACAGCTTCTCTGTAATACTTGAGTGTGGCATTGTGTCAAATGCCTTGGCCAGGTCACGTTAGGTGGGAGGCATATCCTGTCTCTCATTCTTGGTGACTTTCTTAATGAAGTAAACAAGATTTAACAGCCACGATCTAGCCTTAACAAAGAAAAATTGTGTTGGTTATACAGCAGGGAGATTATATATGTCCTTCTTGATAAGGTCCATAATGATTCTTTACATTGGCTTACGGATGAGGCTAGTCAGCCGTATGGTCTATAATTACATGTTGGGTGATGGTCCCCCCTTGTTCAGACAGATGACTGTTGCTGGCCAGCATTCTGCCAGACTATAGCCTGTCTGGTGGCTGCATTTCTGTAGGGATCCAGCTGTGTCTGCTAGGTCATGTTTTAAATTATTAGAAGTAAGTAAGCAAAGTAGTAAAAGACATAATATAATTCGCCACAAGATGGCGGTATTATCCCATGAATGAATACACAGACCTCAAATGAAATTGTAGATTTAAATTTAACAAAAGCATCTAACACTTTATGAATAAATATTTACAAACACACCTAATATAATTGGAAAATACTTAGTTTTTTTTAAAATGTTTTATGGAAAAGCATTTTTTAACAAGACTTGTGTTTTTATGGTTAAATACATTTACTGAGGTTTTTATCCTAACTAATTTTGATTTGTTAATTTGTAAAACGATGCTGAGACATGATTGGTTTTGGTAAATTTTAATTACTATATAAGATGAAAAGATGGCAGTGATTGTTTTATCTGAGGAAGTCTTATATTAGACGAAAACGCATGTTTTAATAAAGCGTTCATACAGACAGCAAATTGGACACGACTGATCCTTATTCTTTTTGGCTTCTACATTTTGTGTGTTTGGTTTTGGTGACAGTGAGGGAAGCTGACCGTGGTTTTACATTTTCGTGGTTTTAATGAGCGGTATGGAGAAGGATAAGGACAGTCAGCCCGGCAATGACGAGGGCAGCCAGGCAAGAAGACTTATAGGACAGCTTACAGCATTGGTGGATTTGCTGACGCCTCTTTGTGAGGCAATGGTTGTGCGTACACAGCGTCCGGAAGTGGGCAGAGGCATTGACGAACAGGGAATACGCCAACTTCAAATGAAAAGGAAAAGACATTGCCTAGACGGGGAAAGAAGAAATGATAGTGGAGTCGAACCGAAAGGTGCATCTTTTAACCCCGCAGCAACACCCATTATTTTCCAGGACGCCGATAACAACGACTTTGATGTCAGCGCTAATTTTGCCAGTGAACCGCAGGAGCGGTCACAACAAGGTACTTTTTCCATCCCCAATACTTCGGAGATGAACAAATGGCTCAAAGAGCCATATGACTTTAAATTTATTGATAAAAATGATAATAACAGCAAACGGACAGCTAATATTGAATCTTTTAGTAAAAAAATGGATAGCTTTTCTAAGTTAATGTATAAATATAAAGCTATCACAATTGAAAATGGTTATTTAAAAGAATGTTTGCATCGTTGCATAGTCCCTAAAGGACTACGCACATGGACATATCCAAACAACGTGCAAATAGGTTCTGTATTTCATAAGGATTTGGTGAAGGTTTTTAACAAGTGTGGTATGGATATTGTTAGATGCATCATTGAGGAGAATGAAAGGAATCTTGTGTTGATTAATGAACAAATAAGTGAACTAGACTCACACATTAAGGAAGATCTCATTTTTGAAATTAAGGAGGAGAAACAGAAATATTTTAACATAAAAGGGGAGATAGAACAAAAATGTATAGGATTAGTAACAAGGAAGACAGAAAAATTAAGAAGAGACATTATGGAGTACGATAATAACACCAGTTACCCCAATCCAGTTAACAATTCAGCCCCCCCATATCAGAAAACTAATAGAAATAAATGGGCAAGGAGAAACAATACAGTCAATAGGGAGTATCAAAGAGAAACTTATAACTTGGATACATACAATTTCGACTATGACAAAGACTTCCCACCATTAGAAACATCACAGAACGAACATAGTTCAAATTAAAGGAACCATTGGGATTTTCAAGGGAGAGGGGGGCTAAGAGGAAAGGGGCAATACAGGAGATAGAAACCCCTGTTCACATTAATGGAAAGAATGAAGACATAGAGCAAGACAGCAATAAGTACACTTTAAACGCATTTACAATATACAATTTTAGTAATTTACAACTAACTAAGGAACACTTTTCACTAATGGAGAAAGGGTTTAAATTTATACCATCAAAGAGAGGGGACAGGGTACAAACAATATTGGATATAAAATTATTTCTAAGGAAAATGAATTTAGAATTATTATATAGTAATGAGAAATATGGTATAGATAGGAGAACTATACATGCAACTGAGGAACAATGAATATTAAAAAATAAGTCTGTCTTTAACCCACCCATACATGCACAACTTAAGAATTTTGAGAATGTCATGGAAGAGGGTATCAAAAAATTAGACAAGAGGGTTAAATATATTAATAACTTGGGAAAGAGTGAAAGAAAAAGTTTGCAAGACTTGAAAAATAACAAGGGGATTAGAGTCATGAAGCCCGATAAGGGCGGAGGAATTGTCATAATGTAGTCCATGCAATATGAGGGCAAAATGAATGATATCCTTAGGGATGAAACAAAATACAAGGTTGTTTCTCGTAATGAGATAAACTTAGCATATAGCAAGATTGACATGACATTATTAGATATGGAAAAGGAAAAAGTCTTGGATGAAAAAATGTACTCTTATTTAAAAACTAACAAACCAAAAATACCAGTTATTTTCGGCATACCGAAAATACACAAACAATGTGATGACCCCCCCTTTTAGGCCGATAGTGGCAGCAGAGGGGTCCAAAACTACAACTTTGGCTAAGTTTGTTGATGTCAAAACTAAACATATTTGGAAAAATAAAAGGGCCATTTTACGTGACTCCTGGGACTTATTAAGAGCACTTGAACCCGAGTTATTTGACAAGGATATATTGTTTGTGACTATCGATGTAGTGGAACTATTTGGTTCAATACCATATGAAGAAGGGATACGTATGTTTGAGGAAGAAATATTTTGGGACAAAAAATTGAAATTTGAGGAAAAAGTAGCGTGCAGGGGCTTGATGGACCTAATATTAAAGAACAATTTTTTAGTCCACAAGGGAGAGTTTTTCCAACAAATATAAGGTGTGGCGATGGGAGCAGCCTGTGCACCTACTTTTGCCAACTTAGTCCTTGCCGATTGGGAGGACAAGTATATTTTTCCTTCAAATTATTTAAAATATTGTAAACTATATAGAAGGTTCCTGGATGACATCATAATATTTTGGACAGGAAGTACTGAAAAATTAAATGAATTTTTCAAATATTTAGGTGACACAACCAATTTCCTCAAATTCACACATAATTTTTCCTATGACAGTATTGCTTATTTAGATGTGGAGATATTAAAAACAACTAATTCTTTTGAGACCAGAGTATATAGAAAGACCACATATGTCAACTCCTTTCTCCACTTTGACAGTGAACATCCAATACACTGTAAAAGAAACTTGGTCAAGGGCTAGTTTATTAGAGGGTCAAGAATGACAACATCTGACGAGATTATATTAAAGAATGCGACAAGCTGGAGAGGATGTTCACAGATAAGGGATACCCCAAGGACTTTATTAACAAGCTTAGGACGGAGGTAACAAATGCAAGAAGTGGAAGGTTTAAACCCATAACAGGTACAAAAGAAATGGTAATGGATTACAATGAAAATATAGAAGTGCAAGATGTGAATTATGAACAATCATTAGTATTAGAATATAATAGTTTAAATAAAAAAGTGAGAACACTATTTAACAAAGAATGGGAGAGATTTAAGGTTTTCACTGACTTAAACGGACTAGCAGAATCTAACCCAAAAGTGGTGTACAAGAATTCCCCAAATATAAAAAACATATTAGAAATAGGGAATAGTATAAATGCACGAATAGGGGATAGAGCAAATGCAAGTAAGGTGGGGACATTTAGGTGTGGAAAATGTAAACAATGTGAAATGGTTATAAACTGTGAAAAAATATACTTGGAAAGTAGAGACCTATGGTTGTATAGTAAGGGGTACTTTAATTGTGAATCGAGAGGTGTAGTGTATTTAGTAATTTGCAAAAAGTGTCCTTCCTATTACGTAGGTAAAACAGAAAGATCCTTGAAAAAGAGGATCTACGAACACACGTACGACATTAGGAAAGGGAAGGACACTAATGCATTATTCAGACATACAAGGACATGTAAAGAATATGATTATGGTTTCTTTGTGTTGGATCAAGTTAAAACTGATATAAGAGGGGGCCCATGGGAAGAGAACATCGGATATAAGGAACTGTGGTGGCAAGTAGCCCTAGAGGCCAATAGACCCCCTGGCTTGAACGAATATATCTCCATATTACCACTATTAAAGCTGAAAGCGGCTAAAGCAAAGTAGTAAAAGACATAATATAATTCGCCACAAGATGGCGGTATTATCCCATGAATGAATACACAGACCTCAAATGAAATTGTAGATTTAAATTTAACAAAAGCATCTAACACTTTATGAATAAATATTTACAAACACACCTAATATAATTGGAAAATACTTAGTTTTTTTTTAAATGTTTTATGGAAAAGCATTTTTTAACAAGACTTGTGTTTTTATGGTTAAATACATTTACTGAGGTTTTTATCCTAACTAATTTTGATTTGTTAATTTGTAAAACGATGCTGAGACATGATTGGTTTTGGTAAATTTTAATTACTATATAAGATGAAAAGATGGCAGTGATTGTTTTATCTGAGGAAGTCTTATATTAGACGAAAACGCATGTTTTAATAAAGCGTTCATACAGACAGCAAATTGGACACGACTGATCCTTATTCTTTTTGGCTTCTACATTTTGTGTGTTTGGTTTTGGTGACAGTGAGGGAAGCTGACTGTGGTTTTACATTTTCATGTTTTAAATTATTGATAATACAACATGGGATGTTGTCAGGGCTCACTGATGCAGTGTTTTTTGCCTTAGAGAGTGAAAAGATGAGCTGCTAACATGAGAAAATATGCTGAGTGATGTTTGTATTTATACACTGTGTGCTGAGCAGTGTGGTCAGAGGGGTGACGGTTGATCCAAATCTGTCAGATAGCAGGTTGTCTATCGCCTCTGGTTGAGTATTCATAGTGCCATCCACAACATGTCTGTGTGCATAGCTGTGTCTTCCCCTTAAGGTTTTGTACTTACTTAACAAAAGATTTGTGACAACACTGCCATATACAACCTTGGGTATGCATCACATGACATACAGTGGAATTGTTAACACAGTCGTACAACTCTATTTCACATCATAACATAAATTGCACATCATATGCCTACATGTTTATCATTGAAAAGGTGTGTGTAAGGGCTGTTATACCATATATGGGCTCATTACAAATGAGGTGGATGTGGTGCATGCAGAACAGCTAATGACACAAATACTGACATGGTGCTGCTGGGGGAGCATATGAATAATCCCCTTGTGAATAGTGACACTATTTTGCATACAACGAATTTCCCAAGATTGAAAGTAAATATGACCTGGTTATATGTTTGTGTACATAATGGCATTACAATATGTGGATGAAACAATATGTATGTGCCCATGTAATTAGTATGATGTAATACTACTGTATATCACATAGCAGTTCATGAAGTTAGGTATACACATGCACACATGTGCCATACTGCAAGTGTCACTCTGATGGTGGAATGAGAAATGTGTAGACTGCTAATATACTCCACGACGAGAACATATTCCTTACTAAGGCAACAGTATACATAGCATCACCCCATCTCAACAGTCCTCAAGAGGCATATTACTACGGCCGTTATGAAAAGTACATGTAATAAAATGGTAGCATTCATCACTTCAAAACACAGATTGGAATGCACTGTTGTAGGTTTACAGTACATCCCCATTTCAACACAGCACATGTGGATGACAGCAACATTGGCACATGCAATCTGCATAGGGTTGTAGGACATTACTAGGTTAACAGCCAACATCTCATAAAATTCTAGCCATGAGTATAGCATTTAAACCAAAATTGCCATATCTATATGATGGCAGAATATAGGGTTTCTTGCATGTGTGTATGTGTGGGAATGTATCATTTACTGCCTCTGTATATATGTAACGTGCACCACACCATGACAGAATTATCAATCACACATTCAGTGGTCTGCAGATGACAGAATCATATGACCTGTCCCCCAGGCCAAATTAAATGTTACACCATTATGAAATCTGTTAATCACTGTGATAATATTGTGAAGAGCTCAGTTACAAAACTACATCTGACCCCCCAGTCAGCAGACAGATGAGGAACAAAGTCCCACTAACAGCAGCAAACTACAACAAAACAGTAAAAACACTATTTCCCTAAGAGACCTAACTTTTGAGCAACATGTGTCCATTGTTGTAAGAAAATCCTTCTATACTGCGCAATTGATATGCAAAGGGATTGTGTCTAGATCTAGGGATGTCATTGTCCTCCATTACTCAGCCTCATTAGGCTAATTATTAAAATCAATGCCCACCTTAGCATGGATCTTTCCAGACACATGAAGCAACCGGACTCCCACAGAGACATTTTAAAAATATACAAGGCCTAAACAACATGTCCTATATGGACTCACTCAAAGCCCCGTCACTATACTTGGTCTTCTACAGACTAAGAGGTGATCTGTATCTGGCATACAAGTACATCAGCAAGTCAAATGTCATCAGAAATATTCAGTCTAGGTTTCTAAACTTCTTCTGTAACATCAATAGTTTGGAGGGACAAATATATCTCACAGAGGGTATCACTGCTCTGGAACAAGCTCCCCATCCTTATAGTACAAAGTTCATCCTGGTCCATATTCAAGTGTAACTCAGACCTATAGATAGGAAATGGAACATTTACTCCAGGACTGCCTCCTGTACCTGACATCCACAGGCTTTCAGCTGCTGGCAAAGGCTCTTGCCTCCCCCATAGTGCCTTTTCTAGACAAGGTCTCAAAAACAGCATTACAGGCATGAAATTAACCAGTCAGAACAAAATAAGGGTCATGTTGCTAAATGCTAGGAGCTTAAACCAAAAACTGCACTCCCTCAAAGCACTTCTATCACTAGAAGATGTAGCTGTCTGTGCAATCACAGAAACCTCGTTTGAGGCCTCAGACAGTACCCCAATCCTGCAAGGCTTCAATGCCTACCACACCTTTAGACTGCAAGAATGAATGTATAAAAACCAAAGGAGGCAGTGTTTCAATCTATATTAGAAATACATTTACCTCCCATCTAGTTAGGCTGGACAACTCCATGGAGTTACTACAGGTCCAGGTTACAGAGGGTAAGAACCCCATTCAAGTCTTACCCAGTTATAGTTCCCTCTCCATGGGTCACAACACCCATGAAGCCTACTTACCCAAACTGAAGACAATCCAAATTTTACCGAACACATTAGTTATGGGGATTTCAATTATCCCACCATCAACTGGGAAACCTAGACTAGCTCAAACTCACTAGCACAAAAGTTTCTTGGCTTTGTGAATTCAAATGCCCTGGAACAAATTGTACATACCCCGGCAAGAGGAATAAACATTTTTGAGCTGGTCCTCACCAACATGTCAAACAGGTACACTGCTGCAACTGTTGGACACCCATTTGTTAAAACTGACCACATATCAGTCACCTTTGAACTAACACTAACCCCAGAACTCATAAAGGGTGAAATCAGACTAAATAACTTCACCAAGGCAAACCATACCTTCCTAGAGCAAGGTACAAATCCTTTCAAAGTCCCAACTGAAGCTGGAAGTGGTAACTATGCCAAAGCTTACACTAAAGCTCCAAGAAAAAAACAAGCTGCTATGGTGGACATCCAGCATCAACAAACTCTACACCAAGACAAAATGTTGCTGTCCAAGAAAACAAAGGCAAGGCCCCAACAATGGAAAAGCACCCTCCTCAGCCTCAACAGGAAAATAAGACAACTTGTCAAATCCTCTAAGAGCTCCTTTGAGAGAAACCTAGCAAGTAGTGCCAAGGATAACCATGAGGCCTTTTACAGCTATGTACATAATCTAAAGGGTAGGACCCGAGCATGTGCAGAACTAGTGGCCAATGGTATCACACACACTGACCCCAGAGGGACAGCAAACCTACTAGTGGATAAGTTTGGTGAAAATTTCACTCCATTATCCCCTCCTAACTTACAACAAACCTCCTCCAAACTTCTCCCTCCACCCTACATATCTGAAGAGCAGGTCCTCAAGCCCTGTCCAAGGCAAAAAAACACACTCTATGAGACCAGATGACATCCCAGTCTGTCTTTTAAACAGGCTAAAACATGAATTAGCATCACCACTAAGTACCCTTTTCAATCATAGCCTAACCACAGGCTTTGTTCCTGTGTAATGGAGAACAGCTACAGTCATCCCTCTCCACAAATGTGGCCTAACAACAGACCCGAGGAATTACAGACACATAAGCCTGACCACCCTCATCTGTAAGGCCATGGAACATATTATTATGAACTTCATAAATAAAGACATAGGTGGCCTCCAATACTGGATCCTACCCAATTCGACTTTGTGAAAGACAGAGCCTGACTGTTAAGTCTGGTGGATTTCTTTCAAAGTGTGAACAAGGCCATTGATGAGTGGAAATCTGTGCTAACAGCATAACTCAACTTGGCAAAGGCTTTCAATACAATCCCACATTCAGACATTACTGACAAACTTAGCAAGCTGAATGTAAACCCTTTCATTGTAAGATGGGTTGCCAACTGGCTCACAAACCAGACACACACTATCAAAGTGGGTGACTACGCATCAACCAGCAGACCTATTACCAGCGGGGTACCGCAGGGGTCAGTGCTGGGCCCCTACTGTTTGGTATATACTTCTCAGAAGTTCAGGTCAAAACTAAGGGGTTGTGGCTTACCAAGTTTGCAGTTGACTGCAAACTAGGTGCAATCATTGAATCTTCAAATTATGTGAGTATACTCCAGGAGGGCCTCTCGCAGACCAATGACCAATATACTAGTCAGTCTCAAACTTGAATGCAAAGAAATGCATCATCATTCCCTTCAGCACAAACAATGTCCCTTCACACTATCAAATCACCAACAATACACTAAGCACCCATGAAGTGGTAACGCACCTGGAATCACAGGTTGATAGTGACCTTAACATTTACCACCATGTGTCTACTGTACTAAGGAAAGCTTTCCACATAGCACACTTGATTAGTAAAGACATCGCCTTGAGATCAAAAGAAGTTAGAACCCCCTATGCTCAGCACTTATGTGGCCCATAATTGAGTATAACATCTCATTCGGCATGTATAGTATAAGCACCTCCAGCAACTTGAGAGACCTCAGGAGTTTCTAGCAAAGAAGAAGATCAAGGGGCTCCACCATGTGCCTTAAAAAGACCAACTACAGTCCCTGTCATCATACTCCATATCATATAGACTTCTTAGGGGAGACTTATGCCCAACCTACAGAGCAATCCAAGACCCAAACCTAATGAACTTGCTGCATATCCATAAATAAAGTGGGTCTAGGGCTACCCATTACAGGGACTTAAATATGGCCTGCAATTTAAATAAGACATGTTGGAGGGATGGATTTATCTCCCAGTGACTGCCATGTGTTTGGAACAGGCTACCAATTTATGTGAAACAGAGCACATCTATGACACTGTTCAAGAGGAACCTGGATGAGTAGATGGGGCACCATAAATTCTTACCAGGGATAGCACCCACAACCCTCCTGGACATGGGCAGTCATCACTAAATGCAATCTTGAGCACTGACCAGTACTTCTATGGTATTACATTGGGTGGAAATGGCTAGGCTTAAAATGAACACTGGGTCAAAATCCTAGTAATCTCCAATGATCCTATGATCCTATAAAGTACAGAGCCACCTCCTAAATGCTTTATCCTATGCATGTGCCCCCTCAAATTATTCATGGTATGATCCCAGTTCTTCTTATTAGGGGGAATATATCATTATTGACCATGGGATGGGTAAAGCCATTCTCTAACCAAGTAGGATAGGTTAATCTGAGCACAAAAAGAGAAACTGATTAGGCTTGAAATGATCCATCGGGGCAGCTAGTCTAGTAGTTAACTATGAACCTATAATGTTAATCGCACATTCTCAGTGACCCATGTAGACTTAACACAGCATGTGTAGCACTGCCCTTCCTTTTCTAAAGAATTCTGTATTGCCCATTATTCCAATTTTGTTGGAAAATTTCTGTAGTGAGCACTACAATGACTGTGCCTGTTTTTATAATGCAGTTTTGGGCCACATAGTGTCACACTTAGGATAATGTGGCAATTAAGAATAAATAAATCGGTGACCTTTCTTTGGTGGAAGGGTGTAGGCTTACCAACAGGGAGCACCAGCAGTAAGCACAATCTTTTACCAGGTAGTAGATGGAAGGGTTGATAACAGTCTTGGTGGACCAGCAGGTAGGCAACCACCTAGGCCACCCTGAGCATGTCATTTTGACTAGCAGAATTGCACTACACTGCCTGAACCTGACCAGCACGACACCAGTGGTAAGGCTCTGCTATGATGATGATACTGATGTAGAGACTGATTGCTAGATGGGTATGGCATCAGTAAGCAGGGCAGGCTGCTGCCAAGCCATCTCATCTTGCACCATGGTGCTCCCTTTCTTGTATTTTACTTTCCTACCTAGTTTGTGAGTTAATTCTATCACCACTTGTCTTCTCCTTATATATAACTCTTCTCTATACCCCATCCATTTGTGTTAACCTCTCACTGTTGGTCTTTTTTACTATTGTGTTTGGTTGTATGTTTTTTGTACTTTCTCTACACTATCTTCTCTGCTACTTTCATCCTAAACCTTCTTAAAAAAAAGGAAATTGTCCAAAAAAATACCCTTCCTTCCCAACTCCAATTCCAGTCTCTTCTTCCTTTTGTCCTTCTTGGTCCTGCCCTGTTCACCTAATTCCTTTCCATTTATAGTAGGGCTTTTGTGGTGAAGCCATTGTTAGCACTGTCAGCCATGCTTGTAGGGTGACAGAGGACCCATCTGATCATGCAGTTTACATCAGGTACAGCCATTCATTATGGAACCTGAGATTTTCACTAGCAAAGTATGACATTAGTTTAACTCGGTCACCCAACATTGCTCCTGCTACAGTGCACAACCCTGAGTTTTGAATACCTTTTATATGCAGTTAAATGACAGAATAATGCTAATACTGTATTTTTAAAACTAATATGTAAGGTACTGGTATTATCTGTTTCTTTAAAAAAGAGGAAATAAAAGAAAAGAAATGAAAATAAAGCACTGGTAAAAATATCTAAATCCAAAGGGAGGAAATTCTTTTGTGAATGTCTTCCTTTGGTTTTAGATAATAGTATGATATATTTTGTTCTTTAATTTTCTGGACTATTTCTTTAAGAGTGATTTGTCATTTAACATCATTTTTTTTCTATTTTCCTGTTTTGTGTGCTTTTATTGTCTACATTAGAGCATTGTCATGCTTTGCTGTTTCTGTATAGTCATTGTTCCCTTGTCTCTCTCAAATATAAAAAAAGTCTTGTACAGTTGGTCCTAAAAATTACACTATTCTCCTGTTCTTCAAGTTTACTTCAGTTCACAAAATGCATTATAATTAATAAGTGATTTTATCTTCTTTTTGTAACAGTGCATCTTACTTTTACTCTGAAGGTATACAGCTGTTCTAACATTACATCAGTATCTTATTAAAATTCTTGACTTCATAGTTTTAACTTTTATACATGAAGTAGCTTTATTAAAAAGATAATTTTAAGTATGTAGCCATGACTCAGCTGCTATAACTAATTCAGAGTCTGTACGGGCTACAAAATATTAATTGCTTTTACATAATAGTAAAGCATTCTGGCTCATTAAACATAAAACTTTAAAATTTATTGGGCATAAAGAAATGCAAGCTGCAATTACTTGCGCATCTTCAGCTTTTGAATATTAATAGCAATAAAAGTTTAATGCAATACTAATACTGCAACACTGGTCTCCTGCTTACTATTAATGCTTTCCCATAAATTCTTAAATTTTTTCGGTAACAACCTTGCAACATACAGTGGTAGGATGAATTTCAGTTGAACATTCTTACCCAGATAGCAATATGTTGGTGAGGATGTATTTGTGTTTTATGCTTATAAAGGATGATTTTTGTTTTGTCTACAGTGGACTATTAGATCTTTCTGTATGAATCTTTGGTGAAGTATGTTTGTAGCCATCTGCAAATACTTTGTTGAACAGAAATGTAAAACCACTGGAACATGCAGATGATAACAATATAATAAGTGGCTCAAATACAACTTTTCAAAGGCTTACTTATGACCGTCCTTTTTTTTTTCTTGATGAGGAGTATAATTTTGAAAATTAGATTTTGGGAGTATTGTCACAGTGTATTGTATAATGTGAACTGATGGAATGTTCTTTTTGGAGTGGAATGCTTCCCCTTTTCTCCACTGTGGTGCAATTGTGGAATTATATATGTAATTTATGAGGATGTGAGGGCAGAGTTCTCCACAGGGAAGACTGCGGGGGGGGGGGGGCCCTCCTTGAAAAAAAAATGTTTTTTTTCTGTTTGTTTTAGGTTTTATAACTCACCATTTTTGAGTTCTATCTTTTGATGAATGGTGAGATGAAAAACAATGCTTCAGTGGCTAGTAGGTAGATGCTTTGAAACATGATTATCCAATTAAAGATGTTTGTCAATCAGATGCTAAGCACACACATCCTTGCAACTCATTCATATGCAATTGCAAGTAACTAAGCAAATGCAACACAGAAGAAAACACTGAGAGAAATGTTTTTTTTTTTTGCAGGAGGCAAGCCCCCCTGCACCCTATTGCCACTTACTTTATTATTCTCACTCTGAGGTCACTACACTTTGAGGAAACAGAAGTCAGCAACACACAGGGGGAAAATTCACACTACCTCTGGGAGAAACTTCCCTCGAAAACATATCCAGTTCTATTCACACAAGTAAAAATAAACTGCTCATATATGGAACAAGCAATAACAAATTAGGAGTTATTACATCAAGGTGTGAAGCTTGAATAAGTCTAATACACACAACATTATACAAAGCAACAGTATATTAACCCAACGAAAGCCATGTTCTTCTCATTGATTAAATCGTTCCTAGTCTGGGAAACAAACTGGAGAAATTCATTTTGTAAGCAGAACTGACATGCAGAAGACAAGAAAAAGTTCTCCAGTGGCACACAAAACCATAAACACAAGTATACACTGCTAAACAGGCCCCAATCCAATGGTAACCTGGTGACCAGAAAAAATAAACTTGAGTAGGTTTAAAATAAAGATTAAATCTAGAGTTAAGCACTTTTGCCTGAAGAAGCCTGTTTCATTTAACCAAATTGTGGATTAAATCTTTATTTTATACCTATTCACATTTAATTTTTCCTGATGTCTGGGTCACCACTGGATTTAAGCTAACTCAGCAATTTATAACTGTGTTTAAGTGATGGACACACATGATTTTTATCCTCTTTACAGTATAGCAATTCTTGTACAGTAATTTATGTTTGAGCTTATAGTCTGCTTTCACTACTTTTAATTTCTAGTAGTTTCTATGAGTAAACAACATAATTAGTATCCATGTCCATTTGCCCCCTCCGTATACCACATATTATGTAGTTATGTAGCATATCTCAGTTATAAATGTTAAAACATGCTGGCTATGCCTTTGCAACTCCAACTCTAATATCACCCACCCCATCCAACCACTACCTTTCTTTCCACTCCACTAACTACTTGATTATAGCAAGCTCAGATGCCTAGTACTTATTATACAGCAGGAACTTCTTATTGTAACATTTGTTAATGTCTGTTATGTACTTCACAGATAAAGATTCTAGTTGTCTACTGATGTACCATGTTCTTCATCTATAAATATGTTGTAAATAATTGCTATGTAAATTGTTAATTGCTATGTAATCCAATGTAACTACTGTCTGTTTATTTTAACTGTGGAGTTTTTCTCCCCGGGCCTCCACTGAAAATGGACCTACGTCCAGACGGACACTCCCGATCAACAAATATAAATAAATAAATAAATAAATAAATAATATTCAGTAGTTATTCATACCCACAAGACTGTCATTTTTCAATTCTAGGAGAATAAAAGTATCTTCAAATTACTTTAAGACAGAAGCTCACATTCTCAGATCATAAAGAAAATGTTGCAGAACAAGTTCTAAATCTGCTAATACCATCCTTCAGATGTTCTAACTTCCTGTCACTAGGAAGAAGAAAAGCAATATCAATCCAAGTATTAATCCCTAAAGCTGAGTTCTGCCAGTCACTGATTTCACTGGCTTTCACGCAAAATTCACAAGCATTGCAAGTCATACTGGTTAAAGTCTGTCCCATCATATCTCTAACAAGCCCCGGTGAACTGAAATCAAATTAAAAAGGTACACATAATCATCATTAGCATTATAAGCAAATGTTCTAAATGTGTCCCATATTGCAGCAATATAATCAAAGCCAAACAGTTACCAAGAACATCAGTGGTAGTTCTGTTGGAAAATTACTTCACATTCAAAGTTTTACATTTTTCTTACTGCCTACCACTAAGTTAAAAATGACAGCACAGAGAGAGAGAGAGAGAGTGAGAGGCTATTCCCTCCTGTCATTCTTAGACAACCCCATCATATCAGTGCAACTGCATTTACAGAAACCAAATGGAAAATAGATATTCTCTAAGGAAGCCACTGCAAAATGTAACTTACTACCAGAAACCATCAGAAAACTGGAAAACTTCAAAACATTAAAAAAAAAGAAGTATTAAGGCATCTTACATATTTTCTTGTCTGCAAATGTAATATGTTTAATTATAATGCCATACATTTGTAACTGATATTCATGCTGCTACAGCGTCTTCTGTGTGGAGACATGCGTGAATGGGCGTACCTTCGTTGATGGTTGTGCATCAGGCCTGGCAAGTTGGTACGTAAAAATCTACTGCCAATCATTAGTGGACCGGAGTTCCACTGTGGCAACCCCTAACCGGGAAAAGCCGAAAGATACAACATTCATGCTGTTAATATATATGCAGGACAGTGTTAGGACATTTGCTTTAGTCACATTGATGGTGATAATATGTATATTTTTAATTTGCTTGTCCAGACAATATGCATGGAAGTCGTATCCTTGTCAGACACTTCATACGTTTAATTTCATATATTTCTCAAATTCTGATCTTTGTAGTTTGAACACATCTTGTAGCGAGGTAAGACTTCAGTACTCTTATGGATGCTATACAAACTATGTATTTTTATCTTCTTCATTTCCCGCTTTCCTCTTATGCTGTTTACTCTGAAAAGTAACATTCCACATGAAACAGGTTTCTTATATATTGTCTTTCTTGCTATAGGCGCACTTTAACATAGTCAAATTTTCTAGGGTTTGACATTTATTTTAGTCTTTTTCTAATACATTAGGAGCAATTATGTCAAATCGCCTCTATGGTCTTACAGAACTGTCACTCTTGTGCCTTATAGTTATTTTTCTGTTAGGCAACAAGCAGCAGTCTGGCTGAATGATGAATGATGTCTCATCTTTCCTGTCCATACCTGTAGGCATCCCACTAGCATCTAGTATCTGTCCTTTATTATACGATGACTGGCCATTAACATTCAAAAATGAGCATGCTGATTGGTCAGCCCAACCAGCATCATGCCCATTGTAAATCGAGCATATACAAATGGAAAAAAATTCTGGTTGCCTGGAATTTTTAATATTAATATATGCTACGGAAATTGTACTTTTCTTTAATTAAGAAAAAAAGCTTTCAAATATCGGAGACTTCAAAAGAACATGACAGATGGGACAAAGAAAAATACAAAGATGATCAGTTACATTATGCAAAACTAAAGAAATGCACCTGATTATCTTTAAATTTTTTTTGTCCTGCCTCTCCTGTATGTTGAAAATCTACTGATTTCATTTTTTCTTTAATTAAAAACAAAACAAAAAAAGCAACAGACATCTTCCTTTCTCCATTGCTTCCTTTATGCAGCACTGATGTATTGCATAAGCATTGGAAATTGAATCCCACACACATGTGTAGTACATCAAGAGAACCCCAGGATACCAGGGAAAAACACAGAAGAACAGCATGGCGCCATTATACAATGACATTATTTAAGAAAAGTAGGTACATTTTTCTTAAATAATGTCATTGTATAATAGCAATAACCCACGACTGGTTGTGAGTAATACTGATTTACCCATGGTTGGCTTTGCTTGATCACTCGGGATTTGGCCTCTGACCAAACCACAACAACCATGGGCAAATACAGCATTACCCACACCCAGCCATGGGTTATTGTTAGAATATTTAACATTTTTGTAAATAACCTTTACACAGCATCTGGTATGCAGATGATCCCACTCTTATCTGCTCTACCCAGAACTTAGCTAAATTTCATCAGAACACTCAGACATGTTTCTTATTCATTACTTTGTTTGGCTAGCTCTCAACTATCCTAAATCCAAAAAAGCGGTGTTACTAATATTTACTCTCAAGCAAGAGTCTGAACAAATCTTCATTAGCATTTTGTCAGCCAACAACACCAAAAAAAAAATTCAAAAACTGAAACTGTGACACATCCAAATCTACTAGGAGTAAACACAATGACCAGCTAAAATGTGACCAATATATACAACAAGTAGTTAACAAAAATCACCATAAACTCTGTTTGTTTTATAAGGACAAACTGTATCTGACAGACTCTGCTTGGAAAAAAAAATCACATCTACCTTCTTCCCTTACTTCTGTATGTCTCACCCATAGTAACTACTCTGCAAACTAGTAAGAAAACTAAACTTGAATAATGTTATAACAAAGGAGGAAAACTTGCAGTACGCATTCCTGTATGTCACGTCACTGTTTGGCTCTTAAACAGATTAATTGGACTGAACTGCCATACTATTTATCATGCACTCAACTAGTCACACATCACAAATGTATTTATAAACCTGGTAACTGTTCTTTTACATCATATCATCTAACACTATTCCTCAATTAGAGCTTTACATTCTATGAACAAACCTCTTCACATCACAACAAAATGCAATAACACTGCTGATGATTCATTGTACTGTAATTATGTGTAAAATTTAAGACAGCATTCCTTTATATTTCAGATATGAAGGCAACCATAAGTTGTTTAAATCCTTACTAAAAGAGTATCTAGTGGACTCATGGCTGCGTTCATGTTGAATTCCAGGATAACCTTCTGTATTTATAACTCTGTGCTAAAGTGGTTGTCTAGCTATTACTATACAACCATTTGCATGAAACTTTTGCAAGTAATGACTACCTCAGTTTTACACACTATTTTCTTATTTTTACTCTGCCTCTATCACATACTGCTTCTACTTGTCCTTTCCTAGCTTTCTCCACCTCTCAGTTACTTACATATTTCTCTCTTCATTTTCACTGTATTTTCTATTTCACTTTTCTACACATCCTATTCTTTTTTTTTCCCCGGGATTCATGAAGCTCTGTGCAAGAATGGCATTAGCCTTGTGCTGACTGTGCGGCGTAGAGATGGTACAGCAGCACCACATGCATATTAATGAAGGCTTGCTGCCGTAACGGCCACGTGCATAGGAAATGAGTACGAGTGCAGGGGGCATGTCCAAGCTCTGCATGGAGGCGTGATCATGTCGGCTGCATACGCGCAACCTAAAATGCTGACTAGTACAGCCTGCCTCCAATAGTAATCACTCCTGTTAGTGTCCGTGGATCCAGAAATGTATGCAAAGCATACAAGACAACTTGCAAACACCACAATAAGAAGTAAACTCAAAGGGACGTAGCTGAATATTAAGTCCCCGTCCCTTGAACAAAAATATTTAAAACCCGTGCCCGTATTCCATTGTAGTGTCGCTAGTTATACCAAATGGAAGTGAAACGCATCGTATTAGCACGCCGCCAATTGCCAAGCCTAGCCCAATGGTATGGGTTACCACTCGTCCCACATTGTGAGGGGAAGTCCCCCTCTAGGCAGGTGTGTCCATACCAAATTCATAATAAATGTGAAATGTCCTGCGATAGTAGGACATAATTATGTCCCATATGTTATGAAATAGTCCCATACAGTACGTATGTCTGTATATAAAATACCTATATGTTACAAGAAATAGAATAAGCAAGTAAATGAAACAGAATAAGCAACTACACCACCACAACAATAAAAGCTTATATGTAGGCATGAGACTAAAGTACTATCCTTTGTAATGACCATGGGTATGTGTTAGCCTGTAAACTCGGATGTGTGCGACGAAAATGTCCCATTCAGGTCATATGAAAAGGTGACAACCCTACCAATGGTCAGAGCATTCACCCAATATCTGCCCATTCGTGGTCCAAGATGTCCTTGCTAGGACAGCCCATAGATGAATGGGTATTACCCGGGTCTACCTACCATGTCATAAAAGATAAGTGTTTGCGAGTACCTATATGCGTGACGTACAGCATGTGGTTAATCTGAAATGTTAGTGTAGACCTCACAACCATATTGGTCCTACAGATATGTAGTGTACACAATGTGTTCTGTTGACTGTGCCATGGGCCATCAACTAGAGAAGGGATGAATGTTGATTGTGGAAAATGGGGGTGGGGGGTGACGGGTAATGTAATATATCACCAATGGGAAACTGGGTTGTATGCACAATAGGTGAACTGGAGGTCTACGAGGGAGCAGTGTGTGAATCAGGAAGATAACCAAAGAACATATATACACATCCGCAATACAATCCCACAAACATGTGAACATTAAAATGTGCAATACACATGTACAGAAACGTTACCGGCACATACCCACATAATGGTCTGGCCTGAACTGAGCCATCCAGCCCCTAACACATCTGGATACATAATTGAATACCCATCATCCCCTTAACAACACACCCCCCCCTTCCTGAACGTCCACCAAAACCAGCCATACATGGGCTGCTAGATAGGCGCGGCCATATCTGCACATAGTGACCGCTACCCATATCTAGTAGGCAGTCTCACCCTAGGCATTCTCAGGATTGCAAACAATGTATCCCTTGCATGTATAACCCTACCTTACAGCCATAAAGCAAAGATGGTCATCGGTCCCCACAATTTTTGGATATCCCTCATGGGATATGTATCTGTTCTAAACATTAGACTTAGTGTCACGACATGATGTCCAGTCCTGTATACATCTGGACACAAGTTGTATGAGCAGTAGCTGTCCACAAGACTGCTCAGCCTCCAGCTGGTCTGGCAGAACCTATGGCCCGGGATTAAACACCTGACCGTGATGCACGTCTCCCCATGTGCATTATCGGGAATATATACCTTACACATTCGCATAGTGGCAAGTGGATATAGGGTGCTTAAGGCACTGTAAAGCAGACGTAAGTAGGGTTACCACCTGCCCCACCTTGTGAGGGACAGTCCCTTTTTTGTTAGTTGTATCCAGACCAAATATAATACAATGGCAAATGTCCTGTGATAGTAGGAAACATGTCCCATATATCATGTAACAGTTGCATAAAACAGGTATTTATGTAAAATACTCAAAGTTACAAGAAACAGGTGAAGCAAAAAAATGCTACAAGAATAAGCATTCAATTAGGGAAATAAGCAAAGTTCTAACCTTTGTACTTACCATGGGTATGTGTTGGCCTGTAAATTCTGATGTGTGTCCCGAAAATGCTCCGCTTTGGCCATATGAAAAGGTGTCAACCCGAGACGTAAGCGGTTATGCAAGCATGTATGCATGACGGTAGGTGGCAGTGATTCAATGGTATGGGAAATGTAAATGAGCATGTAGGTGTATATGCATGTATATGTACAGACCAATATATATATATATATATATATATATATATATATATATATATATATATATATATATATATATATACACACACACACACACACACACACACACACATATATATATATATATATATATATATATATATATATATATATATATATGCAGATATGAAGAATGAACATGGTCACAATATAGGAAATCCCCGTAATAGTTAGTGCTGTTATATATCAGGATGGCCATCGGTGAGCACACCTCTGCATCCCCAACCACAGGTAGAATGCTAAACGTAGAACGAACAATCTCCCCTTACTAAGTTTGACTTTCAGCTAGGTACAGGGCAGTCCTGGTCCCCAATTGGACAAGCCTAAACCCAGAAAACCATATGAACACCCTGAGAATCAAACACATCTATGTGCCAGGACAATAGGCTGTAGAGGTCTGAATATCCTCGGAGTGAGTCAACATGCAGCACGAGTCCAGAGCAGTAGGGAATAGGGAATGAAGCATGTGTAGTAGTGCATTTTTCCCAGCAGGTAAATGGATACCTGCTGTGTAAGTGAAGTGATGAGGCATGTGTTCGAGTAACTATGCACCATGGGTATACATATAAATGAGGCAGAACACCAATAGTGTAGTGGTTAGAGCATCCGCATAATGAAAAGGCATTCACGGTTCAAGGCCGACAATAGCACATATCATTTTCCTTGTGGAATTAATATTGCACTGCTGTAAAGCTGACATTTAAACATGTAAAGATGAATGTGTGTATTGCATGGGACTATTAACCAGTTCCTTTCAATCAAAGTGGTATTGTCATAATGTATAAGGCACAAATAAGCATAAATAAGTGACAGTAAACATATGTAGTGCACAGTAAGCATAGGCAAGTGCGCCTGTGCGGGTGTAAGGGGCTCCCAGCATAGGAAACTACCAGTGGGAGAGATTTTACAAAGTCTACACTTTAAACATGGACAGCGACGTCTCTTGTGGGAAACCAAAAATGTGGTACCTTTCAACCAACGGGGGAACACCATTATGACCAGGATGTAGCTGTACACTGAACAGTAGATTGTGCAAGCCTGATAACACATGGGTTGACACAACGTACGACATGTGTCCCAACACGGAGAGAGTGGGCAGTGTGTATGGGTGTGTTCATATCCCACCTGCGCCCACAGTAAGAATGAGTGCTGTAGAGTAGTGGCAGGTGGGGGAACTATGGGTATGCCATTATGGGGCTAGGTGTGCATGTGTTGGCTGGCAGACATGTATTAGGGCTGCCCCGTGGGTGTAAGTAATATTCCAATGTGGGTAAAGCAGACACCCATACCTTTCAAACTATAAGAGCACATCTATTGGACAGTTCGTAAACCATTGGTGGAATACATAGAGACCATATCATTGAACTGTTCCCGATTACCAGGGACATCCATGATTACAAATCAGAATCCTAACACAGTCTGAACTAAACCATCCTAGAACTAGTGATGTTAGGAGGAAAGGTGGCGGAATACACATAATGAATAATGACAACATGTAAGAGTCATAAACTGCATGCACCTCAGAAAATGTGTATGAATACATATGTGCTCTGTGTCAGTCAAAGTGTCAGGTTAATAGCACCAACCTTCTAAATGTGTCCCTGAGGTCATTATGCAGTGTCCCTGATTCAGTGTTTATTCTTCCCCATTCATAAGAGAGGTCTGATAGTGAGAGAAAGCGCATGTTCCGCCGACTACCTTAGAAGATCGATAGAATAAAAGGTATGAGGTTACCACCTGTCCACCTTTGCAACAGACACTCCCCTTTGGGCAGTTGTGTCCTGCATAATAACTGTAATTAAGGCAAATGTCCTGTGATTTAGGGCAAAGGCTACCTATATTGTCTGTAGTAGTAGCATAAAACAATTATGTTCCTCTGAAACACCTAAATATCATAGGTAACAGTATAAGCAACTATAATGCTACAAGAGTATCCTTTTATTTAGGCGAAACAGTGAAGTACATCCCTTTTCTACTGGCTGTGGGTGTGTTACCCTGCAAAGTCTGACGTCTGTGCATACAGTTCCTACAGGATTGCCACCTTTCCACATGGCCAGAGTGGGACATATTCTGTAGAAATGTCAGACATTCCAGGACTAAACATACCTACAGCCATGCATAGTACAGGATTACACTTATTTGCACAAATAAAAGCTTCAGTACTGTCATGCAGGTATGCATTGCTCCATGTTTGTGTAGTGTTTGGCTGTGCAAGATGGCTGTACAAGGCTGGGTGAGGGGTAATCCTTACCATTGCATCACCTGACAATGGGGTGCAGTACAGGGGTGTAGTGTCTGCAATGTCCCACACAGATGGGTACTGCAATATCTGGCCTGACATCCTGGTTACCAATGTGTAGGGCCATAGCTTTGCAATGCATGCCATGTCTGTATTTGATAGTCTTTCACATGGACATTGCCTGGGATGTGTATGTCCCATAATACTGTACAGTGACATGTATAGGTGAACCTGGTTTGGCAGAGACATATAGTGTACACAGCCTGTTATACCCTGATATGCTGATACTGGCCTGGTGTGGCGAAACCTGCTTACAGTGAGCAGGTCGGCCCTGCACCTGCATGTACAGAATGAACAGTATTCCATGGTATCAGTGGCATGGGTCCATACAGGGCACATGTGTACAGCATTGTCTCGTCTTAGTGGATCACATATGATGGCACCACATATGTTGCAGCCATTCAGTGTGGAACATAGTAAAGGCACAATGTCCACATATATGTGCCAATTGTACCACTGTACAGGGTGCCATGTCCTCTGCAGGCCACTGCGGTCACACCATGCCTACTATCTGTACTCAATGTGCATGTCACTAGCAACATAGTGGGATATCCTAGGCAAGGTTGTATGTGCATGGTACATGGGTGCGGGACATATACCGGGTACTAGTAGGGCTTAAAACTTAGTTCACCAGACCTTTTGCCAGATGTATGAGTATGGCTTGCCAACTCAGTGCCATGGCTAACTGACACCTGTACTTCTCGTGAGGTGGCCAATGTGTCATAAGACGGATACTATATAAGAAAACTACAAAACTCACTCCCAAACATGTCCAATGGTAACACAATCACGACCACCTCTACACAGGCTCTGACAGACAAACACACACTTGCCATGTCCTGTATACAAACCCCTACCATATCACACTGCAGCAACGGGTGTTTAGGGCATGCCCTGTGGTAAATACTACAAAGCGCTGTACTTGTCTCATGCAGGCAGACACACACACACACTTAGCATGTCTGGGATTAGAACACTGACCTAATTACACTACAGCATTACACAGTTATAGAATGTGCTATTAAGATTACTGGGGCACATCACTCCAAGAGGTGTATTTGTAGATGGGTGACATCATCAGCCTTGCTAACGGTGGGTATAAGAAATGCATGGAGTGTGAGCAGTATAAAGGTATTATTCAGTCCTCAGGGTGACACACATACACATCAAGTGGGGGACTAGAACACCAACCTAGCTATTTTATTACACTACAGCATTATGCAGTTACAGAACGTGCTACCGAGATGAGTGGGACACAGTGTTCCCAGAGGTGTATTTGTAGATGGGTGACATCATCGGCCTTGCTAATGGTGGGTATAAGAAATGTATGGAGTGTGGCCAGTCTAAAAGCAATTTAGAGTCCACCGGAAAACAGGGACAGACATACACATGCCAGTGTCGGGTAGGGAACACCTGCCTATTTACAGATTACTATTACAATACTACATATATACGAATCGCGCCACACAGACTATACATGTCAAGGCTGTCATTATGACTGTCTGGGAATTCAGACATCAACAGGGATGCTGGCAGTTAAGATATACATACCTGTGAACCTGTGTGTTTAAAGTATGAATCCATCCTCACCTGGAGAATGCCCATCTGTGGAATGGGTGACTACTACCACTATACAGGGTTACAATGGCCATGCCCATACACAGAGGCACATAACCAACACAAGGTGTCACTGGGCATGCTCACACACTTAGTAGCACAAGGCTGTTCAGAATGCACTGTGTCCATCTACACAAGGATATACTGGGCATACTCATACACTTAGTAGCACAGCGCTGTTCGGAATGCACTATGTGTCCATCTACACAAGGATATACTGGGCATGCTCATACACTTAGTAGCACAGGGCTGACTGGGATGCACTCTGATGTTAAACATGGAGGGCCACAGTGGCCATGCTATTACAGGTAGATGTAAATAACACATTGTAATGGGCTCTGGTGTTGGTAGTTGTCATTGTTAGCAGGAACGCTGCTCTACATATATTTGACACCAGTCTTTTACACAACATCAGCTGTCATTCTGTGATGACATGGCTGACAGTAGGCAGGCCTTTGTCACATATCACATGCATACATGATACAAGGTAGTGTGGATATTACCCAAGTCACATCCAGCCACACAGTGCCATTCCAAGGCAAATGTCCTAAACACCTACAGGACAACTGCATTGTTTTCTTATGCTAACCAGTGCTAGATGTGTAGCGTCCATATTCACAGCTAGCCACTGTAGATCAAAAAATGGGGAGTACTGACATCTGTGCAGTGAGGAACACCTGGCTGATGTCTCTGTAGTGCACAATAGCACTACCACCATATTCCTCAGAGCCTAGCACTACCACCATATACCTCAGAACCAGACATGTGGGTCATAACACAGGTACAGACCCCTCCAGGTGGTGTACCCACATACATAAAGGCCACTCACATGTACTGACCGGTCCCCCCATAAAAGGCATCACAGATGAGCCATGTGCAGGACACAGTGTCACATGCTGCATTCTAGGATGTAAACTGCAGACACTACCATGCCCTCGGACCACCACCACGCAACCATACATGTTGTATGACAGATGAGTACGCCACCATGTGACCCTTGACCTGTGTGCTGTACTAAGCTCTACATAAACTGTAGACAGTACACATGTACTGACACAGTTGCATCATGTGTTATGTAATGCAATGATGCCACTGTCTGTGACCAGGTCAGCTGTACACATACCAAGGGCCCTCAGAACTGTCCACCATTAGCAGATGTCTGTTGCTGTACACCAGTACACACCCTCATGTATGGATATGACATGCATGTACATGCCCTGGGTATGTACATGCCACACACACAACATACCTGTAAATAGCATAGCTGTTGTAGTCCTTTGTGCAAACAGGTGGCTACAGCCATTACACACATGCACATGGAATGTAGGTCCATGGCTGCTGAATGCTAACAGTACATAAGGTGTGATATCAATGTTGACAGAGGTAACATCCCCTCTGTACCGGTTACCCATCATATGATACAACAGTCCATGTGCCATGTAAGTTATTACACATATCCGCCAATTGCAATGCCTGCAAACATGACCAAATGTCAGGATTGTAGGACCTACACACCTGTACACTTAGTGTTGTGCGTTCAAATAACATGCGTGTGCAGTTGCTGATGTATGCAGGTGGCGTGTATCCTAGTAAATCATGCAGCTGCAATGCAGCCTCAGCATTGCCAACTGTATATGGTGATATGCTGAATGTACAGAAAGATGTACCACAGGTATGGACAGATGTCTAGAAATAACTAAGTGGCGGGGCATCTTTGCTGATGGATATTTGCTGTGGACAGCTCACAGGTGTGTCACAAGCAGTCCTGCAATACCATGTGTAACCGGTAAGCAATGGTTTTGTTAATTCAAGGACATAATACACAACTTAAACAATGGTCAGGGTGATAGCGAAGGTAAGTCATTTGACACCTGTTAATAGATATGATGTCACTAGTGCATATATCAACACTGTTGTCACAGGAAGCATCAGTACAGTTTGTAACATGTGCAATACTGCTGTATATCTGACATACATAACATGAGCTAGGCAGGTCTGAGATTCACAGTACTGGCATGTGTGGTTGTGTGCGTGTCCATATTTGTCACGTATTGTGGGGAATATATCTCAATTGTTACTCTCCTGTACACTAGTGGAAATATCTGTACAGACTGCAATGTATAAAGCAGGACAGAGGCAGGGGCGTGTATCTCACACATGTGAGGTATCTGTATGTGCATGACATAGGTGTATTAATTACTGAATGCCACAGTGTGTGTATGTAGGGCTGACTGGACCCTGGGGTGAGGATGCATGTTACCATACTGAACTGATGGGACCCCTCCCACCATCCAGGCGATGCATTCAACTATCCATGTTGATGTCCCTGATCTTAGGCCGTACTAACTACCTGTACATGTGTATTCTCTGTGGCACATCATGTAGATGCACAGTACTGTAATGATGATTTGCACATAGGCAGGGGTCCTCATCACACCAGTAGCAACTGTGTGCAAGTGTGTGTTATTGTGTCAGTGAAGCCGTGAGTGTGTGTGTGTGTGTGTGTGTGTGTGTGTGTGTGTGTGTGTGTGTGTGTGTGTGTGTGTGTGTGTGTGTGTTACAGTGTCACTGAATACATGTGTGTCAATACCTGAGTGTGTGGGTGCAGTTATGTGTTGGCATCCTGTCATGGGAACATGTATTACTGATTCTCATTGAGGCATCACACTTCCCACTGGCCTCTACCCTTGTAATCAGCTAAAACACTCTCGTACCTCACCACTCCATGTAACTGTACCTGTGATGTCACCCTTTATGGATGTCACGTCTGTGGCCACAGTAGCTTAATACACAGCTATCATGCTCTTGGAATGGTAGACGTGTTTGTAATGTGGGACATTTTCACTGGTATGTGGCAGCTACACGGTGCATGCTGGTATATTCATACAAACCTGTGAGTAGTCCACAATGACATATGGGACACTTAACTGAAAACACTGACATCCACCAGCACGTGCAATTAGACCTGAAGAAGGACAGCAGAACTACATGACCGACATGCATTTACTGTTGTTACACAAGACACATACTGTTAACAGTATTGTATACCTGTACTACATGGTATATCTGCTGACTGACAACAGTCCTCAACATTTGTAAACTACACATCATCCTAGTCTGTTCACCCTGTTCATCCGACCATATGAGCATGTTCCTGCACATATGGTGTGGATGTCAGGGATGCAGCACAGGCATCATCATATGCACAGGGTGTTAATGTTTTCCAGAGGCCTAGGCTGCACTGTTGTTACATAAGACACATACTGTTAACAGTATTGTACACCTGTACTACATGGTATATCTGCTGACTGTCAACAGTCGTTAACATTTGTAAACTACACATATCATCCTAGTCTGTTCACCCTGTGCATCAGACCATATGAGCATGTCCCTGGACCGATGGTGTGGATGTCAGGGATGCGGTTCAGGCATCTTCATATGCACAGGGTGTTAATGTTTGCCAGAGGCCTAGGCTGCACCATTGGATGACATCATGTGTGTGGGTTTGGGCCTTTGATCTAATTGGGAGTGTGTGGATGTTATGCATGTGTGTGTTGCGGTACCCTACATATGTGTCCAGTGTGTGCGTGTATGTCTGCACACAGTTTTCCCATGTGTCTGGCCTACACAGGAGTATTATTGACAGCTGCAGAGTGTACAGGTGAGGTATTACAGTTCACGGTGTCTGGCCACGGACATGTGACCTGTGCCTGCCAGGGGTTGCACGGGCACTACCAGACAGAGTTGCAGATAGGGTACTGTCTGATGTCACTAGTCCATTGGAACCATGTCCCTGTTGGGACCATCCCGGGCCAAGTGCACATGGCCTGCCGTGTCGTGGTGTGGACAGCACAGCACCAGATGCACTGCTGCTGCTGCTACCACCTCTATGGGAGCGGGCATGTGAGGTAGCTCGTACATGTAGACCTGACACAGGTTATGTAGTAGACCTAAGTCCACATGCCCGATGCCTCACTCCTACCAGATGTTCCAACACAGACAGCTCATGCTCACAGATTGTCATGCCACAGTCAAGGACTCCAGCTATGTCACCCAACCGTCTATCCAAAGCATCAGCAATCTGCTGTTGAGAATTTACTATTGCCTGAATGCTGTTGTTTAAAGAACCAACAGCAGCCCTCTGTAGCCTCTGATCTTCTCTGTTGCACCAATCAGCATGTGCCTGTGCCTCCATTACAGCCTGAAACATGTGTCTGGTGACACCAGCTGCTGTGCTCTGTCATGCAGGAGTATGTTGGCCAGAGGTCCTCCTATGAGCAGCACTGGCCACGTGCCTGTGTGGGGCACCACCAGTAGTTTGGCTGACACCATGGTGTGCAGGCACACCTTCCATAGCCCCCACACTTTCCTGTTCCAAGCTACAATGCACCAACTGTCCTTCCTCTATGGCCACTGGTGATTTGGTATATGCAGGTATGGGATCTGTGTGCGAGGATGAGGTGGATATAGATGGAATGGCAACCAATGGCACAGTTTCATTCCCTGACAACTCTGTCTGTGACTCAATCATACGTTCATCATCACTCCTAGAGTCTGTGGGATACTAACATCTGATGTACCGCAGGAGGGCAATGCACCTACATTACCTGTGAGGGCAGACAAGAACTGTACATTACAATCTATACAATAGATACAGACACACACACACACACACACACACACACACACACACACACACACACACACACACACACACACACACACACACACACACACGCATGTGATATGGCAGAAGGCATGCAACATGCATGTGATACGGCAGACAGCATGCAGCACAGACAATAATAGTGGTAGTTATCATACATCCCTACCTAGGTTGCACACAGCATACATGTGTGATTGCAGATGGCATGCAAATTACACAATCATAGTAGTGGTTAGCATACATCCCTGTGTTACACCATGTGGACCAGCACAGGTTAACAGTACACCTGCCCGATGTGTGGCATATGACCTTGATAATCACATGTAGTATGACATGTGATCTGCTGACATGTGCAATGACATGTATACATGTTTAACACAATGGTGTCCTGTGGAATATACAGTGGGCCAATGGTGTACCAATTCAGTGTTGTCTGTCCACCCTACAGATATACTGCAAATGTAGCTGATGTGCATGGCCATTGCAGAGAAACATGAGGAGTATCTAGTGCTATACAGTGTGAGTTACAGACAGGGTTCATAGCCATGACTGTGTTCAGACACAATACATATATACTGTGGAATGTGACCCATGTCACTGAGGTGTATACACACTAAACCATGATGCAGAAGTTGTGACATAGGTCACTGATGGGTATACGGATTATAGCCCTGCACATCTGCAACCATATTGCTGCAGCCTGGCAACTATGGGCAGACATGGCAAACACGTCGGTACACCATGTCTCACATGACATCTGTGTACCACACACACACACACACACACACACACACACACACACACACACACACACACACACGGAGCTAGTATGGCATTTATGTCCATCACCAGCAATGGGAATGTACTGTATCTGTGGCCTGATGTGGATACTGTACAGGTAACTGCTGTCATGTTGCAACACCCTCAAGATGTTCAACACATCCTATGAGGTGGATTGATGTTACGCCTACACAAGATGTGCAGAGGCCTGTAGGATGTCTAAGCGTTCCACATCTACTTTGTGACCATTATACAAAGGCCATGGCCGAACCATGTGTAGCCATTGTATGACAGGGTGTACGCACAAACACAACATTTCTACTGTGTGTGTTGCTCCATGTCTCTGGCCTTCCTCCATGGCCATGTGTGTACATGTGTTGTCCAAATTATAGTGATGGGCATCTGTTTCACATGTCTTTGCTGTCCCATATGACATATATGCTCCACTGACAACAGGGTTATGCAGATAAAGGGTGGTATGTGGGATATGTTTTCAGGTTAGGTAGGCAGTGTAGCAGCCAGGCCAATAGATGTCATGGACATGTCAAGATAGCACATCACATTGTGTGACATTCATAGCAGGGCTATGATCCACACCAGTGAAACCTGTGTGCTGCCCATACTCCAGCCCACTGTGTAATACTGTTTGTATTCACGACATGTGTAGATCAGATCTGTTGTATGTTCCTAAAGTGAACAGCACCTCCACCATTGTATGCACAGCTGTCAACACATCTGGCAATAAAGTTTGTGAGGATTAATGTTGGTGAGATGATTCACATAGTTTGCAAGTGTGGCACATGGATAGTCATTGTGATGCATTTCAAGTCCGACCTGTATAGTGTGACAGGACCATACATTAAGTGTACATGTTGTGAATGGCCACATGGCAGATAGATTTGTGCATTATGGTTCCTGATAAATAATAACACTCTCACCTGCAATGTGCTGCTGTCACTGCGGAACACCAGAGGTACCTAAATAGGAGTGACACAGCAGTATGAGCATAATCCACCCCTGTGTAAAGGCTACTGCGAGCAATGTGCATAACACATACACCAGTACATTAGACTATACTATGGTGTGTGCACATGTGTGCATACACAGAGTAGCATATTATAGTATGCGGCATGTGTATACATGCTTAGTATATGATGTTACATTACATATTGTACAGTGACACATGCAGCTATATGGAATATAGTTTTTATAGGTGCAGTACTGACTCACCAGGCAACTCCAGGCTCAGTGGTTGAGAGACACCCACCTCCACAATATCGGCTAAGGCTTGTGGATGTGGTTCTGCAGGTGTCCACAGGTTGGCCAGTAGCTCCTTGGTACGTGTGAGTGGGGGCTGTGTTGGTGGTCCACCACCTGTTGCACCTTGTTCCCTGGCGATTGCATTCACATGCTGGTTTGCCCATCTAATGAGGTCTGTACAGTGTCTGCGCACCGGCTGGTATGTGCGGTTGTGGCCACCCACATCATTAACCCTCCTGCGAAGTTCCATCCACAGGGCATCCCACTGCTGTGCATCCTGTGGCACATGGATGAACAGATTGTCGTGATTATCGAGTAAGTATGGGATGAGGGCCTCACCCTCCAAGCGTGTAAAAGGGGGAAGCCTTGCAATGCTGCATACCTGGAAGACATAATGATGGAGACAGGTCACAGTACCTCAGAGACATACAGAGCTACAGCTGAACATACATGTGTATCACATTACTTCAGTTTAAATAGTTGTATTTGCAAACCTACATGACACTGAAGTCTTTGTGTCACACACATGTGACACTCAATGTTGAGTGGATATTATCACAGTATATGTGTGTGTGTATGTCACCTGATTACATTGCTCATACTCCATGTGGTTGCTGTCTTGATGTGGGCATGTATGCTTGCCTGTACTGGTGTTCCTACCTAGCAGCACATGGCTGGATGTGTCCACATTAATGCAGTCGATCTTGATGCAGTGTATATGTCACGTATAAAGACTTACACTGCCTTAACAGACATGACCTGTGACCCTGCAGACATGCTCACATAAGGTTTCACATGTATGCGTTCTGCCATATACATCTACACGGCACTGTACAGCGATTCAGCATCCTGCCATGTATCACATGTGTTGCACATGTGATACACATGGGACACTGGCTAGCCAGATGGTATTTGCAAGGATGGATATCAACTATGGCATGTACAGTCAAAGTCAACTAGTGGGCTATATGCCATGGGCCATGTATGCATCTAGGATGAAAGGTTACCTAGCAGTAGCAGACAGGTGGGTCTGTGGGGCCAGATGGAGCAGTGCCACATTACTGATCCACAGGGTTAATGATACATATACCATGCGTTACCATGCGGTCATCACACCATGCCTGAGAGGGGAGTGATGTGCAGCTTTGATGGACAGGAATGCATAGTATGGCAGGACTATGTCAAGTGTATGGGGCAAGGATCTGTCCAGCATGTGGTAGGTGGATGTCCACGAAGTATGTGTTCGAGATCAGGATGAGTACGTGTAGCATGTCCGACATCACTAGGTTGGACATGGATTTATTCAGGGTATGCATCATTCTACATAGTGGAGATGGGGAATGGGAAGGCTGGTGTAGGCCATCTGCACATGGCCAATACCCCTTAAAGGAAATGTGTGATCTGATATGGGTCACTTGAGTGGTCTGTATGGCTGGACAATGATTTCTATATTCATGAATGGCACCCTATTATTATTAGGGTTGCCACATATGACTCCCTGACAGGTGTGGTGACGTAGCTATCACAGGAAAGACAACTGCCCAGCTGCATCCCTCACACACAAGTGTTGATTATGATGACTGCTGCCTAGATGGTAGTTCATGGTTACAGGGTTATTAACATAGGGGTGACAATGCGAGTCAGCTATTGCTCCTAGGTCATAGTCATTCACATACTTCAATAGGTAGATGCCTTCTGTTTGTCTGTGAGGTATGGACTACAATGAGGGGGAATAGAATTCATTAACCATGACATACTGAAGCTGTTACTGGTGTGATGCTCACGTATTATTCAGACACCTTCTGTAGTGTTGTTTCTGCCAGCAGTCCTGTGGCTAAACACTCCTGTGACATAGGAATGTGCATCTAGTATACCGAGTGTAGGTGGTACACAGTATGGGTGATGATGTCCTATGACCTGCCAATGTTATGATATGCAGTGTGACATCAACCGTGCTGTCATCTACATCTGTACTGCTGACATCACTTAAATGATCAAGGTTCATGGCCTTCCAGACCAGACTCAGCAGGGTAGTAGTGCAGTATTTCCCATTATCAGTGGTGTCTCCCCCTTTGTTGGGTTGTGATACCTGTTGGTGTGCACCATTCAGTGTGTACACAACCTGACATGGAGCTATGTTTTACATGATGTGTATCTGGAGAGCATCTTGTTTTGCCATATGTGTATGATACAACCAGTGATGTGGGCAGGTCCCATGCAGACTGAGTGCAGCTTGTACCTGCATAGTTGTGGGTACAGGGGCCCTGTGGTGTACGTGGATATATGCTTGTGTACCTGTTGGGGGGAGGGGGGCATGTTTTTATATTATCCAAGACCGTATCTGAATTGCTTATTCATGCTAAGCACTTGTTCAGGACTTGTAAACAATACGTAAGCTAATGATTACTATAGCACTCAATCTTCCACATCACCTACAGGTAAGGGTGAACAGGTTTTGTACATACTTTTCTCACTTGCATAGAGTAATGTAGCTGTTGTACTCACTTTCCTCAGTTATCTAGGTGAATGTAGTTCTATATTCAGGCATGTCCAAGAGTCAACTGCCAGTGTTCCCACCTGTCTATCTGATGAATCTGGACATCTTGAGGCAATGTACACATTGCCTCATGTACACAGACAAGCCTCTCCGCCTACCACCCAACACTACAACCTGTGAGAGATGCACTCATCTAGCCAAACTGGAGGTAAGGGTCTCTGCAAACAAGCCTGACCTTGACTGTCATGTGGAGAAGGTACACAGTTGCACAACACCACACTCATCACATAAGCCTCACTGTATCTACCCCACCATTAACTGGGAAAACTACTTGTGTACCAACACATTAGCTCAATGGTTTCTGGAATTCATAAACACCAATGCACTGACTCAAAATATCCACACTCCCACCAGGGGCAGCAATATCCTAGAACTAGTCATTTCCAACATGAGTGACTGCAGCTCCACACGTGAAGCCAAATCCTCGTTGGTCCGATCAGACCATGTGCTAAACATCGTTGATATCCACATCCCGCACCTACCCCCCATTATGAAAACCACAGTATAATATGTCTACAAGGCCAAATACATGCTTCTTAAGGCAAACGTGGTGGACGTCATGACACCCATGCAGATGGACAGTACTGTTACAACTGCTGAATCCTACACAAATGCACTCTATAAGCACTTACAGGAGTGCATGGCTTGTGCTATCCCAAACAGAACCAGGACGCTATGCTCATAATTAACTAAACCAGTCTGGTGGTCCCCTGCCATAAACATATTATACTACAGGAGGAAAACACTGTGCAAACGAGAGTACAATACCATGCATGGAGGAGATCCCTGGCCAGCCTCATTAAGAAGGTGAGATCCCTTATACGATCCTCCAAAGCTAGCTATGAAAACTATAATGCAACTAATACCAAAAACAACCACAGAGCCTCAATATCAACAACCAGATCTGCTCTGAGTTACAGCACAAAGGCACAAACATTACAGAAACAATTGATATTGGCAACATCCTGGCAGATCCCTCTCAAAGCTGCACACTCTGAAGGCAATATCACAGCATCTATGGGACTGGACAACATCCCAGGCTGCGTTTTACATGAACTTTGGATCGTACTGTCTCCTCACCTATATACCATATTCAATAATAGCCTCACATTGGGCATAGTGCCCGCTGAATGGCACACAGCAACAGTTATCCCTCTCCACAAAGATGGCACCACAATGGACCACGGGACCTATTTCCCTATAGGCCTGACTGGCCTGGTCTGCAAGGCTATGGTGCACATCATGGATCGCTGTCACAGAGACATTGGGTACCCCCCAACCTTTGAACCCTCCCTGTTTGGCATTATTAAGGCCGGACCATGCCTCCTAAACCTGGTGGGCTTCTTAGAGACAGTTACCAAGGCATTAGATGAGGGTAAGGAGGTCCACACAGCTTACCTAGATCTCTCATAGGCTTTCAACACCATTCCTCCTTCTGGCATTATCAACATACCCATAAACCTGAACATTAACCCCTACATCATGTGATGGTTTGCAAAGTGGCTCATGGACAGAACACACACAATAGGAGTTGCATACCCTAGGTCCGACTGTATACCAGTTACAACTGCCAACCCCCAGAGCTCAGTCCTAGGACCTCTCATGTTCGGTATATACTTCTCTGACACACAGACAAGCACAGGAGGGCTTTGGCTGAAAAGGTTTGCAGACAACTGCAAACTAGGGGGACATAATTGTTTCCCCATCTGTTACAGACACCCTCTGGAAGGATCGCACTGAGACAGATACCTGGTGTTAATATCATGGCGTCAAGCTGAATGCCTAAAAGTGCAAAGTCACCCCCCCTGGATATAACTAATTACCCACAGACTACCACATAGCTGCTAGTCCCCTACATACAAAAAAGGTAATACAGGATCTGGAAACACCAGTAGATAGCAATCTCTCCTTCAATACCCATAATGACAAGGTGGTTAGAATATCCTTCTACATGGCCCCCCTAATCTCTAATGGGTTTACATCCAGATCAGAGGGGCCATTGTGACTCTGCACATCATATCAGACCTATTAAAGGATACAACACCCCATTTGGGATATACCTTACAAGACAACTGCAACAGCTTGGAAGACCACACCATTACCACACCAAGAGGATTACTGACCTCAAACAGATGACCTATGCAGCCCAACCTACGAAACTCCAGCTGTACTCAGTTGCATATCACATACTCACAGGTGATCTCTGCTTGACATACAAGGCCCATGTCCAACCCTGTATTGCTGGATATCTTCCACCTAAACAGAAGCCCCTGAGAGCCACATGCTCTAGGGATATACACCTAACCACAATGATGAGTAGGACATGCTGAATGGATAGATTCCTGAACCGGACACTCCCTATGCTTTGGAACATGATTCCAATGTAAATCAGGCAGGACCCCTCACGAGCACTCTTCAAGAGAAACCTTGACATGTGGATGGGAGACAGACATGTACCTGGAGATCACTGCAGTGACTCTGCTGGACAGAGGCACAGGGAACTATTGGCTCTGCCATTCAGCAGCACAGGGAACCAACCTATGGGGGTGGCAAAAGACAACACATGCTAGCTAGGCTTACAGATACCCTTGGTAAGACAGCCTAGTACCTATTTTTGCACATATTACATGTCTTATGTGCATGGATAGTTAAATAGCTCTTTGATTTTACTTTGCTATCATGCTGATAAACTGTTGACTCACTAAAAGACATATGTATCCTGTTATTGTGTATTGTAAATGCCGATTGACATAACTAATGTTTGCCTACCATTACAGTAATGCTATGCAGCTTGTTATACATATCTGCCTACAATACTGTACATTTTACAGTTATTGGCACAATATCCCACAATGCAAAACATACTTGCACAGTGGCCCAACCTTCCACATGTTATTCTCTGTATTACACCCATACATATGGCTACAGTTACAATATATCAACATATACTATCCCCTGTTATAGCACATACTTGTTGGACCAACACTGCCACTGACGTCAGCTGGTGAGGACTATTTCTGTTCAAAGCCCTTATTTAGCATCCCTTGTGGTGTATGTGGTGTTTGCTTTGTGACCTACAGCAGTACACACAAATACTACAAGTGTGGCTATGCTCAACAATACATCACTACAAGATAACTGTGTTTCCACTATATGGATTGCGTTCACTTTAAATACTACAGAATAGTACTACATACACAGACATACTGACTGTTCTACATACCTTATTAGTAACCTGACATATCGTTAACAGTTGATTCAATCCTTTTCGGTTTGTGTTTCAATGTTATTTGTAATGTTCCACTGGTATATATGGATGGTTTGAATGTGTGATGACACATCCTTTTCTAGTTACATAGCGGTAACATGTGGTATCTTGTCCACCAATTGCTGTTCCAAAGTAGCTAATTGGCTGTGCAGCTACTCCATTAGCCGATACCATGGCAACAGTGGTGTGTAAGTGAGTACTCCTTTTAGGCGTTGTCCGTTTGCCTTACTTTCAAGGGAGATGGCCTAGATGTGTTATTTTGATATATTTCAACAGCTATATGGAGACACACGGAGATATATTAGCTTCATGACTCCTGTGGACTGCGTGTAATGGCTAGACGATTTAGTTCTACATGTGAGTACAGTTGTTATATTTCAGAACAGTGCTACTTATGCAGGGTTTGTTTGTACCTAATACTTCTGCAGATGTTTAAGTCTGGCAAAGATGTTTGGCCAGATCAAGGTCATATGGCTATGCATGAACTGTTATGTGGTGTACAGTGTGCTCACCAGACATCCTTGATTTGGTGTACAAGTGTAGCATACTGTGCTGTTACTCACTAATTGCTAACACATCCCGGTGTATGCACAACCCTCTGAAACAGGATTAGTGCAAACAAACCCTATTACATCAGCAGCTGTCCCATTGTAAAACAGCCACTATTTCACTTAGGGCCATGTTAGTGTGTCTCTGACAAGGTATTTTAAGGCTTCTGCAGATGTTGTACAGTGTGTGAATGATTTGTGTTGTTATTACAGTTTGTATTGTAATATGTTTGGGTGTGGGGGTGATGTTGGTGGGTGTGGTTAGCAAATGCAGGTGTGTAGGAACTGCTTTTATACATAATCACTATGTGAGTGAGAGTCCCTTCCCTATTTAAGCACCTATCCTTTTGTGGACTAATACAATGGTATTTGCAGGCTGATTCATTAAGGCACTGTTATGTGGTTCCTGTATAGCATGCAGGTGATGCTAGTCCTTGATTTCCTTTGGTAATACATCTGAATGTAATAACGTGTTGCTACACAATAGCTGTGTATTTCTCTCATAGGTATTTGCAGTCATCATAGTTGTGTTGGTGACTGACCCTCTTTGTCTAGGGTTGCCATCTTTTCATATGGCCATAATGGGCCTTTTCAGGACACACATCTGATTTTACAGGCTGACACAAACCCACGGTCAGTAAAAGGGATAGAACTTTCCTCTTTAGATACAGAAATAACTATTGTATGCAACTATTACAGTACATATGGGACATAATTATGTCCTACAATTCCAGGATATTTGCCACGTTTAATATATTTGGTCAGGACACAACCACCCAAAGAGGGAGTGTACCTCGCAAAGTGGAACAGGTGGTAACACTATCACTGGCTCATATCCATAGCACATATTTGTAATGGTGTATAGGCATATACTCTCCATATCCTTTGCTGATTAAGGTTGGTAGTGGCAGAATATGTGATTGCTATGGTCTATGTTATACACATATCTGAACACTTCAACCGCTGTATATGGGAGACCTATGGAATTCTGAAACCACAGTGTTCCGATGCACACAGTCCCGGGAACAGACTCCCATACCCCACATTACCGACATCGACAGTAACTTGCGAAGGTAACATGAACATGGAACGCACACATGTACACACAGGCACACTGCTACACAACACACCCAAACATACCATCCTACACTACGTATAAGCAGGTGGCCAAGCCCCCCTACACACCCCATGTAGGTGTCTGCGCCCCACACACCACCCACTACTTTAATATTCTGCATCCTAGGTCGCGCAAACAGATGCACAAAGCTAACCCACAACCACACATTACAGTCCCCCAACAAGACACACCACACACAGAACACACACTTACACACACTACAGCCCTAAGAAACACACGTACACACAGTAACCTACCCAAACCGCAACACCAGAAGCACTGACTAACTGTCTATTAACATCGTGAGATTACACCTCGCGCATGTGGTGTTTCGGTACTGTGTTCTTTTGGACATTAAGCCTTGGGGTTACGTGCGTCTGTATGTAAAGCAGTCAGTATGCGGTAGGTATCCCATTTATATTTACCTCCATGGTTATGTAGATGTTGTTAACCTATCTATATGTCTACATATATATGTATATCCCCATATATAGACATATCTCTCTCTCTCTCTCTCTCTATATATATATATATGTATATATATATATATATATATATATATATATATATATATATATATATATATATATATATATATATATATATATATATATATATATGTATATATATATAAACATACATACATTATGTACATGCTGGTTTGTCCTATTTTAACACATTCCTACCTTTTGTGTTTTATCCTGTCAGTATACATGACTGCCATTGCTACATCTCAGGTAGCTTATTGGTATGTTATTGTGATGAATGTGTACATGGCTGTGATTTCTAATCCTGGCAGTGATATCTTACCTCTCAGAGCAGGCACTGGTAGGCACTGGTAGTGCAAGGGTGATGAACACACATTTCAGTGGTTGTGTGTTCCACATGTTTATTATTCTGTGGAGAACTACTTACATATGCAAGCTGTATTTAAGGTATACTATGTAACATGTACAAATCTGTGAAGATTCCTGTCAGGGATACTCACCATTATTTGGAAACACATCCCTGATTACATTATACAAAATCCCTCACTAACACTCCGGGGAATCCTTGCAGAGTGGGTGGTGAACAGTAGCTACACCCCAGGGATCCAACAAGTGGCTGTGCTCCACAGATGGGCAGTTAGTTGATTGAGAGGGTGGTGACAGCAGACACGTTTTGCCTATGCTTATGAGTGGCCTTGATGGTTGGGCATGTACCTACCTATGTATACCTGTACATACAGTATGGATACATGCTGATAGCTTAATATACTGTTCAGGTATTGACTTGCCTTGTGCCAATGGTGGTTGTCTGTACAATAATTGAGGGCTATCTATGTAGGTTACACACAGTAGACCACCTATACATGATGATTTACAGGTGGTCGTGTGTGTGTGGCATCCATGTTTGCTATGTGTGCAGGTGGAGAAGAGTGTCAGTCCATGAGTGCCTACACTCTCAGTGTGTGTGCTATACGTTCCCTCTTTGCCAAGGCATAGGCATACTGGGCATGCCTCCATCTGCCTACTGGGGCTAGCACAGGGGTGTTCATGGTCTGAGCCCCCCTGTGCCTGTGGGTCCCTTGGCAATGATGGTGGGCTGTGAGGGCCTTCACCATTCTATCCCTGCTGCAGCTGTTTCCGCAGGATCATATTGTGTAGCATGGCACATACTATGAAGATGTGGGCACACTTTCCTGGAGAGTACTGCAAGGCTCCACCAGATATGTATAAACAATGGAACCGTGATTTCAGCATCCCAAACATGGGCTCTATGATGATTCTGGTTTCTGTGTGTGCCTCATTATGGCATTCTTGCATGGCTGTGTGTGCATTTCTGATGGGTGTCATCATCCACGGTTCCAATGCATAGTCAGCATACCCCACCAGGTGGCCATATGGGATGTCCCCCCTGGCAAATACCTGATACAGCTGTGAGGCATGCCAGATGTGGGAGTCATGATAGCTTCCAGGACTGCCAGCATGCACATCCATGATAATGCCCTGGGCATTGCACATGACCTGGCAGTTGATAGAGGGGAATCCCTTGGGGTTTATGTAGTGCCTACCTTGCTCACTGGGTGGTGACTTGATGTGTATGTGCGTGCAGTCTATTGCACCCAGTACCTCCGGGTAGTCTGCCACACGGTGGAAGAGATGCATATTGCTGGCCAACTCCTCCTGCATTCTGGGGAAGTGTATGTGCTCATTGGCATGTGGTAACATGGCATCCAGGAAGTGGTGGAGTACCCTGGATGCTGATGCATGTGAGATCCCCATGATATCCCCAGTTGGCCTTTGGAAGGTACCTGGGCCATTATTCTCAAGCTTACACATACCTTCGTGTCCACTGGGATGGGTTCCCCTCTGTTACTTCTGGCTCTGAGGTGTGGCTGGCACAGCTCAACAAGTTGCTGTATGATGTCCTTGTCTACCCTGTAATGCTCTACTATCTCCAGATCATGTAGCCCCTGTAGGTTACCCTGGGTCTGAACATTCGTCTCCTCCTTCGGTGCCTGAGATGGTTGCCGGCATCATCCTCTACACCACCGTCAGTCTCCAACACATGCTGGTGAATCAAAGCTGTGGCAGTCCCTAACATACTTCATAGAAGGAAGTTTCTGTATACACCAGTGGTGCAGAGTGTCTGGGAATACACAAGTGTGTGTGTGGGGAAGTGACCTTATACTATTGTGCAATGGATTATGCTGGTTTAATTGGGTGTGTTTGGGACCATTCCTAGCTGCAGGGTATGCTTAATTATTGGTTTTGCAGCAGGTACTGCTATTGTGGGGCTTTTGGTGTTTACGCTTGTCTGCCGTGATTCATAAACAAGGTTACTTCTACTTTCAACGCCAAATCTGCTCTTCAATTTTTCCCTAGAACTGTTCTACTTGCAATCTAAACAGCTGCTGCCTATCTTGTTTTGAAGCTCAGCAATTGCTGGGAAAGCATTTTTATACAGGTAAAGCACTCTAAAACAAAAGCAAGTTTCATTCACCTAAATTTTGTTGAGTACACATCTCCCTATAGGTCCTGTCTGACTCAGTTACACAGCAATCTTTTTCACTATTTCTAGCATGTCAAGGGTCAGTTGCTGGCATCCTCCTGTTCAGCTGGTGAATCTATGGCCCACTGTAAGTTTCTAGGTGTTAATTACTCATTTGTACTCCAATTACCATGCTGGAGCATTTCCTTATTGTCTCTCTGAAAGATAGAGAATAGACTGTTTAGATTACAAGTAGAGCAGTTCTAAGGGAAAAAATGAAGAGCAGACTTTACAGAGCCAGAAATAGTTTAACCTTGTTTAACCGGCGCTGCCCGATGGTGCTGAACTTTCGGTTACCTTGTGTGCTCTCAGCTAAGCAAAGCTATGGCTACTTCCACACCCCTATCCTGCGGCTTTGCTTAGCAACACCCAACATGGATTAGCAATGATCCAATGTGCTTAGAGATACGGTGGTGCGCCCCTCTCTTGATGTCATGTTTACCTCCAGGCCACCCCTCGGTGTTGTAATGCTATGCCATGTGGTACATCCTTACGCCAGTGGGACGTTTGCGATTCAGTGTTACTTGACTCATTTGCATGGCATTGACTGCTAATTCCTAGTTACCGCATGGAACACTGTCACAGACACTTAGCAACCCTTGCACCATGGTTGTGGTGTAACATACATGCCATTGACTATTATGGGGATATCATGAATTGCGTTACATTACAGTTTTATGACATCTAAATATATTTTCATTATGATCCTGTTTGCTCACCAATGCCCTGCGGTTTTACTTTGCGTTGGTGTGGCCATGAAATTAAATGTTAGTTTTTATATGTTGTGCATGTTGTTTTATGCCATTGGCTATATATGCAGCCACTGGCATATATTAACATTATAACACGTACGTTTGGTCCGCTTTCATGGCTCCGATTTTATGTTTGACAACATGTAAACCATTTTTTTTGGTTTACATTTCTACATGCTTATGCTACGCCTGCACAACTTCATGAATCGCTATATACCTTCATTTGCATGCTATACTGCTGCTCATAGGGTAATTAGCATACATGCGCCAGGAGCTGCGCAGCTCTGATGTATGCTGGTAGTGCACGTGGAAACAGCTTTTACCTGAATCTCTCGATGGCCATATTTGGAGCTAGATTGCCGATGCTACTCCGGCGCATGGTGCAAGCTTCATGAATCCTGGGGTTTGTCTTAGTCATATACATTTCTGGCACACTTCTATAACTTCCCCACACTACATATCTTACATTGTACTTTTTGTTGTGTAATCTTAACCTCTAGTGTCCTCCTGAATTGTCCTTTCTCTTTTCATCCTTCTTTCATTTTCTAATACCCGAAAAGGATAGAATTACATAGAAACTCACTTGTCTTCAATACTGTCACTATAAAATCATTGTTCTTTCAGTTAGATTGCAGCTACTAATCTGTATTTCATGTAAATATATTAATCTTCTGTCTAATATGATATTACAATTGTTAAACTTTTATAATGTAATTATATAATCTATTCCTTATTATATAATCTATTCCTTATGCTTTACTCTTCAATTTGTCCATGGAACTGTTATGTAAAGGGACTTTCCCCCAATTCAAACTTAACTGGCAAACAACTGTAAATAAAAAAACAAACAAATAAATAAATATTAAATGATGTGGCAAACTAAAGCTACATAATCAGACAGTGCCCAATGAGACAACCCTTTTGAACCGAGTACTCATAAATGTAGTTTGTAGGAAAATGGGAAAACCAATACCTCAGTTTCCACTAGGAGTCCATTGCTTATATGCACCCACTCTAGGAGATGGGGTAACGTGGTCATTCCTGTACAAAACTTTTCACAAAGCTACAATGGTTAAACCAGAAATCATAAACACCTTAGGAATGAGTTACTGATTTTAGGTAGTTTTGTACTAAATAGAAGTGCATTCTTAAGAACCACTAAAACATGTAGCATGAATGATTCTGTATAAGTCTGTTTTTGAAATCTTAATCAATAGACCTGTGATGCTGTTGGTGGTCACTAGGAGTAATTTTCCATACTATGTATTTATTTATCATTATTTACAAATAACGATATTTGTCAGCAAACAAATTTAGTTCAAAAATGTGCCTATTGACTTCGACATTTATAAGGCTGTTTTTCCCTCTCATACGTACAGGAAGTAGGTTCTAAGGTTAGTACTAGGCTAACTGCCCTTGTGAGCCATTTTAAGCCTAGCCAATGACCTCAAGTGATAATCAAACTCTGTACCTTGTGTCTGCAAGGGAATACCTTAACTACTGTGACAACATCTCACCGTACCAAGAAAAAAATATATGTGGTTGACAGGGAGAGAGGGAGACTCCATCACAGTTTTTTTTCTTTGAGAACATAGACATGAAATGCATTGGTGGTCAGTGCAATAACTCCAGTGCAAGTATAAAGTATTTTCATAACCACTAAATTCATTGTTGGAGAGTCGACTCATTTAATTGCTTCTTTTAGGTAAGGTGACAGATAAATTGAAAACCTCTACAAAGTCCATCAATGCTACTACTCTGGATTGTTGTCAGCTTGTATAATTTAAATAATAAAACCCATCATGTTTTTATACATTTAGTTGCAATGATAAAGCCTGTTATACCATATGATTCACTATAGTAAAACTATTTGAATCCATTTGACAGTCATTGTCTTATGAATTGTTGTGTCATCTATGACAAATGATAATGTCATACAACTTCAAAACAGTCACGTTTTATTCACCTCAGGGAAAAATTAATATTTCCTTGTCCAACATTATTGCCTAGCACTGGCATGGTTATAACTCTAAAGCTTTTCAAATGAAAAAAAAAAAATAGATGCTAATTTCTTATGGTATTTAACAAGGTCCATTAGTACACCATTAATCTTATACGCTCTACCATTTGAAAAATAATGTGATTATATATATATATATATATATATATATATATATATATATATATATATATAGCTATATCTATATCTGTCTATTCACACACACACGCGCGCACACACACACACACACACACACACACATATATATATATATATATATATATATATATATATATGTGTGTGTGTGTGTGTATGCATGCACCATGCCTTCCTTAACCACATAGCATGTTGTCAAGAACTAGACCATCAGAGAAAATATATCATAGAATATGTAAACAGTTTGTTTGAAAATTGAAAAAAAATGTGTCAGGATCTTAATGAAGTTCAAGAAAAACCTCTACAATCTTTCTAAAATAATGGGATAACCTTATGCTTCCAAATGTATAACTTGCAGACTGCAAATTTAAATGAATAATAATAATAATAATAATAATAATAATAATAATAATAATAATAATAATAATAATAATGTATTCTGTTTAGTGGAGACTCCTGTTGTTCCTCTTTTTGATATGGCAAAGTTATATTCTTCTAACATGGTCTGCATTTCTTATTGTTCTTTCTCTTAGTACTTTTAAAAATTATTGCATTTGTAGTTGGTGTTATTAATAGATGCAGGTTGCTTCGGCTGTAGTCAGGTGTTTATTCCTCTATGACATTAATTTAAGCTAAAGTGTACTTTCTTTAAAAGGTATTATTACATGACTTAGCTGATGTGTAATGGAGAAAAGCTATATCATGGAAACAAGCTTGTATAGCCCATTTTTAATATTATTTTATCGAATGAGTGAAAAATATGTCTACACTGGTCTTTGAGTGTCATAAGGTAATCACATAGCTTTGATCCCACTACCTTTTAAATAATATCACTGTCTCCACCAGATAATTATAACAGAGGCAATCTGGCAGCCCTGGCAAGACACTGAATCGTGGTTTTATTTATTTATTTATTTAGCCTTTGTTGATCAGGTTAGTCCCACTAGTCTAGTGACCCCTTTTTTTTAATTATCCAAATATAAAAGTTATTATCTAGTTTTCTGGTATTCATATTTTAAAAGTGATTTGGAAGAGCATTTAATAGCACTTCCAATGCTCTACATTTATGAGGACTGCTGTCAAAGTGTGCTCATTGTTACAGTAATGAGCAGTCCTGCTGCCCTGCCTACACCTATCCTCTCCTACTGCCGACAGCATTACTAGACTTGAGTGCCTTCAGGGATACCACTAAAGACATACAAGAAGCCCATGAAGTTAAAAAAATAAATGCTGGATCTCAAGGCTTGTTAAGCAGTTTTTTACAGTGAGGGAATATATGTGTACTTTGGTCTGCTTTACTTGAACAAACGTTGCTTTCAGGATTCCCTTTATGATGGATCAGCATCTTGCACCTTCCTGGTGAGTTTGTACTGTCACTGTAGCTGTGTATGGCAGCACCTGTAAGTATATTTTTCAAGCATTATTTATTTATTTATTTCTGAGTTTTGAACTGCCGCTGATTCCATCCCATATTTCCAGTTTGCTCATATTAAAAGTTGTGGTTTGATGGTAAATCATTGAGAATTACAGTAACTAAATGTTGTGTCTTTTGGCTTTTCCCGGTTAGGGGTTGCCACAGTGGAACTCCGGTCTGCTAATGATTGGCAGTTGATTTTTATGTACCGAGTTGCCAGCCCTGATGCACAACCTTCAATGAAGGAATGTCCATTCACGCATGTCTCTACGCAGAAGACGCTCTAGCTGAGAGTCGAACCGGACAGCGTCTTACTGTTAGGCGAGTAACTAAATAATGATAGATATTTGAGTTTCAGGTATCATATCCTTTAGAAAAATGCATAGTGCAAAAACTGTTACTTTGTGTAGTCATTTTGCTGGTATACAAGAGCCATATTTAAAATCTGCCCCTGATTTCTGGCCGTTGATCCACATCATTTTTAACTTTATCTCTGATTACTGCTGTAAAAGATTGAGAGGTTGGTTTTATATCACATATATAGATGACTTGTACAAAACAAAATGTCTGTAACTGCTGGGTGAGTGGGGGGGCTGTTTGTGGTTTATTTTATCCTCTTTTCATTTGTTCTGTTTAAACAGGTTGGCTTTTCAGGACTATTTGTCTAGATAAAAGTTGGAAAATATTTTACTGTGGGTTCAGAAAATGTGCACTAATGCAAAAGGCTGTTATTCTAGAAGATTCCTAAAAGAACCATGTCAAAAAATATCTCCCTAATATTGGACCTTTGTCCCTCTTTTTTTTGTATCACCAATTCTTACATTAAGAGGTTGAGAGGCTTATTTTTCTCAAAATCAAATGAGGCACAGAAAGGAAAGTGACTATGACTGCTGGGTGTGAGAATCGGTTTGTGGATGTAAGCAACTCACTATTCTATAATTTGCTCAGCGTATGCAGTCTGGCTTTATAAGACTATTGCACATTTATGAGAAATGTGATGTAAAAATAATTTAATATAGCTACTGTTTGTGCAAAAAAAGCTGAAATGATATAGTTTCCGACTGTCTCTGATTTTGTCTCTCTTTTTTTAATCTGTTCCTCATAAAATGTACATTTTTCTGATAAATTGTTGTAGATTGTTGTCATTAAATACTGACAGACATTTTATTGTAAGGCTTAATATCCTTCAGAAGATGCATGCTAATGCAAAATCTCTTGTTCTAATACTTCTTAAGTATATTAGATCACTATTTAAAATTTGTATTTGTTATAATTCTCATGCCCCCAGATTTACGAAGCTTGCAGGATTAGTCTAAGAGCTATTTTTAGCAATATGGCCGACGTGTGATTTATGAACGAGCTCTCGGTACGTGCACGTGAGCTCTTAGACTAATCCTACACGGACTGAGCTCCTGTATGCAAATTACCCTCATTTGCAGGTGAAAAACATGCAAATGAGGGTAATATCTGATCCAGGAAGCTGGCAGCTGTCCATGCAGGATGAGTGCAGTGTGCATCAATGTACTCGGTTAGTAACCAAGTACATTTCTGCAAACTACAAAACGGAGCTATGACAGCTCCAAATAAAGGCTGCATATCATTCATGAAGCTTGCCAATGGCCAAGTAGAAGGCCATTGGCATTGCAAAATGTGTAAAAAAAAATAGTAAATAGTGTGGGAAGAAATAGCCAGGGAATTGTTATGGCTAGGCTTGTATAGGCCCTAGGGCTGATAGCCTAGTACCAACCTATGAACCTAAAAAAAAAAAAAACATATATTTTTTTCACCGATCTGGTCTGTTTAAGCACACAAATGGGATTGGGGGGGAAATAATAAAATAAACCTAAAATAAGCATTCTAACTAAAAGCAGTATTCTGCCATGCAAGTCAATGGCAGGCATAAGACAACTTGGCCAGTGAGTAATGGTTGCTAAGGGGGGAGGCTCAGTGTCGGACATGTAACTATGCATTAGAAGGCAATCCTATGCAAATCAGGGGAAGGATAGTGAATCCCAGATTTCCCCAGGGTGTGAGGCAGGTCCCAAGAGTGTAAGAGTATAAATAGCTGGGTGCAAGACTAAGATATAGGTGACATCATGGGGGTGGTGTCAGGCATACTGTAAGTGTATTGGAGCCCTGTGGCTTGGGATTGTTCCTAGCTTAGCACAACTAAGCTAGGGGTGTGTCTAAACCTGCCTAGCACTCTTTGCAAAGGGTAAGCGGGTGTGCGCGCCACACACCGGGTTTTACAGGAAGAAAAAGGAAGTTAAACCATGAAATAGCAGCTCTGTGCACATTTGGGTACTCTGTTTGCGTGGTGTTTCCCCAGGCTTAAACAGAGAGGCAATGGGAAGAGAAAACAGCAGTAGGAAGGTAATCAAGGAGAACTAGCTTAGCTCACTGGTGCAATGTATCAGAATCAGCCAATTACACAGGCAGCAGACCAGCCTAGCCCAGCACACCACAATAAACTATGCAAACACCTTTCCCCCTTGTTTTTTTCCTAAAAACTCTGCACCACCGGTGTATACAAATGGGGAAATTTTACAAAATGAAAGCAAGAGAAAAATTGTTCGGGGCTGCTTTTGCTATCATAAACCAGCATGTGCAAGAGGCTGATGGTGGTGACGATGTGAATGCTGCTTTGCAACCCACAGTGAGGAGATGGAGAATAACCTACCAAGGGTTACATGAGCTGGAGATAGTGGAGAGCTATAGGGTGGACAGGGACCTCCTACAGCAAATTGTTGAGCTGTGCCAGCCATGCCTCACACACAGAACTAACAGAGGGGAAACCATCCCAGTGGATACCAAGGTATGTGTAGGCCTAAAATACTAGCTACAGGTACTTTCCAAAGGCCAACTGGGGAAATTATGGGGATTTCACAGGCATCAGCATCCAGGGTACTCCACCAGTTCCTTGATGCCACGCCAGCACATGTCGGTGAGCACGTATATTTCTCCATCACCTGTGAGGCGTTGGCCAGCAATATGCATCTCTTCCACCAGATAGCAGAATACCCTGAGGTAGTGGGTGCAATAGACTAAATGCACATATGCATTAAAGCACCACCTGGTGAGCAGGGTAGGGTCTTCATCAACCGCAAGGGCTTCCCCTCCATCAACTGCCAGGTCATATGCAATGCCCAAGGCATAATAATGAATGTGTGTGCTGGCTGCCATGGAAGCTACCACATTTCCCACATCTGGCATCTGACACAGCTGTACCAGACATTTGCCAATGAGGACATCCCACATGGTCACCTGGTGGGGGATGCTGGATACGCACTGGAGTCATGGCTGATGACACCCATCAGAAACGCACACACACCCGAACAAGAACTCCATAATGAGGCACATGCACAAACACGAATCATAATAGAACATGTGTTTGGGATTCCCAAGTCACAGTTCCAGTGCCTGGACACATCTGGTGGAGCCTTGCAGTACCCACCAACTACATGTACCCGAATTGTCCTTGTATGTGCCATGCTACACAATATGATCCTGCGGAAACAGCGGCAGCAGGAACAGCATGGGGCAGGGCCACACAGCCTCCCACCATTGCCAAGGCCTGCACAGGCACAGAGTGACTCGGAGGAGAAACAACCTGAGCCTGCCCCAGTAGGCAGAAGGAGGCATGCCCAGTATGCCCTGGCCTTGGCAAAGAGGCAACACATAGCACATGCACTGACACAGTAGGGACCCAGCGAATGACACCTCTCTCTGACTCGCACATACGGTAAAAGAGATGCTAAACATGACACTACCTGTGCTCAACAATGTATAGGGAGTGTACTATTTGCATCTGACATAGGCAGCCCTGCAGCAACACCCTCAATACTGGGACATCCACAAGGTAAGTGACTCACACATGCCAGTTGGGGGGGTCACATACCCAACAACAGTTACAGCCATCAGGATAGGTGTAGACAAACACAAACAGATGCTGTACTATGGCCTTTGAATGTGCCCTATAGGTAACCCCTCCCCAGGCCTACACAGACAGACTACAGCAGGCCAGGCAGTTGGATGTAAGTTGTGAAGGCTAGGAAGTTGGAAACTAATATGTAGGTAGTTAAAGCTAAGATCTGTAGTGCACTGGTATGCCTCTAGCCAGCACGATAGGTAAGACTACAGACTGAAATGGAGTACCCAACATACCAGTACAGTCCTAGCAAATGAGTAAAAGTGTCAGGTATGCCCCCCATCCTACGTACACCTATAGTAACAGTCAGGTGTGCTCCCCCACTCCTGTGTAGAAATGTAGAGACAGTCAGGTGCCCCACCTCGCTATGCAGAAATGTAGCAACAGTCAATGCCAAATGACCGATGGATACACTGCAGACACAGCATGCTACCTGTCGGTGTACAGCACAAAGGTCAGCACCGCAGTAAAAACTACCTGGACTTGATCCACACATGCAATACAGATGGCCATTCTGGGCATGCTCACACACATAGAGGAATGAAGGCAGCGTCAGGTCATACTGGGCATGCTCACACACATAAACACATGAAGGCCATGACTGCAAACACCAGTGGACCAGACATATCTGGCAGTCGCAGTTCTTAGTGCAGACACATGTCAGTATGCATAACTCCTGCCTTGCACACACAGTGGATAGGAATACAGACATATATGTAATGATAACACACTATAATAAGCCAAAGGTAGATGGACATAGATGTGTGGAAGAGGGTGACCGTGGCAAGGAGCCATCCGGGCCTGTCCCACCCAGCACACAGCCAAAGGGCCCCAAACACATGAGGTGCAGATGTCACTCACTGCAGATACTAGCCACCAGTATCTGTCAGCATGATAGACTATGTGGTGCACATACCAGCTGTGCAACATGACTGTAAAAGGAAGTAGTCATCCAGTAGTTGTATACACGTACCTGTGACATATGACCCTGTGTGTGCCCGCATGTGGCATGTCAACCACTACATTAATGGGTTATGGTCCATGCACACACTGCCCTCCCCATAGCAGTATTATGACAAGCCTGCTGAGGTCATCCAATGGGAAATACACCTTTGGGAGAGCTGTAGTTCAGTAATCTCCATGGTGTGGCCCATAACTGAGTACTGCTGTAGTGATAAACTTGTTAGGTAGTTCTAACCTCAGACTTGGCAACTGTGTGAGTGTGTGTTTGTGTGCATGTCTGTCTGTCTCTGACTGTGTAGAGAGCAATGTTTTTTAGTTTACTCACACTCCATACAATTCATATACTCAGCTTTGGCAAGGCTGCTGATGTCACTCACCTAGAAATACAACTCTGGGAAAGTTGTAGCTCAGTAATCTCTGTAGTGTGTCCTGTAGCTGTGTAGTGCTGTAGTGTGATAAAATAATTAAGTAGGTGTTTTAACCCCAGACCTGGCAACTGTGTGTCTGACTGAATAGAGAGCAATGCTTTTTAGGCTACTCACACTCGATACAATTTATATACTCAACTTTGGCAAGGCTGCTAATGTCACCCACCTAGAAATACACCTCTGGGAAAGTTGTAGCTCAGTAATCACTGTAGTGCGGCCTGTAACTGTGTACTGCTGTAGTGTGATTTAGAACTGTGGTAGGGTTCCACCTCCACCCATGGCAGTTCTGGATGTTTTGTGTGTATTTCAATGTCTGTGTATGGAGCAATGCATTATAGGCTACTCAGTTGCAGTACATTTCAAATGACCTTTTTTGATAATCCTGCTGATGTTATTCATTGTGAAATACAACTTTGGGAAGAATGCTCTTTAGTAATCCCTCTGGTGTGGCCTGTAACTGCTCCATACTGCAGTATGATATAGGCCTTGGTCAGGGGTTCTATACCCACACAAGTCAGATGAGGATGTTTTGTGTGTGTCTCACTGTCTGTGTAGGGAGCAATGCATTTAAAGTAGTCACTTGCAGTACAGTTGAAATGCCCTACTTTGGTAATCCTGCTGATGTCATTCATTGTGAAATACACCTTTGGGGAACGGTTTCTCTAGTATTCCCTGTGGTGTGTCCTATAAAAGCACCACACTGTAGTGTGATATAGACCTGAGTCAGGGGTTCTATACCCACACATGTCAGTTGTGGCTGTTTTGTGTGTGTCTCATTGTCCGTGTAGGGAGCAATGCATTTTAGGCTAGTCACTATCAGTACAGTTGAAATGTAATACTTTGGTATTCCTGCTGATGTCATTCATTGTGAAATATACCTTTGGGGAAAAAGTGCACCAGTAATGTCTGTGGTGTGTACTATAACTGCGTAGTACTGTATTGTAATAAACTAGTTAGGTAAAGGTTCTATTCTCAGACGTGACAGGTGTGTGTGTATGTTCTCATTTCTCTGTGTAGAGGTGGCTGTGAGTGTGTGGGCAATGTGGTGGGGGTTTTGCTTATTTCTTTTATGGTGGCCCTACTATATATCACAATGTCAACCATACAGGGATAACAAATGTAAATTAGCTGAGAGGCTGGGGTGCAAAGCCATACCCATACATGCGACATCAAGGCCAGCCAATCACAATTAGCAATCCCACTATTGCCCAGAGCACACGCTCAACCCATGTGTCATACGCACACACATGCCTAGGCAACAGCCAATATGTGGGTAGTACACTGCATATTGGTCACTGATAGTAACTATGCAGTGATAGCAGTGGGATATAGAGGGCATGTCATCCTGCCCATCTGTCCAATATGCACGTACATGCAGACAGTGGACCTCCACCATGTTCCCCAATGGACACCTGCACTACCTGAGGTGCCTTCATATGTGACTCACAACGGACATACCATGCCTGACAACATGCCCTGTATGAATAGATGACACTGACATCAGGGGATGCTGTTAGCATGCTATCAATGTAGGTGCAGGGTAAACCTGCTGCCCATTACCAGTTCCTGCCACAGGTAGGCAAGACTGGCACATCTGATGATAATCTGTGTTCACAACATGGGCCAGACACCCCAGGTACAGATCCGCATGTCACTGTACATGGATGTGGGATGTGGGATGTGTGCACATCGCAGACCGCATCCATGTCATGGACTAAGGAATGCATACATGGCATGTGATGTACAGCACTGGCCACACACAATAGTCACCCAGGTGACTGGATGGGAGATGCACTACCTACCTGTGTGGACAAATGCAGAAACTACAGGCATGAGCCACAATGCAGACCATTGTCATGTGGCCTGATGACAAGGTATAAGCATCGCCTAACCTTTTATAGCCTGCTGGCACAGTTGACCACCACACACGTGCAGACATGCACACATGCATGTCAGAACTGGCACTCTGTGTGTTAATGAGTGTGTGTTGTATGGTGCGTATGTCCACATCCACACTCACAACAACCTCCCAGGGCATACTGAAGCATGCTGTCTGATGTCTGACACCTTCTCATACTCTTTGGCCATACGACCTCCGAATGACCCCCCATGTGGTGCATGTGATACCTGCACATTGATGTGTTGTGGCAATCCCACTAGTGAAGAGTTGCACTCCTGGTCCTGCCAAGTGTTTCAATATGTGTGCGTCACTGTGGGAGTGTGCCTGTTTTGACGCTGGCACCTGCTCATGCAGACAGGCACATGTACGTCACCTACCATATATCCACCAGATCCCTGTTGCAGATGTCACTTACCATCACATATATGTTCTGAGTGCTCCACAGCAAGTAACCCATGTGGTGCATCCAATAATTGCACCAAACTGTAATAGTACTACATAGTTGTTGGGGTTTGATACCCTTTGCTGGTAGATGTATGACACAAACATGCTTCAGTTTTACTCTCCCACCCCTCCCTGATATGTATTTGCCTCTGTCTGCCTCCCCACTCCCTCTCTGGTGGATGTGGAGACCCACACCTGCCTTGCTTAGGCAGCAGCATGTGTATTTTAAGTGATGCTCATGATCAGCTGATGGCCTCTAAATGAATTGCAGCCCTCCCCTAGCTGATTGCATGTGGAACAGCTGTGGTAACATTCCCATAGCCAATTGCATGGAAACACACTCCAATACCTAGGAACAGCATGGTGGTGTTGGTCCTTTTTAGTCACTGTAAGCAGGAATTAGAGCTGTTGTTTTGCAAGCAGCATCTCAGATGGATTGGAGATTTACCTCTAACAACATACACTGTGGAAAGAGGGCAACAAACAGGAGGGGGTGTGCCTGACCTGACTACAGACTGTAAGTGCTGCTATACTGCATTTGGAGTAATGTTGGTTTAACAGTGTTTGTCTGGATATGCCTGTCATACATATCACAATACCTACTGCCATGTCAGTTCCATGTATATGAGGAATCCCCATCTGCAGGGTCATCTGCAGACTGGGCAGTGTTGTGCCTTTGGTTTCATGTGTTAGCCACACTGCATCTATCTGTGGAATGCAGAAGGTAGTGTGAGGATTGCAGTCTGTAGATGGTGAAAGCTGTACACAGTTACTGACTTCATATCCCTCATAGGACATATGTTGCAACAAACCCAGTTACAATGGAAAATTTATGAGGTTATCACAGCAACATGTCTATACTGGCCCTGTGTATGTGCTGTCAGGCACACCTCTGTCAACCTTTGTACATATATCATGCATGAAGTGGTGCATATGTGCTGTACACCATACATAGTGTCATCATATCTGATAACAAGCAAGTGATATATCTTATTGCTACGCAAGTTATGTACAGTAGGGGTTATTTTTCATGACATAAGCTGGACATTCTGTTGATGTTTGTACAGTACTGAGGTCCGTGTAGTGATGGTGAATGTCGGCAGTGTATGTATTGTTAATATGTACTTTAGCCTGTGTACAGACTGTGGTAGATGTCATTGTTCTAGCTCCCCTTCTATCAGATGTTACAAGCTGCCCCACTGTATGGTACCGTATTGCCGTACATGTTTGTAGGGCCATACACACACATGTCTTATACCACAGACAGCCATCAAACCAAACTGTGTAGCAGCCTAGTATATGTAGGGTCATTCTGTGAGTGGCACATACGAGGATGGTGTGGAACATATAGTCCATATACTGTAATATTATGCTAGCTCACCATATGTGGCTGTGGCTGTGTTCACATTGGTTGTGGTTATGCACTGTCACACAGGTGTATCTTACCCTGTGCTGTGACATGACTGTTGAGCCTGCTATATATGCAGGTACATGTGCATTCCCCAATACGAGATGTAGGCCAGTGTTGAGACAGTCTGCCAGTAGCCTGCACAGTGCATTGTTACACACCTAGCAGCTTAGTGTACTTAACCAGTGAGATGTCATGTGCAGATACTTGCCAGATGTACTGCTGCCGCGCCTCCCTTAAAAGTCATGTATGTCAGACAGAGCAGTGGGATGCTGTACAGATGTATGTTAATATCTAGTGGGTAGTATGTGTCCATGGCACCCCTGTACCACCAGTCATTATATGTCAGGCCAGACAGGAGTGTGTGACTCCAAAACCTATAATGCCAAATGTATACCAGTCATTATGTGTTATATCCATCTATATGGCTGTCTACATCCATATTGTCAGGCTTGGTACACATGTTGTTCACTAAGTGATTATGTGTATACCTCTGGACTGTACAGGGTGTGTCTAAAGTTCCACATATAGTGGCCAATATCTCTGCTTCACTCCACAGGGGCATTACATGCTAGCGGCGGTACTTTACAATGATTTCCTTAGGATGTCTGTCAGTAGCCAATGGCACACATGTTATAAGAAGATGACACCTTCCACACACACCATGTCTGTGAAGACAATCCCAATGACAGTAGCAATAGTCTAATAATATATCTGCTATACATACCTGACACCCCTTACACTACGACTTTGGGACTATAGGGGCTGGGGTAGGGCTACACTCCATGTCCAGGACATATGGTGGAAATATGTGTGCATATACTTCTCCAGATAGCCATATATATATATATATATATATATATATATATATATATATATATATATATATATATATACATATATATATATATATAAAAAATTACATGTGTACTTCTTTCAATTACCACTGTCATGGTAACCACCCACTATAAATCCCTACAGCATGTGGGCATGGTCCCTTTACATTTCCTGTGTGATTGACATCCTTCCTATGTGTAGGCATCAGTGTTACAGACAGCAGGTAGTAATACCTCTTACAGGGGAACCTGCACACTCAGAGCAGCCACATATTTGTAGGAGGATCAGGAACTGCAGACAGACTGTGAGTAGAGTTGTGTTATGCTTTGCATAGTACTGGTGTTACAGGGTGTGTGTATGTGTGTGTGTGTGTGTGTGTGTGTGTGTGTGTGTGTGTGTGTGTGTGTGTGTGTGTGTGTGTGTGTGTTCATACTAGTGTACCTTGGAATGCAGTCTGTCTGCATAGCTCACTACTGTGGGTCTATCCTTTTGCTGGGCAGAGGTATGCCTATCATGTGTTGTCCATCCACCACACAGGTCCTGTTGCAGATATTACACTGGCAGTGTGTGTGATGTGTGCTATCAGTGCATGGCTATATCCATTTCTATTTCTAACCTCAATTCCCTGACTAAGGGTATGTTTCAGACTATCCTGTAACACCAGTACCTTGCTTAGTGCATGGCAACAGTGTTCCACATATGTGCCTGTGTTCCAGCCTCTGTCCTCCATCTACATACCAAGCTTTGCACATATGTCATGATGTTGAGGGTTGTTTTGTAGTGGACTGTGAGTATATCACACTGCTATTGCTGCCATTAGTCCACTGATGTTGTATCCCCCACACATACAGTGGGGCTGGGGCAATATATGTGTGCGGGCATCACCTATACAATACATGTGTGCTCTTATGCAATGCAGAGGCCAGTGTATGTAACAGTGGTATATGGGCCTGTATTATTGAGTCTAGGTGGGGAGCACCATAAATGACCTAGGCTATTACAAAATTTGGGGGTCTCAGGAGTGAGCTGCCACAAGGTATCTGGATGCACAGTATAGTATACTTCACCTATATTGACCTTACGTACATGAATTGGGGTACTGCAAGCCTACTGCCTCCTGCAATACAGATTGTTCTGTTTGTTGGTATGCTTGTGATGGTGTCAGTTATGCCTTGTTATGTACCAGTTACAACCCATTTGATCACAAAACTTCTTTACCTCCTACTGAGTTTGTACAGAGTGTAGATATAGCCTGCTGAACTACACACCTGCAGTACATACTGTTGATTGTTTGGTATCCTGTGGCCCAGTCTGTATTCACTATTGTACAATTTGAAGGGCTTGGCCTGGACAGCAACAGTTGTGAACCTTTCCAGACTACTGTATCAGTGTCACTGTTTCACAGTTGCAGTACTCTGTTTATATGGTTGTCAGTATCTGAACAGCTATATGAAATGGCATATGGAACTATTACAGTACACAATTAAAGGATTCCCATTTCTACAAACCTGTGTGTAGTGTCTTTCCTATGACCTTTCTATGGGTATATGCTGCAGGCACCGATTGACATTAGTATGGGTGGCCCACACAGTGTCCAGTTGTTCAGGTTTTAACTGTAGGCATTGTGGCTGTTCCATATTGTGTGCACCTTCTACATATGTATCTTACTGTACATATATCTGCGTGTGTATGTGTAGTCACATGTATATATATATATATATATATATATATATATATATATATATATGTGTGTGTGTGTGTGTGTGTGTGTGTGTGTGTGTGTGTGTGCATATCTGCAGCTGCATATCTGTGTCTGTGTATCTGTATCTTGGAGATGTTGATGGCTTCCACATATTACATGTTCTATGGGAGGCAGACTGTACATGGTAGTGTATTGCAGGGTGCATGTGTTTGGCTGTGGGGGGATGCCTATTCGTACAAGACTTATAGTGTGTGGGGCCTCTCAACCCCATTAATGGTGCATGTGGACATATGTGTATTTGTTAATCTGCAAATGCTATCTACAGATGTATGGCCATATATACCTATATAGATATCTGCTAACATATATATAACTATGTACATATATACCTACATAAATATATATCTGCGTACACATATGTAATGTGCTGTGTAAATGTAGACATATAGGTGTAGACACATATATGTGTCGATTTAGGCATATGCATATATATATGTGTATATATAGTGATATATTTGTATATAGAGTTAGTAAATCTAAAAAAAAAATATATATATATGTATATACATATATATATATATATATATATATATATATATATATATATATATGTGTGTGTGTGTGTGTGTGTGTGTGTGTGTGTGTGTGTGTGTGTGTGTGTGTGTGTGTGTGTAAATATATATATATATATATATATATATATATATATATATATATATACAGATATGTTGTATCTGTTTAGATTTTTATATAGTTACACACACAGGCATCTAGGTGTTGGTATACATTCTCTGTACTGTTACATGATAGGACTGGATGATATGTTTCTGAAAACATTGAAATTATGTGTATCTGTCATTTCTTGGTGGTACATAACTTTATTTAGAGTGTGCAGGGTCCTTTGTTTGAGCCTTGCCAGAGCTGTTTATTTTGTTGCTGGGCAGAACATGGCCCATTGGATACAGAGTGATTAAGGCACTTTAAAGCAATTGTAAGCAGGTTTGCGAGGGTTTGCACAGAGCTAAGCATTGCCTAAACAGGTTAAGCAATTTAGAAGCTGAGTGTATGAAAATGTAATCGGAGGTTAGCAGTGCTTACCGTCGTGAAAACCCATGCAAACCCACTTACAACTGCTTTAAAGTGCCTTAATCACTCTGTATCCAATGGGCTGTGTTCTGCCCAGCAACAAAATAAACAGCTCTTGCAAGGCTCGAAACCAGGACCCTGCACATCATACACAAAGTGATTTACCATTAAGCCATGGCAGATATGCGTGATAATGATGTTTTCACATACATATCATCCAGTCCAGGTGTTCAACACTTCAGGGAATGTATTCCACCATGTAAATGTATTTGTATGTGTATATATATATATATTCATATTTAAATGGATACAACATATCTATATTTGTAGATATAACTATAGATATACATATGGGTCCCCTACACTAGACCGACACACCACAAAGCCGATGCCCAAAAGACTGACACCAGAAGACTGACACAGATGATCGACAAGGTGAAATCCCAACAACTGAAACACCGACATGGGCAATGTGTGACTGCGACTCGGTAAGTGTGCGATAGTGAGGGATTTAGGGTTAGGGTGCGGGAAAGTTGTGTCATAGTGAGGGATTTAGAGTCAGGGTGCGGGAAAGTTGTGTGTGCAGTAGTGTCGTACTTATGGTTAGGGTGTGGGTAAGGTAAGTGTGTGATTGTGACGGATGTTAGGGTTAGAGTGCAGGTCAGGTAAGTGTGTGATAGTGACGGAGTTTAGGTTTAGGGGCGGGTTAAGTGAGTTAGGGTTTGGGTGCGGGTAGGGTGAGTGTGCGATAGTGACGGACCTTAGAGTTAGGGTTTGAAGGTTAGTGCATATATAGTTAATGTGTAGTAGGGTTACGTAGGATAAGTCTGCAGTTATGGTGTTTGTTTTTGAGAGTTTGGGTGTGGTGTAGGGGATCCATACAGATATACATAGATACACATATATCTATAGATATACATGTATACATCCATATGTCCACATATATACAACACTAAAAATGCATATATGTAAGCATATATATGGTTCACCTTTCAAAGGGAGAAAATCATGTCTTCAAAAGCTGGAAGGCTGAAAGTATGTTTTCAACATTGCACAATCCTGCAATAAATGCATCAAATGTGCAATGAGCGAATGTCACTATGCATTTTCTCATATCAGATTCCGCAGTTTGGGTGTGGATGGCACTATAGTGAGGATGGGGAAAGTTTGCATATCCCCACTGTAGTGCGAACTCGAAGTTAGTATATCACAGGAGGAGGGTTGTGGGGGCCCAGCCCCCCAGAAGAGGGGTGCAGGGGGGCTTGCCCCCCAGCATTATGATATGTATTCTGACTTGCAGTTAGAGAATCAGCAAAGCTGCTTTTAGATTAGCTGTGTTTTGAACTGTGGTGCAATTAGAAATGACGGATTGGTCCTTTCAGTTTGCAGAAAGGGCCATTTGAAGAAATGATTGTCTCCCTTTCAAAGGTAAACACATACATATCTATATAGATATATATGGACATACATCTGCAGATGAAATTGGGAACATAACCACAACATATATGTCCACATTCACCATTGATAGGTTTGAGAGACCCAAACAACATACATCTAGCACGTATAAGTATTCCACCCCCCACAGTCAAACACATCTGCCCTGCAATACACTATCAACCATAGCAGATCCCATAACCAGGACCCTACACAACAAGGGCAGTACATGTTAACAGTACTCCATCCCACCTGTAGGATGTCAGGCTGGCATTACTAACATATCATGCAGTACATCAAGTGAAGTGTCATGCTTGGGGGAACCCCCTGGGCAGGCGCAGTAAGTAGCTGGGATCCCTCATATGATCCAATAGGCCTACACCTGACAATGGATTCACCAATATTGGGAAGGACGACCACAAATTCACCATGTCAGCTGGGAAATACCACCCAGTAGCCTGATGACCCTGGTCTGCAGGAACATGGAACATAACAATGAACCCATGGCCAATGTCACTGGTAATCTTAACACATGGGACTCCACCAATGTTGGACTTGTCAAAGGCAGAAAATACAACCTGAACCTGTTATACCTCCTTGACACAATCAGGACAGGTGTAGATGAGGGTTAGGAAGTGCACAATGCCTATGTAGATCATAGCAGACTTTTGTACACCATCCCACATATAGGAATGTGTGTAGATGTTAAGGGATCTACCTCCATTCACAGAATATGTTTCTACCAGGACTGCTTGGAAAATGCCAACATTCCACAGGTGCCATCCTATGGACATACAGTCTTTCACAGGTCATAGATGTGTTAATGCCCTCCTCCACACTGTAGAGGTGTGCAGCACTACTGGGGTTGCTATAACTCACTGGGTGTGGCTGTTGTCGACACATCCGCCATCATTGCAATTACTGTTGCATCTATCCCCCCACATAGCTGTCTGTAATACTGTACAGAGTATGTAATTGGGTTGTTAGTTGTTGTTTACACCATTCACAGTAGTTGAGCGCCTGACATGCTCCTAAGGGTAGGGCTATGCCACTGGCATTGGCACGCTTATGTTACTGAGGTGAGGATTGTAGTAGAGTGGGGAAAGGGACATTCACCCTGCTGTTAGCATGTTCAATGTCATCCACATTGCAGACTGCATATATAGCAATGTGTGGTTCTGCCTATCTTCTCTTGGTGGGATTCCATATGCAACAGATGTGCTACCTGTGCAGGGAAATACCTCCATCTGTACTGTATTGTACGTGTACTGCATCCATACCAAAGGCTCTGTGTGTTGTACCCAGCCATGTCATGTGTACCACCCACTACACTTACTGGTGTCCACTGTAGAAGGCCTGCTGGCACCATCACACCCATCAAGAAGGGTATCCACCCAAAAGCGTTAACCTGCATTTTTAATAAATCTTCTTATGTTGGCTTGGTTTGGACTCGATCTTCTTTCTGCCTGATGTTTCTACTTTTGTAAAGAAGAGTCCTTAAGGGAATGAAGGAAGTATTTTTGGTCTATTTTCTATTAGATGTTGCAGATGTCAGGATGTGGCACAGGTATCATCATATGCACAGGGTGTGTGTGTGTGTGGGGGGGGGGTGGCTGAGTACTGCTATGGGCTAATGGTGATGTTGTGTGTGCAGGTATGTGGTTGCCCTAGGTTTGTTGTTTATGTGTGTGTGTCTGCATGCACACAGTTCCACCATGAGGCTGCCCTATATGAGGATTTGTGAGACAGCTGCAGACTGTACCTGGCAGGGTTTGCAGTTCACCGTCTCTGGCCATGGACAGGGGACCTGTGCCTGACAGGGGTGCTACAGGCAGTATCAGGTACAAAGCCAGATCGGGTACTGTCCCCCAAGGTTGACAGATGTCCACTGGATCCAGGTCCCACCTGGGACTGGCCAGGGCCACGTGCACGTGGTCTGCTATGATGGTCTGTGGACAGAACCCCCCCCACTTAGTGCTGGGGCTGGTACTGCCAGGAGCAGTTGTGACTGGTGAGATATCCACAGTGACCACCAGCTGCAGGTGTTGCTGGCATACGTCCATGTGGCCATTGCAACTGTCCCACCCTGTCCTGACGCATGGACAATGTCTCACCCCACCATCTATCCATGACCTCAGTGTAATTACAAATGGCATCTGCTAGGTCACGGATGCTGTCAGTTACAGAGGTGTGAAGAGCCCTTTGTGCCCTTAGACCCTGTCTGGTGTACCGTTCCATTTGTGCCTGTGCCTCCATGGTAGCCTGGAACATGCGTGTGGTTGATATAGATGTGACACGTCTGCCAGAGGCATGATGACCAGCAGTGCTCTGTTGAGCACCCCTGAACACCTACCTATGTGATACCCCACCAGACATCTGGCTATGGCTGCTTTGTCCTGATACACGTGCCATAGATGCCACACTGTCCTGGCCAATGCCAACCGTAGACTGTCCCTCAGCTAAGGCCAATGGTGATGAGGTATGTAGAGGCAGTGAGACTGTATGAGTTGAAAGGGTAGATACTTGTGAGATGTCAATTGGTGGCCCAGTGGCAGCCCCTGATGACCCTGCCTGTGCCTCAACACACCTATCCTCACGGTCACTGTCTGTATCAGTGACATCAGATTCCCTGCAGGAGGGACCCAGCCCCACCTTGCCACCTGTGAGGGTAAAACAAGGAACAGACTGTAAGACCTGTACATCACTGCTAAACAGTACATACACACACACACACACACACACACACACACACACACTCACACACACACACATATGCAGACATGGCCACACACTCAGACATACACAAACATGCAGTCGACATATATGGCAACCCATATACTCCACCAAACAGCAACTACAGACAGCTCTGGCACCCCCATAAGACATACAATAGCAGGTGATGGTGCAGTACAGTATCACACACAAACCTGTTATTTCACACATGTTAGCATGCAGGACATGTGGTGCGCAACAGCATGCAGTGCAACTGTAGTCAGTCCCCATTACCAACATTATACATGGCTGTGATGCATGGCTTCTGTTAGTAGGTGATGGCCCTCCCCCTGGAACACACTGCATCCATGTCCACAGCATTGCTGTGCATCTGTTCAGCACCCTGGCATGTACTGTGCACCATACCTCACAGGTGTACACACCATTGCAGGATGTGTATCTGTGTGTCAGTTATGTTTTCACTGCTGCTCAAATCCTCTGTGTGTTTCTGGATTATATGTGGACACATGTTTACTGAATGCCTGATGTGTGCATTCACAGAAGTCATCATCAGTGGTGCATGTATGAGTGATAGAATACCATTAGACTGACCACAGACACAATGTACTTACCTATGGTGAGTGTATAGTCCATTATTGACCATTATTGAGCCCTGGCTGATGTTGCCTGTGGTACACATAGGTTCTTAGGTGAGTACTGGTCTATTGGTCCTGGGGCCTACATAAGCCTAGCCACAGGGGTTCCCAGCCATGCACCACCCAATAAAGTTATTCCCTTGTGCCCCTGTCAGGCTGTGGCACAGATGTACTACCCTGGGTGAATTCCCCATTTCCCATCCAATTGTCAAGTGTTTTTGTAAAGGGAGCCAATGAGTAGCATTGCCTGACATGAATGGGTAGTCCATTTCAGAGTGTGGGAATTCCCCAGGACTGGGCCCTCCAGTATGTTCTGTGTAATGTGTTGATGAGGTTTAGGTCCCTGGATCATGTGTTTGCAGAGGGAGTGGGATTTCTTTATGTGTAGCATGTTCAACTGCTCTGTGTATGACATAGCTGTGTATGTTAGGCAGATGTCACCTGTGCCTGGGCAATGTGCAATGGAGTGTAGCCACAGTTGTCTGATATGGTCTGTGTATAGCATGTGTTTGAGGCTGGTAATTCGATTAGTGAGATGTATGCTCTGTCAGTCAACATGTACAGCATGCATTATGGGTGGGTGTGTTAGATGTGTACATGGCCTACACCTTAGCTATGACATGCACAGTAAATTGCCAAGCATAACCTTAAACCATACTCACTGGCATCCAGTCGCTGCCTTGCTGGTATCCCAGAGGTACCTACATTGAGATGAGATAGAGTTGATGTCAGTGGCCACAGCTTTGGAGTTGCTACGGGGTGGCTGCAATATTACAGTAAAAGAAAAGCTGAAGTATACAGTACTACAAATTATGCAATTATGCATAACTGCTTATCAGTACTACACAGCAACAGACTCCACATCTCACATATGCATGATCTACCTGTACAGATGCCCACACAACAGTGGTCTACTGGTATGCCCTGGAACCTTACCTGCATGCTCCATGTTTGGTGTGTGGGTAGCACCCACCTCCATGACTGTATATGTCTGTTAATCTTCTGGGTTGGCAGGTGCTACCAGGCTCTTGAGCAGCTCCTCCACTCTGGTGAGGAGGGTGGATGTTATGCCCCCCCTGTTGCAAGGTGGTCACCCCGCAAGGCAGCGGCACGGTGACGTACATGGTGGAGCAGGTCACTACAATGATGGCGGACCTGCTCATATGTGCAGATGTGCACCCCCACCTCATTCACCCTGCAGACCACATCATTCCACATGGCTGGTCCTGGCTTGTCCTTGAGACCAGCAGCTGGTAATTCTGGATGATCCTGGTGAGTATTATGTCATCCTCAGTGGCACTGTAGGTGGGATTCCTTGGGTGTGCCATACTCCTTGAAAGACATAAAGATGGAAATATGTCTGAGCAACTCATATGGCACGTTTACCATAATGCAATATACATATCAGTCTCCCACCACCATATCAGCTCCAACTTAATGTTCACACAATGCAAGTGGTATGTCTCCGGTATATCTACCACTAGGATTTATATTGTATTCTACAACACTTTCTGCTATGTGTTTATAGACATGCTCCCTATAGGGGCACTAGAGTTGCTGGGCTGTTACAGAGTATTTCACCTGCATGCCATTGTCACTGCCACTATGTTTCCACATATGCATGTGGTATGTTTGCTATGTGATTGCTGCACATCTGCCATTCTGTGTTATTGGGGATATCTATGCATGCTGCTGGACATGTTCTGGGATTGTGTGGACTATTACAACCCACATATGTTCCATGACAGTTACACAACAGTATGTGTAGGGGTTATTTGCCAGCAGGAAAACCACTCCCATGTAATGTGCACATGTTACCAGTACACATCACATCTGCAATCCACCATGGAACGTCATTATCTACTTTTCTGGCACTACCTTCATGTGGAACCACCTTGGGGGATGGTGGTGTCCCCCCCATGGAGCACACACAGACATATGTCTGTCACCCAGTTAGGTCCAGGGTCTTGTGCATAGGGAGCTCCACAGAGACAAGGGGTATGTGCTACATCACCTGGAGGCATGCAGTACACATACACAAGGTTCAACATACATGTTCCTCCTGCTCAGCCCACAGCCCAGGCACCTTTATGACCATGTAGATGCTGTCATGACTGTCCATGGGTGGGCACCATGTTTCCTTTTTTCCCATATGGGGGCTCAATGGCATCCACATTCCAAATGGAACTACCCATCCACAGTGTTTAACCACCACATGTGACATATATTAGCCCTGTATGCTGTCTTGATTGTCACACAGCCAAACCTACATACCAATATGTGCCTAATACCCTTCACCAACATATATATCCCACCTTCCCAAACAATTGTGATGTGTTGCCAACATGGGTTAAACACCACACTCCACACTCCATTTTGCAGCCATGTACTGGTGTGTACATATGTTGTGTATTGATGTGTGATGTTCTCTCACACATGTCATGGCAGGGGACATGTATAGACATATATATATATATATATATATATATATATATATATATATATATATATATATACACACACACACACACACACACACACACACACACACATATATATATATATATATATATATATATATATATATATATATATATACACATATACATATGCGCATATATGTGTAGATATCATTATGTGTTGTTTATATACCTATATATATGTATAATTGTCCAAGGTTCTATAGACATACACAGCTGTGAATATGTATCACACATATATGTATCTGTATGTGGGGTGCATACAAAAATCTGGTCCACACTCTTGTAACTCTCTTTACTTCACAGCTGAACTGTTCTGCCTTGCTGCAACACAGACAGGTGTCACATGTGAACACAGACTAACATTAGGGAGGTATATATGGTTACAGATTTTAGATAAGCATATTATACTGCTATGGCAGCTGGGCATGCTATGCTACACTTTAGCATGACTGTCCTGCAGGTGGTGTGGTTTCACACCCATATGTCTATCATGGCAGTATTAATACCCCCACCAGCCATTGGCCACAGTAATGTACAGAACATAGATATCATGGGTCACATCTTTGCCATTCACTGCTGATCTGCACAGTTGGCAGGTATGTCCCACTGCCCACAGGGACTGACAATATTGTCCAGAGCAGTTGTTGAGCAGAACATCATTACAGGAACAATTACTGATGGCACGTATAAATCCTTTCACATTGTACATCCTATTATTCTATGCCATATACTACATGCAAGTAAATACATATCAGTTTCACATAGCATTTATATTTTTTTGCACTGTAACACAACCCTGATCCTTATTACTTTTATTAATGTTGTTATTTTTTGTTCTTTCACTCTCTCTCTCTCTCTCTCTCTCTCTCTCTCTCTCTCCAGTAGAGTGATTGAGCTGGTTTAAAAAGATTGCAGCATGCTTTTATTGGTATTCACATGATCAAGTAATGGCCTCTGCACCATACAGTGTCCACCAGATGCTAATTGCATGCAGCCTGCTGTGTAGTACTTCAGATAACCACTGTCATGGAAACCCTATACTTTAAGTTGCTGACTTCTGTAGGCGTTGTCCCTTCACTTTTCCAGTATGGATGACATCCTTCCTGCGTGTGGACATCAGTGTTACAGACAACAGGTAGCAATACCTCTTAGAGCAGAACCTGCAGACAAAAGCCAAATACACATTTGGGTAAGGTTCCAAACCTACAGACAGTGTGAGTAGTGTTGTTGTGTGTATTGTATCTTGCTGGTCTTACAGAGTTTCTGTGTACATGGTACTTTTGTAAGGAATGTTGTCTGTCTGCATAGCTGTCAACTGTGGGCCTATCCATATGATACCAGGGGGATTGGCTGTTAGGTTTTGCCTGTGCATCACACAGGTATTGTCCCAGATATATCAGTGGCATTCGGTCTCTTGAGTGCTATCAGTACATGGCTACATCCATTTGTATTTCAATGTCGTATTCCTGCATAAGGGTATGCTACAATGAATCCTGTACCACCAACAATTTCCAGGGTGTGTAACAGCAGTAATGCAAATATGGCCCTGTGTTCCTGCCTCTCTCCTCCACATATATGCCAGTCTTTGTCCTGCTATGATACAGAAAGGGGTTGTTATGTAATGGCCTATCATTATTTACCGCTAGCATTACTGCTATCATCCCAGTCATGTCATGGACTCCCACACCATCTGTTGGGCCAAGCCCATATATATGAGGGCAACAGCTGGAGAACATATATGTGCCCCTGTACATTCCAGAGGAAAGTGTGTGTTACACAGTGTCCCTTGCCCTTGTACAGCCTTTTATGGGGGAGTTCAATGCCATTAACCTAGGCTATGACACCTTTTCAGGGATATAACTGTTAAGATGAGGGTCATTCAGTGTGATAGTGAGATGTTAGGTTAAGCAACGTTATGTACAAGATACTGTGACATTAACACAAATGGTACTTTTCCCCCTAGGGCTTGACTACAGGGTGTAATTGCAGGCTGCTGAACTACATCTGTAATTGTTGATTGTTACGTATCCTGAAGGCAAATCCTGTTACTACTGTTGTACTAATTGAAGTCCTTAGCCTGGACAGCATAGTATGGTATATATACACATTGCTTGCATCTACTGTTTTGTCTGGGCCTTGCTTTCATCACTGATTACATATTTCAAACCTTATGTGGTTTAAGTACTAGCATACATTATTGTATAGTACACAACTAAAGGTTATCTGTGTATGCATACATGTGTGTCATCTCATGTCCTTTGAATTGTCGGTGGGTATATGTTTAATGTCAGTATTCTCATTTGTGGGAATGGTTGCTACACTACACATTTCACAAGTGGCAGTTAAAGGGCTTGTGGCTGAGGGATATACTTTGCACCCAGTACTTCCACACTACTTCTACATATGTATGGCTACTAATAACGTTTGCCTGTGTATATGTGTATGTACCTATATATATATCTCATATAGCTATATCTATATATATGAATTTATATATCTATATACATATGGACATAGGTATGTATGTATCTATATACAATTGATGTTATATGATTATTTGTGAGTCATATATAAATATATGTATATCTACATATAGCTGTTTATCTGTCTACATTTACAGATATATATCTGTCCTTATGTCCATGCATGTTCAGCTCATATTTTGGCCTGTACTCCATTCTCTTGGCATTTGACATGGATGTGTTTCAGACTTCATCTCCTTCTACATATGTGTTCTAATATATATAACTGTAACTAGCAACATTTTAAGTGTATTAGAGTATTAGGTGACATATATCCCTATTTCTACATACAACGTGGCATACTTTGTCCATACCTTGCATTAACAGATTGTGTGGTATGATATTAATACATTTCCTGTACTGTTAATTGATTGTGCTGGATGATATGTTTGTGAAAACATCAGGTTATGTAATATCTACCATGGTTTAGTGGTAAATCACTTTGTGTATGGAATGCAGGTCCTGGGTCCGAGCCTAGAAGAGGCAGTTTATTTTGATGCTAGGCAGAACAAGGGCCATTGGATACAGAGTGATTAAGACACTTTTATGCAGTTGTAAGCGGGTTTGCATGAGTTGGCATGACAGTAAGCACTGCCAAGCTCCGCTTATGTTTTCTTACAGTGAGTTAGCTTCGGAATTGCTCAAACTGTGTAGGCATAGCTTACCCCCCCGCGCAAACCTACACAAACCTGCTTACTGCTGCTTAAAAGTGCTTACTGCCGCTTACTCCTGCACTAATTTCTTTAAAAGAAAAGAAAAAGGGGTTGATAGGAAAGTGGTGAAAAAAGGGGCACAGAGAGGGAAAGACAGTAGGGGAAAATAGCTAGGCATGTGCAGGAAGGGTATAGGAAAGGTCCATAGCTGCCCATTTCTTCTATAGCAACAGCTGTGCATATATGCTAAATTTGCAGGTACATTTGGACCCTCAAAGCCCTGGGAGAGGGGTGAGGACAACATATATTCATTATAATGTCAATTAGACCAGATTACATGTGTCCAGTGGACACGTGTGCAAAATGGACAGCTATGTATGGGGAGAGATTTTTTTGTGAGAAGAGGTTGCCCTTTTTTTTCAGGTGAGAGTGGGATGTTGGGGATGGGTAGTAGGTATATTTGGGGAGGTAGGTTGGGTAGGTTAACAGGCAAGACAAACAAGATGCATACAGGGCCGGTATATGACACATGTGCGGGGTAAACACCTTGGACAGGGAGGGGTGTTTGAAAGTCGCAAGCCCATTAGCCCCCAACTGGAAACAGTGGAACTGAGGTCCCCACCCATGGGCAGTCACCACTGCACCTTCACGGCCCCATTGGTGGCTGTGCTGGGGGCTGTGTAGGAGGGGCAGGATCACCCTCTAATTGCGACACTCGGCCCTCAAGCTGGAATAGCCGGTCTCGATACTCCAGATCGAGCTCTCTACACACCACGGCCCAGACCTGTTGATGGGTGACAGGTTCCCCTCTGCGCCCACTCCAAGGGGGGGGTGAGCCCCATCCCCTGCAGCGGTTCCTCCCGAAGGTGGTGCAGGGCCCACGGAGGAGGAGGTCCCAGGCTGGGTCCCAGATGTGCTGGTGCCCGATGCCATGGCCAGCTGAGGTGGGACAGGTGGGTCCTCTGGGACCGGCCTTCCCATATGAGCTATGTTGTCACAGGTTTATGACAGATATGGGTTAGTAACAGTCAAGAGCATTCAGGATTAGTTATGACAGCATGCATAGGTATTCCCATTAACCCAAAACACCAGATTTAACCCAGTTGCAGAGCAATCCGAACACATGCATATATGGAACAACAGTGGCCATTACAAGAGCATGCAGGTTTCATTGATGGCAACAGGCCACCAATATGGGTGTATTTTAACATAGCACATGCATAGAAACAAATGTGAATATTTATTAACCATTAGGACATATGTCCCAACAAAAGTTTGGAGTGTACACATACCGTTTGAGGAGTGCCATTGGGTTATTTTGCACATATGGTAGGGGTGAGAGAGAGAGTTTGATTAACTAATATATCCTTGTAATTTTCACAATATTCGTAGTCACTGCAGTGATCTTTCCCTTACATGTATTATTACACTACCCAGTGACTTTATATTGTACACTGGTGTGTTTATAGATTATTATATACATGACCTGTGTCTTATATACAGGCATGACAAGATGCAGGTGTTAATGCAACATATGTTGAAAATTGCTGTCATACACTTTGGGTAAGGAGCTAGAATGACAGGTTTGTTTTCATATACATTCTATGACTATGTACACGTTTGACTATCAGTTATATGTCATTAACGCTGCCTACATTTCTTGGATCATCACACTGATTTGTTAGGGGGACAGGGTACCAGGCTGATGATATGGGCCATTTATCTGGGCATGCTGGACAGATTGGAACAGTTGTGGGGTATGAATATGCATACAACTTTCAATTTGAACATTCTAGCAAATTCTATACAGTTGTCGGGTGTAATTATACATACAGCTTTCTATCTGAACATTGTAACAAAATCTGTACAGTTGTGGTGTATGATTATGCATACAACTTAGTAGCACTCCCAGGATTCAAACCCCTGCTATGTGTGACAAAAAATTATAGCTAACATCACAGTACACTGTACTATCAGGGTACCAGGCTGATGATATGGGCCATTTATCTGGGCATGCTGGACAGATTGGAACAGTTGTGGGGTATGAATATGCATACAACTTTCAATTTGAACATTCTAGCAAATTCTATACAGTTGTCGGGTGTAATTATGCATACAGCTTTCTATCTGAACATTGTAACAAAATCTGTACAGTTGTGGTGTATGATTATGCATACAACTTAGTAGCACTCCCAGGATTCAAACCCCTGCTATGTGTGACAAAAAATTATAGCTAACATCACAGTACACTGTACTATCAGGGAATTGATGTAAAGCATTCTACTGTTTTCTATCTAAGTCTCCCTCACTTGTACAATATGACTGACCTCTTGGCACTTCCAACATTGTTATGCAGGACTTCAGACACATTTTATATGCATACCACAGTGTGGGTGACACTGCTTAAAATACGACAGTACTATTTATAGTATGCAACAGTTTGCCAACATATAACAGAAGAGTAAACAGAAGCACTCCAGGGGTTATACCTTTATTCACAGTCTATTACACATTTATTTCTACTGGTACAACATTTTATAAGGCTCTTATATTTATTTATGACAGTACATGCAGACTAATTATTGACCTGCCTCACAACGCAGCCTTTGCAACCTAGCATCATGGGCTTGCTGGTTTGCAGCCCGCTCATCTGCAGTTGTCGGAGAAATACAGTGATATTTAGCCATACCTATCCATAGTATACTCAAGCTTGGCAATTCTTAACTACTTAGTAGAATGAATACTTACTTAGTACTGGGGCATTAGCAATCTGCCGAGACGCATGGATCCACTGTTCTAGTACATCCCCCCTCTGCTGCTTCAGGTCAGCATGGTGGTGCCTGACCTGCTCACCAGTCCTGGGATACCTGTGGCACCAGAGAGGTCACAGGCAAGACTGTCTCAGGCCTCAGTTTTATACTGCGAGCCCTGGTACTGGCCCTGCAGTAGACTCTCCTCATGGTGTTTGACCAGGAGCCATACCATGATTTTTGACTCCTGGATGCCCCAGCGCTGTGCTCTAAAATGAGTGCCTTCACCCACACCAGTCATTCTGCCTGCAGTAGGAAGCTACAACCAGTTATGAAACGTATTCCCACCTGTGTGGTTTAAATACTGCCAATTACCCATACTTTTCCGTGATTGGCCGGGTTTGAAAAGTCTAAGCTATGGGCACACCTGCTTACCTAAGGTTGGCAGTGCTTAAAGGAGTATACCGCTAGACAGATTGGATCGGCTCCCCTACACATTGCTTACTCTTACTAAGTTGAGCTGTGCTGCAATTAGCATTGCTTAATAGTTATTTAACACTACATTTGCCTTTTGGCAGTGATTTATTATTCATTACAGGTTCTATATATGTCTGGTATTCATGATTCTACACTTCTACTACTTCTACCCTTTATTACAATAACACCTCACATCTATGCTTACTCCAGTTCACATATTTATGTTATGTAGCAGGTTATACCACTTCACACTGTACATAGATTCAGTTCACATGTTTGGTTTGATTTTCCTGTGGTGAGGATTAGTTTGCTGATATCTCATTCATATCTATTGCTGTGATGGCTTAGTGGTTTACTACTGTGACTATAGTGTACAGGGTCCTGAGTTCGAGCCTTGCCGAGGCAGTTTATTTTGTTGCTGGGCAGAACATGGGCCGTTGGGTACAGAGTGATTAAGGCACTTTAAAGCAGTTGTAAGTGGGACTGCGTGGGTTTGCGCAACGGTAAGCACTGATAACCTCTGGTTACAGTTTCTTACACTCAGTTAACTTTTACTTTGCTTAATCTGTGTAGGCAATGCTAACCCCTGTGTAAATACACTTAAACACTTACTAGTGCTTATATATGCTTACCACTGCTTATTTGTGCTTAAACCTGCTTACTAGTGCCTTATTCATTATGACACTGACACTTCACATTTGCATTTATTGCAGTACTCCAAATGGAAAATGATATGTGCTGAAGTGGGACTCAAACCAGGAATGCCTGTTCGTTAGGTGGATGATTTGCTGTGCTGCTTTATTTGCATATATATTCCTTGGTATCCTCTTTAGCCGTTTCAGCTGCTTTAACCATTACTAAGCAATGGGCAAACCCACGCACCTATGGTTAGCTGTATTCGGGGTTTAAAAAAAATAAATAGAAGGGTTTCTTCATTTTATTTATATGTACTGTTGCTGTTGTACACATGGGGACTGTTGGTGGGGATATGCAGACACCTATGAGCGGTCCCGCTCATTTATTTACAGTTTCTGCTGTTCTGCTTTGCAGGGGTGTGTTTATTCTGAGAGCTCTGCTCTCAGGCAAACCCCCTGCACTCGTCCATGCTCCATGTTGGATTAGGAGGTCAGGCAGTGTGCCTTCATTAATATGCATGGCACGCTGCAATCCTCCTCCTAAACTGCCGCTTCTGTGCAGGACTAGATTAGTCCTGCACGGACGTTTAGTAAATCTGGGGGATGGTGTTTATAATATGTTTCCTTATGATGTTGAATTCTTGCAATGTTCATAATTTCTGTTTTGTCCTTTTCCAAATCTTGTAAAATTTGTCTATGGAGCATTTCTCCCCGGGACTCCATTGACAATGGGCTTATCACCCAGTTGGACTATTCTTGTTAACAAATATTGAATAAATAAATAAATAAAACAAATAATTTTAATTTATTGTGCCTCATTGTTTGACTTTGCCCCTGATTCTTGTGCTAAAAGGCTGAGAGGTATTTTTATCACTCTTAGATGTGTATACAGCGAAGTGGCTATTTGCTGGGTGTGGGTAGGGCTGTCTGTGGATAAATGTAACTTGAATTCTTGCTTGCATAGTTTAAGCAGTGTAGTTTTTTTCAGGACTAATCTTCATTTGTGAGAAACAAACAAGTAAGGTATAATGCATAATGGTGGCTATTTTGTGCCTGTGTAAAACAAACATGAAATACATTACTGTGTCTACAATTATTATTATGCATTTTACCACAATCAAACATCTGAGGAGCAAACAGTCTACAGTGGGACTACATTTGTTAGGTATATGAACTGCCTGTGCATGAGAATCACTGACCCAGCTATTATGATTAAAGCCTATCATTAGTCTGGTTTTTCAGGGCTAGTGTTTATTTAAGATCAGATTACTCTTAATTTGCCCTTACTTGTCTCAGTAGTTTCCTTTGGTGTCAGTTCATTTTTAGTTTATTTTCTTTTCCCAGTGTTGTGTAATACTCTTCAGATCTTCATCTCAATGAGCCATTACAGATGTAGGTTTATAGATAACTACTAGGCTAGCTGCCTTTTGGGATATTTTAAGCCTAATTAATTTCCTTTGGTGAGAGTCAAAACTGGTACCTCTTGCTTGTGAGATAAACACCTTAACAATTATGCCAACCGCCATGCACATATTATTATTATATTATATTATATTATATTATATTATATTATATTATATTATATTATATTATGTTATATTATATTATATTATATTAAATATATTAAGGCTGGGATTCATAAAGCAGTTGATTAATACACAGTGTACACTTGCAAACAGGTGCAAGTCATAACTAATTCATATTCTCAAGTTGAACAATATATGCAAATAACTGAGAAATTACATGCACGTGAATCAGGGTAACAAAATTAGTTCCAAGTGATATTAGAATCAATGCATGATAAACACAGCCATGATTCATAGTCATCTACAGATGGCATTACACAGCTATAAAAGGACAAGTTATTGCTGCATGCAGCAAAAATGCTTATGGTCATAGCAGTCATCATACAAAGCATATATGTTTTTCATCACTGCTATTTGTCAAGAGCATGTGTATGTTGCCATCCAATGCCAATATAAAATGCAGTCAGAAAATTATAGCATAATTTATAATTGATCACTTTAGAGTCCTATGGTACCATGCTCAGGTTATGACTGATATGTTTCATCCCACATAACATTGATAGGAATGTGTGACCTTAACATACCCATTTAGACCAAGGTATGTACAATATAAAGCTTCAGCATGTAGAAGGTCATATATAGTTTCCTAATATGGTAAAGGGAACTGCTAATGCCAAACATGCCTTGTTTGACATCACATCTAGGAAAAGGTCATGTTTTGCCTGTGGTCACAAATGTCTGTTAGCAATAAGGGCTACCATTCTGAGAACGTCTAGGCCATGAATGGTATTGGTGTTATGATATGCAATATGCCATGATAGCAGCTGGTCATTTTGTATGAACCCCAAATATAGTACACATCTCAGTGGTACATCCACTTCTTGCATGCTAGAATTTCATAGGGGCACTTGGTAACTGCAGACACTATGGATAATGTTCAGCACTAAGTTTACATATCTATTGGATCTGCATATGGTTACTCCTTCCAGCATGTGCATAATCTGTTGCAGATTATTTTGCATACTCATGGAAACTGTCACTTATGCCATTAATACATAACCTACAGAGTGTGTACGAACAGCATGTAACAATATATGCACATGCAGCCTTTCGACTTTGTAGAATGTGTGTGTTTGGACTGGGGAAAACCTGCTTCCACTGCCTTAACACTTCTACAAGCCACTAGAGTATGATTCTTTCATAGCCTGCAGGATAAAAAAAGCATGTAGTATGCTGCATAATATGGTGGTGAGGAGACAGGTAGGGTAGTTCCATCATTTTGGCATGATTGGACATCACAAATATTAAGTCAAAATCAAAAGCACATAAAGACCAACCTGCAATGAGAATATGGTAGGACAGTGATAACCGGCGGCTGCACAGCCACTCCTAGAGAGTACCTGGCAAAGTACACAGCAGTGCAGATGAAGTGGTGATGTCTACACCAGATGTATAGGCCTTGATAAGTGTACAGAGACAGCACAGCATCACATAGATCAAACATGATGCATTCAGAGTAAATATCAGGCTATATAGGCAGTGCATTGTCAGGCTGCACTGAGGAGGAGATGTTCCCACATTTATGAAACAGGACGTAGGAGTGGATCACAGTCATTATTATGTGTACATATGACTAGAGACATTATGCCATGTTTATCTACACACACACACACACACACACACACACACACACACACACACACACACACACACACACACACACTCTGGTTGTAAGGGACACACACAAACACAAAACTGTGGAAAGGGCCGCATCACAAAAGTCTGCACATGATATGCCTACTACATGTTGTGTAGGTTTATGCATAGTTGTGTTATGGGGTAGGAATCACATCTAAAGTAAGTGGTGTGCCCCCATGTATACCTGTGCTATATTCAGATCACTAATCTTAATATATGTATACAGGGCACATGCTTGTTATCTGTTATGCAATTAATGGAAATACCACCAACACCCACATATAGCAACACTAAATCCACATATGCAGAGGCCCTTAACTGTAACCTGCCCAAGCAACAAAGACCTCTGAAGCTGAAACACAAACAAACACCAATCACAACCAATGTGTCACATAGTTCACAACACCAGTGTGCCACCCAGCAACAGCCCCTAAGGCAAGACAATGTACCTAACACTTTAGTCATAGGTGACTCTATAGTCCGGCACACTGATGTCCCTCTCACCAGGTTGAATAAGGAAAAAAATTACAGTCAGCTGCCTGTCAGGTGCCAGGATCCGCCACATAATGCATGCACTCAAGTCACTCCACAACAAGTACAAATATGACTCTGTCATTGTCCATGTTGGAGTGAATGACTTGATGTACCTCCCTGGACTACATGAAAAGAGACATGGAAGAGCTCTCGGATCATGTGGCCCAGGCAGGTATGACCCTAGCCCTGAGTAGCATCCTGCCTTCGCCCAGAATGATACAACAATATAAGGATAAAATGATTGACTTCAACAATTGGCTAAGCTTATGGTGTCATTCAAAGGGGATCCAGTATGTGTCTGCCTGGGATGACATGATTGACAGACCATGATGCTTTGCCAGAGATGGTCTGCACCTGTCGCCCCTGGGATTCAGGTTACTGGCTAAGGCTCTTGCCACCCCTATAGTGCCTTTTTTAGGCAAACTTCAAAGGACAAAACCACCACCGTAACAGGTACAAGCATGCAAAATCTGAAGGTAATGCTACTCAAGGCTAGAAGTCTAAACCTCAAAATGCACTCTCTCGAGGCACTCCTAAAAATGGAGAACATTGATATCTGTGCAGTAACTGAGACCTGGCTCAAGGCTCCAGAGAGCACCCCTGCAATACCAGGCTACAACTCTTACCACACTTTTCGGCCACCAAACCAGGACCAAAACACTAAAGGTGGAGGAGTGTCAATATTCACCAAGGATATTCACACCACCAGGCTAGTTGGCCAACACAATGTGTCTGAAATTCCCCAAGTGCAACTAACACTAGGTAAGACTGCAATCCAAATTGTAGCTTGCTACAGATCCCCCACCATACCCCAAGATTCTCACTACACCTTTCTAAACATACTGGAAAATATTAAGATAGAACCAAACACCCTAATACTGGGTGATTTTAACTACCCTGCCATTAACTGGGAAAAACTACTCATGTCCCAACACCTTTTAGCGGTTCTTGGAATTCATAAATTCCAACGCCCTGGATCAACTAATCCATAGTCCCACCAGGGTCTCCAATATCCTAGACATGGTCATCACCAACATGGGAAATCAATGCTCCATACCTATGGTCACCCCCTCATTAGTCAGGTCTGACCATAAGCTAATCACCCTTAACATCCACATCCCAGCCCCACCCCCCAGTAAAGAAACCACCATAAAAAACTTCTCCAAAGCCAACTTCATGCTAGTCAAGTCAGAAATGACAAACTTCATGACACCCATGCAGACAGGCACTGAAAGTACAACTGCTGAATCCTACACTAAGGCACTGTAAGAGCACATCCACTCATGCATGGATCGTGCCATCCCAAATAGAACGAAAATGCTCTCATCCAAAAAAAGGAAGCCAATCTGGTGGTCCCCTGCCATAAACAAACTTTACAACAAAAGGAAGACACTTTTGCAGAAAAGATGAAAATCCCAGGATGCAAAAAACTCCCTTACTAGCCTCAGTAAGAAACTGAGATGCCTCATAAAATCCTCCAAAGTTAGTTACAAAAATAAAATTGCCAATGATTCCAAAGACAACCACAAAGCATTCTATAACTATGTCAAGAATCTAAATGGCAATGCTCAGATCTGCTCTGAGCTAAAACAGAATGACATTAAATATACTGATCCGAAGGATATTGCCAATAACCTGGCAGATCGATTCAGTGCCAACTTCACCCCCCTCTCACCCCCCTAAATGGCCCATCTCAATACCGGAAGATTGCCAAATTCCAGTAATAACGGCCACACAGGTACAAAACGCACTCTCTAAAGCCAAGAATACAGCATCCATGGGACCAGATGACATCCCAGGCTGTGTACTACATGAACTACAACATGAACTGGCACCTCACCTAAGTGTCATGTTTAATCATAGCCTCACCTCAGGTTTCGTGCCCACTGAGTGGCGCAGAGGTACAGTTATCCCAATCCACAAGGGGATCCACCTTGGATCCCGGAAACTACCGTCCCATCAGTCTGACAAGCCTTATCTGCAAGGCCATGGAGCGTATTATCATGGAACTTATAAACAAAGACATTGGCAACCTTCAAACACTGGACCCCACCCAGTTTGGGTTTGTGAAGGGCCAATCTTGTCTCCTGAACCTGATTTACTTCTTTGAATCAGTCTCCAGAGCCATGGACAAGGGTAAGGTGGTCCACACAGCCTATCTAGACCTTGCCAAGGCCTTTGACACCATCCCCCACTCTGGAATCATAGATAAACTTACTAAGTTGGGCATTAATCCCTATGTCACCCAATGGGTTGCTAAATGGCTTACTGATAGAACCCACACTGTAAAAGTAGCTGACTCCAAATCCAGCTCCAGACAAGTGACAAGTGGAGTACCTCAGGGTTCAGTCCTGGGGCCGCTCTTGTTTGGCATCTACTTCTCTGAAGTACAGGTCAACACTAAGGGACTCTGGCTAACAAAGTTTGCAGATGACTGCAAACTGGGAGCCATTATTGAATCCCCAAATGATGTGGATACTATACAAAAGGGCCTTACAGAAACAGATGCTTGGTGCCAGAACCATGGGCTCAAGCTCAATGCCAAGAAATTTATTGTTATCCCCTTTGGGAAAAAAGCATGTATCCATGAATTACCATATAGGTGGCAGTACACTAAACACAGAAAGTGTGATAAGAGACTTAGGGGCACAGGTAGACAGTGGTCTCACCTTCGATAACCACATCGCCACAACAGTCAGGAAATCCTTCTATGTGGCACACCTCATCATGAAGGGCTTTTCATCCAGAAAAAAGGAGGTCATTGTCCCACTGTACTCATCCCTCATTAGACCCATTATAGAATACAATGCCCCATTTGGTATGTACCTCTCAAGACATCTACAACAACTGGAAAGGCATCAGAAATACCTCACTAAAAGAATCACAGGCCTAAAGCAGATGCCCTACGCTGACTGCCTTAAAAAACTCCAGCTATACTCTGTTGCATATCATCTACTCAGAGGCGATCTCTGCTTAACATACAAGGCCATGTCAAACCCAGAGCTGTTGGACATGCTACACTTAAAGAAATCCCAATCCCTCAGAGCTACACGCTCCAGGGATCTAAACCTTGTCATCACAATAAACAAAACATGCTGGAGGGATAGGTTCCTGACCCAGAGACTCCCCAGACTCTGGAATAGATTGCCCATACATGTCAAGCAGAGTGCCTCTTTGGACCTCTTCAAGAGGAACCTTGATGATTGGATGGGAGAAAGGAAATTCACCCCAGGGATCACGTCAGTCGCCCTGCTAGACAGGGGTCCAGGAAAGTAAATAATGTGGGAAGAAATAGCCAGGGAATTGTTATGGCTAGGCTTGTATAGGCCCTAGGGCTGATAGCCTAGTACCAACCTATGAACCTATGAACCTATGAACTTAATAGATTTTATCTCATTCTAACAGCTCACCTTGCAGCTATCAAAGTTCTCTGATGCACCTTATCACTCTCAACATGAACAGTGGGTGATGCAAATTGCAGTGCCTTTCATGGAAGGAAAGAAAAGCTTGTGGCCAGCCATAGTTATCTACCCCCTTACAAGGGCTGAAATGTATGTTAAACAATTATTCAGATCCAACATCAGGATACATTTACTTGTGACTACCATCCCATTTTGCTCCCTACTGCAGGTCCGGGCAGTCGATTTTCTCAGCAGGTTACTGCACAACACCCCTCCCCTACTGAGATTGTGGTTGGGGAGGAAGAGTGTGAGGGGACCGTAAGTGCATCTCTAACGGTTGTTCTTGTCTCTCATCAGCAGGTAGCCCACTTGCATTGCATGAGGTGGCCTACATATAGTTAGAATAGTTTGATGTGGCTGAGGTGTATATTGAAAGCTACCTGGAATGAATTACAGATTTTCTACTTCATCTGGCCTCCCCCTTCAGGCCATTAGGGGAGGGTAATGACCATACTACTGTCATCCCTGATTCATCAGATAGAGTTTGATCTCCTTTAATATCCCCTTGGGCTAGTTTGACAGACAATGTGTCAGCTGCTTAATACTCACCATATCCCCAGCCATGTGTCCTCTCTTCCGCTTGTATAATCATTGTACAATCCTGTCCACCTCCATTTGTCTACCCTCTTTTCATTCTTGTTCAATCACTTTCTCCTCATCCTATTGTGTGCACTTCCAGCTATTTGTCTGCACTGTTCTGTACTCATCTGATATCATACAAAATCAGATCTGCCTTTGCTAGCCTGTTTTCCCTATTACCCTTTTCCCATCCTATGCATTTCTCTATGCTGTCCATCTTTGTGACAATGCCTTTCCTTTCCTTTTATGAATCCAACAGGTGTCCAAATACATTGCCACTGTTGCACTAGAGTTGCTAATACTATATAGCTGCTTAGCTGCATGCAACACTTGATGCAGTTCCACATGAGGCCACAGTAATAAGAGCAGCCTAAGTACAACAGGAACAAGTTTCTTAGTCTGAGTCCACGTTAACTCTTCTAACAACATCATGTTATGTCTTGCACGAATGCTCTGCAGATTTTCTTTTGCACATCTATCTGCATATTTTGCTGCATGGTTTGGTCTAGTTATTTACTTGCTACATGATTCATTAACATAACTTTCAGACCATCTTACAGCTTTGATTTGAATATTCAGTTGTTCCATCCATGCATTGTTCCCTAATGAAGTTTGTCACTTTGTCGCTGTGTCTCTACATAAATACCCATTGTTCTATATGAAACAAAAGTGATTACAGGTTAAAATAACTAAAATATTAAGCCAATTAATAATTTCCACTATTAAGAGTAATTATCCCTGTATCTCGTATCGTCTACATTTAAAGATGTTGCATTTCTCAAGATGCTGGTGCCAAGTTTTCAAGTTTCCTCCATTGAACTGTCAGCAGGCTGTTTCTATGTTTGCTGTAAATGTGAAAGAGGGAGCACTAACATCTGTATCACGTAAAAGATATAAGTTAACATCTGTTGCTTCATTAACTGTGCCCTCTCTGAACATGTAAGCTGGAGTTTGTTTGATTGCTGGGCCAAGCATTCCTCATCTTTACTAGCTTTTTCACAGCATTTTCCCCCTTCTATAACATCACTATGTTACTTTTCAAACATTAATCATTTTGGGGAACATCATTTCTACTTCATTTTATGTTATCATGTCATCCTCAGGTAGATTCTAAGTTATCTTTATCACTGATATGTATTTTAATTCTCTGCATCATACCCAAAACCCCCAAACTTTTTAAGGTAGTCAAGTATAGTAATGGAATAGTCTGGGGCCTTACCAGCATGAGCATTATATCACCAATGGAAATGATGATCAGAATGCTGTCCCACTGCCATCTTTTCATTTCTGTCAAATTATTATTACTAATGGTCCATTATAAAATAGAAATACCATAGGGGATAATGTAGTAAAATGTTGCAGCAGTTTCCTCACAGAAAGACGGTTGATTTCCATTAAAGTATCTGGCATCACATTGTCTGAAATATTTTAAGAAGGCAAGGGAAAGTTACCTGTCAACCTAATCTTGTGATTGGTACTTTTTTGGACTCTGATTAGATGTTCAATTACCCTTCTGCAAGTGATTTCACTATGGATATTTGCTGTAGCTGCTGTTTCTGCAAAGTACACCGGTCCTTATGAATGATGAAAAGCAGACGTGCAAATTGCATTAGCTAAGCTAGAAATCAGAAGTCGAGACCATGAAGGGTAGCAAATGAATTATGCATCAGTCTAATTAAATGGCTTTCATATACTAGTCTGCAAGTAATTCTGTATTGGAATCTTTATATACATTTGAGAGAATGTATTATAAGATTTGAGAGCTGTCATTTTAGCAGTCACATATTTGTGCATCTAACCTAATGAGGTAGGCTGCTTCTATTACCTGAAGGTTATGCAATCCAGGTTTTCTAAATTTGTGTTAACAAAAGGCCATTCCCCTCCCGTATGAAGCTGATCAACTATACACATATGTGGTATGGAGTGTCACACTTCTAGCAGCCTATACAAATCCTTGCATTCCACAGCATTTTCTAAAAAAAAATCAACTTAAAAAGCATAAGTTAAACAAACAATAAAAACTATTAAAACTGTACAGATAGCAATGCTATCAGTTATAAGTATCTTTTATAGCAAAACAGTCAGTGCATTCATAGTGTTTCTATAAATACTATAAAAATATAATGCACACAAACCTAGAGTTATATTTTTTGCTGAATTTTCATAAACAAATTGTCATACCTTATAAATTATACAACCTAGACATATCTTGTTAGAATACTTTTGTTAACCAGACACAAGCTTTGACATGATAGCAGACATTTCTCTCTGGATGCATGTTTATTGAAATATTTACAGAATATGAAAACATATACTTGCAGCAGGACTAAGACAGAATATATGTGTGTGAATGAGAGGGAGGATACTGGAATGGTGAGGATGCAGGGAATAGAGGTGGTGAAGGTGAATGAGTTTAAGTACTTGGGATCAATATTTCAGAGTAATGGTGAGTGTGGAAGAGAGGTGAAGAAGAGAGTACAGGCAGGATGGAGTGGGTGGAGAAGAGTGTCAGGAGTGATTTGTGACAGACGAGTACCAGTAAGAGTAAAAGGTAAGGTCTACAAGAGGGTAGTGAGGCCAGCTATGTTATACTGTTTGGAGACAGTGGCATGGACAAAAAGGCAGGAGTCAGAGCTTGACATGGCAGAGCTGAAGATGTTAAGATTTGCACTGGGCGTGACGAGGATGGACAGGATTAGGAATAAGTATATTAGAGGGTCAGCCCAGGTTGGAAGGTTTGGAGACAAAGCCAGAGAGACAATATTACGTTGGTTTGGAAATGTGCTGAGGAGGGATGCAGAGTATATTGGGAAAAAGATGCTAAGGATGAAGCTGCCAGGTAACAGGAAAAGAGGAAGACCTAAGATAAGGTTTATGGATGTGGTGAGAGAGGACATGCTGGTGGGAGGTGTGACAGAGCAAGATGCAGAGGACAGGAAGAAATGGAAACAGTTGATCTGCTGTGGCGACCCCTAATGAGAGCAGCCAAAAGAAGAAGAAGAAGATATTTGATTGTATAATTAGCTATATAAGTAATATTGAATATCTCTCAAGATGTAAAACTTATGGTACAAATACCAGTAACAGTTTTCTTTAACAATATTCAAGGTTTTACTTGATGCCATGCAATAGTTTGTAAGTCACTTGTTTTTTGAAGTATTAAGTGCATATGGAAATATTGCTTATTGTAATAATTACTGCCAAAACCTAGCAGTTTCTCTAGCATATAGTGGTATAAATTCACATTGACAATTAATTTTCCTGTCTCTCCCATTAATGAACATAAATATGAAAATATGAATAATAATGGGCAAAAAGTAATTAAGTTCTGTTCTGTGGGACATCCTACATTAACAATCATAGTGATTTTGCCAATTATTCCTTGCCCTTTCTAATACTGCCTATTATTAACTGAATAGTCACTTAGTTCAAAAGGTCTGGATGCCATAAGGAGCTATGGGTGCTGTCAAATGGACAATGCAAACAAGGCCCTATAGGCTTCAATGAAATAGATTAACTATAGATTAAGGTGACAATTTTTAAAAGATGCCTAACTAATTTCAAGCTCCTGAACATGCACTTACAAATGCTGGAATTACTAGTCTAATTTATTAATTTTGCAGAGGCTGCAAATATTGTACATGTAGATTTCCAGCCTCTTTTGCTTAGTTAAAAAAACAGGAGCCTTTGTAATACAATAGACTTGCCTCAGAAAGTCAAAATGGCATCAGAATGTTTTCCTATTCGGGTACCATACCTAGCACTGTAAAGGATTGTCAACATCTCTCCTTGTAAACAAGCACTACTTATGAGTCTTGAGTACCTGTCACAGGATGCCATTTTCAGTAAAGATAAAATTGTATACTGTTGGAACAAGAAGGATGCCAGTTATAAAGAGGAGGGTTACCTACATGTACCATCCTATAGTCAAAGGGACATCAATGTGGATATGTCAGATTACAATTGGTAGAATAGATATGGAAACATGTACTGTACACAAGAAAAAACAATCACATATCAACATATACTCTCTGCAGTTGTCAGACTCATTGTAAGGATGTACAGATATGCTTAGGCGACTAAAATTATCCCTGATGACAACATTAGGGGACATCAAATTAAACATAGGTAATACAGTAGGAATTATACACCTTTCATAGGCTCATAGATTAGTACTAGGCTAACTGTCCTTTTTGCCATTTTAAGTCTAGCCAATTACTCCACGTGAGTATCAAAGCCTGCATCTTGTGTCTGTAAGGTAAACACATTAACCATTATGTCAGCCTCCAGCTACCACCTTTGTAGGCCTAACAGTATAGCAATTAACATCATACTCTCCAATACAATGGCAATGATGCACCAGTACTATCACAGTGCACATAACACCTGGAGATATACATAATTCTGTTAGCCCATTGTAAAATAAATTCCTGGAATTTGGTGAAAGAGCACTACCCTTAGGAAGGTAGATGAAGATGACTTAATGATGTGCAAATTATTGTGCACCACCTTTTCCTGCCTATAAGCCCAGAAATTCTGCTATTTCTCCTAACACTGCTACCCAGACATCCAAAGTAGCCTCCAAGATGTGGACATGTTAACATGCAAAATGAGGGCAAATTCTATAACTGCACAACTTTATAACTACTTAAATATCACATAGGTAAATCAAACTAAGTACCCTGAATGCCTATGCCGTACTTTATTTTCCTGGTGCACAACTGCAACATGAAGGGCAGCTAGTGGCTTAAGCATGCATCTGACATCCCATGGCCATGTGGTCATGTGGGAGACTTGTACAAATTTACACATCAGGAATGGACCATGCTACCTATGATTGTGAAATAACTGACTGCGTAATTCATAGGCTGCCTTATTACTCCTTATTACTGTACAGTCATTTTCTGAGGATGTTTGTGTGACAGTTAATCTGGTAGTAACAGTGGAGAGTGCCTGCTTGTTGCATGAATGTGAGCAAACTTGTATTTTATTTCCTTTAATGCTGATACAAGGAGTAGCTGGTGAACCTGCATGATGGTCATGTCTGAAAGGTTGATCTTGGAATAACTTTGCTGCAGTGCTGACACTGGATCCAGTGTCTAAAGGTCTCCAGTGCCATTGTTAATCATTTCCATGATAATTCTTATCACCGCTTTGCATATGGGACTAGTCAGAATAATAGGTCTGTAGTTCCTGTGGTCCATTGATAGTCCATATATGTGAAGAGGGAAGACTGTTGTAGTCCTCCACTCACATGACACAAAGCCTGTCTGGAGGCTATGCTTCAACAGTGGTCCTTAGAGATCATATTTCAGAGGCTGAAAATGATGTGCATGTAGCTTCCCATGATCCCATCCCCATTTGCTAAATGAGGTGTGTAGTACCTTTAAATGTAGTATTTGCAGAGTCTGACAAAAAGTGCTATCCTACGATATTATAGGAAACCATCAAAGATGTGTTCTTGGCCTTAGAGAGCACATTTTGGACCTACTCCTCTATTGATAGTTGGAGGGCTTATGTTTGATAGTATTTCATGGGTGGCAGCTGGGGGGAGTGGGGGTAAAGGTGAAACTGAATGTGTTGGCCAGTAGATTTGCTATTATGTCCTGTTTCAGTGAATGTGGTTCCATTTACAGTAAGTTTTGAGGTGTCAGACACAGGTAAAGAAAGCCTTATGGTTGTCCTTCACCTAGGAAATTATTTTTACCACAAACTTTGCTTTGTTAAACTTAATAAGCCCCCTTAGTTGTCTTTTCAGTTTGATGAGAGAGTTGTTATCTTTTATCTTTGTTGTACCTGTAATTAAATCTACAACTTTTTTTTTCTTGTACAACCTATTTAATTTTGGTTTCCACCTGGGTGGTTCTTTTTTATGAGTTTGTTTGGGACTTACTTCTGGTAGGCACAGAAGCCTCTAGGCAGTTATTGACATGGCTGTACAGGGATTCTGTGAATGTTTCTGCATAGGCTGATGTGTTATCTGGCTTTGGAGGGACTTTAAATTTTAACAGGTTAACTCTTAACAAAAGGTAGTTTACTAACTGCTGCAGGGTTTACTGTGATTGCAGAACTGATTTTAATTTATAGGAGACATCTTTGTGATTTGACCTTACTAGAAGGACTCAACATGTGGAACAGGGGCAGCATTCTCCAATATTTGTGACTTACCTGATCCAATATGTTTATATCCTAGCAAATTGTTCACTCTATTGTCTAGGATGTTTATGTTTACAAAGTCTAGGAATCTCTGGGCCTGCATGTTTGGGATTATGTAGAATTCCCAGTCTATAGATGGGTAATTAAAATCATCCATGAATATGGTATTACGTTGAATTATGAGTTTCTCCACTAAAACTAAGTTTAAACTATGGGTATTATTGGCCATAGATGGTGACCTGTAGCTTGCTAGAATATAGTATAGGACTTTGCCTATGATAATTTCAATGTGGAGAACGTCCATCACATCACATCTTCTTGTTTAACCAGTCTTGAGGTATGTTTTGTTATTGATGTAGATCACAACACCTTTATTCCCTGCCTGTGCAGTTGCTGGTCTAAATGTTCAGAAGGTAATAAATCCTTGAACTGCCAGGGTATTCTCCATGTCTCATTAATGTCTGCATCCTCCAAGGTGAGGTGGGCTTGGGGGGAGTAGACCTTCTCATTTAAACTCCTGGTATTGAACACTAACACCTTTAGATTCCCTTTGGTTGATTTGTCTATGCTGTAAGGTTTGTCAAATTGGCAGTGCCTAAAAAAGGCTCTATGGGGAATGACAATGTTTTTATCCAATATTCAAAAGCCTTGAGGGGACAAGTACACACCATACTTGGCAAATCAATGCAGAGTGTTGACCTTATCCTCCCATGCTGACAAATATTGTATCCCCTCAAAATGTCACCAGAAACTAACCCAATTATAACTGTCAATCATCTTTTGTTCACATTGTGGCATCATCTTTGGGGAAGGTATAATGCTGCAAAATGCTAGGTTTATACCAGCTTTTGACAGATAGCCTTAGACCTTCATATTGTCACTCTTCATATAGTAGAGAGGGGTCTATATTATAACATTGAAGTCTTAAAACTTTGAATATTATAATATCGAACCCTATGCACCAAATGCTGAAAATAGCAAAGCTGCAGAATATTGAATACTTTCCTAGGGAAAGTATTTGGCAGGCCGTTTCTGCAGCTTTGCTATTTCTTTGACTGTGGAGCAATGTTTACGGACCGGGTTAATGTAAGTGTGCGAACAGATTGGTTTAAGGTGAGTGTGTGATAGTTAGGGACCTTAGGGTTAGGGAGCGGGTAAGGTGAGTGTGCGATAGGGACCTTAGCGTTAGGGAGCGGGTAAGGTGAGTGTGCGATAGGGACCTTAGGGTTAGGGAGCAGGTAAGGTGAGTGTGCAATAGGGACTTTAGGGTTAGGGAGCGGGTAAGGTGAGTGTGCGATAGGGACTTTAGGGTTTGGGAGCAGGTAAGGTGAGTGTGCGATAGTTAGGTACCTTAGGGTTAGGGAGCAGGTAAGGTGAGTGTGTGGTAGTTACGGACCTTAGGGATAGGGTTGGGATAAGGTAAGTGGATAGCTAGTAGTGTATGTATGGTTTAGTGTAGGGTTTTGTGCAGTGTATGTGTGTGGATTATTTATTTTGGTGTTCTTGTGTTGTGTGTATGTTTGTCGGAACAGCAAATTGTTTCCCTGGGAAAAAATTTGCTATTCTGAGTGTTCGATGTTATAGTCTTTCGATCTAAATGGTTTGATATTATAACATTCGAAGTTTTAAGACTTTGATGTTATAATATAGACCCAGTTGAGAGAAGTACTTCTCAGGTCATTCACACCTACATGGACTATAACTGAATCATGCAGGTACCTTTTGTGCAATGACTTGAGAGTGATGGCAGTTTGGTAGATACTGGCTTCTAATAGGCAGCTGACTGTAATTTGTTCCTTGGTCATCTTTCTGAGTGGGGCAGTGGTATACTGCATGATGGAGTCCTATATGACAAGACTCCTGGGCAGTGCAGTAGCTTACATTATGGGCTTTGTAGTTGAGGCTCCATTGCAAGTGGCTGTATGTTTTGTGTTGGGTGTTGTTATTGTTGAGTACATTTGGGTTTGTTGAGGAAAAGTTTTGCAGGTGGATATCTGGAAGGTCTTTGGAGTTTGGGAAGATTGTATTTTAGTGCCTCTGCATATGTTGGTCTAGGTGTGAGGTGCATACTATGTGTGGTAGGTATAGTGTGTATGAATCCAACAATCTCAATGTTATTATGACTGCTCATATGTGAGACTTTTGCCTCCAGTGAAATTGCATATATACATTTCTCATATGTTGAGTCTGTTTTTCTAAGGATTAGAAGGCTGTTTATGAATGTGAGACAATTGCTACATTGTGTCATGATGCCCATATTAACCAAAACTGGTGGGAAAAATTGTGAAAATGGCTTTCCTTGATGTCAGGATCCTTCACAGGTGAGCTCCAAAGGTGTGGCTCATGAGGGTTAATAGAATGCTAACTGAGGTGCTTTTGGGACTAAAAACTAGTCAAGGCTACGTTGGACCAAATCTAAGGGCTAGCTCTCCTCAATGCACAGACAAGTTGCCCTATGCCCGTCTATATGCAAACTAGTTGTTCTTTGCTTACTGAGTTACTGGGTATAGATTCAGAGGTAGTTTTCTAGGGAAATTTTTTTTTTGTGCCTGCATCTATATAAGGCACTGCTTACAGGTGAGGATACCAAGCATTGTTGAGCTCTGTGGGAATGAGCCAAGAGGCATGCAAATGCACCAAATTTACATAACCACTGAAAACAAATAAGCTGACTAAAAAGCCCTCCAGCCAATAAAACAACTCGACTCATAGCCTTCCTGTGTATTTCCCAACGCAAATAGACCAGGCGACTACCTACCGCCACTAAATGAATAATCCTAGCCTTCTTATTATAAAAACACAAAAAAAACTTTCTGAAAGTGAAAATATATAACGAATAAACCAACAAGCAGCACCTAATAAATGATTACTATGCAAGCAAATCAACAGAGAAGTCAGTGAGAGATGAATGCACTTTTGCAATATAGATAATAGAAACAGGCAATTTAAAAAAAGCAAGATAATAACAGTAGTTCACTTAAACAGCTTCAGCAAATGTGATTTTTTTTAAATCAAATTACTTAGCTTTGTCTGGATGGCAATGAATGCAAGAAAATCACTACTGAAACACATGGAAGGACACCAAGCATTGCTAAGCTGTAATATATAAAATTTGTTTACAACTTCTTCAGAAATTTCAATAATTCTCAATACAAGTTGTTGTTTGTTTAGTTTAGATTGTTTAGATTTTTAGAATCTAATATAAAGTTAGAAAAGTGCATAGAATTAGGTAAAGTAAAATGATTTTAGTGGTAGAGGCAGTCAGTATTAGATAACATAGCATAGGCTCATAAGTCTGTAAAATTTGTTCACGTAGCTATTAGTAAATTGGAAGACTTGAGATAAACATGGTTAGGCTTGTAAGGGCTTTTGAGCCATTAGCTTAGTAATCGCCTATGATCCTAGAAGGGTGCGAAGTTTAGAGTGGTATTGAGAGGAAAGTAAAGCAGTGGGAAGTACAAGGGAGTATTGTGTATTACATAACGACTGGCCATTTACATTCCAAAATGAGCACGCTGATAGGTCAGCCCAACCCGTATGCCTCTTATAAATCAAGTATATATCAATGAAAAAAAGTCCAGTCACCCGGACATTCTTCCATTAATATATGCTATTAAAATTAATCATAATCCACTTACTGCTGTAAGTGTAAAAATGTTAGAATGAATAACAAGAAAAAACAATTTTCTCACCACACATGTTAATCAGAAAAGACATTCTGCTGGTAATTACTGATATAAAAATAAGTGTAATAACCAACCATAATCAAGACAACACTACACTCTTGACCATAAGCTCAACACTGAAGTTTGCTCAGAAAGAATAAAATAATGAAAAGGAACTCAACAAATATGAACCTAACCTGTTACCAAAAACATTGACTCTTGAAAAAAGATACTAAGAGGTACTGCCTGCCCTGTGACATCTGTTTAATGACCGTGATATTTTGACCGTGTGAGGGTAGTGCAATCACTTGTCCTTTAATTAGGGACCTGTATGAATGGCAACATGAAGATTCCTCTGTCTCCTCTATCTAATCAGTGAAATTGATCTAACTGTTCAAAAGCAGGCATTTATCCATAATACAAGAAGACAAATACTTAAAGTAACCCGACGTTAAATGTTTTTGATTGGGGCAACCATGGAGGATAAAAAATCCTCTGCAATGAAAGGTCCTTCCTATTTATAGAAAAACTCTTTTTAAACTATAAAATCTGGCAGAACTGACCCAGACAACTGATCAATGAACCAATTTACCCTAGGATAACAGTACAATCCTTTCTAAGAGTCCACATCGACAAAACAGTTTACAACCTTGATGTTGGGTCAGGATATCCTGATGGTGCAGCCACTGTTAAGGGTTTGTTTGAGACTTAAAATGAACAAGAGAGAGGGGACAGAGGCAAATAGAAGGATAATCAAGTACTTTATACAAAACTATAGAAATTTCCCTCATTATCCTTATATATTCTATGGGGCCGGATTCACGAAGGCTTGCACGGAGTCTAAGAGTAGAGTAAGACTCCAGACAGACAATATGTCTGCCGAGCGATCCAGGAACAGCCGGCAGGGGCGTGCATGAGAGCTCCTAAAACTAATCTTGCACGGACAGTGTTAGGTTATGCAAATTACCTCATTTGCTGCTGAAAGCTATGCAAATGAGGTAAATTTGCGATCCAGTAGTGTTATTTGCAGAAATGTACTCAGTTGGCAACTGAGTACCATTCTGCAAATAGCAAACGGAGCTATGACAGCTCTAAATAAAGGATGCATCCAGTTGAGGAAGTATGCCAATGGCCAAATATAAGGCCATTGGAATTTTTATACATTGCAAAATAATAAAATATAATTTTGTTTCCCCGATCTCCGATGTTTAAGCGTAGCGGAGCGCCATGCAAACATGCAGTGCTCTAAAAACGAGAAAAAAAATAAAAGCCAAAAACAGGCATTTTATTCACAATATTCATCTGCCATGCAGATGGATGGCAGGCCGAAGACAACATGGCTACTGAGTAGTGGTTGCTAAGGGGGGAAGCTCAGTCTGAGAGATGTAACCAAGCATTAGTAGGCAATCCTATGCTAATGAGTATAAGGATAGTGAATCACAATTTTCCCTGCCATGTGAATCATGTCCCTAGAGTGTAAGAGTAGGATTAGGGGAGTAACAGAGTAGAAGATATGTGACATCATGAGGGGGTATGTATCAAAGACTGTAAGCTTATTGGAGAAGAGTAGCATGTGTTTGCTGTAAGTTTATCAAGAATGGAAGAGGCGTGTCTACAGTTGTCTAAACTGAAACCCAGAAACCGAAGGTGTACGTCGTGGCTATCACTACAGTTTCTTGCAAAGTTGCTTACACTGTGTGCATGCATGTGCGTGCCTGTAAACTCATCTAAGCCTGTGTGCACGTGTGTGCGCCCGTGTAAGCCTGTGTAAGGCTGTCTAAGCCTGTGTGCACAGATGTGCACCCGCCTAAGCCTGTGTAAGCCTGTGTAAGCCTGTGTGCATGTGTGTGCGTGTGTTTGCGCTTGTTTGTGCGGCGCTGCCCCCTGTGGAAACAGAAAGAGAAAAGGAAGGAAAAGTAGCAGTAGGAAGTTAACCAAGGAGAACTAGCAGAGTGGCCAGGTGAAATCAATCAGAATCAGCCAATTACAGAGGCAGTACACTAGCCCAGCCCAGCACTTAAAACTCTGCAAACAACATTCCCCCATGTTTTTCTCAGAAACACTGCAACACTGCAGTCTACAAAGAGAAGTGAAAACTTAAAAAGCTTAACTGAGGCAAAAAAAATGTTAGGGGCTGCCATTGCTATTATAAGGCAACATGTGCAAGATGCTGAGGGTGGTGCCATTGCGAATGCTGCTGAGCAACCCACAGTGAGGAGACGGAGAAGAGTGTACAGACCCAGGGTAACCTACCAAGGGCTACATGAGCTGGAGATAGTGGAGCGCTATAGAGTGGATAGAGACCTCCTGCAGCAAATTGTTGTGCTGTGCAGGCCACGCCTCACACACAGAACCAACAGAGGGGAACCCATCCCAGTGGAAACCAAGGTATGTGTTGGCCTAAGAATACTAGCAACAGGTACCTTCCAGAGACCAACTGGTGATATGATGGGGATTTCACAGGCATCAGCATCCAGGGTACTGCACCAGTTCCTGAATGCCATGTCTGCACATGTCGGTGATCATGTATATTTCCCCAATTCATATGAGGTATTGGCCAGCAATATGCATCTCTTCCAGCAAATAGTGGAATACCCTGAGGTAGTGGGTGCAATTGACTGCACGCACATACACATCAAAGCACCAGCCAGTGAGCAGGATAGGGCCTACATTAACCGCAAGGGATTCCACTCCATCAACTGCCAGGTCGTGTGCGATGCCCAGGGCATAATACTGAATGTGTGTGCTGGCTGCCCTGGAAGCTACCACAATTCCCATATCTGGCATCTGATGCAGCTGTACCAGACATTTGCCAATGGGGACATCCCTGATGGTCACCTAGTGGGGGATGCTGGATACACACTGGAGCCGTGGCTGATGACACCCATCAGAAATGCACACACACCTGAACAAGAACTCTATAATGAGGCACACGCACAAACACGAAATGTAATCGAGTGTTTGTTTGGGATGCTCAAGTCCACGGTTCTGGTGCCTGGACACATCTGGTGGAGCCTTGCAGTACTCACCTACTACATGTACCCAAATTGTCATGGCATGTGCCATGCTACACAATATGATCCTGCAAAAACAGATGCAGCAGGAACAGCATGGGACAGGGCCAAACAGCCCCCCACCATTGCCAAGGCCTGCACAGGCACAGCGTGACTCGGAGGAGGAACAACCTGAGCCTGCCCCAGTAGGCAGAAGGAGGCATGCCCAGTATCCCTTGGCCTTGGCAAAGAGGCAATGCATAGCACATACACTGGCTCAGTAGGAACCCTGGAAATTATACCACTCTCTGACTCGCACATAAAATAAAAGGGATGCCTAACTTGACACTACCTGTTTCCAAACATGTATAGGGAGTGTAGTATGTACATCCGACATAGGCAGCCTGGCAGCACCACCCGAGGCATGATTGCCATGTTTTAAGCAATATAAAGCAGTGCTAAGCAGCTTTTACCAATATTTAGTATATGTAAACAAAATTGCCCGTGCTAACTAGCACAATGTCGGGCAATGTTGAGCAATGTTGGGCAAGGTCGGGCAAAGTTGAGCAAAGTCAGGTAAACATGCTCATATTTGCTTTACTATTCCCCTCATTTTCTGCCTTGTCTTCAGCTGATATAACTGTTTTTTATAGCCTGTGTGTTGTTTAACTCAACGTTCCCTTAATTTGACCTGTTAATAACAGCCTGCATTTAAATTGAAACCTGTGTGCTGAGAGACAGCCTTACAAGACTATCTGCAAATATATAGAGCTGAGTATATTTTTCTGTATTATTCTGTATTATAGAGCTTAATTGTTGCTTAGATATCTGTTGTCTTACTGTTCTGCAAATATACAGAGATCAGTATATATTTTCTGGGTTTTATAATTTGCACTGTGATTCCTCACATCTCTGTTGAAACTGTCTTTCCCATCCCACCCCCCTCCCTGTTCTAGGTTGTAGTTTAAATTTGGTGGCTTTCGCAGTGCCCGCCCCACTGTAGATTTGATCTAGGACACTCCCCCAGTCCCATCTCTTTACCGCATTCTACCTAATAAACCCTTTCTGCACTTGCTTTTAGTCCTTTTTAATTTAATTGCATTTTTTCAAACTGTGTGTGGACTAATATTGCTACATACTCAAGTGTGCCATCTTGCACTGCATGTAAATTGTTTTTACTACTGTTTTTGCTACTTTTCTGAAAAAAAAAAAAAAACAAACAAAAAAAAAAAAATTGAAAGCCTGTTTCCTACCTTTCCTGTAATTAGTGTTCCAGATACAGATTTGCTATATCCAGGACTGTTTGTAAGCTTCTGAGCCCCCCAAGCCTTTCTGTGTTGGAGGGAAGACTTCTAGCTTATCAGTGGGAGTGGTAAGCATTAGGTAACCTGTCTACCACATAAGGAGTGGTTCTGGCCCAGAATTTGTAGTTATTGGACGTTTGATTGGTCTTCCATCTCTCTCAACTTCCTGATTTGAAGGCCTGCATTTGCACTTGTTTCTGTCCTGTAACTCCTGGGCCCATCTCATTTGCTCACTCAAAAAAAAAATTTATCTGCTTTTACTGTATTTGTGTTTCTTCCTGTTTTATTTTGCTTTTGCGCCATCTTAAAAGTACTCAATTGTATTTATTACTGCTTGGTGTAACTCATTCTAAGCCTTTTAGTTTAAGCACTTGGGCTTCAGACCAGTTGTTTTACATTAAGGTTTGTGGTCTGCACTGTAGTGGCAGAACAGGTAGCTTACATCCTTCTAAGTTGGGAACTGCTGATTGAGGACTCAGTGTCTGTTATTCTAAAAGTGTATTAATTCTGGTTTAAGCACTTGGGCTTCAGGCCAGTTATTTTACATTAAGAGGGTTGGTGGTCTGCACTCTTGTGGGAGGAGAGGCTGGACTCTGCCCTTCTGAGCTGGGAATTTCTGGTTAAAGGCTTATAGTGCCTGCATATTTGAACTGCTTCTTACAGAAATTGGTACACCTTGTTTGCTGTAGCATAGACTAGATCCAGGCCTGCTGAATCTAGCTTTGTTTGTATAACTTGAGCACTAATCCAGGCATTCTTTAAAGTATTCAACTGTATTTATTACTGTTTGGTAGTGACTTGATTAAAGTGTAGCTATCATTCTAAGTCTTTTGGATTAAGCACTTGGGCTTCAGACCAGTTGTTTTACATTAGGAAGGTTTGTGGCCTGCACTGTGGTGGCAGGACAGGTAGCTTACATCCTTCTAAGTTGGGAACTGCTGATTGAGGGCTCTTTGTCTGTTATTCTAAAAGAGTATTAGTTCTGGTTTAAGCACTTGGGCTTCAGGCCAGTTATTTTACATTAAGAAGGTTCGTGGTCTGCACTCTTGTGGGAGGAGAGGCTGAACTCTGCACTTCTGAGCTGGGAATTTCTGGTTAAAGGCTTATAGTGCCTGCATATTTGAACTGTTTCTTACTGAAATTGGTACACCTTGTTTCTTGTAGCATAGACTAGATCCAGGCCTGCTGAATCTAGCTTTGTTTGTATGCTTGTTGTTTGTTTGCTGGTTATTTCCCTGAAACGCTAATTCCACCTAAAACACGTCTTTTCAGCGCTTCTGTGGATCCCTAGTGATATCTGCATTGCTTACTGTACTTATTTCCTTGTTTCACTTGAAAGAAAGTTACTGTTTGTCGTTTTTGCATTTAGGTTACCTGTAACACATTGCATTTAAGTTACCTGGCACTTGCTCACTAAAGCAATTATATAAGTCAGCACTAAAAAATTAAAAGCACTACACCCTCACAAACTCCCCTTGAGTACCTTGTTCCCCATTGGCCCTTTTTTTCAATTATAAAGGAATTCCCAATACTATTCTAGCATGTCCAAAGGTCAGTTGTCAATCTCCTCTCTGGTTCAGCTGGTGAATCTGGGAATCTTGAGGCAATGTTACAACTGCCTCATGTACACAGACAACCCTCTCCTCCTCCCATCAAATTCCAAAACATGTGAGAGATGCAACCATATAGCCAAACTGGAGGCTAATCTCTCTCAACTCAGTACTGGCATAACCAGTCAGGAGGAGAAGGAAACCACACTCAATACAATTCCAGTCTCACATAGACCTACCACAACAGCAAACCAAACACATAAACACACAAAAACATACTCGGAGGCTCTAAATAAAAATCTGCCTAAGCAGCAGAGACCTCCAAAGCAGACACCCAAGCAACTGCTACCCCAAAACAAAACACGTGCATAGCTCACAAAGCCAGTGTGCCAAACAGTCACAGCCCTTAAGTCTAAACAACACACCTGATACACTTGTATTAGGTGACTCTATCGTTAGGCACACTGATGTCCCGCTCACCAGGCTGAACAAGAAGAATGTCACGGTGAGCTGCCTGTCAGGCGCTAGGATCCACCACATAACACAAGCACTCAGGTCACTCCAAGGCAAGTACAAATATGACTCAGTCATTGTCCATGCTGGTGTGAATGACCTGAGATGTACCTCCCTGGACTACATGAATAGAGACATAGAGGAGCTCTCTGAGCATGTAGCCCAGGCCGGTATGACCCTGACATTGAGTAGCATCTTACCCTCACCAAGAATGATGCCACAATATGAAGACAAGATGATCAATTTCAACAATTGGCTTAAGTATTGGTGTCATTCAAAGGGGATCCAATGCCTGTCAGCCTGGGATGACATGCTCGACAAGCCACGATGCTTCGCTAGGGACAGCTTGCACCTGTCACACCTGGGCTTTTGGATATTGGCAAAGGATCTTGCTACCCCCATAGTGCCTTTTTTAGGCAAGGCTCAAAAGACAAACCCACCTCCATAGGTATCACAAGGGATAAGAAACTAAGAGTAATGCTACTCAATGCCAGAAGTCTAAACCTCAAGATGCATGCACTCAAAACTCTCCTTAGCATGGAGAACATCGATATCTGTGCAGTAACAGAAACCTGGTTCAAGGCTCCCAAGAGCACTCCAGCACTACCAGGTTATACCTCATACCATGCTTTTCGGCCCCAAAACTTGGACCGAACCACAAAAGGAGGGCGAGTATCAATATTCGTCAAAGATACCCACAACTCCAGGTTGGTGGCACAGCGCGAAGCATCAGAGACTATCCATGTGCAACTAACAGTGGGTAAAACTGCTTTCCAGTTTATAGCCTGCTACAGACCACCCTCCCAAACCCAGGAACCCCACTCGGCCTTCCTGAGAGCACTGGAAAATATGAAGGTCTCTCCAAACACCATTATATTGGGTGACTTCAACTACCCAAACATAGACTGGGAGCATTACTCTAGCTCCCACACCCTAGCCCAAAGGTTCCTAGAATTTATAAACTCAAATGCTATGGAACAACTTGTTACCACTCAAACAAGAGGGGAAAACATACTGGACCTGATCATCACCAACATGGGGACTCTATGCTCCAGACCATAAGTGTATCCCTCACTGTTAAGATCAGACCATAAACTAATCTCACTGGATATTCACATCCCGACCCCACCCCCTTCCCCGAAACCCACAGTGAAAAACTTCTCTAAAGCAAATTTCACACTTCTCAAAACCAAGGTGGAATCCTTCAAAGCCCCCGGGCCTGTGGAAAATACGGCCCAGACCGCAGAATCTTTTATAAACACATTCTATGAACACCTTCAGGAATGCATGGATCACGCAATCCCAAATAAAACCAAGACCCAAGCCTCCAAAGGCAGACATCCTGTCTGGTGGACCCCAGTCATAAACAAACTATACAATCGAAGGAGGAAGCTACTACATGATAGAGCAAAATCCCAAAAAGGGAAGGCATCTCTGATCAGTATTATCAAAAAACTACGGGCACTTATAAAATCGTCTAAGGCCAGCTTCAAGAGAAAAATTACACAGGACACTAAGGATAATCACAAGGCTTTCTTTAGTTATGTTAGGAACCTGGGTGGTAATTCCCAGATATGCTCAGAATTAGTCCAAAATGACAAAAAATACACCGAACCCACAGACATTGCCAACATCCTAGCTGACAGGTTCAGTGCAGACCCCCCCCCACCCCACCAAAAGGGCAAATATCTATCCCAGCAGAGTGCTGCCCCCCCTGACATCTCAGATGCTCAGGTAAGAGCCGCCCTCTCCAAAGCAAAAAACACAGCATCAGTGGGACCAAACGGTGTCCCGGGCTGCATCCTACATGAACTCCAAGAACAGCTAAACCCAAACATAAAATTACTGTTCAATCTCAGCCTTACTACAGGATATGTACCTAAAGAGTGGCATACAGCAACAGTGGTCCCTCTCCACAAAGGTGGTGCCTCAACGGATCCTGGAAACTATCGCCCCATAAGCCTGGCTAGCTTGGTCTGCAAAGCTATGGAAAGGATCATCATGGACCTCATAAATAAAGATATTGGGGACCTACAGACACTGGATCCTACCCAGTTTGGCTTTGTTAAGGGCAGATCCTGCCTCTTAAACCTAGTCGATTTCTTTGAAACAGTCACCAAGGCCATTGATGAGGGGAAGGTGGTCCACACAGCCTACCTGGTCCTCGCAAAAGCCTTCAATACAATACCCCACTCTGGCATTATAGATAAGCTCAACAGCTTAAATATAAACCCCTATGTCACTAGATGGGTTGCAAACTGGCTCAAGGACAGAACCCACATGGTTAGAATTGCTGGAGCCATGTCAGACTCCAAACCAGTTACAAGTGGCATCCCACAAGGCTCAGTCCTGGACCTCTCTTGTTCGGTATATATTTCTCGGAGGTACAGGCCATCACGGAAGGACTGTGGCTGACCAAGTTCAGAGATGACTGCAAACTGGGCACCATAATTGACTCTCCAGCCGACACAAGCATCCTCCAAAAGGGCCTCATAGAAACAGACAACTGGTGCCAGAGCCATGGCCTCAAGCTAAACGCCAAAAAGTGTATAGTCATCCCCTTTGGCAAAAACAAAGTGCCCACAAATTACCACATAGGTGGTAATCCATTAAGTACAGAAGAAGTAATTAGGGACCTGGGGACCCAAGTTGATAGCAATCTTTCATTTGACAACCACGTGGCCAAAGTGGTTAGAAAAACATTTTATATAGCCCACCTAATCATGAAGGGATTCACATCTAGATCAGGGGGGGATTCACATCTAGACCAGGGGAGGTCATCGTGCCTCTTTACTCATCCCTCATCAAACCCATAATTGAGTACAATGCCCTTTTTGGGATATACCTTACCAGACACCTGCAGCAACTGGAAAGACCCCAAGAGTACCTCACCAAGAGGATCAAAGGGCTCAAACAGATGCCATATGCTGCCCGGTTAAATAAACTCCAGCTCTACTCAGTGGCATACCGCCTGCTCAGAGGTGATCTATGCCTGACGTATAAAGCCATGTCCAACCCAAAATTAATGGACATGCTGCACCTCAGAAAATCCAAATCCCATCAAGCTACGTGCTCAAGAGACTTGAACCTCAGCACTGAAATAAATAGGACATGCTGGAGGGGCAGATTCATAACCCAGAGGCTCCCTTCACTCTGGAATAAAATCCCAGTCCAGGTTAGGCAGAGACCCTCATTGACTCTCTTCAAGAGGAATCTTGATGAGTGGATGGAAGATCGTAGGTTTACCCCGGGTATCACTTCTGTGTCACTGTTAGACAGAGGCACAGTATACTAACCTCGAAAAAGGGCATAACAAAATTAATTTAAAATGGGTGGCGAAAGCCAAACACACTCTAGCTAGGCTTATAAATGCCCTAGGGCAGATAGCCTAGTATGAACCTATGAACCTATTAAGCAATCTGGTTTGCCCAGCATGAAAATAAAAAGCAGTCACAGTGTTCGAACTCAGGATACTGTGCACTTTAGTCACAGTACTGAATCACTAAGCCATGATAGCATTTTTAATGGCAAACACACATACAGCAGGACAATTGTACACTAATGCAAACACAAAGAAATGCTGTATCATGCCCCTAAAGAGACATATGGGTAACCTCCCCCACAGGCCTATGCAGACAGATAACATCAGGCCAGGTGGTGTGATGTGGGTTGTGTAGGCTATGAAGTCGCAATCTAATATACATGACATTGGATGCTAAGATCTGTAGTACAGTTGTCTGCCTCGAGCCAGTACGATAGGCAACAGTACAGACTGAAATGGTGTACCGTACATAGCAGTGCAGGCATAGCAAATGTATATAAGTGTCAGGGGAAACCCTCATCCTATGTACACCCACAGTAACAATCAGGTGTACCCACTTGTAGAAATGTACAAAGAATAGCTGTCCCCCCTGTATGTAGAAATGTTGATAAGTCTATGCAAAGTGTCTCATGGAAGCCCTGCAGGCACAGCATGATCCCTGTTGATCTATGACACAAAGGTGAGCCCTGCTTTAAAAATACAACTTGATTTTCCATACACATATAGTATAAATGTCTATACCGGGCATGCTCACACACTCCCAACAAATGTAGTGGATTTCATTCAGCATCACACTGAAAGGTCATACTGGGCATGCTCACACACTTAAAGAAACAAAGCAAATGTCAGGCAGCAACATACTGAAAGGTCATACTGGGCATGCTCACACACTTAGGCTAAATATGGATGTGATAATAAGGGATCTATGGACAAATGTGGATAGTCATCTCTACTTCCAGAAACACATTCACAAAGTGGTCAGATTAGAAAATCATGCTATGTGTTCACACAAACTGCCAAGGTCTGTGCATGTCGGTCAAAGGAGCTTCCCACTGCTCAGCAGTCATCAGTCCCATCAAAGAGTACCACAAAACACTTGTGATGAATCTGACTAGGCACGTTCAGCAGCCAGAAAGACCACCGAAGTACCTTAACAAGAGGATTACTGGCAACAAGACTGAATGTAACCCAATCTGTACTCTGTTGCATACTGTCTACTCAAGAGATCTCTGCCCTACAGAAAGGTCCATGCCATGGCTACACTCAGATCTGTTCTGAGTTACAGCTCAATGGCACTAAATATACAGACCCAACTGATATTGCCAACATTCTGGCAGATAGGATCAGTGTTAACTTTACCCCCCTCTCACCCATGAAGGAGCACATCTCTATAATGGAAGACTGCAAAGTTGCTGTCATCACAGCTGCACAGGTAAAAAAAACACTCTCCAAAGTCAGTATCACAGCAGCCATGGGACCAGATAACTTCCCAGGCTGTGTTCTACACAAACCACAGAACGAACAGGCACCACACTGACGTACCATGTGCAGTCATAGCCTCACCTCATGCTTTGTGCCTGCTGAATGGTGCACAGTGACGGTTATCCCACTACACAAGGGTGGAGACACCATGGACCCCAGAAACAAGTGCCCCATTAGCCAGATGAGCCCGCTCTTCAAGGCCATGGAATGTATCATCGTACAACTTACAAAAATTTACATCGGTAATCCCCAAACCCTGGACCACAACCATGTTGGGTTTGTAAAATGCAGATCATGTCTCCTAAACCTGATAGATGACACTGAAGCAGTCACCAGAACCGTAGACAAGGGTAAGGTGGTTCGCACAGCCTATGTAGATCCTGCCACGGCTTACAACACCTTCCCACACTCTGGAAATATAGATAAACCCACTAAACTAGGTATAAATTGCCATGTCACAAGATGGGTTGCCAACAGGTTTACTGGTAGAACACACACTGTGAAAGTAGCAGACTCCAAGTATGACTTTGGACCACTGATGAGTGCAGTACCACAGGGTCCAGTCCTGTGTCTTGTCCTGTTTAGTATCTACTTCCCTGAAGTAAACTTTAACATGGAAGGTCTGTGGCTACTGAAGTTTCCAGAGGACTGCAAACTAGGAACCATAATTGTAAACACTAAAGATGTGGACATCCTACAAAAGGGCCTCACTGAGACAGATGGCTGTTGTCAAAGCCATGGGCTCTAGCTCAATGCCAGAAGGTGCATCGTCATCCCATTTGTTAAAAACTCTGTAGCCAAGAACTACAACATAGGCGGTAGTATACTTAACACTGAAAGTGTGACAAGAGACCTTGGGTCACAGGTGGACAGTGGACAGAACTGTGATAATCACATCCCCACAGTAGTCAGGAAACCCACCTATGTGGCACACCTCTTCACAAAATGTGTCTCATGCAGAATAGAAGAGGACATTGTACCCCTCTACTCATCACTTACTAGAACTATAATAGAGTACAACGCCACTTTTGCTATGTACCTCACAAGACAACTACAACAACTGGAAAGCCTGCAGCAATACCTCACAAAGAGCATTAGCAGCCTGAAATACATGCCATACACAGACCATCTCAAAATGCTCCATCCGTACTCCCTTGCATATCGCCTACTCAGAGGTGGTCACTGCCTAACATACAAAGCTATGTCAAACACAGATTTGTTGGACATGCTCCACGTAAAACACTCACAATCCCTCTGACCTTCGGACCCAAAACCATGAGTGAAATACAAAAGGAAGGGGTGTACCCATTTACCTTATGGATACTCACACCTTCAGGTTAGTGGCACAGCATGAGACCTTGGAGACCATGCAAGTGCAACTAACATTTGGGCAAAGCTGCTCATCAGATTGTAGCCTGCTACAGATCACCTACCTTGTCTCAGGAAACTCAGTCAGTATTCCTGAGAACAGTGGAAAATATAAAAGTCCTATCAAACACCATTATATGAGGAGATTACAACTACCCAAACACTGAGTGGGAGAATTACTCGTGTACAACGTCCTTTGTCTAATGTTTCCTAGAGTTGGAAAACTCTAACACCCTGGAACAGCTGGTCACCACACCCACTACAGGTGACAACATACTGGACATGATCATCACCAGCATGGGGTACGTGTGTTTCACAAAAGAGATAAACCCCTCACTGGTAATATCAGATCATAAAGTAATCACACTGGACATCTACATCCCGCACCCTCACCCAGTCAAAGAAACCACTGTGAAGACATTTTCAAAAGCAAACTGCACACTTCCCAAGAACAAGGTTGAAAGTTCCAAAGCCCTCTTGCTATAGGATAATGGTATACATTCTGCGGAATCATTTACAAGTGCATCCTATGAGCATCTACAGGGATGCATGGATCGAGACATCACAAATAAATCCAAGATGCACTCCTCCAAAAATAAGAAAACAATCTGGTGGTCGTTGCCCATAAATAAGGTAGACAACAGAAGGAGGAAACGAACACATGATAGAGCCAACTTCACTAAAGGAAAGGCATCACTGATCATTAATAGGAAGAAATAATGATCGCTCATAAAATAATCCAAGGACAGTTTCTAAAGGCAAATTGCCAAGGAATGTAAGAATAACAACCACAAAGCCTTCGGTAGCTATACCAGACATGTAGGTGTCAACTTCCAAATATGCTGTCAGCTACTGAAAAATGGCAAGACATACACTGAACCAACTTTCATTGCACACATCCTGGTGGACAAGTTCAGTGTAAACCCCCCCCCCCATCACCCCCAAAAGGGCCTGTGTCCATCACAGAAGGATGCAGTGCCCAAAACTTTATGGACATGCAGGTAAAGACAGTCCTCTCCAAAGCTAGGAACACAGCATCAATGGGACTGGATGGTGTCCCAGGCTATGTCTTACACTAGGCCCGAAAGGAACTACACCCTCACCTACATTTACTGTCCAGATTCAATTGTACCACAGGCTATGTACCCAAAGAATGGCATACACTAACAGTCATCCAGCTCCACAAAGGGGGTGCCACAACAGAACCTGGAAACCATTTCCCTATATGTCTACTCAGCCTGGTCTATAAAGCTATTGAGCAAATTGTCATGGAGCCCATGAACAGAGACATTGGGGACCTCCAGACACTGGACTGTACACAACTTCACCTTGTTAAAGGCAGCTCCTGCCTCCTAAACCTAGTTGACTTATTTCAAACAATTACCAAGGACATAGATGGAGGTGAAAGTAGTCCACACAGCCCACCTGGACCTCACTAAGGACTTTCAACACCATTCCCCACTCTGTCATCATGGACAAGCTTACCAGCTTGAACATTAACAGCTATGTCACAGGATGGGTGGCCAAGTGGCTCACAGATCAAACAAACATGTTCTGAGTTGCAGGTGCCATGTCCGACTCTAAGCCAGTCACAGATGGCATCCCACAGGTCTTGGTCCTGGGACCCCACCTCTTCAGTCGATACTGCTTAGAGGTACAGGCAAACATGAGAGGAGTATGGCTGAACAGGTTTGCAGATGAATGCTAACTGTGGTCTATAATCAACTCTATGACTGAAACAGACATCCTCCAGAAGGGTCTTACAGAGACAGATACCTGGTGTCAAAACAATGCCCTCAAGCTGAATGCCAAATAATGTATAGTCATCCCCTTTGGGTAAAACAAAGTGCACATAAATTACCACATAGGTGGTAATCCAGTATGTACGGAGAAAGTCATTATGGCCCTGGGAACACAGGTAGATAGTAAACTCTCCTTTGATGATCACATGGCCAAAGTGTTTAGACATTTCTTCTATGTAGCCCACCTAATGGCACCTAATGTAATCCACTTTGTATAGTCTGATGATGTCAGCATCCTACAAATATACCTGTGGAAAGAAGAACTTACAGTAATGTGTATAGTGTGTCGTGTAAATGTGTACTACTCTAGTATCATAAAGTAGTTAGGTAGTGGTTTGAATCCTGTTCTTGACAAGTGTGTGTGATCCCTTTGGGGAGGAGCAACCTTTTTGGAGCGTAGTAAAACACCTTAAAAGTGGTATACTAATCTTAGTCAAGTCTGATGATGTCACTATCCTACAAATATACCTGTGGAAAAGAGAAATCCCAGTAATGTATATAGCATGTTGTGTTAATGCGTATTCCACTATTATCATGTAGTAATTAGGTAGGGGTTTGAATCCTGCATTTGACAACTGTGTATGTGATCTCCTGGGGAAGGAGCAACCTTTTTGGAGAGTAGTAAAACACCTTAAAAGTGAAGTACTAATCTTTGTCAAGTCTGATGATGTCACCATCCTACAAATATACCTGTGGAAAACAAAGCTCCCAGTAATGTGTATAGCGTGTCATGTTAATGCATGTTTCTCTAGTATCAAGAAGTAGTTAGGTAGGGGTTTGAATCCTGCACTCTCCAAGTGTGTGTGTAATTTCCTTGGAGAGAAGCAACCATTTTGGAGAGTAGTTGAACACCTTACAAGTGGTATACTTATCTTTGTCAGGTCAGATGATGTCACCATCCTACAAATATACCTGTGGAAATACAAACTCCCAATGATGCGTATAGCACATCATGTTAATGCATACTTTTCTCGTATCATGAAGTAGTTATGTAGGAGTGTGAATCCTGCACTTGCCTACTATATAAAAGTGTGTGTGTGTATCTCCTTGTAGAAAAACCACCTTTTAGAAGACTACTGAAACACCTTAAATGTAGTATACTCATCTTTGTCAAGTCTGATGATGTCACCATCCTACAAATATACCTGTGGAAAGGAGAACTTTCAATAATGCGTATAGCACATTGTGTTAATGTGTACTGCTCTGTTATCATAAAGTAGTTAAGTAGGGGAATGAATCCTGCACTTGGTGTGTGTGTTGTGGGTTTTGCTTTTACTACTGTATGACATATCACTATGACAACAGTATGTGCATTGCACGTGTCAGGTAGCTGTGTGGCAAATACATACATGTACATGTGAGCTCAATTATTTCATAGGTGGGAACCCTGCTTTCTCCATGAACACATCTGTTATCTTTGCCAGAGTGTGCTGCCGCTTTCCAGATAGGTCACATCTGTATGCTTGTGACAAGCCCAGCCACTGCAGTGATCCCTGGCCTAGGTCATCCGTGTCACACACACTCATTATGGCTTCAATTGAATAGTGTGAGTGAGGGGTCATGCCTGAGGTATATGTCAAACATGTACAAACACAGCAAAGTTTGTCAATGATGGCTATTCATTATAGGTGTACAACAACCTTTGTGGGTATGCATGCAGACCCCTTATCGCTTATGTGATCCACCGAGGGAATTCATAATACCTTAGGAAATGTATAAACAATCCACAAAGCACTGAATAGAGGAGAAGCCAGGCACCGGACAGCTGAAGTAGAATGGCAAGGTTTATTGAAGCAACCCAAACACAAACGTTTGTGTTTCACTCTCTCTCAGTGTCTGCAATGGTGTGATTGCATGTGTGGGCAGCAAGTACAGCCTGCCTTTATAGGTATCTGCACATGTGCATGTGATGGCCTCTGCACCAGTTGGTGGTCACCATTTGGTAATTGCATGCAGCCTGCTGTGTGGTAATTGCAGTACTCACTGTCATAGCAACCCAATGCTATTAATTGCTAGGCCAGGTAGGCGTAGCCCTTTCAGCTTTCCAAAGTGGGGCTCATACTTGTTTACTGTGGACACCGTTGTTTAAGTCAGAAGGTTGGTATAGTTCTTATATCTGAAGCTAGGGGTGTAGCCAGTGATTTAAATGTTGTACTCAGACCTGAATGTTGCCACTTCCAGTACACACCTGTCAGTGTACAATTGTACTCACCCCTGCAAATGCTAACACTGGATACATGGGAGTATGTAGTTTCTTTTCTACTTGTACAATTAACTGCCATACAAATGTAGTTATTGGGATGTATTGTTTTGGCACATGAGCTGTTTGTGACCTGCTATACTGTGAATATCAATGTACCCACCTCTGAACAGTTTGTGCTTTCTTAGTGTTGACATTAGCACAGGCTGCTCATGACAAATGGACAATTCCAATACTGAGTATGCCCACCTACATCCTTGGTAGACCCTGAACACACAGGTATATTGTACATTTGGGTAGGGATGCAGACGTACAGAGAGCATTATGTATTATTGTGTGAATTTTATCTTGCTGGACTTACAGGGTTGCTGTGTACCTGTTAGTTTATCAAGGCAAGTAGTCTGTCTGCATAGCTCCCAACTGTGGACCTATCCAGATGTTAGCCAGATGTTAGTCTGTTATTCTTTGTCTGTGCAATGCACAGGTCTTTTCAGCACTGGTACAATGGCATTGTTACAGTCAGTTGCTACCAGTACATGGCTATATCCTTTGGTATTTCAATGTTGTACTCCTACATAAGGGTATGCTTCTGGAACTCCTTACAAAGCTATTTGCACAGTGTGTAACAGCAGAAAAGCTGATATGCCTCTGTGTTTCTGACTCTGCCAGGCCTCTGAAACACTCAGGTACACATTTGAACAGAGTCAGGGAAAAGTAGGTAAAAGTGAGGTACACCTTCAAAACAATAGAGACAGTAAGTGGAGACTTTGAGAGAACCAGTGCATATGGATTACTACACCTTTTCTGAAGTAGAAACGGTGTCTAACTCTTATTATTGTCATTATTCATTAAGTGTAATACTCCACCTTTCTGCCTAATGTCAGTACTTTTCAGAGGGATTCAGAGGGACACAGCTTACATATGTTTCAAAATCAGGGACATCCCTGAAAAGTAGTCACAGCTGGGATGTATGTCCTCTGCCCTAATCAGATATGCCACTGTTTGTCCTGCTATGATACTGTGTGTGGGTTGTAAAGTGCTGCTGTAACATTATTTCCTGCTAGAATGGATGGTTCTCTTATCACAGTCATGTACTGCAATTCCACAACTGCTGGTAAAGTTCCACAGAACAAGTTTTGTGTTATGGCATTCCTATTTTTCCTTTACATTCACTCATTCTGATGCATGATATATTCATTTCAGCACCAACTTGCTGTATGTCTACTGTGGATTAGTGGTATTTTATGCAGTCTAGTGTGTACAAGGTCTGGGGTTTGAGACTGATAGTGGTCTTTTATTTTGCTGCTGAGCAGAACAAGGGCCCTCACATGCAGGGTGACTAAGGCACTTTTAAGCAGTTGTAAGCGGGTTTGCGCGGGTTTGCATGAAGCTTAGCAATACTTAGCTAAGAGCACACAAGCGTACACTCGCGCAAACCTGCTAACGACTGCTTAAAAGTGCTTACTCCCACTAACCCCCGCACTAATTTCTTTGAAAGAAATGAAAATGGGGAGATAGGAAAGTGGTGAAAAGGGGGCACAAAGAGGGAAAGACAGTAGGGAAAACAGCTGGGGATATGCAGAACGGGTGTAGGGAAGGTCCATAGCTGCCCATTTCTTTAACAGCAACAGCTGTGCATATAATAGAAATTTGGAGGGAAATTTGAAACCTTCCACCCCTGAGAGAGGGGTGAGGACAACAAAGTATGTTGTACTGCCAATTAAATATCAGTTTATCTGTCCAGTGGACATGTGTGCAAAATGGGCAGCTATGTATGGGGTGTAATTTTTTTTGTGGGAGCAGATTGCCCGTTTTTTTTTCAGGTGAGAGTGGAATGTAGGGTAGGGGAAGTAGCTATATTTGGGTAGGTAGGTTGGGGAGGTACACAGACAAGACAAACAAGACACATACAGGGGCGGAATATGACACATGGGGAGGGTGAACACCATTGGCGGGGAAGGATGCTTGGAAATCGCAAGCCCATGAGCCTACAGATGGCAACAGTGGAACTGAGATCCCCACCCATGGGCAGTCACCACTGTACCTTCACAGCCCAGTGGGTGGATGTGCTGGGTGTTGCGTAGGAGGGGCAGGCTCACCAGTAAGTCATGCCACTCTTGCCTTGAGCTGGCGTAGAGGATCAGCAACTGAACGCTGGATCTCCCTACACACCACAGCCTGGACCGTTCTGAGGGTGATAGTTGTCCCTCTTCCGGCCATGCTTGCACAGGGGGGTCGAGCCCCATCCCCTGCAGTGCTTCCACCAGAAGGTGGCACAGAGCCAATGGAGGAGGAGGTCCCAGGCTGGGCACCGGACCTGCTGGTGCCAGGTGCCATCGCCAGCTGAGGTGGGACAGGTGGGTCCGCTGGGACCGGCCTTCCCATACGTTCTATATTTTGGAGGATTTAATGACAATATGGGTTAATAACAGCCAACAGCATTCCAAATTATCAGAAGCAGAAAAATGTTCCTAAAAACGAGCAGCGTTCCTGTTAATATCGCAAAATACAAAGTCCAATCCACCATAAGCAGGAACAAATAGGCAGCACCAGATAAAGTAGAATGAATATGTACCACGATGCAAAAACAGAAATCTTCCAGACCACAGCAATAAAATAGAACGTTCTTTATTCCACACAGTTAGCGCTTTCACCCAGTAGGCTTCATCAGACTGTATCATCATAGGAACAAATCACAGTCCTTTTATATTATTACTAATTAAAGTCTTCATTAATTCAATCAACATATTCATGCATTTAAAGACACATTACATACATATATATAAAAGGCATACAAACACATAAAAAAACAGCACTGATATAAAGTACAGCACACAATAAAAACCTAACTAAACTATTTTGCTTGCCTAATTCTCCTCCTTTTTAGGATGGGATATAAACTAACTTTATCATTCAATCCAGGTGGATGATCCGCTCTACAGCGTATAATCCACCTTAGCTCAATTTCCAATATATAATTCTCCAAGTCTCCTCCTCTTAAGCTATTGTTAATGTGTTGTATTACACAAAATGAGAAAGTATGTGTAGCACCTGCGACTTTATGGTGTTTGGCCAGTGCATTATGTTCCTGACCTGTCTGCATCTGATACACATGTTCCCTTATACGTTCCCTTAACTGTCTATTCGTTTTCCCTATATAAAATGCAGGGCATGTGACACACTGGGCAAGATATATCACATTAGTGCTCTTGCAAGTAGTACCTGTTGAAAAGGAAAACTCTCTCCCAGTAACTGGTTGCTTAAAAACCTCCATAACATTAATGTAGCAGCACTGATTACACTGTTGGCAGGGAACTGTGTTATATGTCCATCTAACACCTCTCTCCACTGCCCCATGACAAAGTATTCTCTTCAAGTTTTTCTTATTTTTATACTTAAACATCGGCCTCTCTCCTACTAAAGACCTAATCTCTTCATCTGCACCCAATACATCTCAATGTTTCTCTATAACCTTTTTAATGTTATAAACATCACTTGTAAAATAAATCGGTATACTTATTTGATTATTGATATCTCCTCTAACTCTAACACTACTCTCATCTTCATCTCGTACCTCAATTTTTGAGAAATATGGACGAGCTTTCGTCTCTCTTAATGGATAAACACTAGAAAATGCTTCATCTATCTCCACCCTATTATAAGACCTCTCCAAAAGTCTCCTATTCAACCCTGTCAGTTCGTTTCTGAACCCTTCATCTGTAGGATTCAACCTAGAGGCTCTCATAGTTTGACTTTTTACCACATTTTCAAAAACATATCTAGGGTGCATACTAGTCCTATGAAGTAGTGTATTTCGGTAACACAGTTTCCTATGCACAGAGGTGTTCACCATGCCATTTGATAGCCTCATAATATCCACGTCTAAAAAAGAGACATAGTCCCTAGAGTACTTAATAGTGAAATTCAAAAACTCTGTTGAATTATTCATAAAGAATTCTAACTCTCTTAACTGTTCTTCATTCCCTCTCCATACCAAAAAGAGGTCGTCCACAAATCTTTTGTAACAGTGGATATGTTGTTGGAATATTGCACTAGGGAATAACACTCCTTCTCCCATTCGCCATGACAATGTTGGCGTAGCTATTGGCACAACTGGTGCCCATAGCCACGCCATCATTCTGTATGTATATATTTTCATCAAACATGAAAACATTGTTTTCTAGGATGGTCTCTAGTAAAAGGGCTATCAGTTCAATAAGACTTGAACTCATAGAAGTTTGTTCATTTAAATAATTCTGTACACTAATGACACCTCTTTCATTAGGTATAACTGTAAATAAACTGGTGACGTCAAACGTAACCAAAAAATATTCTTCTTTCTCATTTAAAGAGGTAACATATTCATAGAGATCCAAAAGAAATTGTTTGCTGTCTTTTAGTATACAATGATTAGCTTCTACCACTGGTCTAAGATGGTATTCTACAAACAGTGAAAAAGGTTCGGTCAACCAGCCTTGTCCTGACAGTAATTAATATATCTAAAAGGAATTTAAGTGTATATGAAGAACAAGTGCTCTGTAAAGGGCTTACCTTTATACCATGTCAGTTGAGTGATATTACAGATTCTGTAATAGATGTGAAAATGTTTATAAGAAATGTACAATTGAAGTTGGATTATGGGAATTCAGAACAAAATAATATGAGAGGCATTTTTAAACCTGTGAGCACATATGTTCCAGTATTGCACCCTGTATTAGAGACATTTTCAAGGTTAGTTGAGAATGATTTTCACACACAATATAATAATGGGAATATAAATAAGAATAGGAGAAGGAGTAATTTAACATCAGCACAGAGACAAGCAATGTATAAAATAAAGAATGATCGTAATATTATTATCACTCCTGCAGACAAAGGAGGGCCAATTGTTGTGATGGACGGTGACCAGTATTTTAATAGTATGCATAACATGTTGAAAGATAACACTTTTTATAGCAGACTTGGAATTGATGAAGTTATGAATAAAGTGTTTCGAGTATATGATATGCTCGATGACTTGTATATAAGTGGTATAATAGACAGGAATTTGAAAAAATACTTTAAAGTTGACAATCCACTGATACCTATACTGAAGGGCCTCCCAAAGATACATAAAGATTTAGAGAATCCTCCCATGAGGCCTATAGTCTCAGGACAAGGCTGGTTGACCGAACCTTTTTCACTGTTTGTAGAATACCATCTTAGACCAGTGGTAGAAGCTAATCATTGTATACTAAAAGACAGCAAACAATTTCTTTTGGATCTCTATGAATATGTTACCTCTTTAAATGAGAAAGAAGAATATTTTTTGGTTACGTTTGACGTCACCAGTTTATTTACAGTTATACCTAATGAAAGAGGTGTCATTAGTGTACAGAATTATTTAAATGAACAAACTTCTATGAGTTCAAGTCTTATTGAACTGATAGCCCTTTTACTAGAGACCATCCTAGAAAACAATGTTTTCATGTTTGATGAAAATATATACATACAGAATGATGGCGTGGCTATGGGCACCAGTTGTGCCAATAGCTACGCCAACATTGTTATGGCGGAATGGGAGAAGGGAGTGTTATTCCCTAGTGCAATATTCCAACAACATATCCACTGTTACAAAAGATTTGTGGACGACCTCTTTTTGGTATGGAGAGGGAATGAAGAACAGTTAAGAGAGTTAGAATTCTTTATGAATAATTCAACAGAGTTTTTGAATTTCACTATTAAGTACTCTAGGGACTATGTCTCTTTTTTAGACGTGGATATTATGAGGCTATCAAATGGCATGGTGAACACCTCTGTGCATTGGAAACTGTGTTACCGAAATACACTACTTCATAGGACTAGTATGCACCCTAGATATGTTTTTGAAAATGTGGTAAAAAGTCAAACTATGAGAGCCTCTAGGTTGAATCCTACAGATGAGGGGTTCAGAAAAGAACTGACAGGGTTGAATAGGAGACTTTTGGAGAGGTCTTATAATAGGGTGGAGATAGATGAAGCATTTTCTAGTGTTTATCCATTAAGAGAGATGAAAGCTCGTCCATATTTCTCAAAAATTGAGGTACGAGATGAAGATGAGAGTAGTGTTAGAGTTAGAGGAGATATCAATAATCAAATAAGTATACCGATTTATTTTACAAGTGATGTTTATAACATTAAAAAGGTTATAGAGAAACATTGGGATGTATTGGGTGCAGATGAAGAGATTAGGTCTTTAGTAGGAGAGAGGCCGATGTTTAAGTGTAAAAATAAGAAAAACTTGAAGAGAATACTTTGTCATGGGGCAGTGGAGAGAGGTGTTAGATGGACATATAACACAGTTCCCTGCCAACAGTGTAATCAGTGCTGCTACATTAATGTTATGGAGGTTTTTAAGCAACCACTTACTGGGAGAGAGTTTTCCTTTTCAACAGGTACTACTTGCAAGAGCACTAATGTGATATATCTTGCCCAGTGTGTCACATGCCCTGCATTTTATATAGGGAAAACGAATAGACAGTTAAGGGAACGTATAAGGGAACATGTGTATCAGATGCGGACAGGTCAGGAACATAATGCACTGGCCAAACACCATAAAGTCGCAGGTGCTACACATACTTTCTCATTTTGTGTAATACAACACATTAACAATAGCTTAAGAGGAGGAGACTTGGAGAATTATATATTGGAAATTGAGCTAAGGAGGATTATACGCTGTAGAGCGGATCATCCACCTGGACTGAATGATAAAGTTAGTTTATATCCCATCCAAAAAAGGAGGAGAATTAGGCAAGCAAAATAGTTTAGTTAGGTTTTTATTGTGTGCTGTACTTTATATCAGTGCTGGTTTTTTATGTGTTTGTATGCCTTTTATATATATGTATGTAATGTGTCTTTAAATGCATGAATATGTTGATTGAATTAATGAAGCCTTTAATTAGTAATAATATAAAAGGACTGTGATTTGTTCCTATGATGATACAGTCTGATGAAGCCTACTGGGTGAAAGCGCTAACTGTGTGGAATAAAGAACGTTCTATTTTATTGCTGTGGTCTGGAAGCATTCCAAATTAGTTGTAACAGCATGCAGTAATATTCCCATTAACCCAACACACCAGAGTTCCAACAGTTGAACAGCAAGCATAACACATGCATATATAGAGCAACAGAGGACATTCCAACACCATGCAGGATTGATTGGTGGCAACACCACCAAGATTGTGGTGTTTGAACAGGGCACATGCATCAAAGTAAATGCAGATATTTATAAAGCAATAGGACATATGTTCCAACAAATGTTTTGAGATTAGACATACCCATTGAGGTGTGGAATTGCATTGTTTATGCACATACAGTAGGGTGTAAAAAGATACCTCCATTAACATCTTATATGTACTTATAGTTTACACTACATTCCTATTGACTGCAGGTGTATATCCCCTACATGTATTATTACACTAGGCAAAGTGCATTAAGTTGTGAAATGGGTTTGGCTAGTTCCTTATATACCTGACCTGTATCTGATATACAAACTGTCCAGGATGCAGATGTTACTGCTACATATTTATATATTTTATTTATATTTATATATCTACATATCTGGATGTGTTCAGTTGACATTATCAGTTATATTTCTACAGCCACCTACATTTCTAGCAGCACACTGACATTTCTGGGCAACACATTAACAAGCTACTCGTGTGCCAGATTTACCTATGCATGCCAGCCATTAACCAACAGTTGAGGACTGGATATATGCTTCACAGCTACTGGCACCCCCTTCATCCACTTTATATGGGCCTGGCCAATTGTGGGTTGACAGCGCTTAATACAACAGTACTATTTATATAATGCAAGAGTACAACATTTCGAAGTAAGTGACACAGACACACTCCAGGAATTATACCTTTATTAATTACATTACACACTTTTCTAGAGGCTCTCTTATTTATTTGATATTACAGTGCATGCAGAAGACTTATTCAAGACGTATTATACCTTTATTAATGGGTTACAACACTCTTTTTCAGGCTCTCTCACTTATTTTATATAACAATACATGCAGAATAATTACTAACCTGCCTGGTGGCACAGCCTTAGCAGCCTATCTGCATAGGCTTGCTGATTCGCAGCATGGACACCTGCAGCTGTGAAGTAAATGAAGGGATATTGAGACATACCTGCCCATAATAATGACTACAATAGCAAGTCTTACATAATCCATTCCATGGCTACCTACTCAGTAGTGGGGCATTTTCATTCCCATGGGCCTCCTGTATCCATTGGTTCAGTTGGTCCTGCTTCCATCTCTTCAGGTCTGCGTAGTGGTGTCTGACCTGCTCACCAGTCCGAGGGACTGGTGAGATCATGTGCTAGACAGTTCCAGGCTTCCGCTTTGTACTCAGTGCCTTGGAACTGGCCCTGCAAGAGTCTTGCATCACAATGATGGACGAGGAGCCAAACCATCACTTTTGACTCCTCAATGCCCCACCGTTGCACTCAAAAATGAGAGCCCTCTCCAACACCAGCCATTCTGACTGCAGATGGGAGCTACAACCAGATATGGCAATTATTCCCGCCTATGGAGCATAAATATGCCTCATTTCCTGCACTTATTTGTGATTGGCAAGTTCTGAAAAATCTCAGCTGAATGCACACCTGCTTAGCACTGAGTAAACTTTGATTAATATGTATATGTATGTTGACAGTGCATGAACAGCAAAAGCTGTCATGGCTTAGTGGTTCAGTACTGTGATTATGGTGCACAGTATCCCGGGGTCGAGGCCTGTCATTGCTTTTTATTTTACTACTGGCCTGACCGGCTAGGAGTTGTGGCTGTGTTTAGCTGACTTTGCTCAACTTTGCCCAGTGTTGCTCTATGTTGCCCGACGTTGCGCTAGTTAGCGTGGTGCGCAGCTCCGCACAAACATGTTTTGTATGCGCTAGTTGGCACGATGCGCAGATACATGCAAAGCCATTGTGCTAGTTAAAGCAGTGCTTAGCTATGAGCAATTATTCTTAAATGTGCTTAATACTGGTAAACGTTGCTTAGCAGTGCTTCACATTGCTTAAGATAGGTTAATTATGCATTCATTAGTATGCATGACCGTTTCACCTTCTTATATATATTTAAAATATCGTTCACTACTACATAGGCCATTGCAATGCATTTTAATAAAATTTAAAAGGTAAATGTCAGGAATTATTTTTATGCACGGATTTCCTACAGAAAATAGAAAGGGGAGTGGTGGGACTTGAACCGGGAATGCCTCCTCTTTGTGTGAAGGGTCTACAACTACGCTATTTGTCTTAATTTGCATATAAGTGGTTTATTATCCTCTTCGATGTCTCAACTGCTTACTGTAGCTAAGCAATGGGCACACCCGCACACACATGCGCAAATACAGGCAGCTATATCAGGAATAATAAAAATAAAAATTGTTTTACATTTTATTTCATTTGTACAGGGGTTTTGAATGTGGGGGAGTGTAGTGTTGGGGATATACACATTTGAGCGGACTAAATCATATCTGGTGACATTTACAGATTTAGGCACTTGCAGGGGTGTGGATATTTGGACTGCTCGGCAGTCTGGCATGCCCCCTGCACTCGTGCACGCTCTGTGTTAGCCTTACAGTTGACTCAGCATGCCCTCATGAATATGCATGGTGCGCTGATGTCATACTCTTAGGCTGCCATTTCCGTGTAAGACTTATTTAGTCTTACACGGAGGATTACTGAATCCCAGCCTATGTCTTGTCTGTCCTGTATTTTGAAAGTCTCCAGATTTATTTATTTTTTTAATTAAAAAAGAAAAAAAAGCAATGGAGATCTTCCTTTCTCCACTGATTCCTTTACACAGCACTGATGTACTGCATAAGCATGGGAACAAAGTCCCATATGCATGCGCAGTACATCAAGGAAACCCCAGAATACCAGGGAAAAACACTAAAGAGCAGTACACTCCCGTTATACAAGGACATTTTCTTATGAAAAGTAAGTAACTTTTTTCTTAAATAATGTCATTGTATAATAGCAATAAACCACGGTTGGGTGGGGGTAATGCCGGATTTACCCATAGTTGGCGTGGGTAAATCAAGCATTACCCACATTCAGCCATGGGTTATTAGTATATTATATGGCCACATAAACTAATTGCTATTAATAGTTCTGAGTGAACATTTAGGTATTTGATTTGAAGCGTTTCAGTTTTATGAAAATGAAAATAAGCCCTCAAGGAATTAACTGTGCCAATGCTCGAGCAAAACGTTCCAGGAAGAAAAACAATCAGACACAGAAACACAGCAAGCAGCATAGACTCTAATCCTTTAATGTAATAGGTAAGTGCTTTCACACCATAAAATAGTGCTTCTTCAGACCTTACAAATAGAAGAGAAAGAAGCTGTCCTTTTATACACAAAACAATTAAATTAATTAGATTCAAACTGACCAATGAATAACAAAGACAAGCAGGAACCAATTCTCATTTAAAGAGACTCCGTGCTTTCAAAATATGTTTAACTGAAACTTTGTCATTTAACCCTGGAGGCTTATCCACCTGCATTCTTATGATCCAATGTAACTCCCTAGTCTCTGTGTAATTTTTGACATCACCACCTCGAGTATTCATATTAATAATTTCAATCACTGTAAACCTAAAAGTATGCTGATTGCCATTCTCCATGCATCTATATAGAAGCAAAAGTTACATGTTAAGCAGCCATGGGTCCCCAGAGGCTCTTCTCTACTAGTCCCATTAACTCTACTCTTATTCCTATAGCATAGTTGTCTTTTAAGTGACCTCTTAATACATCCTTAAGTTTTATTCATCCTGTCACACAGTTAAAAGTATAAATTCTATGTAAGGGTGAGTTGTTGCACAAGGAACTTAGTTTATTTGGCTTGTTGTGTATCATGCTACTGTTTCTATGTTGGAAAAACCAACAGATCATTAATGGAACGACTGAGAGAACATTATTATTGTATGAGGAATGGAGATAAATGTAGTGCATTGGCTAAGCATTACATGGAGAATGGCAATCAGCATACTTTCAGGTTTAGAGTGATTGACAGTCTTAATATAAATATTCGAGGTTGTGATGTCAAAAATTACACAGAGACTAGGGAGTTACATTGGATCATAAGAATGCAGGCGGATAAGCCTCCAGGGTTAAATGACAAAGTTTCAGTTAAACACATTTTTAAAGCACAAAGTCTCTTTAAATGAGAATTGGTTCCTGCTTGTCTTTGTTATTCATTGGTCAGTTTGAATCTAATTAATTTAATTGTTTTGTGTATAAAAGGACAGCTTCTTTCTCTTCTATTTGTATGGTCTGAAGAAGCACTATTTTATGGTGTGAAAGCACTTACCTATTACATTAAAAGATTGGATTCTATGCTGCTTGCTGTGTTTCTGTGTCTGATTGTTTTTCTTCTTGGAGTTTCAGTTTTATGTTTTATCACAGGTCAGTTCCATATGAAAGTGAAATGTGTTTTCATTTTCTTGATAATTAGTTTTTGACAAATGCAAGACAACATTTCAAGGAGTATTGAGTTCCATAATTTAGCTGCAAAACTGAGTAAAAACAATTATGAAAGTTGTTTGAATTTGTTACCTGTTAGAATTTCTGCTTCTGCTTAATTAGATTTTGTGACCATAGGGGTTTGGATGAGTTGCATCTGCTTGTTAGCCTTCTTATTGCAGGTGCCTGAAATGGTGTACCCACAATTATTCTGCAATATCCACAATTTTCATCTTGATCTCGACATAAGATCTGAATTTTTTATACTCTATAACATTGTATTTTTGACTGAAAGTGTTGAAGTGATTAAGGGCATCTAATAAAGGTTAGCAAAGATTTAACAAAACGAGGTAGTACACATGCTAATCAAAATTAGGGCAGTCATTTTCAAGTGGTTTATTCTGTTCCTGATTTCATCATTTCGGCTGTATTAGAGTTTGATCACATGAATCCTGAGTCAAAACAGCCAATCAAACAAGTTTTCACTGATAAAAAAACTATTAGTAAGGATGAGAAGTGGTGGCAATGCCCCTAATCAGAAGCATGAGACAGGGGCTAAAATGTTTTGTTTTGTATAGCTGTCTTCCTTTGCTATTAAGAGTTCATACTAAATTTTAATCTAAATATATGAAATGCTTTAATGACATGGTTGTTTAAAAGGTTGAAATTGCCAAGGGAGTTGAATTCATTCACTGCATGTAAGTTTAAGTGCTCTATCCGCATGCTTAAAAAATGCAAAGAAGCACACACTCCAAACAATTTACTAGTAGCCATTTTCATGGAGGTTGTGACTTTATCCCAGTTTTTGGCAATTTATACTGTTTCCTTTTAAAAGGTTTTGGGATTCCATTTCCTGCTGAACATGCTGAGGTGGAGGATTTATCAGTTCTGCAACTAATTTAAAAATTAATTTTGCAACAAACCATGGATAAGTTGTATTACCATAATCTGCACAAGATGGAGTACCTGAATGAATGCCTACTATGTATGTGATGTAGTGCTTCTGATGTTTAGAGAACTTAAGGAGGTACTTTTCATAGCTTAATGCATAATGCATTTAAGGAAAACTCAAAATAAAAGCTGAGCTGGAACTCAGATGTGTGTTTAGAGGAATGAAGTTTTGACTACACCACAGGTGACCTCACTTGGAAGAATGGCCCAGGCATCTATTAACGTTTGATGGGGGATAATGGGAGTATGACCATTGCTGGACTACCCATCCTGGTGGGAGATAGGAGAGAAGAGAGTTTGTCTTACCACATGGATGATGCTGTGCTGTTTAATCCATAGAGTTTGTGCCTAATGTGCCTGTACTGTCACATGCAAGTTCCACAGAAAACTGAGGGGAATTCAACATGCAAAGGCTCACTTTCCATTGAATGGCAGCTATATTAGAACTCCAAAGAGCTGTCAAGGGAGGGGAAGTGTTCTGCTGAGGGGTGGGGTAAACTACCCTGCAGGATTAGCAAGCTGGTTCACCCCTGCCACCTACCTCTCACCACAAACTGAATGGACTAACAGGGATTCCAGCAGACACAAACATGCTGTAAGGCTATCTTTTTGCCTCACCTCACCAAGGGATTTTCAGCTTATTACAATAGAATGAATGTCCCATGTAGGTGCAGGAAGAGGAGCCACAAAGCTCATTTCTGTTGTTGAGGGGACTAAAAAATAAAAGGTGTGCACCTATACATGGTGGCTTATCTATCAATCTCTATGATTAATACATGATGCACCATATAACATAACAAACTATTAGAGGGTATTGGAGCTGGGCATTGAAGTCTACAATATTTTTGCAAACTTTGCAAAACATTCCTGCATGTTTCTGATAAAGTTTATGTAATTTTCTAAACTGCCTTTGCTTATTGCTGGACATATGCTTGGCTTATTTATTATGTGAAATACAGTTCTTAGTTATGTTGCGTTTAAGTTTTGCTAGGACTTCTGACCAATGGAATTGTTTCAAGGCTTTGGAGTGATGTGATTTGTTTGGGAGATTTGGGATACATTTACGTATTTTATTATAGTGTTTTTCAAGTTTATTTAGTTGTGTTTTATGAATACTAGTTAGAACTGGTGAGGCATAAACTAAAGTTGGAAGAAGAAGTGCTTGAGCTGTTTATAGCTTTGGTTTTTAAGTTAGATTTGCTTTTATTTTGCATAATATTCCACATTTGTATTTTATTCATTATGTAATTGATGAGGTGGCGAAAAGTGAGCGTTTAGTGTATGATGACCAGTGGCATAGCTGGATCCACCAGTGCTCTTAACCAGGATCATGAACTAGCACCTCACCCCTGCTAAAAAAAGTCTGTTCCTTCAACTGGCATATGAACCAGGTAGGCAGATATATGCCCTGTCCCTAATGCCTCAGCTCATCAATGAAATAGCAAAGAAGAAAAAAAAAATCCATGATCAGGTACCTAGGAGCCAACAAGTTCTCATTTCTGCACCATGCCCCATGACTCACCTTTCTCACATTTTAGTAAAAAAAAAAATATTTTACTTTTAAGCTGTATCATACTGCTTGTCACAGTTTATACTCCACATGGATTGCTACAGCAAACAGGTTTCAGTTTACTTTTAAACTGCAACAAACTGCTTGCTGCAATGTAACAAGCAGTTGCTACAGTTTATACGCTACACAGAATACTATAGCACTCAGTATTCAGTTTTAAAAAAAAACTTTTATGTTTTACAAACTTCTTGCTCAAATGTAGTGAGCAGTTGCTGCAGTCAGTTTAGATTATACAAGGAGTGCTACAGTGCCCAGGTTTTACTAAAAATCTGAAAAAAAGAAAGAAAAAATATATTTCTATTAAACTGTAGCAAATTGCTTGCTACAATGTAGTCAGCAGTTGCTACAATTTAGACCACACAAGAAGCACTACTGTGCTCAAGTTTAATCGCAAATGCATTATCAGCTTTTTAAAAGCTGTTACTCCACTAAAGAGTTATCAAGAATCATGATGACTTGCGTCATGGCTGACCATACCCCTAACACTTTGCATCTAAGGCAGTTGACCCCTTTACACCACCCTAGCTGATGATGACTCCTAAGATTTTGGTTTAGTTAACGTGTTAAGTGGTAGCCTTATTTATGAAGGTTGTATTGAATTGCACTGTGCTGTTATACATATTTTCTGAGGTTAATAGCATATTTTAGTGTGTGGGGGGGGGTTGTCCATTTATATTAGGTGGGATTTTTATTGCTATTTTGCATACTTCTAAAAGTATTTTTTTTCCTGGAGGTCAGTGGGATTTTTTCCTGAGCATATTTTAGCTGATCATTTGCATATTATATCAGGGTGGAATTTCTTATTATGCAATACATGTTGTTGATAAATGGATGGTGCAGTGGAGCAGCAGTCTGCATTGTCACTTCATAGCAACGGGTTCTCTGGTTCAGTTCACCTTAGCTGGGTGCCTTCTGTGCAGAGTCTGCATATCCTCCCTGCGTTTATATGGATTTCCTCCCATGTTACAAAGACATGCATCTGGAGCATTTCTCCCTGGGCCTCCACTTAAAATTGTTTCATTCCAAGTCAGAACTTTCCGGTTAACAAATGTTAAATAAATAAATAAATGTTTTAAACAACAGATGTCCAAGGATAGATCATTGAGTGACTCTTATAGTAATAGGTATTAACAGTGAATAAGTGTTGTTCTATTTTTGCAGAGTGTGATCTGCAGAGAGGTAGCTTTGGAAGTAGATTAATGAAGTGGAGTGAATTATGATATATGCAAATCTGGTTAGCACTATATCATGAGATATGCTAACAAATGTTTTAGACAAATCTAAACATACTGAGGTTGTGAGTAACTTGTTGAGATTCATGCAGATGCTGTTTAGGAAGTATAGGAGTACAGTAACTATATTATGTCTAGAGTGAAATCCATACTGAGTTGTTGATGAAAATATTTTTTAATAAATAACCTTGGACTATTTTATTAATATAGCTTCTGGAATTTTGGATATAGGAGATAGAATAGCTATGAGTATGAATTTGTGAAGATGTGATCTTATCTAACATTATGCATAGGTATTATAAATGATTTCAGCCAAGTTGCTGGAATATAACATTGCTCTAATGATTAGTTTATGGGAATTCCTATTGAATATGATACAGAACTAATGGAATTTAGATGGGATATTGTCTATGGGAAGCACTGTATTCTTTAGTTTTTGTAGTAATTTTTTTATTCATTTTGTGGGGACTGATTGTAGAAAATATAATTTTCAGTTAGATCATGGTGAGTAGATGGATGTGTACCCTTTTGGTCTAATAAAATGGTTACTTTTGTATGAAATGCACATTTATTTTGCTTGATATGATGTAGTTTAAATCATGACACAAGCATTTGCTAGTGACTGTGTATCCAGCTTTATTGAGCTGTGGATGTCTTTCCAGATCTGTTCAGGGTTATTATTATTTTGATTGTATTTTAGGAAAATACTGTTTCTTTAGGTGCATATACCACAGTAGTGTTTGTCTTAGCTGGAAAGACAGACTACAGGCTCCCTCTCATAAGTCACTCTGTCTCCAGCCTTGAGTTCTCCCTTCATTTTGTTTCAAGTCCCATATACTATACATTGGACAATTTTCTCATTATTTGTCTGGTTTCTTTGTGTGCTTCTCTCTATACCACGTTTCCGTATTTTAATGTGTGCACATATGCTCCATTTGGTTGCACTGCTCTGTGTATGTCTAACTGCTCCAGTGCACTAACCTATTCCATTTTCCTTCCCTTTTCCTGTCATGATCTCCCCCGTACATAATATCTATGTAAAACATATCAACCCTATTAACACAAAGAAAAGGTGATCGGTCTTTACTGTACTTGAACACTCCTAGATGCTATTCTTCTTGTTGAAAACAATAGACATTATGAAATCAGAACATTCTAAGCAGCCATATTACTTTATTAATCACAGATGTTAGCAGCAATTCCTTTGACAGAAAACAAATAGTCAGGAAAATTACTTCACAATTCTCTCTAAAAGCTGGAAATAAGGAGTTTCTATAGCAGACAACTAATGAATCTTTAATGATCTAACTCCTTTCATAACTAATGATGTTGCTAGTCCTTATCAAAGTGTTGTTTCTTGTCAGGTCCTTTCTTTGCATAACCAGGCACCAAAATTGCGTTATCTGTTTTTGAATCTTATGTCAGATACATTCTGCATTCTGTGATAAAATGCTGCACTAGAATTATGTGTTATTGCTTACTATACTGCCGACATATTCCATGCTTCTGCTCAGCAATAATCAAGGCACAATGTTATAATACTCATTGTTAAATTTTATCTATAACGCTTCATACATTTGCATGGTCCATTTCTATATCCAAACTCACTGACTGACTGGGATATAAACAGTAATTATTTAACTTAGCTGTATATCTGTTTTTTGAATATTAATCCTCACATTTCAATATTCTTCTACTCATTTCATGTAATAAACAAATTTAATATCATCTAATTTTGCTTCAACATGAATTCTCTTCCATTTTGTGCTGCATGTATTCAGTCTCTCACCACCAGAGTAATATATTCATTCAATACAGACCTTGAGGGGATGAATTGTTCCTTTATTAATGACTATTCTTGTGTACTGCTGTAGTACAGAGATTCATCTTTTTCATTCTGAAATGCTATCCAGTGTAGGAAAAAACATTGTTATATTAATCAGTAATTGGGTACAAGTTTTGACAACAGACACAATTTTTAGTCCACACAGATTTTCCTACACAAAGACAAAGGATACCTGTTTGAGTTCAAACAGAGTTTATATGTAGACAATTTGTACACCAGAAGAATTATAGGAAAGTTAACAATAGTGTATGTGTTCCAGGAGTTTAATGACGTCTAATATACTCGCAATATTTAAGTCAACAGCTTATTCAGACACAGTGTTTAGGAAGGTGACAACCTGCCTTTTCTGTTGTGATTAAATACTTACCTAAGATGTGCTGAACTTCTCATTCTTCCTTTATCTTCCTTGAGAGATGTTCAGCTGCTCAAGTATACAAATATCACATAACTCTAGGGAGCTGTTTGTCTGCCATAATATTTACCTATTGTCCTTTATTTAGACTTCTTGGCATAAAACTATATTGTAGACCATACTGGGAGGTGCCCATCTGTCCATGCAATAAGTCAGCTCATTGCCTCTATTAGATTTCTACAGGTGTCTACCTGCGCTGAGGTGATTTGAGGCTGCAGTGAATTTACTTCCATGACCCTTCTTCTTCTTTTGCTCTTTTTGAACATCTTCCTTGCCCTCTGTTTGCTTCTTCAGCTGACATTCTATTGGGAAGGTTCACTTCACCCAGTCCTGTAAGGGAAGTGACCTGGCCTTTCATGCTCCTCCTATATATGCCATGGGTCTTGACCTCTCCTTGAATTTTTACCTCACAACTCCATATGCTTCAGACTATCTATCCCTCCCTCCTGTCTTTTGCCCCCCCCCCATCTCTGTTGACTACATGACTTGACAATCAAATTTGGATATGGAGGTTTCTGCCTGAATAGCGAAGTTTGTTCCCAAACTCCATTTCTCATGGAAACTCCAGCAATCCACCCCCCTCCAAAAAAAAGCATTAGACATCATTTGGAGTTCGATCAGACTGTATTTGTAGACAGCTCTTATGCCGTATGAATCATTATTAGTCACCTGTAATGCATTTTATAAAGTAATTTATTGACATTAGTTGCACTCACAGTATGAATTAATATTCAGTCAGACGCAGTACTTCAGGAAGTGCCTGATTGTACTTTCTCTTGTGTTTGCTTATCTGTCTGGACTGAGCACACTTGGGTAATATTCCTTCATCTTCCATTCAAGGTGCTCAGCCATTGAAGTATACATGAACTTCAAAACATTGGGGTGTTACCTTCTTTCTTGAAAATATTTGCAATACTTCCTTTATTTAGATGTCTGGGCCCCAAACCATATTAAAATCTTTATACTGGGAGGTGTCCACATGCAAGATCATTAAATGGGCCATTGTCTCTTGTCATTTCTTATGCCAAATTTGCATAAGGTCCCCTCCTTCTGTGGGTTGCCTTGGTACTTTGAAACATTTGGCTGCTCAGGTGTCAAAGACCAATGGTCCTCTAGGCAGCACTCCAAATTTGAAGGAATTATAGCCAGTTCCCCTTTTTGGTCTTTCCTTAGGTACTCATCATATTATTTCACCCACTTGTGCTCTATCTTCTTACCTGCCTACCTCCCTTTCTCATTATTCTTTTTTGTATTCATTTTTTTATCAGTTTTTAGCTCACCCTCCAACATAGCACTCTGCCTGTATAATGCTAAACATAAAAAAATATTCAGAACTGTTTTTCAAATGTGTAGGCTGAGTAAGTTCAACCCTATGTCTGTTAAATAAATTCTATCTTTTCTGTAATATACCTAGTCTTTGTCTTCAACATAGCTTACTACCCTAATGCTTTAAAAATGCCTTTCTCTTCATTTATTTGTTCATGACCTAATCCCACCTTCTCAAATGCCCTCTGGTCCCTATCATTTGCACACACCCACTTGGGGCATGGACATAAGCTCTGTCTCCCTGTGGTTAAAGATTTTATGGGACAATTATGCCAAAGTGAAGTAAGACTATTCCTGACCATTAATGTTTGACTATAAAGTTGGAAAATTTTAGTTATAATATTATCACTGTGAGTCTGACAACAGAAAATGTGCACTGGTTGGCTGTATGCCCCAACTGTATGGGGGAGCATAGGGATGCTGTCCTTGGAAAAAGCTGGTTTAAAGACTTAGTAAGCAATGCTCTCAACTGGTTATATTGATGAGCTAAGCCCTCAGCTCATGTAGCTTTGGACATGATTGGTGGATATTAAGTCTCGACCAGATAATGTTGACTGGCAGATTGGTATAATCTTCAATAAGGTGCAGACTGAATAGTTTAGTTATTTTTGGTGCCCATCTAATCTGTATTATGACATTCCTATGAGACATTCATGTTATTTGTGATACGTCTGCATTGGACTCTTAATATGGTTTGATGCAGTACAGCTTTAACCAAAAATCATTGTGGTATGTGTGCTGTCAGTACAAAGTGTAATTCCAAGTGAATATTATTGAGTGCTTGGAGGTGATAAGATTGTTCTTGCAATTAAATTTGACTGAGTCTTTTAAGGAAGAGAAATACAACACAGGCCAATGGCCTATATCTGACTTTGAAAAGTTTAATTCTTCAGACAAGAGCAGGAAGTTTGAACACTTAATATCTATTCCAATGTAGCCACATTCAAATGGTGATGATGACTGTGAGATAATAATATCAAAATTATCCTAAAGAAATGTGAGTTATCAAATTAATTAGACTGTTACTTATTACTGTAAGTTTGAAATACATAATTATAGACAGTGGGACTTTTGTAATCCTTAGGCTAGAATCCAGAAATGATTACCAAGAGTGATAAGCCTTTTAATTGGTGGTGGCTTTCACCTGCTGATAACCCTACTCCACTGATTTTCCATGAACAGGAGGATCAATGTGCAAAGTCGTCCTATTCACTGTAATACATGGTAATGAGGCAAGTCATGAAAGAGGATAATAATAATTAGCTATATCCTCACTCGTAGAAATGTCCGTGTCAACAAATGTATGCTGTTGAGTGATTCAGAGAATTGCTTGGCTGCATAAATTACCATGGTCAGCAGAAAAATGTAACACAGCCAAAAGAAGATGACAGTAATCCATTGCTTTCAATGGAAAAATCCATAGTGCAGTTAAGTTCAGAGAAGTTCAACAGAGATGTAATGGTGGGAAGGCTGTGAGTAAATGTTTGGTTGTAGCCATGGATATGTGTGTGTTTCTCTGTAGGGGGTTAAATGGAGTGAGATTACTGTGTGCGTGTGTGTGTGTGTGTGTGTGTGTGTGTGTGTGTGTGTGTGTGTGTGTGTGTGTGTGTGTGTGTCTTGGTGCATGCATGCATGGGCACACATGCATTTGTGTGCATGAATGCATGCATTTGTGTTTAAGTGAGTGGGGGGAAGTGCTTGTGCCAACACAGTGCATAGGCCACCAGAGTACAACAACACACCAAAGGGCTGTCTTCAAAATGGGTAAAAAGATGTGATTTAGAGACATGCAAATGAGCCAACAATGAGTTCTTCCTCATTGCAGCAAAAGTTGTCTCAGAGCTACATTTTCATAGAATGTGCAAACTGACTTACTGGGGGTAGACAATTTGTGAGCACTTTATCTGAATGCTAGGGAGAAGACTTAGAACACATCTTCTTATTTCCTACTCTTTGCCAAACCCAAGGAAAAGACAACCATCAGCAAAATGTCTTTTAATGAAACAAGTAAAGCAAAAGACATTTTATGGTAGAACAGCAGTCTTTCAGTATTAAGAAGGAATGTAAGTGAGGATGATGTTAAGTCAGAAAATGTGACACAAATAGCCAGTAAAGGCACTGTAATTGCATATACAACCAAGATTGTGCATGAGAATCGAGATTGTGTGCTACCCCAGTAAGCGACCATAAAATAAAATAAAAACATCATATGCGTTGCAAGGACACAACATGCAACCGCAAGGAAGAAATGAAAGACTCTCATCTGAGCTGCCAGAACAAGTTACTGGGAGTTTGTCACAAGCGTATAACCAGAAACTGTCTTAGACAACAGTAGAATATCACCTGCAATGACATTAAGTTTCATCCAGTAATATATATATATATATATATATATATATATATATATATATATATGTTCATAGGTGTGTACTAGGCTAATGGGTCTGGAGCCTTTACAAGCCTAGCCCATAGGATTACCCTGGCATCGTGCCACACAACCTTAGTTCCCATTGCCTCTATTGAGTAGATCCACTGGAGTGATCCCCAAGGTGAATTTTCTATTTCCCTTCCTCTTGAAGAGGGCCAGTAAGGTGCTCTGTTTGACATGTATGGGAAGTCTATTTCATAGCATGGGCAGTCTCTTGGTTATGAACCTGTCCCTCCAGCACGTTCTGTTGATTGTGGTAATGAGGTTTAGGTCTCTGGAGCGTGTGGTGCGAGGGACTGGGATTTTTTTAGATGTAACATTTCTAACAGAGCTGGGTCAGACATGACTTTGTAAGTCAAGCAGAGATCGCCACTAAGTAGGCAATATGAGACAGAGAATAGTTGGAGTTTTTTTTGAGTCTGTCCATATAGGACAAGTGTTTAAGGCCTAGGATCCTCTTTGTGAGGTACTTTTGTAGTCTCTCCAGTTGTTGCAGGTATCTCCTTGTGTTCTGACTGTGCTTCTCAAACATTTTGGATATATAGAGTATATTTTAGTGCATTTATTAAAACTGTATTTGCCTTAATATTGCTACAACTCAAGTTCTCTAGGTTGCACTGCATCTGAATTGTTTTAGTGTGTTTAGCTGCTATTCTGTATATATAGACTTCTCTGTATATGTAGACTAGCTACTTATTCTACTGTATTACTGCCTCTTAAATTGTTTTTCAGTTGTGCACTTACCTTGCTTCATTTAAAAAGTTTTAAATTGCTAATTTTGTAGAGTTTTAATTGCATTTACTGTTTAGGGCTATACACTCAAGTGTGTTAGCCTTTTCTGTGTTTATTTACTGTATTATTGCATTGTTTAGCCTGTTTTAACCAAAAAAAAAACAAACAAAAAAAACAAAAACATCTTGTTTACTCGTTTCCAGCCTTTCCTAGCTAGTATAGTCCAGATCCCAGGCTTTGCTTGTCTCAGGACTTTATTTTCTGTGTTCAGAGCTATCCAGACCTTGCTGTGGTAGAGGGAAGTACTACTGCTTACCTGTGGGATTGGTGAGCACTGTACTGCCTATCTCATACTAGAGGAGTAATTTCCAGCTCTGAGATCATAATTTTATTAGCCTTTTTGGGCTGATTTCTATCCTTTTCAACTTTCTGGCTTAAAAACACATGTGTTTGCACATTTTTCACATTGTGCAGCACAGCGGGGCTACGGTTAAACTATTCCAGATACCAGAAAGTCTGCTCTTCAAATTTTCCCTTAGAACTAGCTGGTTTCTCACTAGTAGCACTAAAATCTGAACCCCTGTGACTAGCACTTGCTATAGAACCTGCTGGGAAGCACTAGGAAGCCTTAAACTGATACAAGCACTCAACTCTCCTTGTCAATAAGGAGAAATTAATCGTAGGCACTAAACAGCCTATAATTGCAAAGTACCTTGCAAAGGTAAGGGAAAACAGCTCTTGTACTTTACAAAAAAGCACCTAAACAGGCATGTCCAAGTTTCAGTTTCCAGTGATTTTTCTTGTCCACCTGGTGAATCTGGGCATACTGGGGCAATCCAGCAACTGCCTCATGTACACAGACAACCCTCTCCTCCTACCACCCAACACTACAACCTGCGAGAGATACACTTACATAGCCAAACTGGAAACAAAGCTCACTCTAGCCAAGATTGTGCTAGACAGTCAAGAGGAGAAGGTTAACACCTGCACTACACCTCAACCAACACATAGCCCTTCAAAACCCACACCATCTACACCCACACATAGCAACAGTAAACCCACATATGTGGAGACCCTTAACATTAACCTGCTCAAGCAACAAGGACCTCCGAAGCTGAAACACAAACAAACACCAGTCTCAACCAAAGTGACACATAGCTCACAATACCAGTGTGCCACCCAAAACAGCCCCTACGCAAGTCAATGTACCCAACACTTTAGACATAGGTGACTCTATAGTCAGGTACACTGATTTCCCACTCACCAGGCTGAACAAGGAGAAAATTACAGTCAGCTGCCTGTTGGGTGTCAGGATCTGCCACATAACGCATGCACTCAAGTCACTCCACAACAAGTACAAATACGACTCTGTTATTGTCCATGTTGGAGTGACTTGAGACGTACCTCCCTGGACTACATGAAAAGAAACATGGAAGAGCTCTCAGATCATGTGGCCCAGGCAGGTATGGCCCTAGCCCTGAGTAACATCCTGCCTTTGCCCTGAATTATACCACAGTATAAGGACAAAATGATTGACTTCAACAATTGGCTAAGCTTCTGGTGTCATTCAAAGGGGATCCAGTATCTGTCTGCCTGGGAAGACATGATTGACAAACCATGATGCTTTGCCAGAGAAGGTCTGCACCTGTAACCCCTGGGATTCAGGTTACTGGCAAAAGCTCTTTCCACCTCTATAGTGCCTTTTTTAGACAAGGTTCAAAGGACAAAACCACCACCATGACAGATACAAGCATGCAAAATCTGTAGGTAATGCTACTCAATGCAAGAAGTCTAAACCTCAAAATGCACTCTCTCGAGGCACTCCAAAAAATGGAGGACATTGATATTTGTGCAGTAACTGAGACCTGGTTCAAGGCTCCAGAAAGCAGCCCTGCAATACCAGGTTACAACTCTTACCACACTTTTCAGCCACCAAACCAAGACCAAAACACTAAAGGTGGAGGAGTGTCCATATTCACCAATGATATTCACACCTCCAGGCTAGTTGCCCACCACAATGCATCTGAAATTCTCCAGGTGCAACTAACACTTGGTAAGACTACAGTGCAAATTGTAGCTTGCTACAGATCCCCCACCATGTCCCAAGATTCTCACTATACCTTTCTAAACATACTGGAAAATATTAAGATACAACCAAACACCTTAATACTAGGTGATTTCAACTACCCTGCCATTAACTGGGAAAACTACTCGGGTACAAGCACCTTTTCCCAACGGTTCTTGGAATTCATAAATTCCAATGCCTTGGATCAACTAATCCATTGTCCCACCAGGGGCTCCAATATCCTAGACCTAGTCAATACCAACATGTGAGATAGATGCTCCACACCAGTGGCCACCCCGTCATTGTTCAGGTCTGACCATAAGCAAATCACCCTTGACATCCACATCCCACCCCCACCCCCCCAGTAAGGAAACCTCCGTAAAAAACTTCTTCAAAGCCAACTTCATGCTACTCAAGTCAGAAGTGACAAACTTCATGACACCCATGCAGACGGGATCTGAAAGTTTGACTGCTGAATCCTACATTAAGACACTGTATGAGCACATCCACTTGTGCATGAACCGTGCCATCCCAAATAGAACCAAGACACTCTCCTCCAAAAAAAGGAAGCCAATTTGGTGGTCCCCTGCCATAAACAAACTATACAACAGAAGGAAGAAACTGTTGCAGAAAAAAGGAAAATCCCAGGATGAAAAATACTCCCGTACCAGCCTCAGTAAGAAGATGAGATCCCTCATAAAATCTTCCAAAGCTAGTTACAAAAATAAAATTGCCAAAGATTCCAAACACAACCTCAAGGCATTCTATAGTTATGCCAAGAATCTAAATGGCAATGCTCAGATATGCTCTTAGCTACAACAGAATGGCATTAAATATACTGATCCCAAGGATATTGCCAATATCCTGGCAGATCGATTTAGTGCCAACTTGACTCCCCCTCTCACCCCCTAAAGGGCCCATCTCAATACCAAAAGATTGCCAAATTCTGGTAATCACAGCTACACAGGTAGAAACCGCACTCTCCAAAGCTAAGAATACAGCATCCATGGGACCAGATGACATCCCAGACTGTGTACTACATGAACTACAAAATGAACTGGGACCTCACATAAGTGTCATTTTTAATCACAGCCTCATCTCAGGTTTTGTGCCCACTGAGTGGCACACAACTACAGTTATCCCACTCCACAAGGGGGATCCACCTTGGATCCCAGGAACTACCATCCCATCAGTCTGATGAGCCTGATCTGCAAGGGCATGGAACACATTATCATGGAACTTATAAACAAAGACATTGGCAACCTTCAAACACTGTATCCCTCCCAGTTTGGGTTTGTGAAGGTCCGATCTTGTCTCCTGAACCTGATTGACTTCTTTGAATCAGTCTCCAGAGCTGTAGATGAGGGTAAGGTGGTCCACACAGCCTATCTGGACCTCACCAAAGCCTTTGACACCATCCTCCACTCTGGAATCATAGATAAACTTATTAAGCTGGGCATAAATCCCTATGTCACTCGATGGGTTGCCAACTGGCTTACTGACAGAACCTAGACTGTAAAAGTAGCTGACTCCAAATCCAGCTCCAGACAAGTGACAAGTGAAGTACCTCAGGGTTCAGTCCTGGGATCACTCTTGTTTGGCATCTACTTCTCTGAAGTACAGGCCAACACTAAGGGACTCTGGCTAACAAAGTTCGCAGATAACTGCAAACTGGGAGCCATTATTGAATCCCCAAATGATGTAGATATTCTACAAAAGGGCCTTACAGAAACAGATGCTTGGTGCCAGTGCCATGGGCTCAAGCTTAATGCCAAGAAATGTATAGTTATTCCCTTTGGGAAAAAACACGTATTCATGAATTACCACATAGGTGGCAATACACTAAACACCAAAAGTATGATGAGAGACTTAGGGACACAGGTGGTCAGTGGTCTCACCTTTGATAGCCACATCACCACAACAGTCAGGAAATCCTTCTGTGTGGCACACCTCATCACTAAGGGTTTTTCATCCAGAAAAAAGGAGGTCATTGTCCCACTGTACTCATCCTTCATTAGACCCATTATAGAGTACAATGCCCCATTTGGTATGTACCTCACAAGACATCTGCAACAGCTGGAAAGGCAGCAGAAATACCTCACTAAAAGAATCACAGGCCTAAAGCAGATGCCCTATGCTGACCATCTAAAAATACTCCAGTTATACTCTGTGGCATATCGTCTCCTCGGAGGCGATCTTTGCTGAACATACAAGGCCATATCAAACCCTGAGCTACTGGACATGCTACACTTAAAGAAATCCCAATCCCTCAGAGCCACATGCTCCAGAGATCTAAACCTTGTCATCACAATGAACAAAGCATGCTGGAGGGATAGGTTCCTGACCCAGAGACTCCCCTTACTCTGGAATAGACTGCCCATACATGTCAAGCAGAGTACCTCCTTGGCCCTCTTCAAAAGGAACCTTGACAATTGGATGGGAGATAGGAAATTCACCTCGGGGGATCATGTCAGTCAACCTGCTAGACAGGGGTCCAGGGAAGTAAATATTGTGGGAAGAAATATCCAGGGAATTGTTATGGCTAGGCTTGTATAGACCCTAGGGTTGATAGCCTAGTACCACCCTATGAACCTATGAACCTAGTGAGGTACATGCTAAATGGGGGCATTGTACTCAGTGATTGGCCTAATGAGGGAAGAGTAGAGGGAGACAATGACCTCTTTCTTCCTGGATGCAAAACCCTTAGTAATGAGATGTGCCACATAGAAGGACTTTCTGACTACAGTGGCAATGTGTTGGTCAAAACAGAAGTTGCTGTCAACCTGTGTTCCCAGATCTCTTATAACGTCTTCTGTGTTCAGTGGACTACCATCGATGTGGTAATTCATGAGAACTGGGTTTTTCCCAAAGGGGGTGATGACACATTTTTTGGCATTGAGCTTAAAGCCATGGTTCTGACATCAGTCATTGGTCTCTGTGAGGCCTTTCTGTAGGATGTCAACATCACTTGGGGAGTTAATAATAGCTCTCAGCTAGCAACCATCTGCGAACTTAGTCAGCCAGAGTCCATTTGTCTTGGCTTGGACTTCAGAGAAGTAGATACCAAACAGGAGAGGACCTAGGACCAAACCCTGTAGCACTGTACTCTTGATTGGTCGGCAGTCTGACTTGGAGTCAGATACTTTCACACTGGGGGTTCCATCTGTGAGCCAGTTTGCAACCCACCTAGTGATATAGGGGTTGATGGCTAGCTTATTGAGTTTTCTATGATTCCTGAGTGGGAAATGGTATGAAAGGCCTTGGCCAGATCAAGGTAGGCTGAATGAACCACCTTGCCTTCATCCACAGCTCTGGTGATTGACACAATGAAGTCGACCAAGCTGAGCAGGCATGATCTACCCTTCACAAAACCAAACTGTGTGGGATCCAGAGTTTAGAGATTCCCTATATCCTTATTTATTAGGTCCATGATGATGCATTCCATAGCTTTGCATATCAGACTCATCAGGCTAATGGGGCGATAGTTCCCAGGGTCTGTAGTTACTCCTCCTTTGTGGAGAGAGATAACTGTTGCAGTGTGAAATTCAGTAGGGACAATGCCTGATGTGAGGCTGTGATTGAACAGGGCACTTAGGTGAGGTCCCAGTTCACTCTGTATTTCATGTAGAACACAGCCAGGGATATTGTCAGGTCCCATAGAATCTGTATTCTTGGCCTTGGACAGTACAGTACTTTAAACCTGTGCAGCAGTAATACTGGGTGCATGGCAATCTACTCGTGTTGTGATTGGTCTTTTGGCGGGGGAGAGAGGGTTAAAATTGGCACTGAATCTGTCGGCCAGTATATTGGCAATATCTGTTGGCTCATTATAGGAGGTACTATTGTGCAGTAGCTCAGAGCAAATCCGGGTATTACCATGGAGATTCTTTACATAACTATAGAAGGCCTTGTGGTTTTACTATCTGCTGCAATTCTGTTTTCATATCTAGATTTAGAGGATTTGATAAGGGATCTCAACTTTTTGTTGAGGCTGATAACAGAGTTTTTCCAGTCTTCGGACTTCACCTTATTCTGCATAAGTTTCCTCCTTCTGTTGTAGAGTTTGTTTATGGCAGGGGACCACCATATTGGCTTCCTTTTGGAGGAGAGCATCTTGTTTCTATTGGGTATGGCGAGATCCATGCATTTGTGTATGTGTTCGTCAGTTCATTGGTGTATGATTCGGCAGTCATGCAACTATTCTCCATTTGCATGGGTGCTGTGAAGACTTTGTCTTGGTTTAAAGTTTATTTGCTGGGTGCGAGTTTTAGTTTCTCGGAGTTAGCCATCTCTGTTTTTAGGAGCCCAAAGTTATCTTTGGAGAAGTTTTTCATGGTGGTTACCTTTGCAGGGGGTGGGGGGGTCACAATTGCGAGAGAAGGTTCGGGGACCACGAATTGTCGAATTATGGTTGATTGAACCCTTGTTGCCAAACCTTCATCTGTGCAAATACCTGTACAATGAATGCACAGTGCATTTGCACATATGAGTTTGAGTTGGTAACTAGTGATCATGGTACAATGGGGATGGGGAAAGTTACCCTTTTCCCCACTGTAGTGCAATTTCACACTGGGGATACAGGGCGGCTTAATCTCCTGCAAAATCCTCACGACATGTGATGTGTAGTGTTGGATGGCTGTGTACGAATGTCAAGAAAGGTCGAATTCGCAACAAGACATTTGTGACATTCTGACCTTTTTGACATTCTGAGTCAATGTTTTTAGTCGACATTTAAGGAAGGAATTTGTTTTGAATGTTGACTATGTGATAGTAATAATGTACATATCTATATATATATATATATATATATATATATATATATATATATATATATATATATATATATATATATATATATATATATATATATATATATATATACATATTTATATTGTCCTGTAACTCACACATTTTAACTCATATGTCATATATACAGAGGTCATTGCATTACTTTAAATAGTCTTTCCACTAAAATGATGGGTGATATTCATTTCAAACCCAGCCTTCTTAATTGCACACAGAAAATATGCCCCCAGAGAGTGGACCCAAAATTGAATAGACTCATAGACGGGCTGAGACATATGCCCCCAGAGAGTGGATCCAAAATTGAATAGACTCATAGACGGGCTGAAAGAGCAGCACAGAATGGTGGTGCCTAAAGGGGGCAGAGTTGTGTAGATCAATGGGTTTAGGTCTTAGTTGTGGTGCATGGTATCCTCTAGGCAGGAGACCACAGACTGTGTGCTGAGTAAGGGATAGTCACTCTGTGGTGTAAAAATGCCTCTAGTTGATTTGGTTACACCAACTAATTTTTCAAAAAATCTGAAGGGTATTCGCCATTGCAAAGTGGATTGATAGCCTGGTCTCTTCCAATCTTTACCAGAGACTCATGCTAACAACAGGAGTGTTCTAAGTGACTTTTTGACCAGAGTGTGCCTGGCATAAAGGCTACTAGCATTGGTCAATCATCAGCTACTGGTTGGCCAGAGTCCAATAGCATAGCTGGAGTTATGTAAGAACCAATCAACTTGTCAAAAATCAGCTAAGGATTGCTACACTGAATACAGCTTCACTGATAGGAAGAAGCTTGGAGATAAAGAATGGTAAGGTAGAGACTGACCATTCTTTGTATCCAGGGAGAAACATAAAGGACAGTGCAGCAAAATCAGGCAGTGTGGGATTTGTAGTAAGGGAGAATCTTCTGAAGACAGCAAGACATATTATCAGAGTGAGTGACAAACTCATGGAACTCATGCTTCAGTATAATGATAGGACAATATGTATAATCTTAGCCTACGTGCCCCAGTAAGGCTGTGATGATGAGAAAGAGCACATTCAAACAACAGTTGAGTGCCTACCGATAAAGTGGGATCAAATGAGTAAGTATTGATAATTGGGGACCTGAATGGTTATATAAGGACAGACAGAATAGGTTATGAGGACTGCCTGGGTTCACAAGGGTGGGGTGACAAGAACAAAGAAGTCAAGGCCATTCTAATCTTCTGTCTGGCAAATGGCATTATGGTGGACAACACATGAGTGGTCAACAAGCAACTCAGGCAACAAAGGCACTGAGGAAAAATTAGATATTGCAAAGTCATCCCAGTGTAACTGTCTTCCTCCAGTATAAACCACTGGTGGTCATAATGAGCTACAAAGATTGGCCCGATAATGCTTTAAAGTCAACAGAGACTAGGCTGAAGACCTGATGTTTGAATGCAAAATAGCAAATTAATTCAATGAAATAGCCAGCACTATACAATGAAAGAAAGGAGAGGAAATAGATGGAGTTGAAGAAGAATAGTAGCATCTCAAAATATCACGTGTAAAGACTCTAGAATGGATATGCAACCAAGACAGCTTTGGAAATAAGGCGCACATGTAAAGCTAGTGCTGAGATGTAGAAGTCCATGAAGTTAACAAAAAAAGAAAGATTGCAGGAAGAAGTGGGACATAGAAAATATGAACCAGACTTTGAAGGCATACTGCCTGGCTAACAAAGAGGCAAAGACAGAAGTTGCAATGTCGAAGAACAGGAATCAAAGAAACTCTAACAACTTTCAGAAAGAGCAGAATGAACAAAAGAATTCCATCAGGGTGCAAGGCAGAAACAGAAATGTAAAGAAGATCATCATTGGACAGTATTCAATAGGGATGACAGACATAATCTGCTCACCAGTCCAAAGGACACAAAATACAGATGGAAGGGTTACGTCCATCAGGTTTTGAATGAAGAAAACCCTACAGAAGTTATACTGCCCTATGCATGGCCCATGGTCCAAGAGGAAGAAGAACTAACCTAGATGAGGTAAGAACATCCAGAACCATAGCAAGTTTATAGGGAAACCCGTGGAATCCGACAATACTACAGTTACAGATGCAGTACCACACAAAAGGCACTTCAACATTTCAGTTGTAGCCTCAAACACAGCATCAGCATTTATTTCTGAATGCTGGCACTGCATTCCCAAACCAACAGCATCTTCTGATTAAGCCCACTAAGATCTGGCATATGGATCAGTCAACCCTTCTCCATAACTTTTCTATGACTCTGAGGACATCACTAAGGGAAATGAATTCAGAGAAAACAGCAGGTTCAGGTGACATCAAGGAAGAGATGTTCAAGATGTTTGGTGATTTATGAGAGGAATGGCTCCTGAGGGTACTCATTACACTATGCCACTTTACAAGAATAAAGCTGACATTCACAACTGTAGGCAATTAAGAGGTATCATTCTCCTGTCACTTCATAAAAATGATAGAGAGGTTGATTGATAAATTAATGCAAAGAGTAGTAGAAATAAAATGGGAGATGCACAGTTTGGATTCAGATCAGGGTGCAGCACAATCAACTCAATGTTTGCAAGGAGACAGATTGTGGATAACAAGATAGAGATGAGAAAGGAGACCAACTGGGCATTCCTGGACTTTGAAAAAGCTTATGACAAGGTCCCAAGAAAATTGATTTGGGCAGCCCTGTGATGGTTTGAAGTCCTAGAAGCACTGGTAGATTTAGGCTTTGTAGGAGTAGCCAATGCCAAACATATGAACAGTGTTTGCACTCAGAGAGGAACACCAGTTGGAGTACATTCACCCCTGAGCACACTGCTGTTCATACTTTTATTTGACTATACAAGCAAATCAGTTGGAGAGGACAAATCGACAAAGTTGCTTTATGCAGATCACATGATACAAAGAGACTATCAATAAGGACATCAGAAAACGATAGGGAGCAAGAATACAGTAGTGATGGTATGTGGGATAAAACTGAGTGCAAACAAGGTAGTTGTCATGGCAGAAGAGGGGAAATAGTGTAACTGATTAACAGCTTCAAGTATAAGAGAGGAGTAAATGAGGAGAGAAGAAGTCTGACATAGGAGGTCAAACTGGCAGCAGAGGTGCTGTAGTCAAATGGTACAGAGTGGTGGGGTAGTGTTTGACAGAAGACTACCAAAGAAGCCGAAAGGTGAAGTATACAAAGCAAAGCAAAGGTATGGCCACTGCTCCTGTGTGGTACAGACATATGGGAAGTAAAGGAACAGCAGCTGAAGAAGCCTGAGGAGATGGAGACGGAGATGAAGTGCCTGGGATTAGTGTCAGGATGTATGCTATTGGGCAGCTGAAAAAGTGCGGACATCAGAGCAGAAACCAAATTTGCCACAAATTGCAGAAAAGGTCAGGGACAACAGATTACAGTACTTTAGTTATATGTGCAGGAAATCAGAAAAGAATTTTGTGAAGAAGATATGTGAGAAACAGGAAGACAACAAGAGGAAATGTAAATATCCTGCCAAGAGACGGATTGATTGTATGATAGAACAACTGTGACAGTCACTTACTAGTACTGAATGTATCAAGAGCCTCCTTATACTCAAACTCTGTAGCTATCCCCTTAAATGCCCTCCTGCATGTTGTCAAGCTTCTTTAGGCTTCTTGAAAACCCACAGACATTCAAAACACATCTAAGAAAACAGCTGTCAACATCCTGGCCCTGTACATCTCCAGGATAAGTATAACATCTTTGAACCAAAGGAAACTCCTCTCACTCTTTTTCAGCCACTAATAACTCAGAAAGTAAAACCACTGCAGGAAGTTCAAAACGACCATAGTTTTATTAAATAGGTTCATAGGTTCATAGGTTCATACTAGGCTATCTGCCCGAGGGCATTTACAAGCCTAGCCCATCGTTTTGTGGCTTACGCCACCCCTTTAGTATGGGGAACTATACCCATTATGTTGCTGTGCCTCTGTCCAGCAGTGACACTGAGGTAATCCCTGGGGTATATCTGCGATCTCCCATCCATTGGTCAAGATTTCTCTTGAACAAGGCCAGTGAGGTGCTCTGCCTCACATGTACCGGGATTTTGTTCCACAGCATAGGGAGTCTTTGGGTGATGAATCTATCCCTCCAGCACGTCCTATTAATAGCCGTGTCGAGGTTTAAGTCTCCGCCTTGTGGCTCTGATGGATCTAGATTTTTTGAGGTGAAGCATATTCATCAAATCTGGGTTTGACATGGCCTTGTATGTTAGGCAAAGGTCACCTCTGAGCAGCCTGAATAGAGCTGGAGTTCTTTCAGTCGGGCAGCATAGGACAGATTTTTGAGACCCTTTATCCTTTTGGTGAGGAACTTTTGTGGCCTCTCCAGCTGCTGCAAGTGTCGGGTCAGATACATCCCGAATGGGGCATTGTACTCAATCATTGGTCTCATGAGAGATGAGTAAAGGGAGACTATGACCTCCCTTGATCTAGATGAGAATCCCTTCATGATAAGGTGGGCAATGTAGAAGGTCTTCCTAACTACTTTAGCTACATGGGTGTCGAATGACAGACTACTATCAACCTGGGTCCCCAGGTCCCTGATTACTTCTTCTGTGCTCAGTGGATTGCCACCTATTTGGTAGCTAGGGGTAACCTTGTTTTTCCCAAAGGGTATGACTATGCATTTTTTGGCATTTAACTTCAGGCCATGGCTCTGGCACCAGTTATCCGTTTCTGTGAGACTCTTCTGAAGGATATCTGTGTCAGATGTGTTTTCTACTATGGCGCCCAGTTTGCAGTCATCTGCAAACTTTGTCAGCCATAACCCTCCTGTGTTTGCTTGTACTGAAAAGTAGATGCCAAACAAGAGTGGGCCCAGGACTGAGCCCTGTGGGACACCACTTGTGACAGGCTTTGAGTCTGACATGGCGCCAGCAACTCTGACCCTGTGGGTTCTGTCACTCAGCCAGTTTGCAACCCATCTTGTGATGTATGGGTTAACATTTAAGCTGATGAGTTTTTCAATGATACCCGAGTGAGGTATTGTATCGAAGGCCTTAGCCAGATCGAGGTAGGCTGTATGGACTGCCTTTCCCTCGTCAATGGCTTTGGTGACTGTTTCTAAGAAGTCAACCAAGTTTAAAAGGCATGATCTGCCTTTGACAAAGCCAAACTGGGTTGGATCCAAAGTCTGCAAATTCCCTATGTCTTTATTTATGAGGTCCATTATGATCCTCTCCATGGCTTTGCAGATAAGGCTTGTCAAGCTAATGGGCCGTAATTTCCAGGGTCGGTGGAGGCACCGCCTTTGTGAAGTGGGACCACAGTTGCAGTGTGCCACTCCCTGGGTACGTATCCAGAGGTAAGACTTTGATTAAACAGCTGTCCTAGCTGTGGGTTTAATTCCTCATTGAGTTCGTGGAGCACACAGCCGGGGACACCATCAGGTCCCATGGATGCTGTGTTTTTGCTTTGGAGAGAGCAGTTCTCACTTGGGCTGGAGATGTTTGGTTGGCTTCAATTGTTTGGTATAGTTATCTCTGCTTTGGGGGGGGGAGAAGTTTGCACTGAACCTGTCAGCCAGTATGTTGGCAATGTCTGTAGGATCAGTAATCTTCACATCATTTTGAACTAGTTCTGAGCATATCTGGGAGTTTCCTCCTAGGTTTCTAACATAGCTAAAGAAGGCCTTATGATTGTCTTTTGAGTCTTTAGCTATTTTTTTCTCGAAATTTGCTTTGGATGATTTTATGAGAGCTCTTAGTTTTTTACTTATAGTGATCAAGGGTGTCTTACCTTTTAAGGATTTTGCTCTATCTTGTAGTAGCTTCCTCCTTTTATTGTAGAGTTTGTTTATGGCTGGGGTCCACCAGACTGGACGCTTGCCTTTGGTACTAAGAGTCTTTGTTTTGTTTGGGATTGCCTTATCCATGCAGTCCTGCAGGTGCTGGTAGAAGGTGTTTGTAATTGATTCAGCGGCTTGAGTACTGTTTTCCGCCAGCTCGGGGGCCTTAAAGGAGACCATACTAGTCTTTAGAAGTGTGAAGTCGGCTTTTGAGAAGTTCTTTACTGTGGTCTTTTTTATTTCAGGTGGGGGTGGGATGAGGACCTCCAGCGAGATTAGTTTGTGATCTGATCTCACCAGTGAGGGGTATACTTCCGGTGTTGAACATTGTGCTCCCATGTTCATGATGATGAGATCAAGTATGTTATCTCCTCTTGTGGGGATGGTGACTAGTTGTTCCATGGCATTTGAGTTTATGAATTCCAGGAACTTTTGGGCTAGGGTGTTTGGGCTTGAGTAGTGTTCCCAGTCTGTATTAGGGTAATTGAAGTCACCTAGTATGATGGTGTTTGGTGATACATTTATCCCCTCTAGTGTTTTCAGGAAGGCCATGTGAGGTTCCTGAGTTTGTGAGGGTGGCCTGTAACATGCTACAATTTGCAGAGCAGTCTTGCCTATGCTTAATTGCACCTGGATGGTCTCCAATGCATCGTGCATTGCCACCAGTCTTGAGGTGTGGGTGTCCTTGATGAATATGGATACCCCCCCTCCTTTCTTGGTATTGTCCGGATTTTGGGGCCGGAACGCATGATATGAGGTAAAACCTGATAGCGCTGGGGTGCTCTCAGGAGCCTTGAACCAGGTTTCTGTCACAGCACAGACATCAATGTTCTCCATACTGAGAAGGGCCTCGTGCATTTTGAGATTTAGACTTCTGGCATTGAGCAGCATTACCCTTAGTTTTTCCTTTTTGTGTTCTAGGGTGGTAGGTTTAGAATTTGAGCCTTGCCTAAAAAAGGCACTATGGAGGTGGCAAGAGCCTTTGCCAATATCTGGAATCCCAGGGGCTACAGGTGCAAGCCGAGCGTGGCTTGTCCAGCATGTCATCCCAGGCAGACAGATACTGGATCCCCTTTGAATGACACCAGTGTTTAAGCCAATTGTTAAAGCTGATCATCTTATCTCTGTATTGTGGCATCACTCTTGGTGAAGGTAGGATACTGCTCAAGGTCAGGGTCATACCTGCCTGGGCTACATAATCAGAGAGCTCCTCAATGTCTCTTTTTATGTAGTCCAAGGACAGGTCGTTTACACCAGCATGGACAATGACTGAGTCATATTTGTACTTGCTGTTGAGAGACCTGAGTGCTTATGTGGCGGATTCTAGCGCCCGACAGGCAGATTACTGTGACATTCTCCTTACTCAGTCTGGTGAGCGGGACGTCAGTGTGTCTGACTATGGAGTCACCAATGACTAGTGTGTCTGGCATTGTGTTTGGCCTTAAGGGCTGTGACTGTTTGACACTCTGACTGTGAGGTCTATGTGTTGCAGGTGTTGTGTTCTGAGGTGGTGGTTGTTTGGGTGTCTGCTTTGGTGGCCTCTGCTGTTTTGGTAGATTTTTGATCAGAGCCTCCGAGTATGTCTTTGTGTGTTTATGTGTATGATTTGAGGTTGTAATGGTGCTATGTGAGACTGGGTCTATAGTGTGTGTGGTAACCTTCTCCTCCTGACTGGTCTTGCCAGTCCTGTGTTGAGAGAGCTCAGCCTCCAGTTTGGCCGTATAGTTGCATCTCTCGCATGTATTTGTGTTTTGTGGGAGGAGGAGGGGGTTGTCTGTGTACATGAGGCAATTGTAACATTGCCTCAGTATGCAATTAAAATAGACTTAGAAAAATAAAGAAAGAGTAAGTGTAGCATGCAAATCAAAAATGCACACATGTGGTGCATGCAGATCATGTGGGTTTATTAATGATGGTCCTTATGTAGAAATCATAACATCTAACAGAAATTTACAATGTCCTGAGGTATGCGACTGTAACACGAAATTTGTGGTTTATTTGGCAACTTGTGGCTCATGCTCAGCCTTTTATGTGGGCAAGACAACAAGACGGGTGAGAGAGGATAGCAGAGCATAACAGGGACATTAAGAAACAGAAGCTGGGTGGGGGTGTGGCTTGGATGCTGAACTGATAGCTGCACTTCATTTCAGCTCTCTTACCTCAATACAATTCCTGACAGGAATTTTACAAAATAATATTTAATTTGAAGAAATTTGTATTACTAACTTATTTCTAATAACTCTGAGCATCTATAAGAAAAATTTTATTGTCAGAACTTGAATAATTCCTGTCAAATTAATTACTGGAAAATCAGCACCAGTATCAGCTTTACAGCATGAGTCATCTAAGGAATACAGCACAAGACTCTTCTCTCAAAAAGAACCTGCAGTCTCTCATTACAAATATACAGGAACTTACAATAAAAATCGACAAGATGGACAATAAAATAGATACTTTTAAAGAAAAGTGCTCACAACAACTGGAACAGCTTCAATAAATGTTTACACAGCAGAAAGGACAGATATCACTTATTGAACAGTCATTAAGTGACATTGACACTTGAGTCCAAATCGAAGAACAACAAACTGGATTTTTACTTCAACAGAACACATATTTACTAGAAAAGCTTGATGATATGGAAAATCGAACAAGAAGAAATAATATTAGAATATATGGTCTACCAGAAAATCTGAAGGGGACAATATGATAAACTTTCTTACCACCTGGATACCAGATGTAACAAAAATACCTGAAGCTCTTTCATATGGTATAGAACGGGTGCATAGATCACTAGCAGCTTCTGGAAATGCTTCTTCTCCGGGTAAGAACAAGCCAAGATCTATAATTGTGAGGCTTCTTTCTACACAAGATAAAGATCTTATATTAAGAAATGTTTGGGCAAATTCTCCCATCAAATACAATGATTCATTAATAAGATTTGACAATGATTATTCTACAAAGGTGGTTTCAAAAAGAAAATAATTTCTACCAATAATAAAAACCTTGAAGAAAAAGCAACTGAAAGTCCATCTTTTATTCCCAGCAAGACTGAGAATTTTTCTACCAAATGGAATAAAAGTCTTTGAAACAGTAGATTCAGCAATAAAATACCTTACCAACAACAACATCCTAACACATGAAGAATCTATGGACTGGACAATAAGTACACCGAAAAGAAATGCTGAAGTAAATAATTGGAAAACTGTTGAGCAAAAGAAAAAAAATACTAAAGGACAAATAATCTTACATATGTTATATTCTGTAAAAATCTAAATAATAATACTAACAACAAAAGAAAAGTTTTTACTGTCTTCAAGTTACACCGAAACGGGTACTGTTTTCAATTATACTTTAAATGTCAAAATTAGCATAAATGTAAATACATTTATCTCAAATCACATCAATATACTAAGCATAATTTAAACACTACTCTATTTTTCATTATTATCCATCTGTTATTTTCATATTCTTAATCAGAGTAATCAATGCATAATAATGTTCCCAAATAGTTATTTATTTATTTATTTGTTTGTTTATTTATTTATTTATTTTCTCTCTTTGTGTTTTGTTGTTTTTATTTTTTCTCTTCTTTTCATAAAATCTTCATTAACTTATAATACTTTAATCAGTATATGATTATATTGCTTAATAGGTATAGTAATGGCTGCTATATAACTTATTATCAGTTACATCCCTGACAGCATTACTTTTTATAAGTTAAAAGTGTCCCTGTTTGGATAAACGCTAATGCTGGGCGGAAATGTGTTCCTTTTGAAATGAAGTATTTCAGTTAGGATGTATCATAAGACTACTTTAAATAATTTTAAAAGATGTTCTGCCTTTGACCTATATGCACATACTGTTATAGTCCAGTGAAAAAATATGTTTTAAGTGATATTTTGAGGCTATAAGTCAAGTGTGTTGTGGCTCTGGACATCCGGAGTTGAAAGATGCTTGTGACTAGCTTAGATATCCTGTTGTCTTTTCTTTTGTAGAGAAATAAGGCATAGCATGTTTAAAATGCAAAGTTTGATAGTTGTGAACACTACTCCGCAAACTAGAGTGCTCGCGTGCACACTACATGAGTTTGTCACCAAGTAAGAGAAGGGAAAAGAAAAAAGAAAAAAACACATACCTTTTCCCGCTTGGTTCTCGAGACAATTTAGCAGTCACAAACATCACTAGAAACTTGAGTTACTTATTGCTTGTCGCATTTACTTGTGTACGCCATCCCCTGACTCTTTCTAATTGACGTCTAGTCAGGAAATAAGCTAGGTTCACATTTAAAGATACAGAAACCTAAATTCCTTCTCAGGAAACGTAAATAATATAAGAGGTTCATATAAATATACACAGATATATATTTTTTGAAGCACTTTCAGCTTATGGCTACTGATGTCTTCTAGCAACTTGATAGATAGGGACATATATTTGTGTGTCTTTCTGTCAGTTTAGATTTCCAGACATTTTAGCTATCCCTTACTATGTTTTATACAGCAGAGTTTAAAGAGCAGAAATTAATCATCAGCAAATAAAATCACTGCTGTTTTACAAATTCTCTAAAGAAACTAGTAAATGTCAAGCAACTGACAGGTTTATTTTAAGGAAAATTGCCATTTCCCACACTGGTGCTCCTACAAAATACTACTAATGTCCTGCTACCAAAATATGCCCTCAAGTGGATAAATGGGATGCAATAAGAAGGTTAAATGTACATTTAGCAAATCAAACATTTAAATAACAGTATAATATACTAGATAGAGAAAGTAAAAGCAATAATTATATAAACAACTATAATAAGTAACATAACAACAGTGGATTTAACCCAATGTGCCAATTATACAATATTTATATCCCATATAGCTTTGAACTTTGTCGAAGCATCTGTGTTCTACACACATATTGTATTAAATCTAATTTGAGTAGAAGAGGGAGAGGCTTAGCCCACACCCTAATTTATTACTAAGTTACCATGCATTATGAACATACATTGTGGCAGGTACTCAACGAGCTATCCATCCTTAGATGGCTCATGCTGTTCCCATTTGCTCATCTGAATAATGACTGCGGCTGTACTCTTCTTATTATATTACCTGGCTGTGGCTTCACCCTTCTTATAATATTACCTGGCTTTTTACATTATCAAGAATGATACAATACTAGTGTATGTGGGTATATCATGTTACTGTTAGTGTAAACAAAAATGCTTGACAATGCAATCGTAATTTTTAAACTTTTCTGCAGACAAATGCATTGTCTAGCAGTTGAGAGCCTGAGTGTTCCTAATCAGCAGACCTGTATTTTCATGTTCCAATATGACTACATGAAAAGATACCAATATTAGTCTGCAAGTTTAGTAAGCAGTAAATTCATTGGGGATTAATTCGAGGGGACACTTATATTATAGCTAAAGCACTTGACATTTGATAAATGTATCCTCTCAATGATGCGTTCTATCTAGTCATTAACTGTAAAACAACTTTTCTGAGAAATATTGTTGTAATGCCAGTTAATTATTTGAATTAAATATTTCTATATACAGTCATAAAGCAATTACCAGGATAAATAATACTCTTGCAGTGCATGGATCACCATAGCTATCCTCTGATGTTAGAGGAAAAACAAGCTTTTTAAACACCTGTTTGATGTAATAAAGGTGTTACCCCATAGTTTAAATACATTTTGTCTATTTACTGTAAAATGGGTTGGGAATTTTAACCTGTAACATTTTCATACATAATAGTTTAAATCTTAGCAGCTTCCATTATTTTGATATGTTCTCCAGCATACTTTTTAAATACTATAATGAAAAGCTCCGGATGTTTAATACTAAACTTTTATTCAGTCATAAGATTAAATTACTGGTGTTAAGTAAGTCACAATTATATCTCCAGCACTTATTGTCAGCAGATAAACTTGCTGGTTAAGTGTCAGTCTAAGCTGTAAGAGTTAATATGTGATATACATAGATGTTTGCTTTAAAAATGTGGTCAAGTGCACTGTAGTTTTACCTCTGTACTGTGTCAATTTTGATTATACAAAGTCCCTCTGAAAGTTGATAGAAGTGTTAACAGCAAAACACTCAATCAAGTAACAACATTATAAGTAGTCTCTTGGATAAGGGAGATGTCTAAATTTTGAACTTGTTGTCTCCAGCCATGAAAATTGTCTTTGAAAAGCTGAACAATGCAATCAGAGGAATATATTTAATGTCTACTAAAGAAATATTAATATACTTGTACATTGCATTGCATTTCAGTTTATGTTAAACATGAAATATGATGTGGTTTCAGAACTATTCATGTTTTTATTCCAATATGACTTTGCAAATACTAATTTAAACACTGGTTTCAGACTTGAGTAATCTAAAACAATTGCACAACAATGGTATTGTATTATACAGTAATGTCAGTAAATAGTTTTCAACAGATGTATGAAATATACAGTTATAGATTTTAACATGTTTATTAATACCCTAAATTATTTTGAAATGATACTACCTTAATCTAAATATTTGTACCTTTTTGAAACCTGATTAGAAATAAGTATTATTGAATTACAATAAAATGAGTAAAGAATATATGTATATATTTTAGCTGATTAGATTATCTTAATATATTATTCAATTATCTTTATTTAAAAACTAAGAGGATAAGAGAAACTGATCCAAATATTATTTGTGAGGGTAGAAAGATTGTTTGGTTAAATTCACTAACCAAACAAAGAGGTATATTACCTCATAGCGATAGGGAATGTTTTTTAAGGTTAAGAATTACAAGTTTGGAAGTTGTTTGTTTTTTTTTTATTCTGTCACTTTGGTGTCACTCAGAAACATGCAAAAATCATACAAGAAAAACTTTTTGAATTCTGTATCCAAGATGGAACTAAGAATAAACAATATTTACATACACTCATGCATAAAACAAACTCAAAACTAGGAAATGAAATGTTTATCCATAAATGTTAATGGTCTAAATAATAGTAATAAAAGGAGAAGCCTATTCAAGTACATAAACATACATAAACCACAAATAGTCTTTTTACAAGAGATACACTTATTAGATAGAGATATAAACAACTACACTTATTAGAGATATAAACAACTTAAATATTAATAATTACACAGTACTAATAAACTCTGAATACAAAACAAAAAAAGAGGAGTAGCTATACTACTTCGCAACTCAACTATAACACCTAAAATAATTATTACTCATCAAGATACATCAGGTATGTTTGGTCTAGTTTCAATACAGTTAAGTAAGAGAATCTATACGTTAGTAAATCTATATTGGATCCCAGGACTAGGATTAAAAACAGTTAAACAGCATTTTGAAGAGATAATTCATTTAACTAAGGGTAGCCTGATATTGGCAGGAGACTACAACTGTATAATGAATGAAAAAGATACAGATTCTAAATCCAAAAGAAGAAAACAACCTATCTCTAAAGCACTATCAAAATTTATAGATAGATTGTATTTAAAAGATATAAATGAATTTGCAGAACCAGACTCACTAATCTTCACATTTTATTCTCATAGATATAAAACTAACTCTAGAATTGATAGAATATATGTTGCCAATGACCTGATAACAAAAACTGACAAAGTTAAAATTATAAATTGTCCCTTATCTGATCATAATGCCATAGTCTTTGAGATAGAGCTTACACCATTTTATTCAAATCCCATTAATAGGATACCTTCCTATATCACAAAATTGACAGATTTCAAAGAATTTTATGAAGAAACAATCAAAAACTTTCTAGAAATAAATTACACAGAAGATATTTCAGAAATATATGTCTGGGCTTCATTAAAAGCAGTTACATATGGGAAGATATTATCCTGGTACATAAATAAAAGGAAGTTATGGAATAAAGATATGCTAGACTTACAAAACAAAGCAGATAAATTGAAACTGGAAATACAAAAGGGTAATGCTACTCAAGTTCAAGAACTTACACAAATCAATAAGAAGTATACAGAATTGCTACATCATCAGATTATGATTAACTTAGAAAAGATAAAAATAAACTCATACTCTACTAATTCAGCACACCTGAGATACTTAACTAATAGAACAAAAAATAATTAAATCTAAGCAAATAAAAGAAATATTTATTCCTAATACTAACAAAAGAGTTACGGAACTAAATGATATTTTAGAAGCATTCAGACTCCAATTTAACATTGATAATTCCATAAATACTCAAGATACACCTACTAAGGATATAAAAAATACTTAGAAAATAATATTCATATTAAATTAACACAAGAACAAATAGACATTATAAGCAAACCAATCAATATGACAGAATTAAAATCACAAATTAAAAAGCTCAGGACAAATAAAGCATCTGGCCCAGACAATATGCTGCCAGACATGTATAAATTAATACCCAATCAAGCCATATCCTTATTATTAAAAGTATATGATATAGCCAATAAAGATTTGAATATACCACCCTTTTGGAAATATTCATTGATACCCCCAATTATCAAACCAGATAAAGATGAGAAGCAGTGTTCCTCATATAGGCCAATATCATTACTCAATATAGACTATAAGATGTTTATGGCTATATACGCTGATAGGATCAAACACTTTCTTCCTTTCTTAATTCACAAAGATCAAATAGGTTTTATTAAAGGAAGAAATACTTCAGATAATATTAAAAGAATACTAACATTAATAGATTATAGCAAACACAAAGTCCTAGATTTAAATGTAATCTCATTAGATATTAATAAAGCTTTTGATTCGGTTAACTGGAACTTTATTTCACTAGTTTTAAAAGAATATAACTTTCCTTCTAATTTTAATAATCTTATCCAAATACTATATGAAAAATCTACTGCATATGTTAAACTGGGATCATGTAGATCAGGCCCTATAACAATCAAAAAGGGAACTAAACAAGGTTGCCCTTTATCACCATTGTTATTTGCATTACTCATAGAACCCTTTGCAAATCAAATCAGATCAAACAATAACATAAAGGGCATTTGTATTAATAAAATGTTAAACCTTAAAATCCAACTCTTTGCTGATGACATACTATTAACTCTCTCAGATGCAAATGAGTCTTTGAATGCTCTGTTTAACTCCATGAATACATTTCAAAATATTTCAGGCTTAAAATTTAATGAAAACAAAACTAAAATTATGCCCTGCAATTGTCAAAAAAATAATATAAACAAAAGATTTTCCAAATATATAGTAACAGAAAGTAAATTATTATATCTGGGAATAAATCTACTCAATGAATTAACAGATTCTCTAATATTTAACTATAATAAAATATTAGACAAAATAGAACAAACAATTGGTTACTGGAATAAATATATCTTTTCAACAGCAGACAGATTATATCTTATTAAAATAATCATATTTCCCAAAATAGTATACTTAATACAAAATTTTTCATTGCCACCTCCCAAATATATTATTCAAAGTTACAATAAACTAATTTTAAAATTTCTATGGTTTCCAAATAAACCCAGTATAGCCTTAAATAAACATTTGCCAGATTGGGAAGATGGTGAAATTAATTTACTGGATATTGATTTATATATTACCTCATCTGTTATTAAAAACATAACACTATGATTAAATAATTCATACACACCTATATGGAAACAAGCTCATGAGCAGTTTTACATAAAAATCAATTATAATCACATACAAGACAAATTAACAATAATACCATCACCCCTTATATGGATGTTAAAATATTATTTTTTAGGGAAAAGGAATAATATTAATAAATTGCCATCAAACTATATTAGCTCTACACTTTCAGTGTTCAAAACATATATAAACAAAATACCAAATATTAATTCTTTGATTTTTCTTATTTTCCCTATAGCTTTTACACCAAATATTCTAGATACATTCCAAATATCTAAAATAAATATACTTAAAGAATAAACATTACTCTTTTGGCATCAACGTATAGAGAAAGGGAAAATTCTAACAAAGGAACAGATCATTTATAATTATAATATAAATAAAGACAATTGGTTGTTTTTACAAAATCTAAGGCATTTTCTTATAAATAAAATAGAACAAATGCAACCTTCAGTTAGACATGAAGCTCCAAAACTCATTGAATACCTTATTCTTATCACAAAACAGCCTTATCAGGGTACAGGTTATTTGTCTAATATCTATAAAATTGTTAAAAAAACAAAAAACTATCATGAAAAATCATACTGGGATTATTATACTTTAATAAACAGCCATCCTCCAATTGAAGAAGAAAAAAGTAATATTCTAAAATCTTCCAAATTTTCTACATTATCAAAATACTGGCAATTATTCACTTGGAGATATCTACACAGAAGTTTCTATACACCAAATAGGTTAGCCAAAATGTATTCTATTAAAGATCAATGTTGGAGATGCCATACCAAGATAAAAACAGATTGGCAGCATGTTTTTTTATGAATGTATATGTCTCAATATGTATTGGAAATCCATTAACTATTTTTTCAGACTGTTTATAATGATAATTTTCAATTAACAAAGTCTTTAATTTTATTCAACTCTCCTATTCCAAACTGTGTACCAAAAAAAGACACTAAAATCCTATGGTCACTATAGGCAATTTCACGTAAAATCATAACTATACACTGGAAAAATGAGGCTTCGCCTACGTTCAAGGGATTTGAGACTTTAACAACAAAAGTTGCTCACATGGAAATATTAACAGTGAAGAACAGAACTAAAAGGTCTACTTCTTACTATTACTCTTGGATGAAAGTACTGGAAATACTCAAAAAGATCAAAGAAGATATATCATCTTATGTTTCTAACTTTATATAATATAGAATTTCAGTGTTATTTGCATAGACACCAATGTAAATAGTTATATAATGGTTTGAAGTTAGTAATGTTTTAGAATTGTAAATATGTTATTTATCTTTATTTCATGTAATGTTTAAGACATCTTATTTGAAATAATAAAAAAATATTTAGTGAAAAAAAAAAAAAAGAAACAGAAGCTGAGTAGTGCACTGTATATGTACAGTAATTAATGTATTAACTTCAAAAAGTTAAAATTTTTTGTGTTGGATAGAAAATTCATTGGTCGAAGAGTTGGTGACCCAGATTAAGATTTACAAATAAAAGAAACAGAATGGCAATTATGTTTGAATGCCAAGAATAAACCAGGGATTAATGATAACATTTCAATAGCATGTATTTTAAAATGTAGAGCAAAAAAATATTTAAAAGATATATTTCTACCATCACAATTACTATAGTTGTATCCTGGCTGGTAAGTTCTCAATTGTTTTATGTTTTTAAAATACGTTTTATATTATGTTATGTGGAATGTTTTATCATTGTTTTTTTAAAGAAAAATTGTTTTCAAAACAGAACAGACAGGAAATTATGTATGTACTTAATATATAGGAAGTCATTTTAGTGTTTGAATTTGACTCTGATGAGGCTTTTGCATACTGGGTGATAGCGCTAAGTCTATTTTAATTGTATTTAATAAAACTATGGTCTTTTCGACGTTCATGCAGTGGTTTTACTTTCTGAAGTATCTTTGCTTTCTTGCTCGTCTTCTACTATACCTCTGTTCTCCTCTATTCTGCTACGAACTATTAATCTGTCTTTACCCACCCTAAATTCTACCTATGACTCTCTTAACTCTTGCACCACTCACTTCATTTATATCTCATAATTAAGTCAACCTTTTGCTTTCCACCCTTTATAAATAACTCAGTACTCTGTATTGTTTAATTCTGGTGGCTGACAAAACAGCAATTACTAGAAAATGGAAATCAAGGTCTAAACCAGCTGTACTAGAAGTAGTAAATATAGTAAAAGAGATAAGAGAATTGGAAGTGGGATCTTTAAAAAGGGTAAGGTCAAATTACATAGAAAAATATGAATTATGGGAAAAATACACACATAATAATGTTTTGGAGGAGGAATGATGTTTAAGGGAAGGCAGGAATTGAATGCGCTAGGTAATATAAAATAGACATTATACAACAAGCCCCCATTAATATTCCAAAATGTGCACATTGTAAATCAGACCTATACTAATGGAAAAAGGTCAGGTTGCCCGAACTTATTCCATTAGTATAAGTCTTTTCTTACTCACTGTCTCGCTATGTTAAAGGAGTTTAACATAGCAAGACAGCTTTAAAAAAAGCAACGGAGAATCTCTGTTGCTTTTTTTTAAAGCTGTCTCGCTATGTTAAAGGAGTTTAACATAGTGAGACAGCTTTAAAAAAAGCAACGGAGAAAGCAAGATCTCCGTTGCTTTTTACAAACTGTCTTGCTATGTTAAATGGGTTTAACATAGCGAGACAGCTTTAAAAAAAGCAATGGAGATGATGCTTTAAAATATTTCCTTCTCTCTTTTATATAGTTAACACATATTTTTGCTGTCTTTTTTCTCTCCACCTTAGATCTTTGATGTGACTTACTATTTCTTTAACATAGGCTGTTTTTATAAACCCAACCTAGTTGATACTTGTATGATATTACAAATATTGTAACTGGCAGAACATTCAGTTAGGAGCTAGGTGGATGTTCTAAATAGGGTAGTAGATGACGTTTGGAAATAAGACAGGGATGCAGATATAGTTATTTTGTTATTGAAAATTATTCAACATTCTCAATGTTATGTGCATCTTTTTTCTTTCTTTCTCTTTCAATCATAGTGGATAAGTGGGTAGGCACAGGGGTAGGTTTGAAAGAGATTTGTGCTGTGATATTAATAAATGACATACATTTGCATGTCATAAAAATTACACTTGAGTCATTCAATAGTTTTCTCGATTATAGCCATCCCAATTCCAGCACAAATATTAGTTTAGCACCTCAATAAATTGTATGGACAGTATGTGGAAATTAATTTCCTGGAACGTAAGAGGGTTACATGACAAAAATAAAAGAAAATTATTGATGCATTTCCTTTTAAAATCAGAAGCAGATATCTGTTTTATTCAAGAAACACATATGGTTGAGGAGGACTGGATAAATGAAAAGAATAGGAAATGGATAAAAAAAAATTGTTTTTCTGGAGACAGCTCTAACTCTAAAGGAGTAGCAAATATTATTAAAAACTAACTACAGGCTTCTATTGTAGACCAGGAAATGGATCAGGGGGCTAGATGGTGTTACTTTACGATTATAAACCCCTAACTTAATAAGCCAACCTTATTTCTAAATGTCTACGGACCTTATGCTAGACAACAAGACTTTATCTTAAAAATCTATGATATTTTACTTAACTTTCCTAATCATTATTATATTCTGAGGGGGGGGGGTTGGAATGCGGTAATAGATCCAGGTTCTGATCGCTCCAGTAAGTCCAAGTCATACAACACACAAGCCTCCTTAGCCTTGATGGATTTAATGTCATATTTCGGACTTGGGAAAGCATATACAAACTCACAAAGTTCTCCAATTCAGGATGGTGCTGGTAAGTTGACACACACTGGTGAAGAATGGTAAATCCCGCTATGCAGCTCTGGAATAAATAAGTCCTTTCTTGTTCAAAGGTTATCCAAACAGTTGCCACGTTCAAGCATCCAAATATAAAAAGTAGACAAAAGGTAGAACTAAAACCAAACTGGACCAAGCAGGGCCAGAAGTTTATTAAAACATTAAGCAACACGGTACAAAAATACTGCTTTTTGTCCTTTCACCATACAAAGACTTCTTCAGACAAATGGTTCAACACAAGAAACCAGCCTGTGTTATAAAGGCAGTTTCAAATTCAAATTGTGCCCCTCCCCTACTACAATCCGAATGACCTCATTTCCTGATCACAAAGCATTTGTCATTTCCTCTTCCTAGTTAAAAACCCATTCAGTAATATACACAATTCACTTGCAAGAACAAGAATAAGTTAAAACATTGAAGTGAAATGCATAAAAGTACAATGGGCAAAATACAAAAAAGTAGTAAATCCCCATTTCAAGTATAATATCACTAAACAAATATGAGTATTATGAACTGTACAAATAACAAGTCCAAACATATACATTTAAGCGTTTAACCATTATGTCATTATATGATGAAGGTAAAGGAAAGGGGGGGAGGGGGGTGAGAGGGGGGGGCATGTTGCAACATAGTAATGACATAATGATGAACAACTCTGCTTTCTGTTGACTTCTAACAGAGTTTAATACTATAATGTGTGAAAACCAGTCGATCATGAAACAACAAAAAATAAAACTTAAAATAAGCATTTTGTGACAAAATATATTAAAAATAAAATGATGGAATAATAATATAAATGTCACAAATATATATTATATATATATGTTGAACATTGAAAATAGAGTGCGTATTAAAACATTATATGCTCTACCATTTCTGCATGTGACACATTAAATGTCAGAGGTAAAATAGCCTATCTATTCAATGCTTTCAATTTCAAAATACTAGAAATAGAAATAGAATTAGAAATAGAAATAGAAATAGAATATTGTTCATTAAGCCCTGGTACTGAGCAGGCTCTTGTACGAAGTTGCCACAAAAATTCTAGTCTCTCTAGAAGCAGGGACGTCGGTCCCCCTCTATCATTGTGGACACATATATATTATTATTCCATCATTTTATTTTTAATATATTTTGTCACAAAATGCTTATTTTAAGTTTTATTTTTTGTTGTTTCATGATCAACTGGTTTTCACACATTATAGTATTAAACTCTGTTAGAAGTCAACAGAAAGCAGAGTTGTTCATCATTATGTCATTACTATGTTGCAACATGTCCCCCCTTTCCCCCCCCCTCTTCCCCCACTCCCCCCCCTTTTCCTTTACCTTCATCATATAATGACATAATGGTTAAATGCTTAAATGTGTATGTTTGGACTTGTTATTTGTACAGTTCATAATACTCATATTTGTTTAGTGATATTATACTTGAAATGGGGATTTACTACTTTTTTGTATTTTGCCCATTGTACTTTTATGCATTTCACTTCAATGTTTTAACTTATTCTTGTTCTTGCAAGTGAATTGTGTATATTACTGAATGGGTTTTTAACTAGGAAGAGGAAATGACAAATGTTTTGTGATCAGGAAATGAGGTCATTCGGATTGTAGTAGGGGATGGGCACAATTTGAATTTGAAACTGCCTTTATAACACAGGCTGGTTTCTTGTGTTGAACCATTTGTCTGAAGAAGTCTTTGTATGGTGAAAGGACAAAAAGCAGTATTTTTGTACCATGTTGCTTAATGTTTTAATAAACTTCTGGCCCTGCTTGGTCCAGTTTGGTTTTAGTTCTACCTTTTGTCTACTTTTTATATTTGGATGCTTGAACGTGGCAACTGTTTGGATAACCTTTGAACAAGAAAGGACTTATTTATTCCAGAGCTGCATAGCGGGATTTATCATTCTTCACCAGTGTGTGTCAACTTACCAGCACCATCCTGAATTGGAGAATTTCATATTTCGGACTTGTCAATCCCATCTCTTTTGGTGATTATGTTCAAAACAATAACAGATACACATATTTCTCTAAATGCCACAATTCTTGGTCACCTAGACTTTTTTCTAGTTTTGGAAGGATTAATAAAATGGAAGATAAACTATCTAGTTGAACCTAGGTTCTTTTTGGACCATTCAAAGATTACATTAACAATAAATTTTGCATATAACTCACCTATTTTAGCTAGAGGTTGTCTAAATAACAATATACTACATAACTCGGAAGTGACTAAAGAAATTATTAAAGCCCTAACAGAGTTTGACACAGGCATGCATAATGCAGACATCCCATATGATATACAGTGGGCCTCATGTAAAGTGATTATTAGAGGAATACTTATACAAAAAAACACTTATTTTTAAGAAAATAAGGAAAGAAAAGGAAGACCGATTGTAATCTGAAATTAGAGAGTTAGACAAGAACTATCAAGAGAATCATACTCCAGCTTTGGAATCTCAAATGATAGAAAAACAAAGAGAATTATTTTATTCACACAATTCAATTATTCCCTTCAGGAATTAAAGTTTATACCGAAGTATTCTGAATGGATACAATCCCTCTCTAAAGCACTAGCTAGGCTAATTGAAAACAAACAGGAATCTTCTAGGATAATCCTTATATGTCATCAAGATAAAATATATAAAACAGACATACAAATTATTCAGTTATTTCCTCAGATATATTCGGACATTTATACTAGAAATGACCATCAAACCCCGATCTCAGAGATAGAAGATTACCTTGGCAGTCTTACATTTCCAAAACTAAATGAAGATCAGAAAGTGATTTTATCTGCTCCACTGAGTCAACAGGAAATAATGGATGGCATTGGTAATCTTAAATTAGGAAAGGCTCCAGGACCAGATGGTTATACTCCAGATTTTTATAAAACCATTAAATATAATCTGGCTCCCATCTTACTTAAACTATATAATTGTATCTCCCTTAATGGTGTATCGGATCTTTACATAAACAACTCACAGACCATATTTATCCCTAAAAGTAGCTTAAATAAATCGAACTTGAATAACTACAGACCAAACTCACTAATGAATGTTGACATCAAAATTTTATCATCTCTATTGGCGGAAAGACTCAAAAAGGTGATTCCCCTCTCTAATATCTCAGGAACAATCTGGCTTTGTGTGCAATAGGCATACCTGGGATAATACGTTGACATTAGAAATTATGATTAATCTTACCAAAAAAGACAAATATCCTAGATACCCGATGAGGTTAGATGCATGTAAGGCATTTGATAGGGTCAACTGGAGCTTTCTGTTTGCAGTGCTATCCCACTTTGATGTCCCCACAGAGTTTATTGATACTATCAAAATATTGTACAATAGTTCATATACACATCTAATTATTAACAAAAATTACTCAAACCCGTTAAAAATTTCTAATGGAACCAGACAAGGGTGTCCCCTCTCCCCTCTTTTGTTCAATTTATACCTGGAACCCCTTTTCTTGTTTATTATGCAAAAGACTTATCATTCAATACCTAAAGTACTACATACTAAAATAAGTCTGTCCACCTTTGCAGATGACCTGAATATATATTTTGAACATCCTAATGTAGATCTCAAGAAATTGGTCACCACTCTAAATACTTTTGCAGGTATCTCTGACTATAAAATTAACCAAAAAAATCTTATATCTTCCCTGTTAACCATACAGGGCACAGAGAAGACCACTTTCCAGACTCATCTTTAAACATGGTTTATTCCTTTAAAGGAAAACTCTGGGCTCAACAACAATTTAACTCGACTGCAAGTCTTTTTTCTTTCCCTGTAAACTCATCCCAGCCATCAGCAGTTACTAGAACATACAAAGACGTTTGTCACTTTGACATTTTTGCCTTACAGTAGCGTAGGGCAGGAAAACCCATCACCCATTTTTTGGTATTGCATGCTTTTAGGGGGAGTTGTTCTCCACCTTCCTGACATACCTTTGACACAATCAAATCAGTAGTCCACTCTCATGCTGATCCTCCCACATGGTGACATCATCATTATGTAGCCCCGCCCACTTAAAGTACTGCAAAACTTGTGGAACTCTACTCTGTTCACTGTTTCTATCCAGATTGAAAACAGCATTGGATCAAGTAATTTCTCCATCAAGACAGCAGGCAAAGTCCATCGGGAACATACAGAATTATCAACAATTGTTTCCGTAATTTGATTTCAGTATCTGGACTGCATACAACTATCTAACCACAATTCTGCCGCAAAAGTTTAAAACTTTAATTTTCTGCTTTTGTCCTCCTCTTCTGCCTTATCATTGAGCTGCAAATGTATTATTAAGAATTTCCAGGTATTGGTATCTAATGTGTTGTTACTCAAACACATGCTTTGTTGTATGCTATCAGTCTCCAACTATCCTGCTGCAGTGCCTGCATGTATGTGTATGAGTGCTTCTGTCTGCATGCATGCGAGTGATTGCATGTCTCAAAGCAGTATGTATGTCTATGTGAATTCAGAAAAGGTTGTGTCCATAAAAGCAGAATGTGTGTGTTTTTGAATGCAGAAGTTAGGGTGAATGTGTGTGCGTGAACAAGAGCTACCAGTATATGAGAGAATGTACAGTGCGTGCATGATAGCAGTGTGTATGTCTGTGTGAATGCAGAAAAGGCTGTGTATGCTTTTGTGTGAGTTACAGATGCATGAGAGAATAAATAAGGTGTGTGTGTGGGTGTTTAAGCAGAATGCCTGCATGTCTGTATGTATGAGAGACGGGTGTGTGTGTCATGCATCTGGCCAGTTACTTAGAGTGACAGCAAAATAAACATTTTTTTAGTTCTTCCCTTTAAGGACAGAGCAGGGGGATGTAGATCTAAATGTAATAAGCCAATCACTTACAATCTATCGATCGGCTTATTACTGAAGTCCGTTTTTTTTTTTTAGATTCTTCTGAAGGTTTATGGTGCTGCACAGAGCAGGGGGATGTAGATCTGGCTGTAATAAGTTGATCGCTTACAATCTATCGATCGGCTTATTACTGAAGTCCGTTTTTTTTTTTTAGATTCTTCTGAAGGTTTATGGTGCTGCACAGAGCAGGGGGATGTAGATATGGCTGTAATAAGTTGATCGCTTACAATCTATCGATCGGCTTATTACTGACATCCATTTTTTTTTTTTTGTTTTGTTTTTTTTTCAGATTCTTCTGAGTTGGTGCTGCCTTAAAAGACAAAGCAGGGGGGATGTACATCTCACTGTAATAAGCCAATCACTTACCAATGGCTTATTACTGTGAAGTCCATTTTCTTTCTCCTTTTTTTTTTTTTTAGCTGTTTTGCTGCAAACCCATATTTGCGACTAAAGTGTAGTGCTGTCTATGTGACATAGTGAATGAGTCTATATCCTGGCAATACTGAAGCTATGGGAGTGATGTGGATATTTAACAAGTGGCACTGGCAAAACACTTGTGATTATGTGCTTGTATAGTCAGAAAAAAAAACATTTTAGCACTTTAAACAGACAGCCTCATGACTTCAGCTATATCAGTTGAGTTTTAATTATTTTGAAAAGGTTACATTTAGCTTTAGATGTTTCTAGGATAAAGTAGATGGTAGGTATATATGTACAACTGCTGAAAAAAACAATTTCTAATTAAAAACATTTCTTTTATCAGTTATGTCTGCATCACATCATGCTGAATGCTTAGAGTGTGTGAATTCTTTAATTAGACAAGTCAAACAAACCACAGTGATTAGTTAGAGGAAAGAAGAATTGTACATTGTATGGGAACTGGACTATATAGGTATAAGCCCCCAATTAGTCTCTTAGGTATATATTGATGAGATGACATGTGTATGCAACATATGTTTGAAGTTATGTCAAAAACACATGAACATCTGGGAGCAGGTCTTTATATTAAGGGATGACTCTATGAGAACCACACATTAAAAGCCTCCAGTCTCAGTTCATGTTCCTCAGAAGTCCTACATTCACTAGGTCATGAAATCATGGAGTAGGGGAAAAGTGTCTAAAGAACAGCATTTAGATAGTTTAGCTTTCTTTATAAGTGTTTAATCTTGGAGTCAGCATATACTAGCAGCAGACCCCCCCCCATACACACTGGGCATACATGAGGGCATGTACCCCTGGAAAACATTATAATCTCATTTTTTTCTTTAAATGTTGTTGGGGTATATATTTAACTGGAGGATATTTTGTGCCAGACAGTTCTGATGTATGTTGTTTTGGTGGCTGTTTCTGCATGAGCTATCACTCATCAAGCTCTGAATCATTAATTTGACATAGATCTGCACGGCCTATATAGTATACTAACAAAAGGAATGCAGCATTACAAAGAATAAATTAAGGAAATTATGTAATGGCCTTGCCACTGTTTTTATCACTACTTGGGATTTTTACCCAGTCTAACCCTTTAGACCTCAAATATATTCACAATAGCAGCCTTATAATTGCAGTCTCTATTGCTAAAGCTGAGGTCTACCTGCCATTTCAGGTATGCTGTCACAGGGACCCATGTAACATTTAATGGTTTACAGGGGACATACAGTCTACATATCCCGGACAGTCCCTCCCCACCTACATAGACAGTCTGTCATGGGGATGCTACCATATCCAGATAAATATATGGATGTCACTGGAGTAAACCATTGTCAATGAACACCCACAGACTTTGCTTTGGGGCAATATTCAGACAGCAGTTCCATGTCATTCCCCAAAAATGAGAGTAGATGCAGAAAACATCAGGGCAGGTGAAGGGCTCCAAAGCTGTCATGTGTTCAGTTTCTTAACATGGAAGCCTCTTTTCTGTCTTCTTCTTTTCTAACTTTTTTTTTAATAAAGCTCATGTCAACTCATCATGATCAGGTTATCTGTCAGAGGATGCAGAAATATAGAACAAACATTCCCCTAAAAATGAATGTCCACCTCTTAATTGAAATACACAAGGTATTATAAAATAGCAAACACAAGTTAATTTAGTGCTTGTCAAAATACTTGAAACCAGTGTTTGTTAGGCATACAGTATGTGGTGATACATTTCCAAAGTGTGTGTGTGTGTGTGTGTGTGTGTGTGTGTGTGTGTGTGTGTGTGTGTGTGTGTGTGTGTGTGTGTGTGTGTGTGTAGTTATATTATATAATATTATAACATATTATTTATTGTCGTTTGTTACCCGGTAAAGCCCACTGGGTTGAAAACCCATTTTCATTAGAGGTCCGGGGAGAAAAGCTCCATTTATAGCAATTAGAAATATATAAACATGTATAAGCAATCAAAATGCATAAACTAGACTTATTACAACAACATTTATAAATAATGATAGTACATTTTTAGGAAGTAGCATAAGTTGCAAGAAGTACATAGTTAAGTTAGTTTTTAGTAGTGTACATAGGACATTTTTGTGTGACTACAGCTATGAGGAAAAGACAAATGGGTACAATATTTTAAAGAAGGAAAGGAAAAAACAAAAATAGATTTTATCAGAGATATCGACACAAAGGCCAAGGATGTGCATAAATGGAGTTTTGACAAGTATAAAAGAGGTCTAATTCACACAGAGTTAACTTGTAAATATAGGGTGTCAAATATTTTCAGGTTTTAAATATAACTTAAGGAGGTCTATGATTTTGTGAGCAGGGGCATGTCAGTTTATTAAGAGTTTATTAAGGAAGTGATTTTTTAGAGTGAGTTTGAAGTTAAGGAGTCTAATTGAGTGATAGTGGGTGGGTAGAGTGTTCCAGAGTTTAGAGATGGCATGTGAGTATAAGCTTTGTCTAGCCCTTTTATGGGCTTTGTAAATGCTTAAGAGTAGTTTGATAGTGGATCGAAGTTTTCTGGTGGGGGTGTAGAATTATAAGATTGAGTGGAGAGATGGGAACTTTTCTTTATTGTATATTACTTTATGGGCTAGTGTTAGCTGGGTGTCTTGAAGGAAGTGAGGGAATTCAAGCCATTTTAGTTCCTTAATTGCTAATTAATTGCTAGTGAATTTTGCTATTTTATAATGACATGATTGTGGTTGGTTAATAATGTGTGCAGATTAGTAAAAATGGGGGAACCATAGAGGAGGGATGGGAGCAGGAGGGTATTGGCCAGTTTTATTTTTGTGGGGGTATCCGTGTATAATTTCTGGGTGTAGTTTACCAAGTTTAAATGTTTTTTTTATAGCATTTAGAATATGTTGTTCATAGGATAGCTTGTCATTGACAGTAATATCTAATAGTTTTGTTGACTTTACTACTTCGATTTCAGTCCTATTGAGGGAATAAATCTTAAAATCATGTAGAGGTAGTTTATAAGAGAAAAGTAATAGTCTGGATTTCTTGGGATTTATTTAACCATGATTCTATGCTAGTAAAGGCCTTTTGTGTTATTTTTTTGAAGGTTGGAGGAGTTATTGGAGGAGGATATGATTGTGGAATCATCAGCATATTGGATTAGTGAGCTCTGTAGAGAGACAGAGTGAAGATCATTTATGAACACGCTAAAAAGCAAGGGTCCTAGTATAGACCTTTGTGGAACACCTGTTTTATTGATTGTGTAACTAGATTGTTTGTGTTTAATGTGTGATACTGTGTCAAATGCTTTTGACAGGTCCAGTAAGAGCACTGATGTTAATAGACCAGTGTCCAAATCCTTGTTCACAGCATCAGTAAAAGAGAATAGGACTGTTATAGCACTGTGTGCTGGATGGAATCCATGTTGGGTATGGGCAAGGAGATTGCCATCACAGAGTGATTTTAGTAACTGGTGTATACATTTCTCTAGTATTTTAGATAATGGGGGAGAGAATTATGCAATAGGGTTATAATGGATTTGTTTTAGATCTGAGGGATTTTAGACTCTGAGATAGACCTATTGAGTAGGATTCTGATAAGATAACTTATTGCTTTGGCACCAAGTTTCAAATATTCAGAGGGGAGATTGTCTGCAGATAAGGAACTTTGTCTTAGTTGGTTTAATAGTTTGAGAATTAGAGAGGTGGGCACAGGTTTTATGTTCAAAGTTTGGATTGTTGGGGTGCTGTCATTTAGATTATTGTGGAAAGTGGGGTGTGTCCTGAAGCCATTAGGAGTTGAGTTAGAGGTGTTTATCTTATTATTTGGGAATTCTTTGGTTTTGGGTGAGGTTCCTTGACAAGTGTAGCAATGCTATCCATAAAGTGGGAGTTGAAATGTGGGCTATTTGTTGGAGGTCTTTATCTGGAAACGGTGATGGGTTTTGTATTGTACCGGGGTTAAGGAGTGAAGAGACTGATTTCCAAATTTTTTTTTGGGAGGGGGTGTTTCTTGAACTCAATAATTGTTGTGAGAAGTAGTTTTTCTTATCATTTTTGACTAGTTTTTTGCTGCATTGCAAAAATGAACTTAATTTAATTTGCTAGAGTTTTGTTTTTTCTGCCATTCTTTCTAGGCTTGGTCCCTTGATCAAAGCATTTTTTAGTTGGTTTAGTAAACCAGGTAGCATGACTGTTTTTTATTCTTCTGTATTGGAGTAGGGCTCACATATTTATGATCTTAAGGAAGGTATTATTAAAGTAGTGTACTGCTTTTCCTAATGGTAAAGATTTCAGTGGAGTCCAATTATGGGTGTTTGGAGCCTTGTTGAATGTTATAAGGTTAAAATTTGTTGGGTGTTTGGCTGCTCTATATGAGTGGGGTTTTGTAACTTGCGTATGCATTCTATGTGGGAAGATAGGTAGATGGTCACTGAGAATACTGGAGAGGGTACCGGTGTTAGAATACTTTTGTGGGTCTGAAACTAGGATCAAATCTAAGGTTGATTCTGGCTGATTGTTTAGTATTCATGTGGAGGATGTGACCAGTTGTGTGAACCTATAGAGGTTAATGCAATTTTCAGGTGTTTTGGATGTTAGGTTCTACCAATTTATGTTGGTATCTCCTAGAATGATAGTTTTGCTTTCTACATTTTGGGTAGTCCATGCTAGAAATTTTTCTAGTAAAGGTATGTTATGTCCTGTTGGAATGTGGATTACTCCTATGAATACATTTTTATTAATGTTTATTTTTAATAACCCTAGTAGAACTTCCATTTTATCAAAAGTTGGATAGGTTTGGGAAATGTTGTAATGGATAAAGAGTTGCAATAAATAGGAGCTATGCCACCACCTTTTCTAATGGTTCCATATTTTCAGGGAATGTTGTAGCCATTTGGAATTATTTCATTGTCAACTATATGTGGTTTTAGTCATGTTTCTATGACAGCTACTATATCTTGGGTATGTTGCGAGAGCAAAGCATCAAATTTAGTAATTTTATTATAGATATTTCTTATGTTGATTGCTATCATAGTAAGGTTTCTGGTATTTGTGGGTGTGTATGAGAAAGGAGTGGGAGACTTGTTAGTACATGGGGAGGAGGGGAGGTTTGTATTTGGGGAGATGGAAGGGCATGGATTTTGGTGAATGTCGCTACTTTGAGATATAAGTAGGAGGTTATTAAAGTGGGTACAAAGTAGCTGCATTTACTAATGGACTTTGGTGTAGAATTGGGAGTTTTTTGTTTGGTATTGCAGGGGATACATTTGAATTTATGAGTTAATACAGTATTGTAGATGAAAAGGGATGATGAGATATTTAGGAACCTTGTTGCATAGAGTTGTGTAGTTATCGGGAGAGTGGGAGTGTTTTGAGGAAGAGAACACATCATATAATAGAAGGAAGAAGCAAAGGTTAGCATGTGTGTGTGTGTGTGTGTGTGTGTGTGTGTGTGTGTGTGTGTGTGTGTGTGTGTATGTCTATACACACACACATATACACGTATGCATCACCAAATGAAATAGTCATGGTTTTACGTCTAGGACTAGATATAATTTGTCTGAACGGTGAGCACGCCTGTTTTTTGTGAATCTTTGGGATATCAAATATTTCCCCCAACTCAGGCTCATCCACCATTAAGAATTCATACAAACTATAATAAATATATCTTTGATAGAACAAATAAAATAATTCAAAATCAATTTTCTTAAAACTATTAATAACCATTGCTTTATTAACTTTTTTGTAGAAGACAGCAAAAGACAATAACTTACAAATTTCAGATTTATATTTCACTTTTTCCATCACCACTAATCCACATCCTTTATCCACCTTTATATATCTGAGATGTTTGTAAGTCCTTAACTTATTGATTGCTTCAAGTTGAGATTTATTTAAATTATATAACTGGACTGTTGCTTTATTTCTACTTAACCTATCAAAGTCAACTTCATATGACTTGGCAAAAGCATTAAGGGTCCTATTTAAGCCAAGATTAAAAGTGCTTGGTTTACTTAAGAGCTCATCAACACTGCTATGTTTTACCTGATGGGGGGAGTATATATATATATATATATATATATATATAGAGAGAGAGAGAGAGAGAGAGAGAATGTATAGAGATATATAGATATATCAAAACCTAAGTCTAAGAAATTTGGAATAAGTAGGATGAAGAGTGAATATTTAGTACAACGCACAGTGATTAAAATGGTTGTTTCATATAAGGAACTTTGTAAACAGATTCATCCAGGTTGGAGTTTTTCTGATTATGTCAATCAAATAGTTAATAATGGTTATTAAAGTATAGGTTGTAAAAAAAAAAAAAAAAGATCTAGAATAGGAAATCACAAGACTCAATTTAGGGAATGAAAAAATAATATGGTGACCTTATAAGAAAATAAGCATGTGTAAACTGGAAAGGGTATAGTGGAGATAAACCAAGGGCATCCATGGATACAAGTCTATGTTATGAAATATTAAAATATTTTACTTTGTTCAGTGCTTCATATAGGTGTTTAAGAGAAGACCTTATTAATGGTATGTAGGACATTTAGAAACAAATTCTCCTGGGAATGCTTGGGATTATAAAAGAGCAGTAGACAACCTGTGAAGGAATTATATAGGAATGAGACATGCGCAAAATGGTTCTTTGAGTAGCTGATGCCTAGAATAGACTACTAGATTATATTAATGAAAGTAAGCATTAGTTTAGATATTTTAAGATTTGTTTGGATACTTATTATGGGGATAACTATTGTGGTATATTAGCAAGCTAGAAAGGCATCGATGTTTGTGTGTGAAATGTTTGTTTATAGACCACTAGAACACAACCCATGCAAACACAGTGAGGACATAATACTCCACAAAGAGACACCTCAACAGATAGCTAAAATGTAGAACCTCTTATTATATGGCTACCATGCTCTACTCATGGTCCTACTGTGCTGCTGTATGTGTCTATGTGTGCATGTTTATAGTTGGAATCAATGAGTACAGTTTTTCATATAGTGATTCATCAACTAATAAAGTCCATTCCTGTAATTTTTCTGACTTGTGTTGCACTAGTTCACTGGATTGTGACTTGTGGTTTGTAAAATAAATTAATATAGCTTGAAAAAAAAGAAAAAAGTCTGTGTGTGTGTGTGTGTGTGTGTGTGTGTGTGTGTGTGTGTGTGTGTGTGTGTGTGTGTGTGTGTGTGTGTGTGTGTGTGTGTGTGTGTGTGTGTGTGTGTGTGTGTGTGTGTGTGTGTGTGTGTGTGTGTGTATATATATATATATATATATATATATATATATATATACACACACATATATATATGATTATAATCACATTTGTCAAAATGCAAAAATATTGATGTAGCAGTACACATGTTGAGAACTGACGTTGGCACATACAAAGTTAAAAACAAAGAACCAAAAAAGAGAGCATTAAAAACTCCATTTGTTGGATGGCAACTTCCATCTGGGAGCTGCACCCCCCAAGTCTCCTTGCTAACTGTATCCACTAAGTCTCAGATTGCGCAATCTAGAAGAAAAGGAATATTCTCAAGCCCAGAGAAATGCACAGTCTTGCACACCTCTCTGCCATGTACTTAGACTACCAAAAGTGGTCGACTAAATAAATTTTGATGAAAACAGTGCACCCATATCTACATGGATATTGTCATGTTCAAGTAAAGCATACATCAGCCTTCTAAACACTGACAGCAAAAGGTTGAGAATGTGAACATAAACACAGTGATAAGCATGCACAAAGGAATAACCTTGACATAAGCAATCTTTAAAGAAAAAAATAATTTTTTGCCAGAGGCAAGGCCCCTGCATCCCCCACACCCCCTGCAATTTATACTAACTTAAAGATCATGCAATATTGGGGACAGTACATATTGTCCTACCCCAAAAATATACAGTCTCACACATCTGACAATCATCTGCTTAGTTAACCACATATGTTTGATTAAACAGATGTCAACTAATTACAATGTAGACCAAACACAGGCTACCCATATACATATGTTTATATATGGATGAAAAAATACAGATCTTTATAGATATATTTAATGTCACTAACTTTATTGATTTGGCAGTGTGAATGATTCTGAAGAACCATTGAGTGTTCCATTCATCAAAATTTAAAGATGTGTTCCCAAGTCTCACACCACTGTTTTGAGCTTGGAGGAGTGCTATCTGCATCATAATTAGCAGGGACTACAACTTTGGCAAAGGGGAAAATGAGGCATTTTTTGTGTTTAGTTTTAGTCTGTGACTTTGACACCAGTCATTTGTTTGCATCAGCCCCTTCTATAGTATGTTAACATCATTAGGGGACTCTAAGAATGCACTCCGTTTACAGTCATCTGCAAATTTGGTAAGACACAGGCCATCTACTTTTACCTGGACCTCAGAGAAATAGATTATAAACAGTAGAGGGCCCAGCACAGGTCTCTGTGGTACCCCACTGGTTACTGGTCTACTGGTGGAGGTGGACTTCCCAACTTTGACAGTGTGGGCTCTGTCAGTGAGGCAGTTAGCTACTCATCTAATGACATATGGGTTAATCTCCAACTGGGAGAGATTCTCAATGATCACTGAGTTGGGGATTGTGTCAAAAGCTTTGTCTAAATCTAGATATGCAGTATGTACTGCTTTGCCATCATCCAGGGCTTTAGTGACATTCTCACAGAAGTCCATCAGGTTTAATAAGCAAGATCTACCCTTGACAAAACTAAGCTGTGTCAGGTCAAGAGTTTGAAGGTTGCTTCTGTCCTTTTTGATACAATCCATGTTGACTGTATCCATGACTTTGCAGATAAGGCTGGTTAGGCTTTTGGTTTAATAGTTCTCAGGGTCAGTTGATGGACCCCATCTGTGCAATGGGATTACTGTCGCTGTTCTCCACTCTGCTGGACCAAAGCCAGTGCTCAGCCTATGGTTAAAGAGAGTGCCAAGTGGTTCTGCTAGATCTTGTTTTAGATTTAGTAAGCAGCCTGGGATGTTATTTGGTCACACAGAGGCTTTGTTTTTGGCTGTGGACAGCACTTGTGTGACCTGGTCTTTGGAGATACTCAGTAGGGGACTGCTGTCAGCAATACTTTGGGATATAGCTGGTGGGATAGGGGCAGGAGGTGCATTTTTTGCCAATTCTTTCAGCTAGCAGGTTGGCAGTTTCCTCAGGTTCAATGTGATTGGTACCATCCACTACAAGTTTGACACACAGCTGGACATTCCCTTTTAGGTTTCAGAGAAAGCTATAGAAGACATTATGATTGTCTTTAGCTAAGTCTCATAACTAGCCTTAGAAGACTTTACAAGATATCTGACTTGTTTTTTCAAACTGTGGAGGGTATTCTTCCTCTGATTAAGTTTCTATGTGCTTTTAGATGTCAGTTTCATTTTTTTTGTTCTATAACTTATTTATACTTACCGTCCACCGGGGTGGCTTATTTTTTTTTTTTTTTTTGAGGACCTGGTTTTGGTCCTGTCAAACATGGCCGAGTTAGTACATTTGTTTAAGTGGCTATATAGGGCATTTCTGTACTCCTCTGCATAGGAGTCATCATTGGCTCTCTTGCAGGGGCTTTAAAACTTTTTATACCTTCACTTAGCTGGTTATAGTTTGTTTTGGAGACATTTTTTTCAAATTTTTTTTTTTTTTTTTTTTTTTTTGCTCCTGTGGAGGTGTCAGGTCTGAGCTTTACTTTAAATGAGATAGATTTATGGTATAACTTTACCAGGGAGGTCAACACACAGGGTTAGTGCAATGAACCCCCATGTTGGTGAGCAGTAGGTCTAGGATATCTGTGCCCCATGTGGGGGTGCAAATCAAGTGTTCCAGGGTATTTGAATTAACAAAGTACAGGAACTCCCAGAGCAATCATGTTTGTGCTAATGTAAGTCACCCAGTTGATGGAAGATTAGTTGAAATCTCCCATGACCAAGGTGTTTGGGTATATACTGAGTAACTTAAGCAAGTCCAGGCAGAATGCATGCTTCTCCTGGTTCATGGTGAGAGACCTGTAGCTAGCGATGATGTGGTAGGGTATTTTACATATAATTATTTGGACATGGAGTAGCTCAAGGGAGTTGTACTGTTTTGCCAGTCTCTAGATGTATTTGGATTTAACGAAGATGATTACACCTTCACCTTTGGTTCTTTCATGCTTGTTTTGGGGACTGAACTTGTGAAAGACTTTGTAGCCTTATATGGCCAGGGTGCTCTCTCTGTGGCCTTGAACCAAGTCTCAGTGACTGCAGAGAGATCAGCATCTTCCCAAGTGAGGAGTGCTTCCAGGGAGTGCAGTTTATTGTTTAGTCTAGTACAGAGGTCTGCAACCTGTGGCTCTGGAGGCGCATGTGGTTCTTCCACCCCTCTGCAGTGGCTCTCTGTAGCTTTGAAAAATAATGGCCACTCTACCACAAAACACACACACACAGAGTGATCAAGCAATTGACTTTAAATATTGCTTTTATTAACTTACAAACTTGCAAGAATAACACGATTTCTATTTCCATGCATTCCACACACACTGAGAGCAATCGAGTGATCCCCTGGCAGCAGCATCTCCTGAAAGTTTTCTGTACTTTTCATACCTTTGTCTTACCACAAGAAATCTGGACAGAGCCACAAATAAAGGGGAACAAAGGAACAAAAATAGGGACTGACTTTAAATATTGCTGTTATAAACGTAGAAACATGCTAGAATAACATGGTTTCTGTTAACATGCATTTTACAGACACACACACACACACACACACACACACACACACACACACACACACACACACACACACACACACACACACACACACACACACACACACTCACTTCTCATCTGTGCAGATTTTCGCAGAATGTCCTGACTTTTAGCTCATACTTTTGGTCTGTTTCTCATAAAAGTGTGGTTTTCTAGGAAATCATTGAGGGCTAAAGTCAAAAAAATACAGATGTTTGACTTTCAGACTTCATACCCTTCAGAAAATTCAACCTAATGCAAAATCTGTTATTCTATCAACTTTCTAAGTTTGTAAGAGCGATATTTAAAACATGTCCATTTTTTTGGGCCTCAGTGCCCCATCATTTATGACTTTGTCCAGATTTCTTGTTCTAAGAGGTCGACAGATATGACACACACACACACACACACACACACACACACACACATACACACATGCACACACATGCACACACACACGCACACACACACACACACACACACACACACACACACACACACACACACACACACACACACACACACACACACACACACACACCCACACACACACAGCGATCGAGCAATCCCAAGAAAGGAACAAAAATATGGACGGATTTTAAATATTGCTCTTATAAACTTAGTTCTTTTATATTTAGTACAGTAACTGTATATAAAACTTTATATGCTGTGTTATCTTCATTTTAGGGATGAAATAGGTTTTGTGGCTCCTGATGAATTTTATTTGGTGGGAGAGGGAGCCAAAAATGACTCTTTCGATAGTGAAGGTTGCAGACCCCTGGTCTAGTAGTATTAAGCAGCAAGACCTTGAGTTTGTCTCTAGTGAATTTTTTTTATGTTGGAAGTTTTGATTTTGACATTGCCTAAAAAAAGGTACTATGGAAGAGGCATGCATCTTTACCAGTGTCCGAAAGCCTTGAGGAGACACCTCTCACATACCATATCAGTTTGCTTGAGAATTAACTGGTTGTCAGTAAATGAGACAATTTCTACATTGCCTCAGGATGCCCATATCCACCAAGCTGGTCGAGGTAGTAGGAAAGTTCATACACATGGCAACAGACCCTTTTTTATTGATTAGACAGTTGGAGACATTTTATTTGATTTGTTGAGTGTTGTTGTTGTGTCTTTCGGCTTTTCCCGGTTAGGGGTCGCCACAGCGGAACTCCGGTCCGCTAATGATTGGTAGTTGATTTTTACATGCCGAGTTACCAGCCCTGACGCACAACCTTCAACGAAGGTACGCCCATTCATGCATGTCTCCATGCAGAAGACGCTCTAGCTGAGAATTGAACCGGACAGCGTCTTTACTGTGAGGCGACAATGCTACCGCAGCACCACCACGTACTAATTTTTAATCATAAACAGTTTTGGCAAAAGGCTGTATTAAACATGATTTTTTGGTCTGTAACCAGTTGGGGCCTTAAAAAAAGGAGAAAAAGTGGCCCAGTCTTCTAATATAGTAAACAGCTGCATATGAGTTAGCACAATCTGCATGTGTATGTATGTGCCATGTCTTTCAACATTTACTGTGTGGTTAGAGACAAAGAAAAAATAATTAGGGAAAGGGTACTCTTAGTGGATGGTATTCACTCAAAATAATTTCCAAATTTAGGAGGGATGGAACAAAAGTTTGAGAACAAATTAGATATGTCCAATTTTGTCCAAGCAAAGTTTTTTTAAATCCCTGGAGACATCTTGGCTTACTCACAGTAGCTGCCAATTCCCTTCAACTCGTGGTATATCTCATTGTAAGTGTTGGAGCTTTATTTTTTACATCGCAGCTAAGGTCTCTACCAACTCAATTGTTCTATTGCTTTGTTATTCTCAGCATGGCTACTGTTGCAGAACTGGTTTCCTATTTATAAAAGTTGTAGACAAAGTGTTACAATGTATCATTTTCCAATCTGACTTGGTGCTTAGTGTGCTTAGTGCTGCTAGCACCTACAGATGCTATAGTATCAAACTGGGTTGCTACTCCTCATCACTTTTGTTTAGTAAATACCTTTTAGTTAAAATAGATGCTAAGCAGTGTGACTGTGTGTACTGTGATTCAGTTTGAAGAAAAGCAATAAGTTAAATACAAAACACCATATTACAGCTAAAGAGTCCTGTTTTGTTGCCAAGTCAGAGCAATCCTTAGTTGTTTTAACTGCTGTACCATGAGAAATATTATAGCAATGTAGATATGTAAATGTCTGTGTTGCAATATTTAAGTACCATTGTATACAATTGTTGATAGTTTACTACTGCTATAGCTGTGATAGAACTGTCTCTTTAAATTCATGGGCTACCTAAATTATCTGGTATATATCGTTAAGTAAGGTGTTTATTTTTTATGTCAAGGGCTTCATATGCGAATGCATAACAGTTGCCTGAACCTTTTTTACTAAACACTTTGTACCTGTGCAAATAGTGTAACGTGCTGCTAGTCTAAAACCCAATACCCTTCCTGCCTGGGTGATAATTTATTATTTCAGTTACTTTTTACAGCACTTCTCTCTCATTCCCCTTTCAGAGACCTTAACGTAATAATTCTTTTTGTCTCCATCTTTTCATTTAGTGACCACTGTCCCTGCGAATGGGTTCTCTCTCAGTCCCCCACTTGCTGAATCCTTGGCCATTGGCCGCATCTGCAGTGAAGAAACCAGCCACAAGGACTCTAGGGCTTTACAAAGAAAATAAATTACTGTAGGTGTCTAGCTACGTTTCCCTCTTAACCTGCTACTGTAGAAAGTACCTGGTCTAAAGCAAAAATAACTGTCTCTACCCAAGGCTAGGGACAGCAGCTGCTCCTCCACCCCCATCAGCTGTAAATACATTCCCCAGTTAACTTTTTCTTTTTAATTATAAGTAAACCAAGATAAAGCACTAGGCGAAAAAAGGTAACCCAGTAGATACGCTGGAATTGCCCACTTGTAAAATAGAGGCAAAAAGCTACTTAAACTGACACTTGTTGCATGCTTCAAACTAGGTATCTACCCAAAAAGGACACAGCTGAAATCAGGTCTATAGATTGTTTTGTCCCTACTTGATTCTAATAACTCCTAACAAGATGGCTATTTAGACACTTACCCTGCAATCTTTAGCCTTGGGGGGTTGTATATGATTCCCAGTCAATAGTAGGGTAATTACATTTGCCCATACTTATCATATTAGTGTGGATGGTGAGTGTTTCCAGTAAGTTCATATATATGTTAAGGGTTTCCTTGCTCTTAGAGGAAGTGGTATTGGGGTTTGCCTATAGTGATTTGAATGTGGATAAGTTATAAGCCTTGAGGTGTATTTATTTTTGATGTAAATCAAGGCAGCTCATACTTTAGTCCCTAATGGTGTAGTCTCTGGTCTAAATGTGTAGAAGGTATTATAAATTTGCACTGTTGGTGCACTCTACACAGCTTTAAGCCATATCTCAGTGACCGCAAAGATGTCAGCATTCTCTAGGATAAAAAAAGCTTCTAGGGGTGAGGTTTCTGTTTAGACTCCTAGCATTGAGCACTAAGACCTTTACATTTTCTTGGTTTTGATTTTTATTTCACAAGTATGTTGATTTTCACAATACCTAAAAAAAGCACTATGCGAGGACAACAATTTTTAGCTAATATTTGAAAGCCTAGAAGGGAGAGGTGAAGACCATTCCTGGCAAAGCAGCATGGTCTGTTAACCAGATCTTTTAATGTTGACAAATATTGCATCCCCTTAGAATGATAATAAAAGCTAAGACAATTATTAAAGTCAGTCATCTTTTCTTCATATTGTGGCATCATCCTTGGAGACGGTAAAATGCTGCTTAATGCTAGGCTCATACCAGATTGAGACAGATATTTTGAGAGCTCCATGATGTCCCTCTTCATATAGTCTAGGGAGGTACATCTCAGGTCATTTACACCCACGTGGACTATGACTGAGTCATACACATACTTGTGGTCCACTGATCTGAGTACATTTGTTATGTGGTGGATCCTGGCCCCTGATAAGCAACTGACACTGACTTTCTCCTTACTCAGCCCAGTGAGAGGGACATCAGTGTATCTCACAAAGGGGTCTCCAATGACTAGAATTTTGGATTCTGTGGTGGCTTGCCTTATGGGGTTAGAAGTAGAGGCTCCCTGAAATGTAGTTGTAAGGGTTGATGTGGGTGTTGTTTTGAAAGAGTGCATTCAGGGTTGCTGAGGGAGTTTGTTTTCTGTACTTCACCTGGGAGGTCTTTGGGGTTTAGGCAGGTTACATTTAAATGCCTCTGCATATGTGGGTCTATGTGTCTACTTTAAATTGTGTGTGCGACTGGTGCAGTGTATGTACTACTGACAGCCTTATCATAGGGGATTACTAGGCTGTCGACTCATAGGTAGTTTTAAACCTAGCCATTTCATCCCAATGTAAAACCATAGAAATGCTAGTCAATACCCAAGATTACATTTAGTGACGACTGCCCATGTCCAGGAGGGTTGTGGGTGCTATCCCTGGTAAGAATTTATGGTGCCCCATCCACTCGTCCAGGTTCCTCTTGAACACTGTCATAGAGGTGCTCTGTTTCACATGAATTGGTAACTTGTTCCAAGGATGAGGCAGTCACTGGGAGATAAATCTGTACCTGCAACATGTCCTATTTAAGTCGCAGGTCATATTTAGGTCCCTGGAATAGTTAGCCCTAGTCCCATTTGATTTATGGATATGCAGCAAGTTCATTAGGTGTGGGTCTTGAGTTGCTCTGCAGACCAGGCATAAGTCTACCCTAAGACGTCTAGGCAATACGGAATATAGTGACAGGCACTTTAGTCGGTCTGTGTAAGGCACATGCTGGAGCTCCATGATCTTCTTTATTAGAAACCTCTGAGGTCTCTCTAATTGATGCAGGTGCTTAGTATGGTTCATGTCAAATGGGGAATTATACTCAGGTAGGGGCTGGATAAGTGCTGAGTACAGGGCTTTATAACTTCGTTTGCTCTTGAGGCAATGCCTTTACTAATCAAGTGTACTATATAGAAAGCTTTCCTTACTACAGTAGACACATGGTTAAAGATTTTATATCCTTTGGAAAAATGCATGCTAAGTCAAATCCTGTTATTCTAGCAACTTTCTAAGTTAATAGGAGAAATATTTAAAATATGTACCTATTTTTGGGCCTTTGGCCCCCCATTCTGTCAGGCTTTCTCCAGATTTTTGTCACTAAGAAGTTGAGAGGTATGATGTGTGTGTGTGTCTGTGTATATATAAACAAAAAAAAAAAAAATATATATATATATATATATATATATATATGTGTGTGTGTGTGTGTGTGTGTGTGTGTGTGTGTGTGTGTGTGTGTGTGTGTGATCCGTACTGATCCCCGACGGCACTTTCTGCCGAAGCAGAAATCAATGAACATACTTAACAGAAAGTGCTGTTCACAGAAGCAGCACTTTCGGATAAGTATGCTTGTTGTGCTGGTTGCACTACGGTGCGGATAAGGGAAAATTCCTTTTTTCCCCACTGTAGTGTGACCTCAGAGTGAGAATATTGAAGTGGGGGGGTGTGGGGAGCACAACACCCCACATGGGGGGGTGCAGGAGAGCTTGCCCCCTGCATAAAAGTAGATTTATTGCTTTTTTTTTTTTTTTGTAACACACTTTAATGAAAGTGCTTTCATTAAAGTGTGTTCAGTTATTGTGGATTTGGGATGCTGAAGATTTGTTCAACAGTCCTAGATCCATATATATATATATATATATATATATATATATATATATATATATATATTTATACACACACACACACACACACACACACACACACACACACACATACATGGGTCTACTTCGATCCACTGAAATTACATTTCTACAAAATGAGTTTTGCAACTCCGTTTTCACGAAAGTGCATTTATCTGAAAATGCACTTTCTCAAAGAAATTCTGAAATGAACACAAGCGAGGTTGTTGCGCTGCTAATAGTAAAACCATGAATGTAAATCCACTACAAAAAATAAGCGCACATAGTTGATGCACAGATTTACAACATAGTGCTTATCTACCTCTATAGAACAAACTAACTGTGCATGTTAAAGAGTGTGACAAACACTCTGCCTTTAAAAAGGATAACTGGTTGGGCGTTTATAAATTGACTCCCTGGCACGACTGGCCTGGCCCTTCTTTAAAAGGGTGGAAAGGCTTAAGGGTGGGTAATGGCAAAGGGGAAATGTCCTTGCAGCTGAATTGATTTGCAACTCCTGTGAGCATAGGACATATGACTAAGTCACATCCTTGTATAGAAGCAGAGTTAGTGGGAATAACATGCTTAGGCCTTCTTTCCTGATGACTCTTGGGTGGCCTGCATGGACTTGCAGTATGTGGGAGTGGAGAAGGAGGATGCGCTGTCTTGTCTGCACTAAAGGCTGTGATCTTTTGCAAAAAACTTAGACAAAATGCATTTGCCTGGTATTTTTAGACAGTATGTGCACTAGTGAGTGCATTTAATAACTATAACATGTTTACATGACTACAACAAAAAAGGTATATCACTCAAATTGCTGTAATGTAGTTTTTGCTTTTTCTGTTTCAGGCCATCTTAAGATGCCAGTGTCTGTAAGCTTAACCCTTAAACATACATGTATAGGTTTCAGTTCTTGCAGGGGGAGCACACCATTAAAATGAATGTGCTTCATCTCATGACAACCTCTGTTTCTCAACTGTCCTCTTGGGCAACTGATATTTGTGGTTCCCCTGATTTTCATAGTTTCATAGTTTCATAGTATAGTACTAGGCTATCTGCCCTAGGGCATTTATAAGCCTAGCCAAAGTGTATGTCGCTTTCGCCACCCCATGTAATGATACAAAAGTGTATGATTTAAATTAAATTTAGTTTACTGTGCCTCTATCTAGCAATGACACAGAGATGACCCCCGGGTTAAATCTACAATCACCCATCCATTCGTCCAGATTTCTCTTGAAGAGAGTCAGTGAGGGGCTCTGCCTAACATGGACAGGTATCCTGTTCCAGAGTGCGGGAAGCCTCTGGGTTAGGAATCTGTCCCTCCAGCATGTCCTATTCATATTTGTGCTGAGGTTTAGATCTTTAGCTCTCGTGGCTCTGATGGATTTGGATTTTTTGAGGTGGAGCATGTCCATTAATTCTGAATTGGACATGGCCTTGTACATAAGGCACAGATCACCTCTGAGCAGGTGGTATGCTACTGAATAGAGCTGGAGCTTTTTCAGTCTGACAGCATATGACATATGCTGGAGACCCTTGATCCTCTTGGTAAGGTACTTTTGGCGTCTCTCCAGCTGCTACAGGTGCTGGGTGAGGTACATACCAAATGGGGCATTGTACTCAATCATAGGCCTGATAAGGGAAGAATATAAGGGTACAATGACATCCTTTGATCTGGATGTGAATCCCTTCATGATAAGGTGGGCAAGGTAGAAGGTCTTTCTAACCACTTTGGTGACGTGGGTGTCAAATGAGGGGTCACTGTCAACTTGGGTCCCCAGGTCTCTGATTACTTTTTCCGTACTTAATGGATTACCACCTATGTGGTAATTTGTGGGTACTTTGTTTTTTCCAAAGGGTTTGACTATACATTTTTTGGCATTTAGTTTAAGGCCATGACTCTGGCACCAGTCGTCTGTTTCTGTGAGGCGCTTCTGGAGGATGCACGTGTCAGCTGGTGTGTCGACTATGGTGCCTAGTTTGCAGTCGTCGGTGAAATTTGTCAGCCACAACCCCCCTATGTTTGCCTGCACATCTGAGAAGTAAATACCGAACAAGAGGGGTCCCAAGACAGAGCCCTGTGGGACTCCACTTGTGACTGGTTTAGAGTCTGACATAGCTCCAGCTATTCTGACTTTGTGGGTTCTGTCCTTTAGCCAATTTGCAACCCATCTTGTGACAAACGGATTTACATTTAAGCTGTTGAGCTTGTCTATGATGCCTGAATGGGGTATTGTGTTGAAGGCTTTTGCCAGATCCAGGTAGGCTGTATGAACTGCTTTGCCTTCATCGATGGCTCTAGTGACTGTTTCAAAAAAGTCCACCAGGTTTAAAAAACAGGATCTGCCTTTTACAAAGCCGAACTGGGTAGGGTCAATTGTCTGTAGGTCCCCGATGTCTTTGTTTATGAGTTCCATAATGATCCTTTCCATAGCTTTGCAGACCAGGCTGGTCAAGCTTATGGGGTGGTAGTTTCCAGGGTCTGTAGTGGTGCCACCTTTGTGGAGTGGGACCACTGTAGCTGTACGTCAGTGTTCAGGGATGTATCCTGTAGCAAGGCTAAGATTAAACAGCGTTCTTATGTGCGGGTTTAGCTCCTCTAGGAGTTCACGTAGCACGCAACCCGGGACACCGTCAGGTCCCATGGATGCTGCATTTTTAGCTTTGCTGGGGGCAGCTCTCACCTGGACATCTGAGATTTCAGGGAGGTTGCATTCAGCTGAGATATTTATTTCGTCTTTTGGGGGAGAGGGAGGGGAGAAATTTGCACTGAACCTGTCTGCCAGTATGTTGGCAATATCTGTGGGTTCAGTGTATTTTTTGCCATTATGAACTAACTCTGCACATATCTGAGGGTTTCCGCCCAGGTTTCTAACATAACTGAATGCCTTATGATTATCTTTAGTGTCCTTAGTGATTTTTCTCTCGAAGTTGGCCTTTGATGATTTTATTAGCGAACGTAGTTTTTTGCTAGTGCTGATCAGGGATGCCTTCCCTTTATGGGATTTTGCTCTGTCTTGCAGTAGCTTCCTTCTCTTGTTATAAAGTTTGTTTATGGCTGGGGTCCACCAGATAGGATGCCTGCCTTTGGTGGAAAGGGTCTTGGTTTTATTTGGGATTGCATGATCCATGCATTCTTGAAGATGCCCGTAGAAAGCATTTGTGAAGGATTCAGCAGTGTGGGATATGGTTTCCACTGGTCCAGGGGGCTTGAAGGATACCATTTCAGTCCTAAGTAGTGTAAAGTCCACTTTTGAGAAGTTTCTCACTGTGGTCTTTTGGGCTGGGGGTGGAGGTGGGATATGAATATCTAGGGTTATTAGTTTATGGTCTGATCTCACTAGTGAGGGGTATACTTCCAGTGTTGAGCATTTTGTCCCCATGTTTGTGATGATCAGGCCAAGTATATTATTTCCCCTTGTGGGGGAGATGACTAGTTGTTCCATCGCATTTGAGTTGATGAATTCCAGGAACCTTTGGGCTAGGGTGTTGGGGCTTGAGTAATGCACCCAGTCTATGTTTGGGTAGTTGAAGTCTCCCAATATGATGGTATTTGGTGAGACATTCATATCCTCCAGTGTCTTCAGGAAGGCTGAATGGAGTTCCTGAGATTGTGAGGGTGGTCTGTAGCATGCTACAAGTTGTATAGCAGTTTTGCCTACGGTTAGTTGCACATGGATGGTCTCCAATGCTTCGTGCATTGCCACTAACCTGGAGGTGTGGGTGTCTTTAATGAATATGGACACTTCCCCTCCTTTTGTGGTTCGGCCCAGGTTTTGGGGCCGAAATGCATGATACGAGGTATAACCTTGTAGGGCTGGGGTGCTCTCAGGAGCCTTGAACCAGGTTTCAGTTACTGCCCAGACATCAATGCTCTCCACACTGAGGAGTGCTTTGAGAGCCTGCATCTTGAGATTTAGACTTCTGGCATTGAGCAGCATTACCCTTAGTTTTTTTTTTATTGTTTTCTAAGGTGGTGGGTTTGTCTTTTGAGCCTTGCCTAAAAAAGGCACTATGGGGTGGCAAGAGCCTTAGCCAATATCCAAAAGCCCAGTGGTGACAGGTGCAAGCCATCCCTTGTGAAGCAGCATGGCTTGTCCAGCATATCATCCCAAGCAGACAGACATTGGATTCCCCTAGAATGACACCAGTAATTGAGCCAATTATTAAAGCTGATCATCTTGTCTTTGTATTGTGGTATCATTCTTGGTGAGGGCAAGATGCTGCTCAGGGTCAGGGTCATACCGGCCTGGGCTACATAATCAGAGAGCTCCTCTATGTCTCTTTTCATGTAGTCCAAAGAGGTACGTCTCAGGTCATTCACGCCGGCATGGACAATGACGGAGTCATATTTGTACTTGCTTTGGAGTGACCTGAATGCTTGTGTTATGTGGCAGATCCTAGCTCCCAACAGGCAGCTCACCGTTACCCTCTCTTTGTTCAGCCTGGTAAGTGGGACGTCAGTGTGTCTGACTATAGAGTCATCTATTACTAGTGTATCAGGCATGGTGTTTCGCCATAAGGGCTGTGATTGTTTGGCACACTGACTTTGTGTACTATGTGTTGCTTGTGCAGAGTTTTGTGGTGGTGTTTTCTTGGATGTCTGCTTTGGGAGCCTCTGTTGTTTCGGTACGTTTTTTATTAGAGCCTCCGAGTATGCCTTTGTGTTACTATGTGTTTGGTTTGCAGTTCTGGTTGGTTTATGTGAGACTGGGTTTGTTGTGTGTGTGGTTACCTTCTCCTCCTGTCTGGTCTTGCTAGTCCTGTGTTGAGAGAGTTCAGTCTCCAGTTTAGCTATATAGTTGCATCTCTCACATGTGTTTGTGTTTGTTGGAAGGAGGAGAGGGTTGTCTGTGTGCATGAGACAATTGTAATATTGTCTCAGGATTCCCAGATTAACCAGCTGAACTGGAGAGGACGTCAGTAATATACCACTCGACATGCCAGAATAGTATAAGGGGGTGATGTGTAACTGGGTCAGAGAGAGGACATTGAAGAGAAGTGGGTATTAGCATGGGTTGTAGGTGGATGTAGTGCTTACGTTAGTTTAAGGGTGCTTCACTTAAAAGAAAGATTTTAGGAGCAAGTGCTAGGCTTATGATAAAGCGAATAGACTGATTTTGTTGAAAGTAGAGCTTTCTTAAGGGAAAAATTGAAGTGAAGACATGGCGGAGCCAGGAATAGTTTAAGCCTGTTTAACCGGCGCTGCGCTATGCGCACAATCGCGCAAAGCCACGCAAACGTGGATTTTAAACAGGGAACTTCAAAAGAGCTGGAAATGGTCCAAAATGACCAATTACTACAAGCTCTTGTGCTGAGGTCACTCTTCAGGGACAGATAGGCTGCTCAAGGCTCCCCACTCCCACTGGTGAGCAAAGAAACTTCCTTCTATCCAAGTAAGGCAATGGACAGCACAGGAACTACACCACAGTCCAGAATACAGCAAAGCTTGTATACTGGTCTAAACTAGTCGAGAAAGGCAGGAAAGCAAGGATATTTTTTTGTTTTTTTTTTGTCTTGTTAAGTTAAAAAGTACACAGAAATGCAGGAAAAACAGTAAAAAAATCACTTACACAGGCTAGCTCACTTTAGTGGGTAGCCTCAACAGTTAAATTAAACAACAAACTTTAGACCAAATGTAACTTTAAGTGCAGATAATGTACAATGCAAAAAACAGGTAATAAAGCAGTATAAACTTGTTCAAAGTAAGAAAAGGAAGGTCTCTCAGGTAAAATCAGCAAAGAAATACTTAGATCGGGAAAATAGTCACTTTTCTCAGTTCTCTGCTGCTAGCACCACTCTGCAGGACCACTAGGAGCTGTTTCTGAGTAGTATAGCCAGAAAAAAATGCTCAGGGGCGGATTTTAAACAGGGAACTTCAAAAGAGCTGAAATTGTTTTTTTTTCACATCTGTTGTAAGTGTTACAAGCCTATGAATAGGGTTCTTACAACTTTATACATAGCTTTATTATCATTTGCTGAAGATATCAATCTCCACTTAAAATTAAGTTTCTTAAATGTTGTTACATTCATTAAAATATTGATTAAATATATAAACATAGCAACACAATTCTCAGTTTGTGGTAAGAGAAGCCTCAGATAATTGGTTTGCATGTTAATTGTTCTAAAATTGCTACAGTCATCCATGTATTCTGTTAAGTGTTTGTGATCTTGGACATACAGGATTAAACAATGGGTGCCAGCAGAGGTGAAAATTGTCATATCCAACTTGATGAGGTGCTAAGTGCATTGGTTTCTGGCTTGGTATTGACTTTCATTTCATTGAATGAGAGTTTTAAATGCTGAGCTGTTTAAGACGTCTTATGCATTTCAGTGTATGCATTTATCTGAATGCGTTAAACAGTGTAATCTATTCATGAATTAAGTACAAAGTAATAAAGTCAGATATTGTCTAGGTGCATCATGTGGAGAGACAAGGATTGGCTTAATTGTTTGAGGTGGCTATGCTGTTTTATAAAATGTGTGTCGTCTATAGAATTCTGCTCAGTTGTGGAACTCATAGTCATAAGGGAAGGTTGGAGAAGAGGTTAGTGCAGCCTTTTTTTTGTTGTTAAAGTGCTACTTTTTAAGAATTTTATTTTTTGTGTCTTACTAGTTACCTATTTTTTGTACAATATTTATAGTGTTTTCCTTTTGTGAATAGTGACAGTATGTTCAGAATTAGTTTTATTGAGGGGTTCTGAAACCAGAGTTGTCACTACACCTCCTGTGATGTATGCGACTGATTATGGCCATGCTTTACTGCTCAGATAGTTATGAGAAGATTATTTATTTTGTTTATTTATTTAAATTTTTTGACCGGGAGTGTCCGACTGGACGTAGGTTCATTTTCAGCGGAGGCCTGGGGAGAAAAGCTCCACAGTTAAAATAAACAGACAGTATTTACATTGGATTACATAGTGATTAACAATTTACATAGCAATTACTTACAACATATTTACAGATGAAGAACATAGTATATCAGTAGACAACTAGAATCTTTATCTGTGAAGTGCATACCAGACATTAACAAATGTTACAAGAAGAAGAAGTTTGTGCTGTATAATAAGTACTGGCTTATGAGCATCTGAGCTTGCTATAATCAAGGTAGTTAGTGGAGTGGAAAGAAAGGTAGTAGTTGGATGGGGTGGATGGTATTAGAGTGAGAGTTGCAAGGGCATAGCCAGCATGTTTTTAGTTGTGCTTTTAGTAAAGTTTTGAAGTGGGTGCATGATGGTATGGAGGTAATTGTGGGTGGGAGTGAGTTCCATAATTTGGCTATGATAATGTTGATTGGTTGTTCTGTTCAGATGACTATGGTGGATGTCTTTTTTGCTTGATCCACCTTGGAAAGGTGTCCTTCCAAAGGTGGGTTTGTTCATTATTGCCCTTAGACAGCAATTCACTTCTTGGTTGATTTCAGTTGTTTATGTTGATGTTCAATGTTTATGCTTGTTTGATGCTTTTTTTTTTTTTTTAACTGTCTGTCCTGTTATGAATATCCAACTCATAAGAAGTGTACGAATGTATATGCAGTGCTCCTGGTGTATATGCCAGTGTACATGTCCTTGGCATCAGTGTGGACACCACCTAGAAAGCTACTATTTATTTATTATTTTATTTATTTATTTATTGCAGTTGGTTTACCAGGATAGTCCATTGGGCCATAAAGAACCCGTTTTCAATGGAGTCATGGGGAGAAAAGCTCCAAAAAGAAATCAAAATGTACATTCATCATTTGACAGTGACAATCTAGGTACAGAGAGTTGTTAATACAATGTAGGCAGAATAAAAGTAAAACTAATCAGATATAGAATAGCAGTCATAACAGTTAATACAATGAGAAGAAACATGCTAGTAATAGAACAAATGAAAACATTAATACAGATTAGAGAACAAGCATAGTAGCTAAATAAAGTAGGATATGATATTGAAGGACATTAAGTAGAGTTAGTTATGTGGGGTGGGAGCAAGAGCATTCCCACTGTGATGCTAGTTGCAAGAAAAGAGACTTTTTGAAGGTAGAGTGGTTAGAGGTGGTGCGGATGCTTGGTGGTAGGGAGTTCCAGAGGTGAGGCGAGGCTGAAGGAAAGAAGGTTTTTGCCTGGGGGATGAGTAGGTTTATGCACTTCTAGCAGATTTTGATTATTAGACCTTAGAACTCTGTTAGGTAGGTGCATTTTAAAGGCAGAGGAAAGGGAGGGACAGAGGGAGGGGTTTAGAATAAGCTTATGGGCTAGAGTTAGTTGAGTGTAAGTTAGTTGATTGGGAAGTTCTAGCCATTTTAGTTTATGGAGGGAGAGACAGTGATGAGCGGAAGACCTATTGCTGGTGGCAAATTTTGCAATTTTGTTATATCAGGAGGTAAGCTGTTTTTTTAACAAGGACTGAAGATTAGTTAGTAGTGGGGCACCATAGAGAAGGGAGGGGATAAGGAAGGAAGTAGAAAGAGTGATTTTAGTGGTAGATGAGAGGTAGGCATTCTGTCTATAAAACATGCCAAGTTTTTGATGCTTTTTTTGATGTTTGTTTGCAGGTGGGAGTTAAATTTAAGTTGGTTGTCGATTTGGACCCCAAGTAGTTTGGTCTCTGACACTATTTCGAGAGGTGAGTTGTTTTGACTAGTAATTAAGAATGTATTCATGTCGGGAGGAGTGACTTTGGAAGGAGTGAATAGCATTAGTTTGGTCTTGGTAACATTGAGAGCTAGATGATTGCTTAGCATCCATTGCTCTATGGAAGAGAAGGCATCTTGAGTAAGTTTTTGTAGTGTAGTGATAGAAGAGGCAGAGCAGATGATAGTTGAATCATCTGCATATTGGATGATAGTAGAGAAAGGGATTGATTTGTGGAAGTCGTTAATAAAAATATTGAAGAGAAGAAGACCCAGTATGGAGCCTTGAGGAACTCCTGTAGGGGTACTAAGAAAAGAGGAAGTGACTTTTTTCCATTTTACAGCTTGATATCTGTTAGATAGATAACTAGAGAACCAGTCCAAAGAGGAGGAGGATAGGTAGAGTTTGTAGAGTTTAGTTAAGAGCAGGCTGTGTGAGATAGTATCGAAGGCTTTGGAAAGGTCAAGGAGTAAGGTGGAAACAATTTGTCCCGAGTCACGGGCTTTATTTACAATTTCAAGGAAGGAGAGGAGGGCAGTCATAGTGCTATGATTAGGTCTGAAACTGTGCTGTGTGGGAGTTATAAGATTGTTGTCTAGGAGGTGGGGTAGGAGTTGAAGTTGCACACATTTTTCAAGGATTTTTGAAATGGGGGACAGGATGGCTATGGGACGGAAATTAGTAATGTTATTATTGTTACCACCTTTGTGTAATGGTATAATAAAGGCTTGTTTCCAAATTTGGGGAACTAGGCATTCTTGTAGGGAGTGGTTAATTAAGATTGCTAATGGGGTAGGCAAGAGTTTCAGCAGCTATACTGAGAAAGTAAGAAGGGATATTATCATGAGCATTGGTACATGGTTTCAATTTCTGAAGGAGTTTCTTAATAGTAGATGTAGGTGTGGGGTTTAGAGAGAAGTGACTGCAGTCAGGGGGGATTATGGGGTGGTGGTGATGAATTTGTGTAGAAGAGGGGGTAGTGGAGTTAGTGGGTGGGAAGTAGGGTGAAGAAGTAGAGACAGTGGGGGTGGGTGAGGGGGTATTGGATGATAGGGAGGAGTTGGAGAACGAGGAGGTCAATTTAGAAATAGTCAATAAAGAAAGAATTAAATTGGGTGGCTAAATCAAGTTCTGTATAATTTGGGTCTGGGGTAGGAGTATCTGGTTTGCTGGGGTGGAGGAGAGTAGAGATCCCTTTCCAGAATTTTTGAGGGTTGTTTTTGTTATGGTTTTGGAGTGTAGAGAAATAGTTTTGACGATCATAAGTAATGAGTTTTTTTACTTTATTTCGGAGCATTTTATATTCGTTAAGGAGTGGAGTTGTCTTATGTTTTTGGTAGCGTGCCCAGACTTTGTCTCTCTGTCTCATGGTAGCAAGAGTACTTTTGGAGAGCCATGGGGCTGATTTAGTTTTTATTCTCTTTGTCCGTAAGGGAGCTTGGGAGTCTAGTAATTTCAAGAATGTTGAGTTGAAGTATGAGACTGCATTGTCTAGAGGTAGTGTTTTTAAACAATTCCAATTAACTGCTTGTAGTGAGTTAGAAAAGGTTATTGGGTTGAAGTTTTTTTGATCATGGATAGTAATATAGTTATGGGTTCGTTGAAGGATAGTGGGAAGCCGGTGGGTAAAGGTGGGTATGTGGTCACCAAGTGGGTCGGGAAGAGTGCCACTGTTGGTGAAATAGTGAGGATGGGAGACTAGAATCCAATCCAATATACTCCCATTGGAGGGGTTTTTGGCTGGGTGAGTTACCAAAGTGATGAGTTGTGAGAAATTGTAGAGGTTGATGTTAATGGGGTTTGTAGGAGACTGGATAAGGGCCCAGTTAATGTTTACATCTGCTAGGATTATGGTTTTGTTACTAATGTTACTGGATAGCCAGGAAAGGATAAGTTTGAGAGTGGAGATATTATCCCCTGGGGGGATATAAAGGGAAGCTATACATATGTGTTTATAATTATTGATTTGTAGTAGGGTAGGGAGAAGTTTGGCATTGTTAAAGTGTGGGATAGGTTTGTTGTAGGGAGAAACTACTAGGGAGGAAGAATATAGATGGGCTACTCCTCCACCTTTTTTGTGAGCTCTGTCTTTTCTTATGATGGAGTAGTTTGGAGGGACTATTTCAGAGTCTTTAATGTGTGGTTTTAGCCAGGTTTCAGAATTTGTGAGGATGTCAGGTTTATTGTGTGTGAACCAAGCATGAAGGTTTGGGACTTTGTTTACTACACTTTGGGAGTTTAAGGAAGTGAATAATAGGGATTTATTTACGGTGGTTGTAGTAGTGGGGCCTGGATTAGGATGGATGTCTCCAGATATGAGAGTGCTAATCAGATGTAGTATGGAATGGTTTAGGTGAGTAGTTAGCAAGGAGATGAGATTGGGTTCTTTTGTGAATTGGAGGGTTTTGCTAGTAGTTATGGTGATAGAGTTAGCGTGGTAGTAGATAAGTTTGTGTCAAAACAGAAGGAGGTTATCGGAGGGGTATAAATGGGGGTGATAAGAGGGTATGAGTGTGAGAAAGGTGAGTTGTGAGGATTAGTTGTGTGAAAGGGTTGGAAGTGGATGGAAATTGTGGGCTGGGAAAGATGGTAGAAAGAGGATAAGGTAAGGAGTAGTAATAGTGAAAGGAAGAGGAAGGAGTGTTTAGAGAGCATGATGGGAAAGAGTTTAATAGAGTAGTAGTATTAAACTAGAGAAGTAAGGTATATAGGAGATAGTATGTATATAGGAACTAGATGTTATCTAGGTAGTAGTGTATGGGGAGTTGTATTAGATTGGAGGGGGTGAGGTTTGGGTGTGGGAATATAATGGGACTGGTTATGTAAGATAATGATGGAGAGTTGACTGTAAGTTGGTTTTGGCGGGAAAAAAAGAGGGTGTGTTTTGGAAGTGGGATACTGATTGGAGTAGTGTGGTAGTGGGTGTGGTATTAGGAGGAATAAATGTAGATGTACTGGGGGCAGGTGGGAATTAGGGGCAGGGTAGGCGGAGTGAGCCAGAGCTTAACGGGTATGCCCAGAGAGCAGAAGAGGTACGAGAGACTATCAGTAGAGCAGTGTTTGTAAAGTGTAAGTAATAGAAGGGTAAGTGGAGGTGGCCTAGCTAAGGTTGGAAGAGTGGGCTAAGGTATTAGGTGAAAAGAGAGGGACAGAGATGTGTGAGCTGTGAAGCAGAAGGAGACAGTTTATAAAGTAAGTTTGTTAGTTTTATTTTAAATTTGTAGTTTTAAATTTCTAATTCAATGGAGAGTTTTAAGTAGAATTTAGTCTCAATTCAAAGGAAAAAGGGTGCCCTGTAGTGGACTATGCACAATGCAAAGGCTCACCAGGGCATACTAGGCTGATAAGATAGGTGGAAGGGGAGAGCAACAGAACAGAGAGCCGAGTGAGGTATGGAGGACAAGGGAAAAGAGTTGAGGGGTTAGGCTGCTGGCATTCCTGACAGGGAATGTATTACTACAGTTAGCAGAGTAGAGTAGTTCTGGTTTAGCAGATGTACATACTTTCTTGAGTTCTGTTTTAGAGTCTCTAGGTACACTTTTCCTCAAGAGGGAGTTGAAGCAGCAGGGAGTATTGCTTTGGCAATAGGGAGTTCAGCTTAGTAAGGTCCAGTATCCACCCAGGCAAAGACACAGGGGGAAAGATTCAGGGCAAGAAAGCTGGAGGACAGAAAAAGACAGAGTGAGAAACAATATTCATTAGTAGCAGGCTAAGTTACACTTTATATTCTGCTAATGCTTAAACTAAGGAGGTAGCTGGTGGGTAGGACTATAACACTGCACAGAGCTACAGTTATTAGCAGGAGGGATAAGGAAGAATACATGTAACAGCAAAAATATCAGAGCACATAGGTAGCATAAAAAAAAATATTTGGAATGCAGTATATATACTACTGCTATTTGCTTTACAGTCTGTACTTGGCTTTAGAGAAATTTGTTAGCCTACTTTCACATATGGTTGTGGTCTGATGATGTCACTCTGGAAGACACTGATTGAGGATCAGATTTCAACAGGTAGGAGTTTACAGCATACTGGCCTTTTTGATGTGGACAACATTTGATTACAGACAGCCTCTTAGATTGCAGAAGTGCATTTAACAATGATTTTATGTACCCTGAGTTTTTAATTTGTTTTCATGAAGAGGTCAAAAACCCTTTCTCTTTCCAAAGTTGCCCAAAATCATGTATCATCCCAAAAGGATAATTGCTATCTGTACAAATATTGGCCACCAAATATAACTTTTTGTCAACTAATAATTGGCCAAATATAACCACAAAGCCTTCTTTAGCTATGTTAAGAATCTAAGTGGCAACTCGCAGATATGCACTGAACTAGTGCAAAATACCACACAATATACTGAACCTACTGATATTGCCAACATCCTGGCAGATAGATTAATTGCAAACTTCACCCCCCCCCTCACTCCCAAAAGGGCCCACAACAATACCAAAAAAGTATAGTGTCCCGGAAATCACAGATGCACAGGTGAAAATAGCCCTTTCAAAAGCCAAAAACACAGAGTCAATGGGGCCAGATGGTGTCCTAGGCTGTGTTTTGCACGAACTACAGAATGAACTAACCCCCCACCTAAACACACTGTTCAACCTCAGCCTCTCCACAGGCTACATGCCCATTGAATGGTGCACAGCAACGGTTATTCCACTCCACAATGGAGGGGCCACAACTGACCCTGGTATCTATCACCCCATAAGCCTGACTAGCCTGGTCTGCAAGGTTATGGAGCGCATCATCATGGAACTCATTAACAAAGACATTGGAAACCTCCAAACATTTGACCCGACCCAGTTCAGCTTTGTTAAGGGCAGATCATGCCTACTAAACCTGGTTGACTTCTTCGAGACAGTCACCAAGGCCATAGACGAGGGAAAGGTTGTTCACACAGCCTACCTTGACCTGGCCAAGGCTTTCAACACCATTCCCCACTCGGGTATTACAGAAAAGCTCCCCAGCCTGAACATAAACCCCTATGTCATGAGATGGGTTGCCAACTAGCTTACAGATAGAACTCACAAGGTAAGAATAGCGGGCTCCAGGTCTGACTCTAAACCAGTCACAAGTGGTGTCCCACAAGGCTCGGTCCTGGGACCCCTACTGTTCAACATATACTTCTCAGAAGTACAGGCAAACACAGGAGGACTATGGCTAACCAAGTTCACCAATGACTGCAAACTGGGAGCCATAATTGACCCTCCGGCTGACACGGACATCCTCCAAAAGGGCCTTACTGAGACAGACACCTGGTGTCAAAGTCATGGCCTCAAGCTAAATGCCAAAAAATGCATAGTCATCCCGTTTGGAAAAAACAAAACACCCACGAATTACCACATAGGTGGCAGCCTCCTTAATACAGAAGAGCTAATAAGAGATCTAGGGACCCAGGTAGATAGTAATCTCTCCTTTGACAATCATATTGCCAAAGTAGTTAGGAAATCCTTCTATGTGGCCCATCTAATTACTAAAGGGTTCACATCTAGAAATAAAGAGGTTATAGTTCCCCTCTACTTGTCACTCATCAGACCCATCATAGAGTACAATGCCCCATTTGGGATGTACCTCACAAGACATTTCCAACAGCTGGAGAGACCATGACAGTACCTCACCATGAGGATTACTGGCCTCAAACATATGTCCTATCCAGCCCAACTGAAAAATCTCTGGCTGTATTCAGTGGCATATTGCTTACTCAGAGGTGATCTCTGCCTGACTTACAAAACCATGTCCAACTCAGAACTGATGGACATGCTCCATCTAAAGAAATCCAAGTCACTGTGAGCCACGCACTCTAGTGAACTAAATCTTTCCACAACAATAAATAGAATATGCTAAAGGGATAGATTCCTGTCACAGAGACTCCCCATGCTTTGGAACAAAATTCCAATCTACATTAGGTAGAGCCCCTCATTAACACTCTTCAAGAGAAACCTTGATATATCTATAGGTTTACCATCAAAATATTGAAATTTGGTTCAACGAACACAGAAAGTCAAACATTAGTTAGTCGACTTTCCGTGTTGCAGAATCTTAGGAGATCAAGATTACATATCAACGAATGCAAGTGTCCATTCGGTAATAGTAACTCGATGTTGTGAGTAGAGTCATGGTACAGAGCAGAAAGGGAAATGTATCCCTTTCCTTACTATAGTGCAATCTCAGAGTCAGAATATTTAATTTGCATGGGGTGTGGGGGCACAACACCCACATGCCCCCCCCCCGCTAAAACATGAATGACAGTGTAGGTGTTTCACTTGCATTTGCACCTACACATCTGCACTGCCATTATGGCCAATTTTTGACATAAATATCGAATCTGTTGAATTTGATCAACAGCTTTGACATTATAACATAGTTAGTATGCGGGAAGTCTGATATCATTTTCATAGTATCAAACGTTCAGTTTCCTAAGCTTCGATATTTTGATAGTAATCTATATATATATATATATATATATATATATATATATATATATATATATATATATATATATATATATATATAAACCTTATATTGTGCATATGTGTTACATTGCTTGAATAAACATGCTCCCCCATCATTAAAAAAACTAGCTCTGAAAGTTTAAGCTCAGGACTCACTTAAATTTCAAGATCTGTGCCTGCAGGTCTCATAAAAGCTGGATAATCATATTCTACCTACATCATCTACTTTACTAGGTTATTACTACTTGGAAAATTAACCTCAAAATAGCATCCTTTGATCTTGCTGTGAATTTCAGTACAAAGGCTGTGTTTTTATGTCTATAGAAGTTGCATATTGTATATTAATATTGTACAAATAGCTACTGTCATTAACTGTCTGCTTTTTATTAGCATAGCTAACTTCTTCTGCACTCAACAGTATGTGAATATATTTTAAATGATACACAATCTAGGGGTCTATATCAGAACATCGAACACTATTCAGCAAACGTTAAGAATAGCGAACCTGCAGAACAGTGAATTCTTTCCTCGGGAAAGAATTAAGTTGGCCAGTTCTGTGGCTTCGCGATTCTTAGTGCTGTGGTATAAAAGTTACGGGTTGGGTTCAGGTAAGTGTGCGATTGTACGTTAGGGTTATGGGCAGGTTAATTGAGTTAGGGTTAGGGCGCGGATTAGGCGTGTGTGTGGTAGTGACAGACTTTAGGGTTAGGGGTGGTTTAAGTGAGTTAAGGTAAGGGCGCATGTTAGGTGAGTGTGCGATAGTGACAGACCTTACGGTTAGGGTTTGGTTAAGGTAAGTGGATAGATTGTAGTGTATGTTTAGTTTATTGTAGCGTTAGATGTAGGAATTTAAGTGTATGTGTGTGGTTGCTGTTTGTTTGATGTGCTTGTGTTGTGTATGTGTTTCGGAGCAGTGAATTCTTTCCATGGGAAAAAAAAATTGCTGTTCTGTATGTTCAATATTTTCATGTTTAGATATTTTGGGGCCGCATTCGCTATTTTCATCTTTCGATAACGTGATCTAAATGCCAATCTATTATGTATATACAGAAACCTAAGATGGAACTGTAAAGCGACAACGTAAACAATTTTGTTTCTCATACTGTTAGAAATGTCTCATCTGGTATATTCAAATGACTGCTTCAAAATACTGCCACTTAATTTACCTCCAAAAATCACTCAGCTCGTGGACAACTCTGTAGAACTCTATCATATGCAGTCTTTCTAAAGAATTGTACAAATTTTCCCTTTTGTTTTACTGCATGCCATCTTTTGTAATGTTTATGAAAAATTGTACATTTTTTCTTCTATGTCTGTGATGTTGTAATCCTATGTGTATTACTGGAGCTTTTTTTTCACTGGCCTCCACTGAAAAGGGGTCGTTTAATGTCCAGTCAGATATTCCTGGCAAACAAATGCAAATCATTAAGTAAGTAAATAAATGAATAAGTCATCCTTTTCCCAATGCCATAGATTCCATCACACTACCAAGTATGTCTTGTTCCCATCTTTTATTTATGATTTACCCTATTATTGTTATTGTTATTATTATTGTTATTGTCATAGTCCTAATATAATGAAAATAAAATGATAATTTTTCAGAGCTTTATTTTCCTTCTATATTTACTTAAACTATGGTCTCTTAACTTGTATATTGCTTATTTAAAGGCTTTCCTGTCATCCGTTTCCAACAAGCATTCGAACACAAGTCTAAAGTATCTATTCTATGTGTGCTTATCTAATTCCATATATAGAACTGCCTTTATCACTGCAGTAGAGATTGTGTGATAATTCCCTCCACTTCCCAAAGTAAACTAGAAAAAGGGAAGACTTTCTAGTATACAAGGATTCAAAACTATACTGTGCAAGTTTGCTGTGTTCAATCCAGTATAAAACTGATAGGAAGTTAAACAAATATGCACAGGTATTTGTACAATTTTGCATCTTAGTACCACACTAAAATGCTACAAATTATTCTGTTTTTATACATTGGGCCAGATTCACGAAGGCTTGCATGGAGTCTTAGAGTAGAGTAAGACTCCATGCAGCCATCATGTCCGACGAGCGATCCAGGAACAGCCTGTAGGGGCGTGTAAGAGAGCTCATAAAATGGCTCTTACACGGATAGGGCTGGGATATGCAAATTACCTCAATTTCAGGTGAAAGGCATGCAAATGAGGTAGATTTGCGATTCAGGAAACCCGAACCTGTCCGAGTAAGAGCAGTGTTATTTGCAGAGATGTACTTTGAGTACCATTATGCAAATGGCAAAACGGAACCGTGACAGCTCCAAATAAAGGTTGCATCCAGTGCAGAAAGCATGCCAATGGCCAAATATATGGTCAGTGGAAATGTTTCCTGATGCAATATGAAAATTATTTTTTTTTTCACTGATTTCCGATGTTTAAGCATAGCGCAGCGCCGCGCAAATGGGCTATGCTCTAAAACCCAGAATACTAAAAATTAAAACCCACAAATGTGGATTTTATTGAAATTGTTAATGTACAATGCAAGGAAATGGCAGGCTGAAGACAACATGGCCACCGAGTAGAGGTTGCTAAGGGGGAAGCTCAGTCTAAGAGATGTAACCAAGCATTAGTAGGCAATCCTATGTAAATGAGTGTTAGGATAGTGAATCACAAGTTTACATAGCAAATGAGCACAGTCAGTGGAGTGTTGGAGTAGGATATGGGGAGTAACAGAGTAGAAGATAGGTGACATCATGAGGGGGGTATGTATGAAAGAAGTGAAGCTCATTGGAGCAGAGTGGCATGTGAAGGATGTCATTTAAACATCATGGAAAGAGGTGTGTCAACAGGTAGGCTAGGGAAAGCCAAGAAATGGAAGGTGTATGCCGTGGATAACACCAAAGTTTCTTGCTTAACGGGTATGCGAGCGTGTGCGCGAGTGTAAACCCGAGTAAGACAGAGTCCATGCGTGTAAGCGTGAGTGCACGCGTTTAAGCCGGAGTAAGCATATATAAGGCTGTTTAAAGAGTTGTAAGTGCATCTGCACGGTGTGCACACGTTTTAACCTGAATAAGCAAGTTTTAGTCCATGTAAGCATGTGTGCGCACGTGTTATCTGCTGTGCGCGTGTTTGCGCTTGTGTACGCGGTGCTCCCCCGCCCTGAGGAAACAGAAAGGAAAAAGGAAGCAAAACAAATAGTAGGAAGCTACCAGGGAGTACTAGCAGAGCTAGCAGGTGAAAACAATCAGAATCAGGCAATTACACAGGCAGTACACTAACCCAGCCCAGCCTAGCACTTAAAACTCTGCAAACAACAGTCCAGTATGTTTCTCACAACAGACACTGCAGTAAGCTAATAGAAGGAAAACGGAAAAAGCTTTACTGAGACAAAGAAATGTTAGGGGCTGCCATTGTTGTTATAAGGCGACATATGCAACATGCTGAGGGTGGTGAAAATGGAAATGCTGCTGGACAACCCACAGTGAGGAGACGGAGAAGAGTGTACAGGCCCAGGGTAACCGACCAGGGGCTACATGAGCTGGAGATAGTGAAGTGCTATAGAGTGGACAGAGACCTCCTGCAGCAAATTGTTGAGCTGTGCAGGCCACGTCTCACACACAGAACCAACAGAGGGGAACCTATCCCAGTGGAAACCAAGGTATGTGTTGGCCTAAGAATATTAGCAACAGGTACCTTCCAGAGGCCAACTGGTGATATGATGGGGATATCACAGGCATCAGCATCCAGGGTACTACACCAGTTCCTGGAAGCCATGTCAGCACATGTCGATGATCATGTATATTTCCCCAGTTCCTGTGAGGTATTGGCCAGCAATATGTTTCTCTTCCAGCAAATAGTGGAATACCCTGAGGTAGGGGGTGCAATAAACTGCACGCACATACACATCAAAGCACCAGCCGGCGAGCGGGGTAGGGTCTACTTCAACCGCAAGGGCTTCCCCTCCATCAACTGCCAGGTCATGTGTGATGCCCAGGGCATAATACTGGATGTGTGTGCAGGCTGCCCTGTAAGCTACCATGATTCCCATATCTGGCATCTGACGCAGCTGTACCAGACATTTGCCAATGGGGACATCCCACATGGTCACCTAGTGGGGGATGCTGGCTATGCACTGGAGCCATGGCTGATGACACCCATCAGAAAGCACACACACCTGAACAGGAATGTTATAATGAGGCACACGCACAAACACGTAATGTAATAGAGCATGTGTTTGGGCTGCTCAAGTCACGGTTCCAGTGCCTGGACACATCTGGTGGAGCCTTGCAGTACTCACCAACTACATGTACCCAAATTGGCATGGTATGTGCTATGCTACATAATATGATCCTGTGAAAACAGCTGCAGCAGGACCAGCATAGGCCTGGGCCAAACAGACCCCCACCATTGCCAAGGCCATCACAGGCAGAGCGTGACTCAGAGGAGGAACAACCTGAGCCTGCCCCAGTAGGCAGAAGGAGACTTGCCCAGTATGCTTTGGCCTTGGCAAAGAGGCAACGCATAGCACATACACTGGCTCAGTAGGAACTCTGGAAATTATACCTCTCTCCTACTCACACATATAGTAAAATGGATGCTTAAGTTGATACTACCTGCTTTCAAACATGTACAGGGAGTGTAGTATGTGCATCCAACATAGGCAGCCCTGCAGCACCACCTAAGGCATGATTGCCATGTGATAAGCAATACTAAGCAGTGCTAAACAGCATTTACCACCATGTAGTATATGCAAACAAAATCGCACACACCAACTAGCACAACTGTGGTCAATGTTCAGTAATATTGGGCAACGTCCAGCAATGTTGGTGAATATTGAGCAATGTCGGACAAGCCTTGTCTAAGTAGGGCATAGCTGAACAAAAGCCAACATGCTCATATTTGCTTAACAGGCCCTTAAGCAGCCTGGTCTGCTCAGTATGAAAATATAAAGCAGTAATGGGCCTTGAAACCAGGATACTGTGCACTATAGCCAAAGTACTGAACCACTAAACCATGACAGTATTGTAGTGGTCAGCCTGTATGAAGGAATGTTGATAAGTCTATGCAAAGTATTTCATGGAAACCCTGCAGGCACAGCATAATCCTTGTCGAGTTATGACACAAAGGTGAGTCCTGCAGTGAGAACAGAACCTGACTTCCAACACACACAATATAAATGTTAATATCGGTCATGTTCGCACACATCAACCAATGTAGTGGACCTCAGATAGCAACATACTGAAAGCTCACACTGGGCATGCTCACACACTTGAATAAATGAGACATATGTCAGGCAACAAAACACGGAATGGCAGAACTGGGCATGCTCACACACTTAGACCATGTCTGAGTACAGCAGTGGCCACGCATATCTGGCAGTTGCATGTGTTAACCCAGGAAGCTGTCACTATACAGCAATATGACAACATACACATCTATAATATAGTGGAATCCTGTCATAATCAAAATTGTTCTGCAGATACCAAAGTTGTTCATAGAAATTAGTAAAGCAAAGATGATAAAGATCTGCAAACAGTATCAGCAATAAACATTGTGCATCTTGAACATTAGCATAGGTTCAGAGGTCGATACTAGGCTATCTGCCCTAGGGCATGTACAAGCCTATCCAGAGTGTGTTTGGCATTTGCAACCCAGTCATATTGCTACACTGTGTGTGTGTGAATATTAGTTCACACAAGATAGCCCATGTACGTTTAGGCTAGTGTGCCTCTGTCTAGCAGGGACACAGAAGATATCCCAGGGGAAAACATAGGATCACCCATACAGTCGTCAAGATGTCTCCAGTAGGTGGTCAGTGGGTGGTTCTGCCTATGTGAAACTGGGATTACATTCTGGAGTGAGTGGAGCCTCTGGGATAAGAATATGTCCCTTCACAATGTCCTATTAATATCTGTGCTGAGGTATACGTCCCTGGAGTGTGTAGCTCCAAGGGAGTCGGATATCCTGAGGTGGAGCATGTCCAGTAATTCTGGGTTGGGTATATCTGTAAACAACAGGCACACATCATATCCGAGTAGATGGTAAGCGATTGAGTAGAGCTGGAGTTACTGCATCTGAACTGTGCAGGGCATCTGTGTGAGTCCCTAGATCTGCTTGGTGAGGAACTTCCATGGCCAGTACAGTTTATTCAGGTGTTGGGTAAGGTACACCCCAAATGTGGCATTGTAACCAAGCATGGATGTGATGAGTATAGGGGCACAATGACCTCACTCAATCTAGATGTGAAACAATATGGGATAAGGTGGCCCACATAGAAGGTGTGTCCAACCACTTTGGCAACGTGAGTGTCAAAGGCAACAGTACGAACAAGTCATGTACCCAAACTCCTAACAACTCCTACCGTATGTAATGGAGTACTACCTATGTGGTAATGTGTGGGCATGTTGTTATTCCCAAAGGGGATGACTATGCAACTAATGGCATTTAGCTGTAGGCCATGGCTCAGGCACCAGTCATCCATCTCTGTGAGACCCTGTTTGAGTATGCATGTGGCAGCTGGAGAGTTGATCATGGCACCGAGTTTGCAGTCAAGTGCAAAGATGTTCAGCCATATTCCCCCTGTGGTAGCTTGTACATCAGACAAATATATACTGAACAAGAGAGGTCCCAGGACCGAGCCATGTGGGATGCCACGTGTAACTGGTGTATAGTCAGACATGGCACCTGCAATTCTGACCATGTGGGTGTTATCCCTGATCTAGGTATCAATCCATCATGTGAGATATGTGTCCATATCGACGCTGGTGAGCCTATGCATAATGGCCCAGTGGGTTATTGTGTTGAAGGGTTTTGCAGGGTTCAGGTTGGCTGTGTGGACAGCCGTCCCTATATCGATAGACCTGTTAGCCATTTAAAGAATACAAACAGGTTCAAGAGGCAAGATCTGCCCACAAGAATGCTGAAATGTGTAGGACACAGTGTCTGTAGGTTCCCGATGTCTATGTGTATGAGTCCCATGACAATACGCTCCATAGCTTTGCAGAACAGGCTACTTAGGCTTATAGGGCAATATTGTCTGTGGTCCGTTGTGGCACCAACTGTGTGGAGCGGGACCACTGTCGCTGTACACCATTCCTTGGGTACATATCCTGTGGTATCTCCGATATTGAACAGTGATGTAATGTGAGGGTTGCATCTGTCATGATGCTCGTGTAAGATGCAGGCTGGGTCTGGTCACATTGATACTGTCATGTACGCTTTGGGGTGGGCAGCACTCACCTGTTACTGTGTGATGTCAGGGAGGTTATACTCTGTTGGGATGGATAGTTGCTCCTTAGGGGGGAATGGGTGGGAGACATCTGCACTGAACCTGTTTTGCCAGGATGTTGGCAATGCCAGTGGGTTCAGAGTAGGTTTAGTCAGTATGCAGTAACTCACAGCATATCAGTGAGTGTCCACCCAGGTTTCTAACATAACTGAAGAAGGCCGTGTGATAGTCCTACATGTCTGTTGCAATTGTCTGTTAGAAGCGGCCCTTAGAAAAGTTCATGAGTGATCATAGCTGTCTGCTAGTACAGATCACAGATGCCTTCCCTGTCTGGGATTGTGCTCTATCATGTAGTAGCTTCCTCCTGACATTGTACAGCTTATTAATGGCTGGGGTCTACCACACAGGTCCCCTGCCATTGGAGTAGTGAGTCCTGTTGTTATTTGGGATAGCACAATCCATGCAGTCCACTAGGTTTCCATAGAATGTGTATGTAAAGGATGCAGCAGTGTGAGCCGTATTTGCCACTGTCTCAGGGTCTCTGAAGGATACCACCTTGCTTCGGTGAAGTGAGACGTTGGCTCATGAGAAGTTCACTAAGATTACCCAGGATGGGTGTGTGGAGGGTATATGTATGTCCAGTGAGATACATGTATGTTCTGACCTTACCAATGAGGGGTATATCGCTGGTGTGGAACATAGAGTCCCCATGTTGGTGATGATCAGGTCCAATATGTATTCCCCCTTGTGGCTGTGCTGACTGGTTGTACCATAGCATATGAGTCTACAAATTGGAGCGACTGTTGGGTGAGGGTGTCGGGGCTTGAGTAGTATCCCCAGTCAATATTTGTGTATATGAAGACACACAATATAATGGTGTTTGTGGAGACCTTCATATTCTCCATAGTTCCCACGAAAGCCAAGTGTGGTTCCTGAGTTTGTGAGTGTGTTCTGTAGCAGGCAACAAACTGAAAGGCAGTATTGCATAATGGTAGTTGTATATGTATGGTCTGTGATGCTTTGTGCAGTGCTACTAACCCGGAGGTGTGTGTATCTGTGATGTATATGTATACTCCCCCTAATTGTGTTGTCTGTTCCAAGTCTTGTTGTCAGACAGCATGGTATGAAACATAACCTGGTAGTGCTGGTGTGCATAAGTGAGCCTGAACCAGGCATCTGTCAGTGCACAGATACCGCTATCCTCCATACTGAGGAGAATCCTCAGTGGCCGCAATATGAGGTTAACACAACTGTTGTTGAGCAGCATTACCCTTAGTTTCATTTAACCTGTAATGTCTATGGAGGTGTGTTTGTCTTCTGAGCCCTGCATAAAAAGGCACTATGGTGGTAGCAAGAGCCTTAGCCAGCATATCAAAGTCCAAGGGTGACAGGTGCAAGCTGTCCATAGTGAAGCTACGTGGCATGTTGAGCATGTCACCATAGGCTGACAGACACTGTATCCCCTATGAATTAAACAAATTTGTTAGACAACTGTTAAATGTGATATGTGTGTCCGTATACTGTGACATCATAATTGGTCAGTGTAAGATGCTAGACAAGGTCAGGGTCTTACTGGCCTGGGCTACATGATCACAGTATTCCTCCATGTATCATGTCATGTGGTCCAGGGAGTAACGTCTGAGGTTATACACACCAGCATGGACAATGATGGTACCAGTCCTGTACTTGCTTTGGAGTGACCTGACTGCCTGTGTTATGCGGCAGATTCTGGCACCCAACAGACAGCCCAAAGTGTCTATTCCCTTATTAGGGCTGGTGAGTGGTACGTCAGTGTGTCTGACAATAAGTGTCGCCTATTACAAGTGTATTAGGTGTGTTGTTTAGCCCAAAGGGCAGTGACTGTGTGGCACACTGATATTGTGAACTATGTGATATGTGGGTATTGTAGTGGGGTAGCAGGTGTGTGTCTGTGTGTGTGTCTGCTTTGGAGGTCTCTGCTGCTTAGGTAGAGTACATTTACAGCATCTGAGTATGTCTAAGTGTGATAATGTGGTTTGTGTGCTGTTGCTAGAAGATATGCGAGACTGATATGTGGTGTGTGTGGTTACCTTCACCACCTGATAGACTGTGCCAGTCATGGGTTGAGAGAGTTCAGCACCCTGTATGTCTATATAGGTGCATCTCACACATATATCTGAGTTTGACAGGAGGAGGAGAGGGTTGTCTGTGTTCATGAGGCAAATGTGACATTGTGTCAATATCACAATATCCACCAGCTGGACTGAAGATTACACACGAAACCGACCCCTGGACATGCCAGGATGTTATCATGACATACTCTGTAGCCTGATCACAAAGGATCAGTAGGGTGTTAAGCATGTAAAAGAGTATAACAGGGATTAGTGTTCATGTTCATTGGTGCTTTGTAAAGAGTAGCTGAGAAGGAGTCAAGACTGAATCATGATACCTCCTTCAGCTATGTCATAAATAGCAATGTACACCCATATATGTCCTGAATCAGGGCCAACTGTACCTGAGTGACAATGCCGACATCATGACAGACAGGCCCATATGTACATACCCATCTCCCACTGACAATAGTCCACATCATCATACCAGGAGATATCACATGTAGAATGGATGAGCAGCTACCCCCACTGCCAAAAGCATGGCAGCAAATGGAATACATTGATTCCCAATATGTGTCATGCACAAACTACAGAACAAACAGATCATGCATCTGAACAGTCAGCTGAGCCTCACCCCTACACAGTATGTGGAACCGATGAATGTGTCACAGCTACATATGGTACTCCCCACAAGTGTTGGTGCACAACACACCATGGGAAGTCAAGTCCAGAACGCCTATGAAGTCTGATCTGCAAGGTCATGGAGTCCATCATGGTTGCAGTCATAAACAGAGCTATTGGAAGCTGACATACACACAACCCTACCAACAGTGGTATGTTCATGTGCGGATCATGGTTCCCAAACATGCTAGACTGTTTGCAAGGCAGCCACCCAGGACATACATCAATGAACACATCTACACATGTGTCACATAGACTTTGAATAACCCTTTATCAACATTCCAGACACATGTAGTATCCACAAAACCAACAAGCTGTGCATAAATATGTGTTGACATATGACATAATGTCAATGTGCCCACAGATAGATCACACAAGGTAAAGATTCTGAGGTCTTGTTCAAGCTGTTGACACCTACTGACCCACATGGACCATTCCTGGAATGGCATAAAACAAAGTGTACACACATCACCATGTCCAGTCTGATGATGTCACCATCCTATAAATACAGCAAGAGAAGAAAACCAGCCAGTAAAGCAAATTGCACGTTGTGTTAATGCGTCTCTCTCTATTATCATAACATAGTTGGGTAGGGGTTTGAATCCTGCAAACAGTGTGTGTGTGTGTGGGGGGGGGTGTATGTGTGCAGTTTCCTTTGAGAGATGTCCCCTTTTTGTATCCTACAAATACAGCCGGAGAAGGGCAACCAGCCAGTAAAGCAAATAGCACGCCATGTTAATGCGTTTCTCTTTAGTCTCGTAACATAGTTAGGTAGGAGTTTGAATCCTGCAAACAGTGAGTGGGTGTGTGTATGTTTGCAGTTTCCTTTTAGAGGTGTCCCTTTTTGGAGACTGGGAAAACTCACTAAAAGAGGTACGTTCCTCTTTGGAAAGACTGATGATGTCACCATCCTACAAATACAGCTGGAGAAGAGAAACCAGCCAATAAAGCAAATAGCATGCCATGTTAATGCGTCTCTTTCTAGTATCATAGCATAACCCAAAAGAAGGAAACCAAGCTGGAGCAGAGCAATTGGCGTTGCTCTGCTCCAGCTTGTTTTGCTTCTTTTGGGTTTTACTAGTTTGTCAAGTCTGGTATCAGTCTGGTAGTATCATAGCATAGTTAGGTAGGGGTTACAATCCTGCAAATGCTGACTGTGTGTGTGTCACTGTTGGTCAATGCAGTGTGGGTTTTGCTTTTACTAGGGTATGACATAGTATGATTACAACAGTGGGGGTGTGTGTATGTGTGCAGTTTCCTTAGAGAGGTGTCCCTTTTTTGGAGACTGGGAAAACTCACTAAAAGATTTACATTCCTCCTTGGAAAGACTGATGATGTCATCATCCTACAAATACAGCAAGAGAAGGGAAACCAGCCAGTAAAGCAAATAGCGCACCGTGTTAATGTGTCTCTCTTTAGTATCATAATATAGTTAGGTAGGGTTTAAATGCTGACTGTGTGTGTGTCACTGTTGGTCAATGCAGTGTGGGTTTTGCTTTTACTATGGTATGACATAGTATGATTACAACAGTAAGTGCATTTCACACATGAGGTATCTGCATGGCAAATATATATGTGTACATGTCCCCTCAATCAGTACATAGGTGTGAAGCCTGCATACTACATGAATACATTTGTTTCCATTGACAGGTTGTGCCGCTGCTTCTCAGATCGTAGGTCACATATGTATGTATGTGACAAGGCCGTCCACTGTCGTGTTCTGTGGTACACACACCCATGACAGTTACATAAGTGTAGTGTGAGTGAGGGTATATGCCTGGGGTATATGTCAGACATGGTCATACACAACAAAGTCTGCCAAGAATGGACAGCCTTTATAGGTGTACGACTGCCTTGTAGATATGCATTCAGGCCTCTAATGTCTTTTGTGATACACCTTGGGGCTCCACAATACCTATGGATATGTGGATACCAAGGGACACATGACATAACATGAGTCTGTATGTACACATTGGTACCCAACACACATGTTGAGGGCTATCACCTGTGTGGTACTGATGGGATAGTATGTATAGTACATGAGGATGACTATGCCATAGTCGGCTTACTGCTATACAGCATGTATCACACAACAGGTATCTCTCTGTATGATACCCTTGTGTAGGATATGCGTCACATCCAGGGAATGCATTGTAGGCCAATCCATTCATTTCCAGATTTGGATGGACACATCCCTAGTGTGTCTGCATGTACCGAAGGGGGCTAAATGACAAACAGGTGTGGTCACAGGAATGGGTGGCAGTCATTACCACTGGTTAGTGTTATAGTGTAGCACTGGAAGGATTCAATTGTTACTGGGTTCCCTACTACTGTGTGTCATTTGTCAGGACATCATCCAATGATTGCTTGGAGTCATGCTGTTGAGGTTGTGTATACTACCAGACCACAAATCATTGACAGATATTAATAGTATCACCCACAGCATAGTGTCAACCCATGTCATACACATGTCTACCCATGTTAGTACATAACTGTAGTAGAATGCATACTGGCCATTGAAAGATGCTATGAGATGTTAACAATGTGTACAACAGGGTATGCCACTGTGTCCACTATGCACGTACATCCAGACAGTGCACACCCACCATGTTCACAGATGTACACTTGCTAATCTGTACTGCACACATCACACACGTACTGTCCACTCACTAACACATGCTGGCAACACATTACACTTCCGCCAAGTGGCACATGTGTGGATAATACATGCTCAGACCTAACAGTGGTGTAAACAATGCTACATTGACAATCAGAGCATTGATGTATAATGTCTGCTCAGATATACCTACAAGGATGTAGTTACACTTCCTTGTTGACAACTTGCTATTATTGCTACACTGCTATAGTGTCACCCTTTGCATCAGCACCATGTTAGCCCATCCCTCCGTCAATAATGCTGATGACAGGAGGCGGCACAGGTATCATCATATGCATAGGGCATTTTGTTGTTTGCCAGAGCCTGACATTGACCCATCCAATCGACATGTCTGTGTGTGTGTGTGTGTGTGTGTGTGTGTGTGTGTGTGTGTGTGTGTGTGTGTGTGTGTGAGGGACAATAGTACAGCATGGGCCAATGTTGATGTAATGTGTGTGTGTATGTGTGAGCCCTAGTTGTTTGGTTAATGTGTGTGTGTCTGCATGCACACAGCTTCACCATGTGACTGCCATATACGGTAGTTTGTGGGACAGCCACAGACTGTACCTGCTAGGCTGTACAGATCACTGTCTCCAACCACGGACCCAGTACCTGTGCCTGACAGGGGTGCTACGGACAGTATCGGGTACCAACCCTGACTGGGTACTGTCATCAGAGGCAGAGGTATGATGACTGGAACCATGTCCCTGCTGGGACTGGCCAGAGCCACGTGCATGTGGTCTACTGGGATGGTCAATGGACATTGCATTGCTGGGGCTGGTAGTGCAACTACAGGAGCAGCTGTGAACTGTGGGCCGTCCGCGACCACTTCCAGCTGTTGCTCTTGCTGTTGCTAGCATGTGGCCACGTAGACGTCGCAACCATCCCACACAGTCCTGACTCATGGAAGACATGTTGTGGAGGGCATCTAATGTCTCCCCCCAAAGTCTATCAATGACCTCGGTGTAAGTCCGGATGGCACCGGCAAGGTCACGGATGCTGTCATTGATAGCAGTGTAATGTGCCCTCTGCATCCTAAGTCCCTGCCTGGTGTACCATTCCATACGTGCCTGAGCCTGCATTACAGCCCGGAACATACTGGTCGTCATAAGACCTGTGAGGGCACGCATGCCAGGGGCAATATGACCAGTGGTTCTCCCCCCCGAGAACCCCTGGACCTCCGCCTTTGTGGTACCATTCTGGGTCTACGGCTATGGCTGCTGTGAGGGGATGCAAGTGCCATGGGTACCACACTCTCCTGGTCAATGCCAACTGTATGCTGTCCCTTGCCTATGGCCATTGGTGGTGAGGGATGTATTGACAGTATGAGTGTGCACATAGATGGGGTGGAACGCTGTGTACTGTTGATTGGCAGACCAACGACAGACCCTGTCAAATCTTCCTGTGCCAAAATACATGTGTCTTCATCACCACTATTCGTGGCAGTTGCTTCAGGTCGCCTGCTGCTTTCACCAACCCCTAACTCAGCACCTGTGAGAGGAAGACAGGAAACACATTTTATGGTCTGCACATGCACACATGCACACATGCACACATGCACACATGGACACATGGACACATGCACACATGAACACATGAACACATGTACACATGTACACATGCACACATGCACACATGAACACATGCACACTCCTCACTACAGCAGATACACACACACAGCAGCAATCCAAAACATACTCAATAGTAGTTGAAGGTGGGTGACAGTATCACAAGGCAAACAGTCACATCACACATGTCAGCATGCAGAATATGTGTTGATCAAGTCCATGCAGTGTGAGTGTAGACAGCCATAGTTAATGACAGTGTACATGGCTGTGGTGCATGTGTGTACATGTTCAGTGATTGCCTACACCCTGGAACACAATGTGTACAAGGACACAACATTTCTGTGCAAGTATTATAAGCTCTGCAATGTCCTGTGTACCATCACTCACAGGTATACATACCATGGCTGCATGTGTTATCTGTGTGTCACATGGATTTCCATGTCTGATTGCAGTGTCTGTGTCTGTAGCAAATAATTGTGGACACAGGTGTAGCACATGCATGCTATGTACACACATGGGATGAGTGGTGCATGTATATGTGATGGAATACCAATCCTGGACATGGCCATTGTACAGTGGTTATGGTGAGTGTGGGTCATATTCCAGATATGCCAGTGCCAGCCATGACATTGCATGGTACATGACTGCAACATTAAACATCACACATACCCAATGTGTGTCATGTGACCTATATACCCAATACCATTCCAGGACAAATATGTGTCACTTTGTACAGAATGCGACTGTTATGCATATTGTGTATAGTTGCATATGTTTGCACACACACAACATGCTATGCATAATGTGTATAGGTGCATATGTGTGCACACACACAACATGGAGGTGCAAAGCAATGACAGCTATGTGTAGTACTGTGGTCACTGTAACTGTATGGGGTGTAGTACCATTAGCCATCATCATCATGCATCATGTGGTCACTCAAGGCCACTAAAGTGTGCTAGACACCAGCCTAGCATGCTGTACCTGAACCGTAGTGCTGTGGCTAAGTTCACAATTACACAGCCACGTTGCACAAGGGTGTGTGAGGTGCCCAATAAGGAGCATTGCCTAACATGACTGTGTTATGTGTTGAAGAGTGTTGCACAGCCCCACGCTAGGCCCCTACCCCTCAGGTATATTATGTGTGGTGTGTGGATGACATGTGGGATACTGATGTGTGACCTGGCAGTGGGTGTCTGGTTACACTATGTGTAGCATGTTGAGGTGTACTGCGTATGACAAACGTGTTATGTTGTGCACATGTGTGTCAACTATGCCTATCCAATGTGCAGTACAGTGTTGCCACATTTGTGTCTGATGCTCTGTGCATTGCATGTGATTGAGGCAGCTACTGACTTTACTGAGATGTTTAACGTCTCACAGCAAACATGCACAGCATGCATTATGCGTAGGTGTGTTATGTGTACATGGCCTACACCTCACCTATGACATGCACATTTCAATACCAATTTTAAAGTATTAACACACTCACCAGCATGTATCGTCTGCCCCGCTGTCACACCAGAGGGACCTACAAGAATATGACACAGTTTGGCAGTGGCCACAACTGTGGCATTGCTACTGTGAGTGCGCTAAACTACAGTAGAACAACAGGCATAGGTGTATGGATACTATTCAAAATATCAGCATTGCACACAATAGGCAGCACAACTGCTAAACACAGTACACATCTCACATATGCATAATCTAACAATACAGGTAACAGTAGTCTACAGCTAGGGCATGTTACCTGCATGCTCCATGTCACCATGCTGGGTAGCTCCAGCCTCCATGATGACACATGTATGATGTTGTTGCTGCTGTAGTCCAGGAGCTACCATACTTAGGAGCAATTCCTCCACTCTGGTGAGGGGGGATGTATGGCCACCCCACCACCTGTGGCAAGCTGTTGTCTATGGATATCAGATGCAAGCCGCCGGACATGTCTAATTAAATCACTGCAGTGATGGCGTACCTGCTCATATGTCCACTTATGCATGCCTATGTCATTTACCCGACGAACAAGATCTTGCCACAATGCAGTACGCTCATGCTGGTGCTGGCTGGCCCTGGAAAACAGCAGGGTATAGTGCTGAACCAGGCTGTGGTGGATTTCCTGTTCCTCTGCAGCTGTGTAGGAGGGATTCCTTTGATGAGCCATAAGCCTGGAAGACAAGTAAACGATATGTGTGAGCAAGTTATGTGGCACGCTTAACATCATACAGTACAGATATCAGTTAACTGCCATATATAGCATCTGTTCGTCTGTCAGAGGATACACACATTCAATACCACATATCAGTGCTCAGCCCACAACTGGCTGACAGTGCCTGCCACACTCCATATAACAAACCAGTATACACCAGTACTCGGCACACTGTTTGGGATCCAATGCACAGCCTCACCATGGCGGTACATATCAAGCTAATCCATGAAGAAATATGTCATCCATTGCAATGAAAGTGAAGTACAGTTTCAGTATAACCAGTAACCCACCCTAGTTGTTGATGCCATACCCCTACCTAACATACGTGCACAGTTGTTAATATAGCTGGCATACTGCTGTAACAGAGTATACATGTTGCTAGGTACACATGCAAACCCTGCAACACACATGTGATTGTGGACATGGTACAGGCATCATTACACACACATCAGACATTCATACAACACACAAATGTATGCTGACACAGATGAACATTTCCTGTGTACCTTACAGTACTGTATGCCCCTACTTACAGATACCTATGCCTGAGGTATGTAATCTGTGCAGACTACAGGAAGCACACAAGACAGTGTTACCAGGGAATGTGAACATACACCATACTGTGCTGTTTAGGCCTACAGCTTCAGGTAGTACAACAGTTCAAATGTCAGCTGGATTCACCAGCAGTACCACTTACTGAGCATACATGTATTGCTTCAGCCTACGATGGGACACCACAGTCGTACACAAGGAACTATGCAACAACATATGCCATACTACTATGTCTGCATCCCAATAACTGACACATCTTTCTCTGGCTTCACACCTAGGACACAAATGACCATGACAGAAACAACCCCACACTAAGCTATCACACCATTACAGACCTTGCACACATTCACTGTCACACTCATTCCATCTCACGTAGCAGGTACTGCACTGAGTACATGTGTGTGTGCATTGTGTCATAGGTAGGTAATACACTATTGGCCCTAGGGCCTACAGCAGCCTTAGCCATATGCTACCCTGGCCTTTGGCACACATGTAATTTGATTTCACTTGCTCCTGTCAACTGGATACACAGAGGTGATTCCCAGGGCATGTTACCTATCCCCCACAGAATCATCAGGGTATGTATGACATCTGCTACTGAGGAGCCTTGTTTGTTAATGCTGGGTGGTTTACTCCAGAGTATGGCATATTTGCCAATAGGAGCCTATCCCTCCAGCATGTGCTGTTTAGTGAAGTGGCGGGGATTAGGGACCTAGGCCATGTAGCCCAGTGGGATTGTGAGGTGTTGACATGGTAGTTGTCTGACTGCTATGGGTGTGACATACCTCTGTATGTTCGGCAGAGGTAATCTCTGGGTGGCCGGTATGCAATGCACTGTAGCTGTGGTTATGTGAGTCAGTCTGCATAGGGTATGTGTTTGAGGGCAGTATTACTCTTTGTGAGGTATGTTTGTGGCCTTTCCACTTGCTGTAGTTGTCATGTGAGGTACATACCACATGGGGCATTGTGAAGAGTACAGGGGAACACTGACCTATATTTCCGTACATGAAACAACATTTGTGATGACACGTACCACGTAGACAGATTACAAGACTAGTGTGGCACTATGAATATCAAAGGGGAGGCTACTGTCCACCTGTGTCCCATGTTCCCTTCTGACAATATCAGTGTTAGGCAGGCAACCAACTATCTGGTTGTTAGTGGGTAAAGTGTTTTGGAATGGGGTATGGCACTGCAGTATCAACACTGGTGTTCAGTCCATGCCTTGGTCACCAGGCACCTGTTGCAATAGGTCTGACCCCGTGTCTCCCTCTCTCACCATATATATATATATATATATATATATATATATATATATATATATACATATATAAATATATACATATCTATATATCTCCATATATATCCATATATATATCTGTATATATCTATCTATATATCTATATATCTATATATATCTATATATATCTATATCTATCTATATATATATATATATATATATATATATATATATATATATATATATATATATATATATATATATATATATATATATATATATATATATATATATATATATATATATATATCTATATCTATATATATATATATATATATATATATATATATATATATATATATATATATATATATATGTACACACACACATACTTGTAAACATCCATTGCTGTACATATACATGCACATATAGGTACGTATTCTGCCCACCTTTCATGGTGGGAATATCAATTATGAAACAGTTGTGAGACATACAATTATGTAATAATATTGCACAGTGTTGTGCAGAATGCATTTCGCTGTCCTCAGGCCATATTGCTGTAGCAGACCTCACTGCCTGTAACTCAGTCCCACAGCATTTAACCACTACATGACATATACCTGCACTGCTTGCTGTTTTCAATGCCACACACTACAACCTACATAGATATGTGCACATAGCAACCTTCAACTACATATATATGTCCAGCCTTCACTAACAGTTGCAGTATGTCCCTTGCCCTATGCACATCTGCATATGCATATAGATACGGACTGCTACCACATATGGAGGGTTCACAGTATGTAGAGTGCCCTTCAGACACATCATTCAGATGCCAGCAAATACATCTCTGTTACATACCTTACCTTTGTATTTCTCAACTCTGTCTGCTGTACCTGTTGACATGTTTTTTTTTTCTTTTTTTTTTTTTGGTTTGGTGTCTCCAACTGCCTCTGTTTGTCTGTCTGTCTCACTCTCTCTCTCTCTCTCTCTCTCTCCAGTTGCTGCAATGATATTATTGCATGTGTGGACAGCAAGTACATGCTTTTTTGTAGGTATCTGCACATGTGCATGTGATTGTCTCTGCACCAGTTTGTGCCCACCATTTAATAATTGCATGCAGCCTGCTGTGTGGTAATTGCAGTTCTCACTGTGATTTCAGGACACTGCTATAAAATGATAGGTTAGGTAGGCGTAGGCCTTTCATTTTTGCAAGGTGGGGACCATGCTTATTTGCTGTGGACACTGTTGTGTCAGTCAGAAGGTTGGTATATGTCTCATATCTAAAGCTGTGTTGTAGCCAGTGAAATGCATGTTGTACTTAAAACTGAGTGTTGCTTCTTCCAGTACACTCACACCTCCTAATGCTAACACTGGATACATGGGAGTATGTACTTTCTTTTGGAATTAGGGAATTAACTGGCATACAACAGTAGTTATTGCAATGTATTCCTATGGCTTTCCTATTTTCCCTTTACATTCACTCCTTGTAATGCATGTTATATTTCTTTCAGCACCAAGCTATTGTATATCTGCTGTGGCTTAGTAGTACATCATGCAGACTGGTGAGTCCAAGGTGTGGGGTTTGAGACTGACAAGAGTATTTTATTTTGCTGCTGAGCAGTACAAGGGCCTCGTTATACAGAGTGACTAAGGCACTTTTAAGCAGTTGTAAGTGGGTTTGCGCGGGTTTGCGCAAGTTTGTGTGACACTTAGCGATGCTAAGCTAAGCTTAGCTCAGCTTATTTTATGTTAGCAATACTAAGCTAAGCTTGGAGTAGCTTATCATATCTTAGCAATGCTAATTTAAGCGCACATTGGTGCAAACACGCTTACTACTGTTTACAAGTGCTCACTCCTGCTAACCCCCACATTAATTTCTTTGACAGAAAAGTAAATGGGGAGATAGGAATGTGGTGATAAAGGGTGCACAAAGAGGGGAAGACAGTAGGGAAACCAGCTTGGGATGTACACGATGAGTGTGGAGAAGGTCAATTGCTGCCCATTTCTTTACCAGCAACAGCTGTGCATATGCAATACATTAGGTGGGATATTTGAAACCTTCCACCCCTGAGAGAGGGGTGATGACAACTAAGTATGTTGTACTACCAATTATATCAGGCACATGCACTGTTTGTAAACTGCTATACTGTCATTAGTACATTACTCACTTCTGAATAGTTTGTGGTTTGTTTGTGTTGACATTAGCACAGTCTGCTCAGGACAACTGGACATATTTATGTACTGTGTATGCCTACCTACACCCTTGGTTGTGCCTCACTACACGGGTATATAGTACCTTTGGGTAGGGGTGCAGAACTGCAGAGTGCATTATTTATTATTGTGTGATGTTTATCTTACTGAGCATGCAGAGTTGCTGTGTACCTGTAAGTCTTTGAAGGCTTGTAGTCTGTCTGAGTATCTCCCACCTGTGGACATATCCAGATGGTAGATAGAGGTCAGCCTAGTATTCTTTGACTGTGCACCACAGCAGTCTTTCCAGCACCTGAACAGTGGCATTGTCACAGGTGGTTGCTAGCAGTACATGGTTACATCCTTTGATATTTCTGTGTTGTACTTCTACATAAGGGCATGCTTGTGGGATTCATTCTACAGCTATTTGCAGAGTGTGTAACAGCAGACAAGCTGATATGCCTGTGTGTTTCTGACTCTTCCAGGCCTCAGATACTCTCACATATATATTTGAACAGCCTCAGGGAAAGGTACATATAATTGGGATACACTTGTGATATAGTTCAGACATTTTGCACTTCAGACTTTGGGGGATTCAGAGCATATCTATTACTATACCTTTTCTGATGCGCAAGAAGTGTCTACTCTCACTTATTGACATTTGTCGTTAAGTGAGATTCAACACCTTTCTGCCTACTGTTAGTACATTTCACAGGGAGTCAGAGGGGCACAGCTAACATTTGTTTACAAATCAGGGTCATCACTGTAGGGCAGTCACTGTTGGGAGGTCTGGCGTGTGACCTATGCATATATGCCAGTGTTTATCCTTCTCTGATACTGTGTGGGTTTTGTAAGCTGCTACTGTAACCTTATTCCCTACTAGCATGGCTGATTCTCTTTTCACAGTCATGTCATGCAGTTCAACAACACCTGCTGGTTAAGGCCCATAGAACAAGATTTGTGTTATGCCATTCCTATTTTCCCTTTACATTCACTCATGGTAATGCATGATATATTGCTTTCAGCACTAAGTTATTGATTATCTGCTGTGGTGTAGTGGTACTTCATGCAGACTGGTGAGTCCAAGGTCCCGGGTTTGAGACTGACAAGGCTATTTTATTTTGCTGCTGAGCAGTACAAGGGCCTTGTCATACAGAGTGACTAAGGCACTTTTAAGCAGTTGTAAGCGGGTTTGCATAGGTTTGCGCGATGCTTAGCAATGCTTAGCTAAGCGCACACAAGCTCACACTCGCACACCGCCACTAACTACTGATTAAAAGTTCTTACTCCTGCTAACCCCGTGCTAATTTCTTTTAAGGAAAAGAAAATGGGGAGATAGGAAAGTGGTGAAAAGGGGGCACAAAGAGGGAAAGACAGTAGGGAAACCAGCTCAGGATGTGCAGGATGGGTGTAGGGAAGGTCCATAGCTGCCCATATCTTTACCAGCAGCTGTGCATATGTATGAAATTTGGTGTGAAATTTGAAACCTTCCACCCTGAGAGAGGGGTGAGGACAACAAAATATGTTGTGCTGCAAATCAGAATTATCAGTTTACATGTCCAGCGGACATGTGTGCGAATTGAGCAGCTATGTATGGGGCGTAATTTTTTTGTGGGAACAGATTGCCCTTTTTTTTTTTTTTTTCAGGTGAGAGTGGAATGTGAGGTAGAGGATGTAGGTATATTTGGGGAGGTAGGTTGGGGAGGTAAACAGACAAGAAAAACAAGATGCATACAGGGGCAGAGTTTGACACATGAGGTGGGTGAACACAATTGATGGGGAAGGTTGTTTGGAAATTGCAAGCCCATGAGCCCACAGATGGTAACAGTGGAACTGAGATCCCCACCCATGGGCAGTCACCACTGCACCTTCACAGCCCTGAGGGTGGCTGTGCTGGGGGCTGAGTAGGATGGGCAGGCTCACCCAAGCGATGCGCCACACTCGCCTCAAGCTGGCATAGGGGATCAGTGACTGAACGCTGGATCTCCCTACGCACCACAGCCCGGACCCTTCAAAGGGTGACAGGTGGCTCTTCTCCACCCATGCTTTAATGAGGGGGATGAGCCCCATCCCCTGCAGTGCTTCCACCCGAAGGTGGCACAGGACCAATGGAGGAGGGGAGCCCGGGCTGGGCACTGGAGCTGCTGGTGCCTTGTGCACTCGCCAACTGAGGAGTGACAGGTGGGTCCGCTGGGACCAGCCTTCCCATACATTCTGTGATTAGGTGTGTCTAATTACAAAATAAACAACAGCATTCCAGATTAGCTGAAACAGCATGCAGTAATATTCCCATTAACCCAACACACCAAGGTTCCATCAGTTGAACAGCAAGCATAACACATGCATATATTGAATGACAGTGGTTATTCCAACAGCATGCAGGGATGTTTGGTAGCAACAGGTCACCATGAATGTGATGTTTGAACAGGGCACATGCATCAACATCAATGCAAATATTTATAAAACAATAGGACATATGTCCCAACAAATATTTAAGGTTACACATACCCATTGAGGTGTGGAATTGCATGGTTTATGCACATACGGTAGGGTGTAGAAAAAACCTTGGTTAACATCTTATAATGACCTTTTAGTCTACACTACATTCCCAGTGACTGCAAGTGTATATCCCCTACCTGTACTATTACACTTGCCACCATACATTAGGTTGTGTCATGGGTTTGGCTAGTTCAATATATGCCTGACCTATATCTGACATACTAACTGTCCAGGATGCAGGTGTTACTGCTACATATTTCTTGTTTGCATTTATATTTCTTTATCTACATATCTGGGATGTTTTCACATGACATTTTCACTTCGATTTGTACAGAACTCTGCATTTCTTAACACACACTCACATTTCTGGTGAATAATTACATGCTACATGTGTGCCAGGTTTACTTATTCATGCCAGCCAGTGACTGACTATTGTGGACTGTATATATGTTTCACAGCTACTAGCACTTCCATCCCCCACTTTATATGGGACTGCATAACTCTGGGTTGCCAGCACATTTTCAAACAGTACTGTTTGTATAATGCAAGGGTACAACAACATTTCAGACTCTATGACACAGACACATTCTGGGTTTTAGGCCTTTATTAATGACATTGCACACTTTCCCACAGGCTCACTCCTTTATTTGTTTTAATGGTGCTTATGGCAGACATGTCCAAGACATATTATACATTTATTAATAGGTTAGAACAATCTTTTTTCAAGCTCACTCACTTATGTTATATGACAGTGCCTGCAGAGATATTATTCCAGACATATGTTGCCTTTCTTAATGGGTTACTACACTCTTTTTCTGCCTCTCTGACGTTTTTATCTCACCGTACATGCAGAAATCTTATTCAGGCAATTCTATGGCTGTTTTATTGGGCTACAACACTTTCTTTCATGCTCTCTCCCATATTTTATATAACAATACATGCAGAATAATCACTAACCTGCCTGGTGGCGCAGCCTATCAGCATAGGCTTGCTGATTCGTAGCACGGTCACCTGCAGCTGTAAAGTAAATGAAGGGATATTGAGACATACCTATCCGTTATACATACTCCATTATCAATTCTTACATACTGCATTCCATGGCTACATAGTCAGTTGTGGGGCATTCTGCATCCCACGGGCCTCCTGTATCCACTGGTTCAGGCGGTCCTGCTTTCATCTCTTCAGGTCTACATGGTGGTGATGGACCTGCTCACCAGTCCGGGGAATGCTTGTGGCACTGGTGATATCACGAGCTAACTCGTTCCAAGCCTCTGCCTTGTACTCCATTCCTTGGAACTGGCCCTGCAGGAGTCTTGACTCATGACGGTGGACAATGAGCCAAACCATGTATTTGGACTCCTTGATGCCCCAACGTTGCGCTCGGAAGCGTGAACCCTCTCCTGCACCTGCCATTTTGACTGCAAATGTGAGCTACAATCAGTTATGGTGAGTATTCTTGCCTATGGGGCTTAAATATGCTGCATTTCCCGCACTTTTTTGTGATTGGCTATTTTGTAAAATTCTCAACTGACTGCAGAAATGCTTAGCAATGGTTAAACTACCATTCGTAAGTATATGAATGTTAATAGTGGCTGCTTCCTCTATGTTGTCACGGCTTAGTGGTTCTGTACTTTGATTATGATGCACAGGGTCCTGGGTTCGAACCTTGTCATTCTTTTATTTTAATACTGTCTAGATAGACTAGGGGGTGTGGCTGCGTTTAAGCAACTTAGTTCTATGTTGCACCCCGGTGCCCTAGGGTGCCCTGGTTGGCACGGCGCGCACATCCACGCAAACACATTGCGCTGGGTAAAGCGCTTTTAAACTTTGGACAACCCTTTTGTGCTGGGTAAAACGTTATTAAACTATGGGTAACTCAGTTTAGCTGGGTAAAGCACTACTTAACTATGGGCACCTCTGTTTAGCTGGGTAAAGCGCTATTAAACAATTGGCACCTGTGTTTAGCTGGGTAAAGTGCTATTAAACTATGGGCACCTGTGTTTCACTGGGTAAAGCATAGCTTAACAGCAGCCTATTATATATCTGGGTCCTTTAAAAATATATATTTTGTTCACTGATACATTGGCCATGTCACTGCTTTTAATAAAATGTTATTCATATATGTCTAGTATTATTTCAAATACTGATTTAAAACATAAATAAGAAGGGGAGTGGTGGGACTCGAACCATGAATGCCTCTTCTTTGTGCATACGCTCTACCATTACGCTATCGCTATGTGGCTTATTTTGCATTAGTAGTTCTTATATGCACTTCAATGTCACAATTGCTAACTGTGGTTAAGTAATGGGCACACCCGCACAAATAAGTGCAAATACAGGCAGCTATATCATGGATTTAAAAAGATAAAATTAATATTTTACGTTTTATAACTGTGATGGGGGTTTACAGTGTCAGGGAGTTGGGTGCAAGTACATTTGAGCGAACTCGCTCTTGTCTGTTGACATTATGCTTTTTAAAACCTTGCAGGGGCGTGGACTTTTAGACTGCTCGGCAGTCAGACATGCCGCCTGCTTTCCTATTCAGTCCGTGTAAGAGTTACGGATGAGTCAGAGTGCCCTCACGAATATTCATGGCATGCTGACGTCATACCGTTCAACTGCAGCCTCCGAGTAAGACATATTAAGTCTTACACTGAGGTTTCGTGAATCCGGGGTACTGACTTTACCAGATTTCATTTAGAATTTACCATACTCTTAAGGCAGAAATATGCATATCCATAGCTAGTGGGGCTTGGCTTTATTTCCTGAAATTGCCCATTAAAATGACGAAACAAGTCATGGGTTTTTCAGTGACCTTCTCATTTATTGTTTTACTTTGTTGTTTGGGATATTGTTGCAGTGTCCCTAATGTTAATGACATCAGCTGGGTATAACAGCCCTGTGTTTCTTATGCTTGGTCAAACACTCTGTTTGTGCTCTGCTTAAGAGGTCATAACAAGGCTGAAATATGCATATTCACATCTAGTGGGGTTTGGCTTTATTTTCCTGAAATTGTCCATTAAAATGACAAAACAAGTTGTGGGCATTCATAATCACCATTTAGCTGAAACACCTGATGCTCATAAAGGTCATTTGCATATATCCCATGTGCCTATGATACAAGAGGTTTGGGAGATCAGTCAGTGGATGTTCTAGCTTTGCTGGAGTTTTCATTTTGTTTTTATTTAGTGTTTTTCAGTGACCTTCTCACTTATTGTTTTAGTTTGTTGTTTGGGATATTTTTGCAGTGTTCCTAATGATAATGGACATCAACTGGGTATAACAGCCCTGTGTTCCTTATACTTGGTCAAACACTCTGCTAGTGCTGACGAGGTCATAACAAGGCCAAAATATGCATATCCACAGCTTGTGGGGTTTGGCTTTATTGGCCTGAAATTATCCATTAAAACGATGAAACAAGTCATGGGTATTCAGAATCACCAATTAGCTGAAACACCTGATACTCATAAGGGTCATTTGCATGTATCCCATATGTGTCTGATACTGGAGGTTTCGGAGGTCACTCAGTGGAGGTTCTAGCTTTGCTGGAGTTCTCATTTTGGCTTTACTGATTGTTTTTTCAGTGACCTTCTTACTTATCGTTTTAGTTTGTTGTTTGGGATATTCTTGCAGTGTCCCTAATGATAATGGACATAAGCTGGGTTTAACAGCCCTGTGTTTCTTTTGCTTGGTCAAACACTCTGCTTGTGCTGTGCTGACGTGGTTATAACAAGGCCAAAATATGCATATCCACAGCTAGTGGTATTTGGCTTCATTGCCCTGACATTGTCCATTAAAACAACAAAACCAGTCATAGGCATTCAGAATCAACAATTAGCTAAAATACCTGATGCTCATAAGGGTCATTTGCATATATCCCATGTGCCTCTGATACAAGAAGTTTGGGAGGTCACTCAGTGGAGGTTCTAGCTTTCTGGAGTTTTCGTTTTGTTTTTTATTGATTGTTTTTTCAGTGACCTTTTCACTTATTGTTTTAGTTTGTTGTTTGGGATATTTTTGCAGTGTCCCTAATGATAATGGACATCAACTGGTTATAAAAGCCCTGTGTTTCCTATGCTTGGTCAAACACTCTGCTTGTGCTGTGCTGATGAGGTCATAACAAGGCTAAAATATGCAAATCTACATCTAGTGGGGTTTAGCTTTATTGGTCTGAAATTGTCCATTAAAAAAACAAAACAAGTCGTGAGCATTCAGAATCACCAAATAGCTGAAACATCTGATGCTCATAAGGGTCATTGCATATATCCCATGTGTCTCTGATACAAGAGGTTTGGGAAGTCACTGAGTGGAGGTTCTAGCTTTGCTGGAGTTTTCATTTTGCTTTTAATGATTGGTTTTTCATTGACCTTCTTGTTTTAGTTTGTTGTTTGTGATATTTTTGCAGTGTCCCTAATGATAATGGACATCAGCTGGGTATAACTGCCTTGTGTTTCTTATGCTTGGTCAAACATGCTGCTTGTGTTGTGCTGACGAGGTCATAACAAGGCTGAAATATGCATATCTACAGCTATTGGGGTTTGGCTTTATTGGCCTAAAATTGTCCATTAAAATGACAAAATAAGTCATGGGCATTCAGAATTGCCAATGAGCTGAAATGCCTGATGCTCATAAGGGTCATTTGCATATATCCTATATGCCTCTGATTCAAGAGGTTTGGGAGGTCATTCAGTGGAGGTTTTAGCTTTTCTGGAGTTTTCATTTTGTTTTCACGGATTGATTTTTCAGTGGCCTTCTCACTTATTGTTTTAGTTTATTGTTTGAGATATTTTTGCAGTGTTCCTAAAGATAATGGACATCAGCTGGGTATAACAGCCCTGTGTTTTTATTCTTGGTCAAACATTCTGCTTGTGTTGTGCTGATGAGGTCATAACAAGGCCAAAATATACATATCCACAGCTAGTGAGGTTTGACATTTTGGCCTGAAATCGTTCATTAAAACGACAAAACAAGTTATGGACAATCAGAATCACCATTTAGCTGAAACACCTGATGCTCATAAGGGTCATTTGCATATATCCCATGTGCCTATGATACAAGAGGTTTGGGAGATCACTCTGTGGTGGTTCTAGCTTTGCTGGAGGTTTCATTTTGTTTTTACTTATTGGTTTTTCAGTGACCTTCTCACTTATTGTTTTAGTTTGTTGTTTGGGATATTTTTGCAGTGTCCCTAATGATAATGGACATTAGCTAGGTATAACAACCCTGTGTTTCTTATGTTTCGTCAAACACTCTGCTTGTGCTCTGCTTACAAGGTCATAGCAAGGCCGAAATATGCATCTCCACAGCTAGTGGGGTTTGGCTTTATTGGCCTGAAATTGTCCATTAAAACAATGAAACAAATCATGGGTATTTAGAATCTCCAATTAGCTGAAACACCTGATGCTCATAAGGATCATTTGCATGTGTCCCGTGTGTCTCTGATACAGGAGGTTTGGGAGGTCACTCAGTGGAGGTTCTAGCTTTGCTGGAGTTTTCATTTGATTTTTACTGATTATTTTTTCAGTGACATTCTCACTTATTGTTTTAGTTTGTTGTTTGGGATATTTTTGCAGTGTCCCTAATGATAATGGTCATAAGCTGGGTATAACAGCCCTGTGTTTCTTATGCTTGGTCAAGCACTCTGCTTGTGCTGTGCTGACGTGGTTATAACAAGGCCAAAATATGAATATCCACAGCTAGTGGGGTTTGGCTTTATTGGTCTGAAACTGTCCATTAAATGACAAAACGTGTCATGGGCATTCAGAATAATCAATTAGCTGAAAGACCTGATGCTCTTAAGGGTCATTTTCATATATCGCATGTGCTTCTGATACAAAAGGTTTGGGAGGTTACTCAGTGGAGTTTCTAGTTTTGCTGGAGTTTTCATTTTGTTTTTACTGATTGGTTTTTCAGTGAACTTCTCACTTATTGTTTTAGTTTGTTGTTTGGGATATTTTTGCAGTGTCCCTAATGATAATGGACATCAGCTGGGTATAATAGCTTTATGTTTCGTATGCTTGGTCAAACACTCTGCTTGTGCTGATGAGGTCATAACAAGGCTGAAATATGCATATCCACAGCTGGTGAGTTTTGGCTTTATTGGCCTGAACTTGTCCATTAAAACAACAAAACAAGTCATGGGCATTCAGATTCGCCAATTAGCTGAAACACCTGATGCTCATAAGGGTCATTTGCATATAACCCATGTGCCTCTGATATAAGAGGTGTGGGAGGTCACTCAGTGGAGGTTGTAGCTTTGCTGGAGTTTTCATTTTGTTTATATTCTGTATCTTACTAATTAAAATGAAGGAAACTGTTTTATTTCTTTATGACACTGCCATTTTAGTCAAATTTTATTTATCTAAGAATTGAAGGAAAATACTGAATATTTAATTTCATAACTGAACCATTTAAACACGAACCAACAACTCAAAAAAACTGAACAAACTAATAATAAAAAGTAAGATGCTTAACAAACTAATAACCCAAAGCTAGGATGCTGAAACTCAAGACCAGCATAGCATCCACCAATTTTATTAACAAATCAAAACCAGCATATTGTTGGACAGTAGATTGGTTTCAAATTGCAGCATCTTACTTTTTCATTATTAGAGACTGCGGTAATGGTGCTGCGGTAGCGTTGTCACCTCACAGTTAGATGTTGCCCATTCGATTCTCAGTTTTGAGCATCTTCTGTGGGGTGACATGCGTGAATGGGCATTCCTTCATTGAAGGTTGTGCATTTGGCCCGACAATCCAGCACGTAAAACTCTACTGCCAATCATTAGCGGACCGGAGTTCCACTGCAGTGACCCCTAACTGGGAAAAGCCGAAAGACACAAACAAACATTTTCATTATTAGCACTTAAAACATATTCATATTAGTCAAACTGATGAGAGACTTTCTAAACACTTTACCAACAGATAGAGAGAAAAAAATGAATGTAGGTTTTAGAATACTTTCTCGAATCTTACTAAGTTAATATGAGCAATGAGTGGTCACATGCAGAATGGATGGGATTCAGAAAACCCAGCTAAAAGATGGGCCTAGGCCAAACAATGTGGTTGACCATGTTATATGTTAATGTCAGTATAATGAAGCACTATGTATAATAATGAGGCAAAGTACAGCTGTTCAGGAACATCTAAATGCCACACAGTACTAGATTTGAACCAGACAATATGCCTAGGTTCATATGGAGTGCATCTCACAAATATGTTTTAGGTTGCTAAAGTCACTGTAAATATATAACTGCAGGAGACTCTCGTTGCAGCTGCTTTGCTGATGGTGCACATGAAGTTGCCCCCTGAAGCTCGGGGTCATTTGACCACACTTAAAATTTCATGCACTCTATGACTTCATCATAATGGACAGATACCATGTGGACAGGGATACCATGCAACAGATAATTGAAGCGTGTCAAAATGCTGACTGTGCATGCAGTATTACATAATATTTTAGTTAGGAAGAAATTACAGCAGGGTGGCCTCTTGCATGATGAGTAATTTCCAGCATTGCAGGCAGCAGAAGCCGAGACAAACAAAGAGTCAAAGGAGGACTCATGCCAGAGGATGACACATATGCCATGACACTAGCAGAGAGACAGCGAGTTGCTCATAGCTTTACAATATAACTATACAAAAGTTTAGCAGATATACTACAGTAAAATTATGCATGAAAAAAACACCAGACTGTACTTACCTATGCATAGGCTGGACACTGTGATCAGACATAGGTAACTCAAGTAATGATATACAAAAGGTAGGTAAGTTATCATCATTTGTACAGGTGGCTAAGGGAGTACACGGGTGCCTGTGTTTCACAGGGAAGTGTGTGTGAGTACTGAGGTGTAGCAAAAGAGAAATGGCTTTAATGAGGTGTGGGAACTGAATGAATGGTTAATGTTGAGAAGAGCCAGAGTCAGTGGATGTATATTATGTGCTGGGGCTGTGATGGCTTGCATGACTTTATCTTCAGGGGCACAGTTTCAGCAGTAGGTGCAGCACTGAAGCTTGAGCTTCCAAGCAGGTCCAGGGCATGCATGGCACATGGTTCAGCTTACCATGCATACTACTGCCTCCAAGAATTATACTGGCTGTACAATGATCTTGTCTAGATGCTGATGTGCTATGTGACCTTGACCAAAGACATTCCAGCGTGATGATGGCTACAGCTATGGGGAATGCCCTTTCCAGGGCATTGACACCTCCACTGCAGATGTTGCAGTGTAAGTGGAAGCAACCCAGACTCAGGATCTCACTTAGTTATGGCCATGTTGGCTAATATCTGTGGATATAGCACTTGACTTGCTGTAAGGACAGACCCTTGCCTCTCCCAGATGACCCAGTGAAGACACTGCATGGTTCAATACACATATTCAATCTATCCAATGAATTACACATATGGGACATGCACTCCCATAGTTCAACAAGTGCAGAATGGATCACACTCACTATTTCTTCATGGCTGTGGTGGAACTTACCTGTGCCTCCAATATGGCCCTGTACATATGTTAGTTTTGTGACCACTGACACAGCAACCTCAAGAGGAGGGTGACATCCATATGTCTGGTAAGCACTCTTACCAACCCCACTTTGTGCATTTCTCTTATCTTTAGTATACCCATCAGCCTATCCTCACTCATGTGTTTGTGTTGCCTGGGTATCCACAGGTGCATGCTTTGTGTAGGGAATATGTTGGTCACACTCCCTGTGTCAGACACACACCCTGAACCTCCTGGCTCTGCCAGCTCATCCCCACCATTATTATCTGAGACTACAGATTATCCAACATCAGACGAGGGCAGTTTCATATTGCTGATGATGGATAAAGAATCAGCTGTAAATAGGCCAAAGCAAAAAACATATATATATAGATATATCCAGTGTAAGTATTACACAGCACCACAACTACACATACAACTGATATCTTTACAGCCACAAACTTGAGAAACGATAATGCAACTTGTGCAGTTGGAGGTGCCTGTTGAATTTCCACTGTACCTAAATATCATAAATCAGACAGATTTAATGAAGTTCATTGAGACTATAAAGCAATGAGGACCTGCAGCTGGTTATACAATAAATTAGGACTACAACCATGGGCATCCCTAGGCATATGCAGCTAAAGTTCTCTGAGGCCTGTCTCTCTCTGTCCCTTCATCCAGCACTATACTGCTGGACTCTGTGAAGGTAGTCCTGCTTTAAAGTGGGGGCAGGAACATATCTGTCTTTATATGTAGTGGTCTAGTTGGCAACCCAGCAGAGCTCTAGCTCTGTGGGTGGCAGCACTGATCATATCTATGGTCCTGCAGCAAACCATGTCATAACTGTGATCCTGACCACCTTCACCAGGAGAATCCAGAGCCTCAAACATCTACCCTACACAGATAGACTAAAAGCCCTGTCCCTCTACTCAGTTTCATACATACTCCTCAGAGGTGACCACTGTCTAACATACAAAGCAATCTCAGACCCCGCCTTGTTGGGACTGCTGCATATCCTAAGTCAAGCTCCACTCGAGCAACCCATATGCGCGGCCTCAACCTGGTCTGTGATATCAATAGGACTTGTTGGAGGGACAGATTTGTGTCCAAGAGACTCCCTCACCTGTTTAATAGACTCTCTCTCCATGTCAAGCAGAGCACCTCATTATCCCTTTTTAAGCACAACCTGGATAACTCAGTGGGAAACACCAAATACACTCCTGGGATTAGACCTGTGTCCCTGCTAGACCGGGACTCTGGGTGCTGACTTGTCTAAACATGGACTAAACTCTTGGCTAGGCTTATAAGGGCCTCAGGGCCAATAGCCTAGTAACCGCTTATGATCCTATAAACATTAACATTGTGGACAATTTCAGTGTGAGCATGGTCATGGAAGGGCTGGTGAGCAGAATGGACAGCAAAGAGCCACTGACCATGAAGATGGAGAACCTCCACTAATACCTCATTTTCAGCTTGGGTTTGCAGATAGATATGAAAGTACCACCAGATGGAGTAATTTTCTTTGGGCACTGTTTTAGGCATAGCTCTGTTGGTACAGAAAACAGCAGAATATACATCCTTGTTCCAGCATGGGGCTTAATAATCTTTACACTACTTTCTTACTAGGTCATATAGTATGCTGTAGTTGTACATGGCAGTTAGATAGCTGTATCCACAACCTTTAAGTAAATGTCAGGCATGTATGTGTACTGAGCACATACTCCAAACCAAACAAGCACATAACTGCAACTGAAAAACAACAGTTGAGCATTACAATAGCATTGTTAAACATCAGTGGTTAATTACATATGTACAAGGTACAGAAAACTACAATAATATTGGACATTACTCTCCATATGAGCTCAAGGGTGTGTCTACTATATACCTTAACCAACAAGTGACTGCATTCACTACATTTGCAATGTAACCATTTATACACTTTTTGACAACACATTTACAAGTACTAATAAGGTGAGACCCTTATAGGCCTTAAATTAAAGAGCCAATCAAAAGTTACTATCGTAAAAATACATAGATGTGTAAAAGATAAAACTTTTCCTTATTTAAGCAATTATCATCTTGAAAAGGAATATTTCTTCAAAAGCATCCTCAACAGAATTCAAACTCCGTAGTGCGATGTGTCCCAGTGCTTCTCATCAGGCTTATATCATGTAGATTCATGCCTCTGGGCCTGATAATTATACTAATTAGGGCTCGTCTCATTGTTTCTGAATCACTTAATTTTGCTCTACAAGCAAATCTGGTATACATTGTGGAGATTTCTATGCAATACTCTGCATACACTCAAGCACCTGCGGGCAGCTCCGCACATATGTGGGAAGCCAGTTATTTATGGTTGAGTGACTTACCATCCCATATTTATCCATCTTCAGATGGAGTCATTGTAGGGCAACTATTTTCAATAGCATACACAGTCATGAGAGACTGCCATTTTTTGCACTTAATCTGCCATTGGAATACCTTACTCATATTTTCTGTGTTTGACATCTGTCACACAAATGAGTTGCTTGTCAATGTCTATCATTATATGGCAGATGGGACACCTAAAAAAACTGTTCTGTGTGCCAGTAGTCTGTCATTTTACCTTGAGCTTTTGCAATGTGAGACATCATGGCTGGAATAGGAAAGAGTAGTGCTTTCCTTATATCCTCCATAAGGAGTACAAGTACAGTTAGAGGCTCCTGTAGGACAGCTATACTAGGCCACAGTATAAGGCTGTAGCCTAGAACAGTTTGACTAAGGCTGTCGCACATGCTATAGGCATTCTGCACATGGGTGAGCAGTGTTGTTATCATCACAGTGTCATGAGACATTACGATCATTCGCAGTTTAGAGGAACACAGTCACCACTTCTGTACTGTAAATTTAACTTCTTTTAAATAATCAAATAACTTGCCACTGTGTGCCATCCAAAAACATTATATTATGCCATTTTTTTATCTCTCTAGCTACTGGAGAGACCAATAGGTATAGGGCAACTGCACAGGAGCAGACTGGAGCACATAAAGGTGCACCAAGAAGAATATACATGCTGTCATAAACATGTCTAGCTTTTAATTCTGCAAGTAGTATGCAGTAGAATAATGCAAACTTTCACACAGCAGTGCCACATCCATCCGTACTGGCACAGATCAAAGGTATTAACATGACCATGCAATGTTAGAAGTGTTTCTTATTCCTCTTGCCATATAGGTGGACAATAGATTCATAGGTTTATACTAGGCTAACAACCACCCGGGTCTTTGCAAGCCTAGTTATGCAACCCAACCCAGTTTTTATTCCCAAGTTCTTTGAATGTCTATATAGTGGGGTATGTTAGAAAGGAGGTAGCTAAGGTTTATATGGAGGGGGTAGGCTAACAGACGATTAAATTACTTACTGTTGACCTCGGCCCATCAGAGAGATGGGGGCCAGACTGGGGGTGAATTTTCATCCAATGATCAAGGTTTCATTTGAATAGGTCAGGGATGAACTCTGCTTCACTTAGTTATGGAGCTTATTCCATAGTGCAGCGATCATTTGAAATAAATATCTGTCTCTCGGGTATGTTATATTTATGTTACAGGCAAAGTTCAGATACTTGGATATAGTGTTTTTGGTGCTATTTTTTTATTTTTTTGTTTTTTTGTTTGCAGTTGTGCAAGAAATCCATCAAAGCTGGATATGAGGATGCCTTATAAATTAAGCATAGATCACCTCTCAGTAACTTGTAGGAGACTGAGTACAGAGATAGGACCTTTAGACAGGCTATTGATACCCAGGATTCTCCTGGTAAGGAACATTAGACAGTGTTCCTCCTGATGCAAGTACCTGGTTAAGTACATGCCAAAATGGGTGTTGCACTCAATGATGGGTCTGATAAGGACAGAGTATAGTAGTACTGTAACTTCCCTGGAGCTTGGTGCAATACCCTTGCTTATGAGTTTGGTGACATAGAATGATTCTCTTATTATCTTGGTTACATGTTGGTCAAAGGCCAGATTACTATCTACATATTTTCCCAGATCCCTAACTATTGGGTCAAGTTTTTGGAGTGGTTTATCAATGGAGTAATTAGCTTGAGTGGACAATTTCCCAAAGGACACTATAATACATTTTTTCATGTTGAGTTCTAATCCATGGCTTTGGCACCAATTGTTTGTTTGTGTTAGACTCTCTTGAAGGATGTTGGTTTTATGGGGGGGGGGATTCCATGATAGCTCCCAAATTACAGTCACCTGCAAACTTGGTAAGCCAGGCATTAGTTTTGACTTCTGAGAATATCCAAATTGAAGCCCTGGGGTACTCCACTGGTGACCAGTCTCCTAGTGGAGTTGATCTCACCGATCCTTACTTCTTGAGTCCTATCTATGAGCCAGCCAGCCAGCAATCCAGTGGGGTATGCAAGCATTTATGCCTAGTTCTTAAAGTTTGTCAACAGTACTTGAGTGGGGCATTATATTAAATGCCTTGGCCAGGTCAACGTAGGCAGTATACACCATTTTCCACTCATCCATAATCGTGTTGACCCTCCTGAAGAAGGCTACCAGGATGAGTAGGCATAACCTTCCCTTAACAAAGCCAAACTGGGTTGGGGCCAGTGCCTATAGGTTGCCTGTAGGATTTTATTAAACTTTTTAAGCACTTTCATTCCACTACATAAAGAACTTCAACAGGAGCAATGTAGCTACCTCCTTCCATCATTTAAAAACCCTTAAAGGCACCGAGCCTTTTACAAAATTTTAAAGGCATACTAGAAGTCATTCATAAAAAGTAATTCGTAAAAACAGATAGATAAAAGCAATCAACAGTTATGCAATAATAATAAAGACAATTAATTAAGAAAATGTAAAACTTAAAAAATGTTGAACATGTAGAAATTAATATATAATGCACTTTATATATTAGTGGCCTTAAAATAGGTTTAATAGAGATGAAATTGTTAATACCCAGAAAGGCATCTGCATTGAGCAATAACTGCTAAAACAACTGCCTCTGCTCCAATAAAAGCTCCCATTCACCTCCCCTAATGTGATATTGTACTTTTTCTAGTATAGGAAAAGCAAAATTCCTAAAATCCTTACAACAGACAGAATGCTTGTACAAGGCATTTGCGCCGTGGGCTTTTTGATAGCGTGTGTTGATATATTCTAGTTTTTAGTGGTCCAATGATCTTGCTGAAATAAAACACTGGACAAGATGAAGAAAAGGCAATGTAAACTACACCTTTGGTTTCACAATTGCAATTTCCTCTAACATAAATCAGTGTTGAATAGCTTGGTACAGAGAAATGTGCACCCTGCAAGATAAAACTGTACTGTTTACAGGCACCACAGCATTTCAGACCTGCATTCCAAACCACAAAGTCATATGTTTCTTAGTTTTTTCCAAAAATAAATTTCAAGTTCTTACTATTCTTGTAGACAAATTTGGGCTGTTGCCCCACCTAGTTAACCAGTCCAAAAGTGCCATATACAGTATTCCAGTGGTGGCTGATGATCTGCTTAAGGGGATAAATATCCCTGCTAAACTCAACCACAAAAACTTGTGATACATTGTCACTGTTATCTATTATTTTATTGTGCTGCAGTGTATTAGATTATCATAAAAGGGTACCATATTTAATGTTCCTTTGCTCAAACACCCACTTATAAAGTTCTTCCAACATCTAAGTCGGATACTCATGATCCCTGGATAAACTGCTTAATTTTAAAGCCTCTTCATTAAAAATGCAGTTGCCAAACACCAGCCTACACAACTTAATAAACTGCCCTTTGACTATCTTCCTTTTCTGACACAAATACTGCTGACTTTCAAAGTGTAGGCAGGCATTAGAAAAGATGTCCTTCCTGCAAATGTTGGATTCATACCTACCAGCTACCAAATTTTTATACACCGTATTATCCAAAAAATGAATCGCATGTTCATTAGACTGATAAGTAAAGTGTAGAAAGTTGTTTGAATGATTAAGAAAATCAACAAACAGCATTAAATCATTGGCACTACCTTTCCACGGGATAAAGATGTCATCCAGTACCTCAAATATGTCTCAACCATAGCAAGAAAAGATGAATTCAATGCTATAGTGGTCTTCCAATTCCATAGCACCATGTTAGCGAAAATAGGGCTGAAGCTGCTGCCATTTCTACACCCTGATGTTGTGTGTAATACCTGCCCTTGAAACAAAACAAATTAATGCTGAGAACCATTTCCATACATGATAGTGTCCGCACTATTCAAATTAATACGTTTAATGATAACTTCAAGAAAGCGTTTGAGTCTTTGGTTGTGAGGGATGACAGAAAAAAGATCTTTGATATCAATGGTGACAAATAATCCCTCAGGTAAAAATACTGTATTACCCAAAATTTCAAGGAAATATCAAGAATCTTTTAAAAGATGCTTTTTGTGGTTGAAAAAGAGATTTAAGTTTAAAATCCACATATTTGGTCAATGGTTCTCTCTTGGAACCCGCTGATGGCACTATGGGTCTTAGGTGGGGAGGACAGTCACTGATTTATAGATCTTAGTGATTCTCAAAATTGCCTGGATCCTATGGTTCATAATGAAAAAAAAAACTCTGTCCTTTACTGGCAAGTCAAAAGTGATAAAGCATATCCTCAATAATTAAATCTATGCCAAGATAGACGATATTAATCTTGTTCCAACAGACTTCAGAAAAAAATTCCCTGTTAATTATTCTATCATTTCTGATGAGTACAAATAGTGATCCATTAAAATGAACCCCCCATCAAGCTTCATAATACGTACATTTTTATCATTACATAAAGCACACAACAATTCCCTTTTATCTAGTGTATGATTGTAATATATACATGTCTTTTTAGAGCACCATTTCCTAATACTCTTTTTACAAAGTTGTTCGAATAATACAATGGGTGATGTGAGGGGCATATTAAAAGTACTACTTCTACTCAATGCAACATCACCCATATTTTCATTCTTAGAGGCCCTTATACATTTAAAATTTAACTTTCTTGTGGCTTGCTTGACTGGAAGGCACAAATCTAAAGCCTTTCTGGAAGAATAAGCCAAAGGCAGGGGTAATTACAACAGGAGAAATACTGTATATTTTGCACCCCCCCCCCAGATCAAATACAATGTCATCAGCCTCAGGGGACACCTCAGTCATAGATGTTATTTCTGGAACTGCCTGCTGATAATTCCCCCTCTGAAAATCCTGTTCTATATAACTGTTTTGGTGATTAGAATAATTATTCATTTGTCTCTCCTATTTTTCCTCCAGTCTTTTAGTTCTCGAGGAACATCTCCACCTGAAGTAACTTCCACTAGTTCATCCACAGTAAAGTTATCCACCCATTGATAGTCATTATTAGGCACTTGTTTACTAGAACCACTTCTCCCCAGGAGGCTGGGACACACTGTTTTGTTCTTGTAATCATTAGTGTCCCTTATTGTTTTCTTCTGTTTATGTCTAAGGGCAGGTGAATTATAACATTCAACTTTCCCTAAAACATGTCGTAAATTTTGCAAGTGATGACAGAAAAGCAGGCCAGTCTTAATACTGGTGTCTAAAATGTGAATTTCTTCTTCCAATTAGTTAATTGCTGCATTCCCATTTTATTGAACAATTCCAGAAGTTCATGGTGGAACACAAATGTAGCTGTTACTCCGTTAGGGTATTTAAATATGAGTAGACCCATTGGAACATGTCTATTCTGTATACAAAAATTTAAAAATGAATTGTCCATCTGAATGCCTTTATACTTGGTAGATAGCTTTTCAAAAGACTATATAATTTCCTTTAGAATAAGATCATGACTGTTTGTCAAAAATAGATCAACAGTAGACATACCAGGTGCAGAGTCCCCAAAGGTATATTTAAATGTTAACAAATCCTGAATATTAAAGTCATTCACAGCCTTGAAGCACCATCTACAGTGTTAGTGCAGACTGCAACCTGAGACAATGTGTTATGATAATTCCTTCCATTCCTTTGCATATTAGACTAGCAGACTGATGGGTCTGTAGTTCCTGGGGTCAGCTGATGGTCCACCCTTATGAACAGTGATGACCATTGCAGCTCTCCATTTAGGTTCATAGGTAATTACTAGGCTAATGGCCCTGGAGCTTTACAAGCCTAGCCCATAGGATTAGCCTGACATTGTGCCACGCAACCTTAGTTCCTAGTGTCTCTGTCGAGTAGATCCACTGGAGTGATCCCCGGGGTGAATTTTCTATTTCCCATCTGCTCATCAAGCTTTCTCTTGAAGAGGGCCATTGAGGTGCTCTGCTTGACATGTATGGGAAGTCTATTCTATAGCATGGGCAGTCTCTGGGTTATATTTAGATGTAGCATTTCTAACAGAGCTGGGTCAGACATGGCTTTGTAAGTCAAGCAGAGATCGCCTCTAAGTAGGCGATATGAGACAGTGAATAGTTGTAGTTTTTTGAGTCTAACTATATAGGACAAGTGTTTAAGGCCTAGGATCCTCGTTGTGAGGTACTTTTGCATCCTCTCCATTTGTTGCAGGTGTCTAGTGAGGTACATGCCAAATGGGGTGTTGTACCTGGCACATAAAGTATTCTGAGTTGTAGTTGGAGTGCCTCAAGTCATCCTGCTAAGTCATGTTTTAGGCTATTTAGGAGGTGAGGCAACCATGGATATTGTCCAGGCCAACTGAAGCAAAGGTTTTTTGGCCTTTGCGAGCAACACCAGGATTTGCTTCGTTTTGATAGTTGAGATTTCACGGGTCTATATTACAAGACTGAAGACGCATTCTTTCAAATGCGTCTTGGTCAAACATAAAAAGCTGAAAACGCAAAATATCGAAGTGGCTGTTAAATGAATTCTTTCCCTGGGAAGGAACTTGCTTGGCTGCTTTTTACTTTGCTGTTGTCGGCACTGTAGTGTGGTCTCGGAGTTGGCATATTTAAGTAGGGGGGTGTGAAGCCCCCCACTTAATGTAATGTTTGAAACTGTTTTTTTTTTAATTTTTTTTTTAATTTTTTTGTTGGAACAGCGATTTTTTTTCCTTTGGAAAAAAAATCACTGTTCTGACACTTCGACATTGTAAGCTTTCACTTATATAGGGTCAATTAATCACTGTTCACTTTTTTAAGCATTCAGTGATCTAATATACCATCCAATTTCACAGGGATTGTGGGGGTTAAGTGGAGGATGAAGTTAGAGCTAAATTTATTAACCTGTAGATTTGCTATGTCACCTTGCTCAGTGAAGGTTGTGTAATTTATCAGCAGTTCTGCACACAGTTGATTGTTACCTTTAAGGTTCCTGAAATAGCTTAAAAAGGCCTTGTGAGTGTTGTTAGCCTGTGAGGCTAACCTGACCTTGTAATTGACGCTGTTAGACTTTATTAGACCTTTTAGATTGTTGTTTAGTTGAATCAGAGCACTCTTGTCTCTATGAGAGTTGCACTTTTTCATTTTGGCCACAATATTTTTTTCTTTTGTTATATACCCTGTTAAGTTGACGATTCCACCAGGGAGGCCTGTTTTTGGTTTTAGATCTGGGCTTATATCTGGTAGGTACAGCAGCCACAACTCAGCCATTTACATGTTTACACAGAGGTTCTGTAAATACTTCTGCAGTGGTAGCTTTGTTCTTCAGGATTGGGGGAGCCAACAATTTTGACAAACTGTCGATGGTTTAGTTGGATTTTCTGGGTTAATTTTTATTTTGAGGGAGATAGCTTTGTGATCTGACCTCACCAATGAGGATGTGACATGAAGCGGGGGTTGCAAAGCTCTCCCATGCTGGTGAGTACTACGTCCAATATGTTTGATCGTCTGGTTGGAGTGCACACTGTCTGGTCCATTGTGTTTGTGCTGATAAAGTCCAAGTAACATTGTCCCTGTGAGTTAAAAATCAGATTCAGAATAAGATGTGCAAGTCTGAAGCAAGGAGTACGAGGGTGTTACATCACTCTGTACAGCCCATACACCCATACAGGGTTGCTTCCTATTCAGTGGATTAAAGTAAAAAAGTTTTGTATAATAAAATGTCATGTAGCAACACGAGTCATACCTATATCCAATGTAAAGGACTCAACTTTATTTTTTTGGCAAAAATAAATAGTAACACTTATGGAATTGGATATTCTTGCTCTGCTTTACATACTTTGAAGAGTGTTTGCGTACAGAAAAATTGCAATCTGTAGCAACAACAGGGAGGTCAAGGAACAAATTCTTCATGGAAATCTCAAGTACTGTGCCATTTTTCAATTTATCTCATGTGATGCAGCCTCTCTTTGTTGAGACTGTGCAATATGAATAAAAACAACTGGTGACTGACTCTACAACCTGAGACAATGATGGCTGAGCACACACTGGCATAAAAATGCATGTACTCGTACACAGATTTAGTATGGCGCAGTTTAACTGAGGCTCACACGGCACACACGTGTGCATGCATGAACAAAGCACAGCTTATCTCCAACAATATCAGTGTATCTGTACCAGTAAGAGTAGATTGTACATGTGCACTGTAATTTGATTCGTATATCTAAGTATGGTTTAGCTTCATTAGCATAACAACTTCTTAAGTATGCCAGAATTAACAGCAATCTTTTACAGTCCACCATTTTAAACGGCAGTGGGCTCTGTGTATAACAGTCAAGGGAAAGTGCAAATTTCTTTAAATTAATGAAAGAAAGTTATAAGTACATTTCACTGTGACATCTTCAGGATTAGACTCTGTTTTACTGTAAGACTGGGAATATTGCTATACCTGTCTGATTATGTATCAAAGATGTTGGAAGGTAAAAGGTGCCATTTTCAGTGCTTCTACATCTGTGAAGCACTACACTATAGGTCACCTTCACAAAAATAAGGAATGAGACACAACAAATTAGTTAATAATCACTGTAGCACACCTTTATAGCAGACACTTTTATGCTGCAGCAGAGGAATACATAATACTGATACTTTTGCAAAGAAAATTCAAACCCAGAACTCAGAGTTAATTCTTTATTTTGTTGAAGTTGTTTTTTTTTTTTAATTGTGCAGTAATGTGCATAATCCATAGTTGCTTAATGTTACATACATGTGAGGAAGTTGCTTAACATAACATTAAGCATATACAACAGTTGGAATGCCCACAAAGGTTCCTTACCAGGAGAATCCGGTGTATAAACGCATTGTCCTATATGGATTGACTTAAAACTCTACCTCTGTACCCAATCTCCTACAGGTTACTGAGAGGCGATCTATGCCTGGCATACAAGGCATCCTCGGATCCAGCTCTGATGGACTTTTTGCACATTTGCAAACTGAAAGGTATCAGAAACACTAGATCCAAGGATTTACATTTTGCTTGTGACATAAGACATCCGTCAAATGTTGGTGATACTGATGTGTCTCGGAGAATTCCCTTGCTCTGGAACAGGGTCCTCATCCTTGTGAATCAGAGTCCATCCTTAACCTTATTTAAGTGTAAACTTGACCAATGGATGAGAAATCAGAACTTCACTCTAAGTCTGGCCCCCAAGTCTCTGACAGACAGAAGCAGACAGTAAAGCCCAAACTAGCATACCTCCCCACATAACCTCTAGAAAATTCTAAACTAACACACCCCTCCTAATAAATGCAAATGATACATAAGGATACAGTTGTGTTGGGTTGCATGGCTAGGCTTATAAAGACCCTGGAGGTCATTAGCCCAGTATATACCTATGAACCTATAAACATGTACTCACAGTTTAGAAAATGTTTCATCAGCAGGAAGCAGGACACAGAAAAGTCAGCTTCAGTCCTAAGGAGAGTCACATCCTCATGTCTGCTTTTAGGACATATGGAAAATAGACAGCAATAGCTAATATGTGGAATCTGGTAGTGGCTGACATAAATTTTGGAGGGATAAGAGACTGCCTTGGCAAAGTTTAGGCAGAAAATGAATGGCATATTGGGATATGCCATGACAAAATCCAGATAGAATTCAATTCCCCATAGCAGCCCTGGTGGTGGCCCCTCCATACTCCAACCATTAACAATGGAAGAGGGGTATCTTTTGTTTAGATGGAGTGATTAATTGATGCAGATGAAGATGCTTCTGGAATAATCAGATGTTGTGAAGACACTAGTACTTTCAGAACCCTGCATTAATCATAGTGTAGCAGTATACATGGCAGGTACCTGGGTACATATAACCCCTAGATGTTACATTATCAGGTACTCTATCATCAGCAGGTGTGGGACAACCTCAGCAAGTAATGCATAGTAAATGTGGGCATCATATCTTTACATAAAATGTATTCTGCCTCTTACAGTTAACTACATCTTAAGATATTTCATCATAGGGACAGCACCGGAAACAACCGCACCCTGTGCTTCAGCACCACAGGCTGATTTACATGGGGGAATGGCTGTTGATGAAGATGGCATAACACTCATGCCTGATAACAGTGGCAGATAGTCGCAAAGTCTGCTGGTAGGGTGCCTACCCCACAGCATGTCCATAACTGCATGGGCAGTGATACAGGCTCACATGCTCAGCAGAATGAGGAAATACTACTACAGTAATGGGGCACCACATAACTAAACACCTGTTTCTTGTGTACAGCCTGAAGAGACTACATTTTCAGAGGTAGTATCCACTGTCACACTTGTACACAGAGGTGGGAAGTGAAGGCATATTTCCATTCAGCTCCAGAAACACTCAAGGCCTTGGCTGCCCAGCACCAGATGTGCAGTAACAAAATTTAGGCAATAGCTACTGCCTCTGAGAACTAGGTAGATATTAGAGTACTGGAGGATATTCATGAGGAATTTGACAAGTACATGCATTCAATATTAAATATGTGAATTCCTGTTGTCACATAGCGAATGTCCTTGCCCATAGGTGTGGCACATTTGCAGCCATATACCATGAAGCAGCTTGCTAGAGGGGATAGTGTACTTCCACCATCAGACGACCACTGTTACTAGCATCATTAAGGAGAGAACTTTTAACAGTAGCAGCACTGCCAGTATTGGTGACTGGCTGTGACATTAGCACAACAAACTGATGCATGATCATGTTGTGCAAAATGCAGCAAGCAGTAAGCATGCATGTGCATTAGTAGGTCATAGCAAAGAGCTCTCCCTTGACCTGTCTAAGCAATATAAATAGGCATTGAGCAGACTAAACACTCACTCAGTAACTAGTGGGACCAAACAGTGTTTAAGTGCTCCAGAGGGCCACAGACTGGTGTCTTTAGCCACAGTTTGAGTGAGTAGCTTGTGCCTCCTAGAAAATGAAACAAAACAGACAGGAGGCACATAACAAAAAAAGAAAGGAAATTACACAATACTACTTTTGTCAGTCTATACGTACAGAAATTATTATGGTTAGAATCAGTATAAACAGTTTGAACTTAACAACTACATCATTATGAAGAATCCTACCCTGCAGAAAAAGGCATTACAGTGGGTTTGTATGCCAAATATAGGAATCATGGGCATAGCCAGGATGGTGGGCTGATAATTTGTTGAAGCACCACCATGCATCACTCAAAACCTGGCAGATGATGAAATGGTAGCCTTTCCAATACTGTACCCCCTCTGGTTGAAATGGGGCCCTAAGTGCCTCAGTAAATTGGACCATTCTGTAGAAGCCATGCATGTATGGTATTAGCTTGGTCCTGAGGAGACATCAGGAAATAAATATACTGATCCACATGTAGAAAAAGTACATTGAGGAACTGCTACAGTATCCTTGAGGCAGCAGCTTGTGAAATATCCAAAGTGGTTTCAATTTTTCTCTGGAATGTCCTGTGATAAGTATAATGAAGTCTATAGACACCTTGGTATTTACATGTATATAAAGACCACACATTCCCCCCAGTGCACATGTGCGGGGCATACAAACCCAACAAAGCCTAGACAACATACCTGTTCATGTTAAACCTTCCCAAGATTTCTTGATCAGCAAAGCTCAAATGTTACCCACTGTCTCTGTCTTTGTCTTCTCATCTGTCAAATGTTGCTTAGCAGATCTGTTGTTTAGGTGACCAAAGCAAGCACCTCAGAATGGGAGACAGCTAAGCTGGTAGAAAAAGCAAATATCTTCACAGTTGCAACTTCACTTTTTGCAAGACATATGTGCACGCCTCTCTTGAACATCAGAAAGTGACTATGAATGACTCAAGGATGGACAGGCTCCTCATTTCTATGTGACAGTCGAAACTTTTTTACACATGCCTTATTTACATCTCATTACTGACTCATTTACATAAGTCCATCTGTGGTTCAAACAGCTGTGCCAACGCTCAACTATTGTTTCTGCATTGCTCCTTAGCTACAGTTAAGAGCAGTCCATACATGTACCTTAAACCTATGTGTAATGATTATGACTACCACCCTTGAACTCATACATCTTTGGAGTATTTCCTTGAATAAATATAACTATGAATTATATGGGATTCATTTGGACCATCCAGAACTTATTGTCCTGGATAAGCATATAAAATACAATTTCTTTGGCATCAAACAGTGAATTTAGTAATTCTCTTTAATACATATATGCTTGTTTAGCCTTATTGACCTCTTCTAGATTTGGATGTGGAGAATATTGATGATTTCTGTTGACAACAAACTGGTATCTGTAGTTGATTACTTCATCTTCTGAACTGACTTTGCTTCAGTAATGACTTTCATCAAATAAGCTTTGTATTTCTTATGTTTTCCTATTTTATATTTCAGCACAGTTTCTGATTTAGATTACACTTACTTGACATCATGTTGAAAGAAAACATTCTGCTCATATTGTTATTCTTTACAAAGTACTTAATAGCCTCATGGTATTGCAGTGGTGCAGCGGTAGCATTGTCACCTAACCGCAAGAGGTTTCTTGGTTTGATTCTTGGTTGGAGTGCTCTCTGTGCAGAGTCTATATAACTTCCATGCATTTGTGTGGGTTTCCTCTGGGTACTCCATTTTCCTCCCATGTTACAAAGACGTGTCTGGAGCATTTTTCCCCAGGCTTCTGCTGAAAATTGGCTTTGTTCCAAGTCGGACTTTCCCGGTTAACAAATGTTAAATACATTTTCTTTGTTAGCATCAGAAAGAGAAGTGAGCTGAATGTTGTAGTCATGCATTATGATGGCATTCGTTTTATTTCATTTTTGTAATGGTTTACACTGATATCTTCTGCTTTTTTAATTAAGATAATATTTTCCTTTAGTTATTTAGTAGTACTTTATTCCAGTGCACTTAATATAGTTCAGTTTCTAACTGAGATTACACTTTTCTTTAGCTGATCAGTAGTACTTTATTTCAGTGTACTTTGAATAGCTCAGTCTTCAAATTTCATTTATTATGTATGGCAGGTTTCCATCAGGATTTCATTCATGCTATTGCTAGAGGATTTATTGACCTAGTTAATGATAAACCATTTTAAACACTTCTTATTTAGTTGTCTTTTCTAATATTAGACTGTGCAATTATTTCTTTCTGTCAATATAATAAACATATATTCCAGGTTTCAATCATGTCTGAAAGTGTTAGATGTGTTGCTTTTGTTTAGTTACAGAATTTAGTTATTTGTTAACAGCTCCAGTTTTTCTGTGCAGTTTGGGCTATTGTCTGTTATGCTTTCTTGTAATACAATCATCTTATTTTTGTATAGGACAAAGGCTTTGATTCAGAGACTTTTCCCTGTACTCACAGAAACCTCTGCAGCATAGCAGTTTCTACGATCACAGGAAATCCAATTCAGAGACATGTTTAGGCACAATGAGAAAGATCCCATTATCAGCTAAGCTGCACATCTCTGAATTGCTGTTATGTATTGGCAATGTTAAACAAACGTCATCAGTGGTACGTACTATGGGTGACCAAAACATCACTTTGGGAAAAGGCACCCCCTCATTCACTCTCACAAACACATGCATACATTCACTCAAATGCACAAACACATAAGGTCGCACCCCCATACCATTCAACATCCCCTAATTTTACAGAATGTCTCTGATGTTGTCTCTTAGTTTTACCTTGTCCCTCATAAATCATGGATGATTGCAGCCAGTTAATAATGCCATACATTAGAGTCTCATGCATCTTATTGTTCTGAAAAATGCATCATAGTGGTAAACAAATTGTTTTTATGAAGATGATAAATACATTTGAGAAATATTTAAAATGTATTCTCTATTTTTGGCCTACATTCTTCGGTTAAGTTAGCCTTGCTCACTCACTCATCCATTGTACAGAATATCCCTAATGTTGCCTCTTGTTTTTGTGCTCTCCTTCATGTATCATAGATGATTGCAGTCAGTCAATAATACCCAACATTAGATATCATACTTATTAGTGTTCAGAAAATGTTTGGTGATGCAAAATCTGTTATTCTGTTAACTTATTAGCTAACTTACAGTAATATTTAAGAAATCCCCCCCACCCCAGTATCACAGGCTTTGCTTGCTAGCTGAGGTGAGTTGTGAGTTATGGCAACCAGCTCCTTGGTGCATTCAGACAGTCATCAATACACACACACATACACACACACACACATGCACTACCACATATTCTCTTTCTTTATTCCTGAGATGGTATCATGTAGCTTCACTCAGTGAAGATATACCTCTGAATATGAAATTATGCAGCCTACTATTAGTGCAGTTTCAGTTAAAAACATAGACTCAGAAAGTATTATTGCTCCCAGATGTAAATTGCTACTAGATGTTTTCTCCTTTTTCTGTTCTATGTCAGAAGATCAGTTAAACCTTTTATTCCACACACACATCAGCTTTTTTCACAGTAATCAATCTTCATTTTAAAAGAATACATGACTTTTGAGTACAACGCTATATGCAATAATTGAGTTAGGCCTGAACAAAACTAACCATTTTTTCTTTAATTTTCGTCTTATAACTCACTGCAATGACCAATGACAGCATAGTATTTGGATTGTGGGACCTGTTTGTTTTCCAATTCACAGTGTGAAAGACTAACCAATAATTTCAACATTTGCACTGTTTTTTTTTAACTAGAAATAATGAGCTTTTAGTTCACATTTCATCAATTTGTGTCATTGCAGACTATTCTGCAGGTGTAAGTAAAAGCTCTTCCTTGGAAAACAAGGTACAGAATCATTTTGCTTTTAATTAATGTTATAGCATTTTAATTCTGTCAGTAATGAATCAGTTTAAGACTAACTAGAAAAAAGTAATTTTGCAGGAAAACACACACATTTTATAATATGCTGGAGTTATTTTTACATTTAAGAGCAAAAATCCAATCACTCGCTTCAAAACATTGTCATGGCAACAATGTCAGAATATTCTGATCTTGTAATTATTGACAAATCAGTAATTATGTTGTTTGTTTTAGAAGGTGCACTTTATAAATGTAATATAGTACTTCTGCTGCCTCTTCAATAAATACATTGTAAACTGAAATTGTTGAATGTTTTAAAAACTGCAGTCTTGAAAGAGAAAGAAAAAGAAATTGGCAAGGCCTTCTGGCCAGTTAGTACTTACTGCCTAAAATTATTAAGATCATAACCCTTCAGTTATTTCAATGAGAATGCTGTGCAGAGTAATTCAAGAAATGTTACCTCAACTCAGGGATGGTCAGGCTTGTTACAGAAAATGCTGGGTGATGTCAGTAAAGTGCAAAACTGGTATCATGGAGTGGCTGCATAAAAAGAATAAGAGGAGAGAGAGAGAGAGAGAGAGAGAGAGAGTAGTCAGATCTTTCAGCATCTGAGAGAAAGATGTAAAATGTATCAGGTATTGGAAGAAGTGAGGTGAAGCAGTTAAATAGTTACTTTCTGTGAAAATCAAGTAAAAGATCTTACCACACCAATATAATGAAAGAAATGCACTGTATTTGGGAGTATATTGCCACTTTTTTTAGTCATTATTGATTTAATACAGCAAGACCCATTAGATACAAAAGTGTCTTTGCAGAGTGAACCAGGAATTCTTTGTCAAGTAAAGTAACTTTCTCATGACTTTTGTATTCACATAGTACTCAGGAAAGATAGAATAAGAATAGTCCATCTGTTAAAGCTAAAAACAATTCATTTCCATCTGTTAATGGTACAAAACAATTTAGCTACATATCCTACTGGTGTCTTGGCTTCACTGGTGTGAGGAAATGTTGTAAATGTTGCTTTATTTTAAATACTATTTAGTAGCACACTGCCATTTTTTTTATAATTGTTTTTGTCCCCTCCGACCACATGGTACAGGCCTGGCCCCCAGAGCTCCACATTCTTACCATGTCTACCAGCCACTGTCCTACCTCCCTGAGCTATTTCAGTATTTGTTGTGGATAGTTGTAGATCCTAATGACATCCAGCAGGCTCAGCCATGTGTGCTTCAGTTAGGGTGGGATTTCTTTTTATATGACCTATCCACTTTCTCTTTCCCACCCCCACACTCATTCACTATGTCTGAGAGCAGCTTCTCTCTCTGTACCACGCTTATCCTTAGGCATTGTCATCAGTGAACTCTCTACCTTCCAAAACAGGCATGTCAGTACATCAGCCACCAAGAGGTTAACTGAACCCTTGTTGGCTGGGCTGTACTTAGAACTTAATCACTCTATACCACTGCAGCAGCCCACTCTGGCAAATATTGTGAAATAATTCACATATACCTGTTGCTATAATAGATTAAAACACTGATTCCAAGGTCTTTTCTCAGGCATTGCTAGGGTCAAATGAAAAACATGAATGCATTAGTTTTAGTGAAAAAGAGGAATATAACATTTAACAGAACTCTAACAGAACAGTATTTATGGAAAACAGAAAGCAGTGAAGACATTCACTAGTAAAATCAAAACAAAATAAAGAATGATACACTATGAAAAATACAAGAAAATAAGTAGCCAATAACAGATAAAGATGAGGCCATTGTATATACTATTCAGAATTATGAGGAAGCAAGACCTTTCCCTAGAAAACAGCAAATGTAGCTTGGACATACATACACACACACACACACACACACACACACACACACACACACACACACACACACACACACAATTATTACAAACAATTCATTCTATCTAGAGAAGCACACAATATATAAACTTAAGAGCAAATGACACTGGACATTACCATAATATACCAAATTAAAAATGGATTATCTGCCATTTTTTACGTCATGTGACATCCACTTATACCAACACCACATCAGAAAAGTCTTGTCATCCAGTCTTGCAATGTCATAACTCCAGGAGACACTTTAGGTTGGAAAGCATGTACCTTAGTCTGACTTGGCTGGAGTATTTGGACAGGTTTTATATGACCCTGTATAAGCTGTGCTGACAGTCAGTTAAGGAAAGGGACAGGTGGTAGAGGTAGAATCATACCTGTAGAAACCGGAAACTATAATGGCAAGAGGCACCTTTTACAAGAGTGCACAAAGAGCACAGCAGGCATATTTCAAGTATCTGTCATTCACACCGCTGCAGTTTGTGAATTGCTGGCTGGTTCATGTAAACCACTATGTAAAGGTCTCAGATAGAAAGGAGGAAATCACCCCTATAATGCAAGGATTCCAATCAGCATTCTTGGTGCAGTAGGTAGAACATATATAATCATACCGAATCTAGCAACACATGATGTACCCACATTGCCCTATTTGCATGCACACTAGTCTATGAACTACCATATACTACGTGACCACAGAATCTGCCTCATGGATGTGTCTGGAAACAGCCCAATGAGCAGCCGTGATGTCAGTGCGTTGCACCAATGCCACATACCATGCATTCGAGGTTGAGCATATATCATATAAATGTTTGCCGATAGTGGAGATTCACTGGATCCATGACAGCTGAATCCCATGTTATCATTACAGATACAGACACTTGTGTAGGAGGCCTTCAGTTGTGCCCATTTTAATGGATTCAGTATCACTGAGCTTATCTTTAGGCATCTGAAGATACTATTTAGCTCTCCAGATAGCTTCAATAGCATACTTCAGGATGCATCAGTGAAAGTCTGCCATATCTTTGTGGCCTGATGTATTCTGCATGACGTGACACTGCAGGACCTTGAGACATTGCCAAAACTTGACAGTGACAAGAAGGCTGAGTAATGCTCCAGCATCATAAACTCAACCTTCACAACAGATTTCTCAGCTATTACAGCAATCATGTGCGCAGTGAATGCAGGATGACATAATTGCACCAGCCTTTGGATTAGATAAGGGCTGACAGCTGAAATAAAAATAAAATGTGCCTGCAGCAATTGCATCACAGGAAGGGATAAAACATATAGTTTCCGGCTAATCTGTGTAGTAAAATAACATCACACATGTGTAACAGAAATACCAATGTGTAATGTAGTGCTGGAATTTTAAGTCGGGATTTGGAGTATAGGTATCATCATTTCCAAACCTAATTTCACTTTTTGCAGGTTGAAACAGTTCTTGCAGACAAATATAGGTCAGGACCATAATGTCTGTAATGTGAAATAGCAATATGTGAGCCTACAACCATGACTCTAGCTGAGGTAGATGGCCCAGCCTGCCTTACATAACTCTACCACATGTGCTGTTGTAGCTTCCACCTGTGATGGATAATGTGCAAACAGAACAAAGTATAACTTGAATGAGATTTGTACACAGATACGCGTCTCACCGTCTGGGGTGAGGATGAAATGTTACTGGAGGAGCCAGCTTTTGTATGTTGAGAAGGTATAACTGTGTATGTCATACATACCAGTGGCACAGCAGATGCCAAGAGTTACTCCATTTCTGTTCCTCACTCAGAGAGTGAGACTGAAAATGCTGTTCCTAGACAACAGTAGATAGCAACTGCACAATTTCTCAACTATTGGAGAGTGGTTGCCTCCTTCTAATAAAGTCAATGTGCTGCTGCTGTTCAAACTGCACATTGGGCTTTATATGACACCCAGTGTAATGAGCAGTACAGGGCCTGCAGTTCTGTACTTGTGAAGAACTGTGCTTGCATACCGAGCATCACAAGCTGTGCGTGACAGTCTTGTTCTGATGAAACCTATGAGGCCAGTTCTGTGAGCCTCCCATGGCATTGCTAGCATAGCCCAATACCATCACTAATCTGTCAAGCATCACCATGTGAAACAGAAGTTTTAGCACTGTATTGCTGGAGCCAGTGAGGTGAGAAAGGCCACACTGAGCTATATGTGTCAGGCCAATACAGGAGTGGCAACTGTTCTTGTCATGATTCCTAAGGAGTAATGGAGGAGAGTCATTTATGAGCACTGCCACAGCAAGTTCCATTTGTTCACCAGAAGAGGCATAATCATCATCATCATCACTGTCATCTCTGGCAAAAGGCCTGGTGGTACTGCACATGATTTGGGAAGGTGCCCCTTTCTGTGCCCACAACAGTATTTTATCATCAGCTTATGAATTTGCTGTTGGTACATTAGCTCCATTCTAGTGTGTATAGCCTCCAGATCATGGGAATGACAGGGAAAGGTAAAGGCACCAGTGACAAGAATTCTGGTACAGTACAGGTGTCATTGATATATTATGCTGTCTCCCAAAAAACAATTATAATATGCCAAGCAGTACATAGGTAAACTGAGTGGTGATTGCCTGGTGATTGCAAGCACTTAGCCACTAATATCACCAGATATTCTCTTCTGGAACGAAATAAGCACATATTTATTATGTATTCCATTTTACACAACAAGAGCATGCATACGTTGGTAATTGCCTTTATGCTAGGGAACAATGCGATAGTTGTGGAACTCACCTACAGTAAGAGGGGTCTGGACCTTCCAACACATCAGCATAGCTGTCTGGGATACCTGTAAGACAAAAGTCAGCAAAATGTTCTCATCTGTGGTGGGGTGACAATATGATCCAGTGCTGCTGTAACACTATCACCCTCTTTCTTACATGCCTGAGAAGATCAGTATCCCTTTGGCAGCATTCATAAACAATGTGACCTTGCTTACCCACAGCATTGTCATCTGCAGTAATCTCTGCTCAACATAGTTGCCTCTCCTATAGGATTCAAACCCATCCCTTCTGGAATGGACCATCTATACAGATGGTCTGAAAGAATATATCCATCTCCTACTAGGTGATATCAAGCTTCTGTTTCTTAGCATGTACTACAATAAAACACACACAGAATGCAAAGTCAAAGAGCTAACCAATGTTCAGTTTAGAGAAACGAAAATGGCAACAAAATGGTAACAAATGTGATTTACTGGGATTTATGATAAGGAATCGGAACTATGTCACAATCAAAGCGCCAGCATGGGGGAAATAAGCCTAGTTGGTATTTGAGGTGTCCTATGGAGGATGTAGGAGCTTTACATATGTTTTAGGTGAAAAAGTATTAGGGAAATCTAAAGGAATCCGCTTTGTATTTGAAAATCTTGAACTATGGGGTATAGAAATTGTAAGGAAATAAGAGAAAATATGAGGGTGCCTTCTTGGATATAGTGGTCTTATCAAACTTTAACTGGCACATGAGTGGAATAATAGGCTGTGATCTCCCCATGTTCTTATTGGTAAGATTTTATTTAAGTTTGTAGAAAGAGTATTATTATTTTATAAAGCAGCCAGGGCAAATATAACTATTTCAAAAGAATATTTAAGCTTTCAGACTGTTAAATAATATTCCATTCTGTCATGTGTATCCATTGGCATAGAATTATTAAGATACATTATGGTTTGACAGTGACAGGTGGGAACATTTACTATGCTATATAGACTGTGCTATTATGCTGTTTGTTGTTATCTGAAAATGGATAATCAAATTCAATAAAAAAAGTCTCAGCAGCACATGCAGTTGGAATGATGATCCTCCAGAGCGCTTGCAAAGCAGCATGAATGGGAGCTTTGAATACGTTATGGTGTGCATGCATATGCGACAAGCAACAGGGTACATAATCTTTCAGGGATTACAAAACTGTACATTGACACAAGTTTGCATATATATTCAGTGTTGAAAGGTGCACAAAAAATGGAGGTACACGAAGCTGTATATTATAGAAGACACACTGTACATACACTACATGAATCACATTTATGTTATCATACTAAAGAGCTACACTGTCGGCTTTGTTGCACAACAGCAGTGGGTGATTGATACGTTCATCATCCAGTGAGAATATCAAAACCTTGATGTACCTACATGCACAAATGTCAGGCCACATTCACATTGAAAATAAAGAAAATATGAGGTTGCTGTACCCTATGTAGCACAAAATAGAGATTATCATTTTTGTTGGCCATATACTACCATGCAATGATACCTTACATGGGCTCATTCTCCTGCCCAAACAGAGGTCACAGATTGATATTTTGGCCAAAGTAAGGGACAGGTCACAGCAGGGTCAGACATACTATGCTCTGGTGAGCATTGCTATCACAATGGAAGTAACTATAGATGCTATGAACTTGAAATCTGAAAATGTTAACTAAACATGATTGTAAGAACCCACAGAACCCTCAATATAACATTCTTACCTTTATGTCTATAAATATCAGATAGCCCTTTTATGCAGTCAGCCTCATCTACTGCATGCCATTCAGCCTACATATTCATCTCATTAGCATGGAAATGAGGAAGCTTACATGGAATGAGAGGAGGGTCTTGCATGACAGCATATTAAGCATTACTTGTGCATATTTTGTGTGCATACGGGTATCTACCTATCTATGCACATGGGTGAGGTGATTGTCCATAGTATATTGCACTTGGTGTTATATGCATGGTTTTCAGTCAGTGCAATTTAATATAACTGTCACTGCTGCTGTATAGTGACAGCTGCCATATGTATGCAGGGCAAAAGAATCAGCACAATGTTGCACAACCCCTTGTATGGTGGCACATCTGCTTGCTTCTTGCCATCATCAGTACCCTGCAGAGCAAATATATGATTTTGATGGATGTATTTCTTGTATGTATGTTTGACAACAACACCATATGCCTGTGCCACTGTTTCCTGTAGTGGTTCCTAGGGTGGCTTAGTGTTACCAGTGCATACTGCTGACATACATGAGATATTAGCCAGATATAAAGCTATAAAGCATAAATGGTTTGCACCATCCATATGTATAACTTAGTATACTTTTCCTGTTACAGGTCCCGATGCATGGAATGCTGGTGTACATTATATGATATGATATTTTATTATATTGTATTTCAAAGACACATGCCACAAAGACACTCTCAGCCTCTACAGAACATGCAAGAGGTGATTGATATGAGTGTGCACTGACCCTTCCATGTGTTCTGCAGTGATTGAGTCATTTGAAGGACCTCCTTCTTCAGGGCAAATGAATGAACATGCATGAAACTGAGGATATTACTGTAGCAATGCACTAAATCTAACACATTGTAAATGTAATCGATGTACATTGTCAAAATGCACTACACTCAAGATAATGTTTTTTTCTGTCCTGTAGATATTTTAATATTCTTGAACACAAATTCATTTTTGTTTATTCAATGTACAATTTAGCCAGTGATCTATCCACAGACTATTAGAAACACCATATCGTTAGACTTGATTGGTAAAATGCTTCACATTATTCCCTGGGATTCATAAAGGATGTTGGCACGGCCATGGTCAGCGTTTCCCTGCTTACCCTGTGTGCATGACAAGCTCCAGTTCTCATTACGGACGATACTTGGAAGGAAGAATGAAGGACAGCAGCTCATTAAATATTCTCCTCATGGCTGCAGCAGGAACTGTGGGAATAGACAGTTTTAGTACAGTGTGGCCACAGGGGAAATACAAACACCAGCAATGCATGTTAGTCATGCTCACTCCTCTGTGATGACCTGCTCAGTCCTACAATCCTGTGCACATAGAAGCTGCAAGAAGGAGACGTTATGTGGCAGGCTTCAGGGGTCACAAAAGCATATGCGCTGATCTGTTGTTTTCCCAAATTAATGGTTGGAAATGAGAAGATAAGAAAGGAAAAAAGGGAACAGAACTGAGCATTGAACATAAGGTAGACAATAATGGAATGAGCAGGATGGAGGTGGGGAAACAGAAATGTTATATATATGAGTATAAGTCAACTGGCTTGAATTGCCTTGACTACTACACTACACCCAACTAACCATGGCCCACAAGCTACTCCATTAGAATGAAAAGACACTTGGCCTAAATAATCTACTACAACCATACTCCAGTACCAGAACTTTAAGATCCAATAATAAACACCTGATAAAGGTCTCTAATGCTAATAATCAGGAAGGGGAATCCTTCTTCTCCAACTGTATAGCTAAACTCTGGAATACCTTACCTCTTAATGTAATATCTACCACAACCACACCTCATTTTAAACCTTTACTAAAAAAATCACCTATTCAAAAACTGGATATGTCCATGTATGGCTCCTGGTTAATCTACTTACTGCCAATGTTGATATTATACGGACTCAAATTTTTTTTTATCATGTACATATAAACAAAAGGTATGCTGGATTATGTGATAATCATCCATATGTCTCAAACTATATATTTAACTGCCTTCTATGTCCTCTTGTACCTTAAACTTTAATTGTACTATTGTTGTATTTTGCTGTCTTTTATTTTGGAGCTTTTCTCCCTGGGCCTCCGCTGAAAAAGGACTTGTGTTCAGTTGGATTTTCCCCATTTAACAAATGTAAAATAAATAAATAAATTAATAAACATATATATATATATATATATATATATATATATATATATATATATGTCTACTGCTTTTGGTCGAATTACATTTGGGTGGTGAGGTGGCAGGCCTGCATTGTGGCAAAGATGATGATCTGAATGCCATTGTATATAAATGTAAAATAAATGAAGAGAAACAAAATAAAAATGTATATAATGGGAAGGAAGATGAGAATAAGTATGAGGAAAAGAAAAGTGCACATATTGTGAAAGAATGCAGCTAAAATATAACCTGAGTTTGACTTACATGTACTACGATTCAATTGACATACAAAATCCACCCATTGTATCAATGATCGGCCAGCACCCTACTCATAGGAGACTTGAATTGACAGCCTTTAGCGTATAAAAATGTGAAAGGCACTGCTTTTATACACTGAGATATGTCAGCAGACTAAGAGCATCCTGTAGTAAAGCACTCCCTAATGATGTCACACATTTGCAGAATAAAGAGATACAAATGCAGCTCAATACAATGTGTACAACACATTGCTGTAGTCTCTCTACTCAGGTGGACCAATGAAACACCTGCTGAAAATAGTGTGCAATAGCAGAAGAAATGAGCAAATGCAAGGAATAGAACTTGAAACCATCAGCATAGCCATTTGTTATATCCATGGCTCAAACTTCTGAGCTATCTGAACAATCTTACTAAAAGCTGTGGTTAAGCATGCACCGATGTTAATAGACCAGGCAGATTAATAAAGTAGGATGTGTGAAAATCAGGTCTCATATAATTTCCCATGGAATATAATGCCTTTAGTACTATAAAGTACAACCTACACAAAAGCCAAACACAAGTGTTATCAATATGGTCTGCCAAGTTACCAAGGTGGAAACTGTACTCCAGTGTGTTCCAATATTTTAGATGTTTACTGATGAGTATATATATATATATATATATATATATATATATATATATATATATATATATATAGAGAGAGAGAGAGAGAGAAATTAGTGCATGTCGAAGAAAGTGGTGCACGGAATCAGAAACACGTAGATAGATAAGTATATCTAAAAATCAGCCATATAATGGTCATATTCATTATCTAACATGCAAACTAAGTGCCATTATAGTATACTGCAAGGTTTAACATCTATCTCCCATTATACTAAGGACCCACTACATGGGCAGTTGTGTTTTTCCAAGCAAAAGGGAGAATCCCAAATGGTGTAGAGTAGAACAACCACAATAATTTCTAGCATACATGTTGCACTTCCAATAAACTATTATCTTAGCATCACAAACATCAGAATGTTATTTGACAGATCCTAAACAAGTGATAGTGTATGACATAACTTTCTTGTATGGCAACATTCTATCTACAGTCCAGGAGACTACTAGCAAATGACACATACCCAAAAATAAAGTACTACTCTGGACATTTTAAAATGTGGCAAACCTGTTGAAAACCCATTCTTAAACTAACTAATGCTATGACAACCAACAGGATTCTTAATATGAACTGCACTACCTCTAACAGACATCCTCACAATGGGCCTATCTGAAGTGCTCAAGCCTCCTCCTCTGCAGCTGTGCATTATCTGTAATCTGTTCATGGCTGTGGAAAATTAAATGGGAGTCAGATACACATTTACATGACAGGCAGTGGCAGTTTATATGTGAAGGTTTAGGCCATGGCTTACTTACAGTATATAGTAGTGGGCTGTTTCTTCACCTCATCCTCACATTGGTGAAGAACATTAGGATTTCTCCATTTAAGATCACTTTAATGGTGACAACATTGCTTATCATTATGTGGTACATTTGTGGCATGTGTCTTCTCTTGTACTAGGCTGCTATAGGCCCTTGCCTTTTATTCTGGCCCTTAGTTCTCTTCCTCAAGGAGTCGTGTTCTGTAATGTTGACTGGGGATGTAAGGACACCAATGTTGTACTCTTTTACTAAAGTCATTTTTGCCACTGAAATAGTCTGCATTGATGAAAATTCACAGTCACACGTTTCTGCATCTGACAACTGTCATGTAATGAGGGTCAACTAATTTGCACAACCAATGGAGAAATGCCCAGTGTAAGTAATGCATGACAGTGCTTGACCATAGCAGTTTGAAGAGTAAACCATGACAATGTGCTTCTTGGAATATGGTAATAGTGAACTATACATTACAGTGACTCTACTCCCAACTGTGTTTTGTCTGGAATTACAGCTATCTTGCTAGAGTCAGGAACTAAACTATGCACATGCATTGCTATCAGCAGGAGCCCAGCTATATGTACAAAACTGTGGTGAAGGCAGCATGCAGATTAGCTTGTATCTGCAATGCAAAAACAGAGTAATTCAGAAAATGTGTGTGTGCGCTGAGCCCTCGTTTGCATTATCATTGCACCCAGATACCAAAGCAATCACAAAGGAAATCTCTACCGCATCATGTGACAGGAGAAGCAGTGGAGCAGCACTGTGTGTCAGAGCTCAAGAAAGTGTGAATTTCAACACCTGCTTAATCTTTAGCTAAGTAAGTACAAACTTCTACAGCACAGCATAACTAACTTTACTGCTTTAATACTTATTTTATTAATATACCACAATGAAATCTGAAGCAAATCATTTAATTTGTTATAGCACACCTCCAGCAATCAGTGGAGGTCAATTTTTTGGTGTGCACAGCTTGTAGGTGAGCTGTTTAATTTCTGAATTACTCAACCATCTTGATCTTCCTCATCTGCATGGATCATGATGCTCATTTCAGTAATACTCATCATTACCATATCATTATCTGGCCAGTATCATACATCTTACCCAGCCAAGCTATTTTTCAGTTGCCTATAGCAGTATGCATGTATGTCTTTGCATTGTACCCACCATGCTCATGTTCACTTATCATGCAAATTCAATTACTGCAGTTTGGCAAAGGATTTCTTACAAATGAATCACAGATCTCCCATTCCTGCTCTCCACTTTACCTCTACAAGAGAAGGTGCCATGTGTGACACAGATTTTAGGTCTTTGCAAACAATGTTCAATGAAAATTAGCTAGCTTTCTAGTTGTTCTGCAAGAAAGAAAATGATTTGGTTAGCAAAATCTCCTCCAGATAACTGAAAGAGATGACTCAGAAAATATGAATTGTGATGACCCATTTTCTTAAATTCTCAAAATATCTGTGTAACCAGTTACAAAATAAATTGTATCATTTTATCTTCATACATATGATTTTACAGGACCAAACCTGATATATTCATATGAGATGATATATTAATCCTCATGCTCTTTTCATATAGTTTACATTCTGCTTTGTCTGACTGTATAGATGGAAACACACCCCACAACCATCAGGATGTAGTCAATCTTTCAGCAGCTGCTTCTTTAACTCTCTACATATATCAAAGAAAGTAAACTTAAAAAAATATTAAGCCACAGTGAAGTTTTTCTCTTTTCCCAAGCTGTGTAACCTTGGGGTATGTACAGATAAAATTTGAGGAGATTTGGTAGACCTGACACTCACATTAGTGGGTGCTTGGAGTTTGCCTCCTCCAAAAATGGTTTCTGAAAATCAATGAAAGGTGTTATGGCACATTTTTTAATCCAAACAGCAGTCAAATAAATGGCTATCAATAGATCAACAGCCATCATGAGCATTTTGCGTTACTTTTTTTTAACTTAGTTTTATATCTTTTCAAAAATGAATTAACATAAAACAAAGTATAGCACTTAATAAAGCACAATAATTTGAAGGAGATAGTAGCAGTACAACAATTACATTTTTTTATTCAAGTACAATAACTACATAAATTACTATTTAATCCATACCACCCGACGGCAATATGCACCTCCCACATCAGGAAAAAGTAGCAAGAAAATGTAAAGACAAATATTTTCTTGCTGCCAATAATGTTACAATAAAACACTGAAACTTAAGTTCCACCTTCAGGCATATTGTTCCCAACCATATCTGTCTATAAACCATTGCCAGCTAGGTGGGAGCCTCTGGGGTATACTTGCCTGAATGCATGATATGGCTTATATTTTTATACAGAAACGTTTCTAAGTAATGTATCGGAGGTGTTGTTCTAGCTCGTCAGTGTTTGTCACAAAAACTTTAGCTAAAGTGGCAAGTGGGTCTATATTATTTTGTTGAAAATTAATTACAGTGAATGGCTGTTCGTCAAACACAAAGCATCAAACAGCCTTTCATCAAACACTCACATCAGCAAATATTTTTCATAAGGAAGGGAATTACTTGTCCACCAGAGTGACCGTTGCACACTGCATTATTTCAAACCCACCAAGGTGGGTGGGGGGAGGCTACACCCCTACACATCCAATGTGGGGAGCTATGCCCCCCACTCCCACCCCACTTATATATATCAACTTTGAGATCACACTACAGTGGGGCAAAGGACACATTTCTAATGAAGGCCAACTAACTCCCTTCACTATGAAAAACATTTGCTGATGTGAATGTTCGATGAACATCTGTTCAATGCTTTGTGTTCGATGAACTGCAGTTTGCTGTAATTAGTTTTAGACAAAATAATATAGATCCATGGCAAGTACCCAGTAATCCTTAAGGGTGGATAAAGAAGTATTTCTACTGCTTAGTTGAATACTAGAGATCCAAAATTCCAACCCCATTTTCATTTCCATGCCAGATATCTCTCTCAGCTTCATAAGGAGATAATCCCAGATGATCATAATCGTTGGGCAGCTGCAAAACATGTGGAGATCATCAGCTCTATCTTGATCACACCTCCAGCATTTATTATTTGACACAAATCCTAATCCCCACCTCCTGCTGGAATCTAAGATATTGATAGTATCATTTTTGCCATCACTTGAGTTTATCCAGAGCCATCCTTCCAATCCTGACCCCCGTTTTGGCTTGTGCAATCTCATTCCCTCCTGAACTGTCCATCTAGTCAGCCTTAAGCATTTTAAGTTTGCATTTTGTTTCTCCATAGCTCCTTATAGATCAGACACATCCTACTCATGTTAACACTTCTCCACTTGCTCCGTATAACAAACTTTATATCACTTTCTGGCCAAGAAGTACAATCAGTCCTTACCTGTATGATTTTTGTAAATACAAACCAGTCTTGAAACATTTTGCTTTACTTTCTTGAATTCAAAGTCAGGTTTTGTGTTTATAGAGATTGCATGCATACCTCTCAATCTCTTAGTGCAAGAAATTTGGACAAATACCAGCTAAACGGGGGGGGCAAAGGCCCAAAAATAGAGACATATTTTAAATATTACTTTTATAAGCTTAAAAAGTTACTAGTGGATCAGGATTTGTTTTGTATTTTCAGAAACATTTGAAGTCTGAAACTCAATTTGTATGTCATTATTTAGTGACTTCATTTCTAAGATCATCTCAACAATTTGCTAGAAAACTACTAATTTTATGAGGAACAGACCAAAACTATGACCCAAACATCTGTACAGTTGAGAGGTATGACATATAATTTTTCACACCGTAGCATAATAGTTAAGGTCTTTGCCTGTTGTGCACAAAGTACAAGGTTTCATTCTGAATTCTGCCAATGCATGTTTGGCTTTTGCAAGTTCTCCCTATGTCTCTGTTGGGATCCTCCCACTTACAATAAACATGCTAAGTATTTCCATCTCAAACCCACCAAAGGATGGAACTGTGGGTAGCAGCACAGAATCTAGTTGCCCAGCTTGTGTTACCTGTGATAGCTCTGTTGAGTGAAAGTTGGACACAAAAACCTGCCAGACATGAATTTAAAATTGCTTCCCTCAATCTAAGTTCACTGACAGGATGGGGCTTTGAAGTGGATGACAAGATGTTAAGGAGGAAGCTGGAGAGCCTATGTATCCAAGAGACTAGATGGAAAGGCAGTGCCGCAATGCCACTTGGCTTGGGATCAGTGCAGTAGAGTGACTTGGCTTGGGATCCAGAGTCTACTATTCAGGAGGAGGACAGGCTAAAAATGGTGTGGTAATTGTGTTGAAGGAGGGGCTTCAGAAGGTAATGAGGGTTGTCATCAGAATTACTGACAGATTCATGGTAATCAGATACCAGCCTAATGATATGGCGGCATTCATAATCTCAGCCTATGCTTCACATCAGGGTTGTGATAGTGAGGAAAATATTGCATTTACACAGCAGTTACAGGACCTACTAGATAAAGCAGGACAACATGAATGGGTATTGATAATAGGTGACCAGAATGCATATATTGGGACAGACAGAACAGGATATGGATGGCAATGTGTTTTCATACATGTGGGGCAACAGGAATAAAGAAATAGAGGCCATTTTACACTTTTGTCTGGTAAATGGCTTGGTAGTAGACACCAGATGGTTCAGAAAGAGAGACAGTCACAAGATCACATACAAGAGTTGCCCATATGCAAATCAATTAGACTTCCTCCTAGTAAGGAAAGAGCAAAGGTGTAGAAACAGCAATTACAAATTCATCCTCAGTGAAGCACTGAGCCCAGAGCATACACCACTGCTTGCCACAATCAGCTGCAAGCAGTTGTCAAAGGCTTTAATATCAACAGAGACCAGGATGAAAGCCTGGAAGGTGACTGGAAAGAAAGCACAAAAGTTCTAATAATTACTCAAGGCTCTAGCAGCTCAACAAGAAGAGGAAATAGGTAGTGCTGAAGAAGAATGAGAACCCCTCAAAACAGCATGTGTGAGAACTACAGAACAGATATGTGGCTGAGCCAGGTATGGAAATAAGGTACATAAGGAAACTAGTATTGGAAGGTAGAATCCAAGATGTCATCAGAAGAAAAAAAGTAGTGCAGAAAAAGTGGGAGATATCAAAGATGGACAAGGCTAGGAAGGAATACTGGTTGGATAACAAAGAGGCTAATAAAGGAGTTGCAGTAGCATAGAACAAGGCATCAGAGGGACTATACCAGCTTCTGGACAGTGAGTGAGTATATGGCATTAGAAACTATATCAGGTTGCAAGGCAAAGGCAGAAAGATAAAGAAGATAGTCAGATACCCTTCATCTGGGATGCCAGCAACAACCAACATTGAACTGCATTTTACCTTCACCAAGGATTATGCCACAATATAGGTTAGTACTAGGCTAACTGCCCTTGTGGGCCATTTTAAGCCTAGTCAATTACCCTATGTGAGGATCAAACCCTGCATCTTGTGTCTATAAGGTAAACACCTTAACCATTATGCAAACCTCCCACCCTGAGCCTCCCATATGAACATAGGATGACTGACTTTAATAATTGGCTTAGTTTTTGGTGTTATTTTACGGGAAAGCAATATTTGTCAGCATGGAAGGAGATGATCAACAGACCACACTGCTTTACCAGTGATTGTTTGCACCTCTCCCCTCTAGGCTTTTGAATATTAGCTAAGACATTGTCCTCCCCCATAGTGCTTTTTTAAGGCAATGCCAAATTGAAATTAGTTCCAACATAGCAAATCAAACCAAGAAAATCTAAAGGTGTTACTACTCAGTGATAGGAGTCTAAACAAGAAACTCCACTCTCTACAAGTTCTCTTCACCATAGAGAATGCTGACATCTGTGCGGTGACTGAGACATAGTTTAAAGCTGATGAGAGCATAACAGCAGGGCAAGGCCATAATGTGTTCCACACATTTAGACCAACTAAAGCCTAGACAGGGACTAAAGGTGGGGATGCCTTAATTTGGGTTCAGTTCTAAATCTCTAAAGCTCAAAATCCCGAATCTAAAAATATTAAACTCAAAATCTCGAAAGCTCAAAATACTGAAAACTCATAATACTGAATCTCATAATATCAAAAAACATACAGGACACCAACACTTGCTATATTGCAGCAGAAATACATACATATATAGAGGAAGCTGATTAGCAAATGTTATGCCTGTGTGTAAATATAAATATGATAAAAATGTGATAACATGAACAACCATGAAAGTGTTATATCCAAGGATAAATGATTACAACAAGTTTGCATTAATTCATTATTTTGAAGCAAAAATTGCTTCATACACTGCTTCTATACATACATCTTATGTGGGTGGCATGCCTGTCTACCTATGTAATAATCACATTACTTGTGTATTTGCTCATGCTACCACACACAATAGATAACACACTACTGAGAAAGTACACATCAGAAGAGTTTGTGCCAACAGTATTGGAAAATGACTGCTGAACTGCGCATTCTGCAACATATAAAAAATATTACCCATGGTGGTGTGCTGTGGTAACATTGTCATCTCACAGTAAGACGCTGCCCAGTTTGATTCTCAGCTAGAGCGTCTTCTGCATGGAGACATGCGTGAATCGGCATACCTTCATTGAAGGTTGTGCGTCAGGGCTGGTAACTCAGCACATAAAAATCAACTACCAATCATTAGCGGACCGGAGTTCCATTGTGGTGACCCCTAACTGGGAAAAGCCGAAAGACACAACAGATGGATAAAAATATTCAGTATACCTCACAAATAGTTACAACACTGTTGGAGTCCTCCACACATAATCTTCAATTTTCACTCAGCGACTCGCACCCCAACCATGTGGCCAAAAACAAATTCTCAAGACATTTTGCCACAGGAAAAGAAATGATAATTATTATTCCTCAACAGTGATTAATTATGCTGGTTTGTGTTAGCAATTGTCAAACATGCATCATTAAACTGAGCATGCTCAGAAGGAATTACAGTAATTGGGTGATCAAGATCAGGCACTATCAAAAAACAACAAAATATCCGTCATTATATCTGTTGGCTAAGACTTTACAGCATATCACCAACCTCCTCTTTTATATTGTTTTGGTGTTTCACACTCATGCAAGGCAGCTAAAGATGGCTGTGAACATATGCCCACATAACTCACACTTTGTAGACTTGTGAGTTAGCTGCTGACTCATGACACAGCTGTGGGAAAAACATAGTTGAAGGTATAACTGAGCAGTGTGTTTGAATACATATGGGCTGTTGTAAAAGGGATTGTATCACCTAGAGGATTTAACCCTGTACCTGTGAAGCATTACCACTAAGCAGTGGAGCACACATCAACATCTGTTGAGTAAGTCTTATTTGCTTGTTACCACTTGATTTTGAACACATTAATTAAAGTTACACATAACATGATTCAAGCATCTGCCTAAGTCAACATTGCCTAGATCTGCGTATTTACTGATGATGTCATAGAATAAATCACATCACAATTGTCAGAAACCACAGACCTGAAAATATATCTTGAGCATTGTTTTAGAATGCATATGGTTTCCCTAAATGGAAGGAAAAGACATTGGATTTTCTCTCACAATAAAAATATTTCTGGAAGTTGATTTCTACATCTCAGATCTGTGAGATAAATAAATACTGCCTGCTACTATTGTCTTATAAAATCACAGTAGTTACACAACCTATATTTGAACACTTGACTATTTTAGTTCACATTCCCTAGAACTGTGCTTTAACTGCTGACACCATAGAAAAATTCATGTCACAGTTATCAGAAAGCACACACATGAAGGAATAACATGAACAGTGTGCTGGAATGCATATGGCTTCACTAAAATAGAATTTAAGGGGAAAAAGTCCTAGTGCCATGTAAATGTCCCCATTCCATTGAATTATTCATAGCTTGTATATTGAGTGAGCCAGTCTGATTACAGAGGCTATTGTTTGACATTTTTCAAGGTATGTATTTTTCAACATAAATATTTGCTAATTCTATTATATTGATTACTACTTGCAATGAGAACTGTGTGTCTGCAGTGTTTCAATATTTATTTTGGTGTCATCTGATGTGTTTCATGGGAGTCAGGTAATGCACACATTCATTCACATAGAGTTCTCTAGCATTACTTTATCATAATTATAAATTAGATTGTCACTGACTTTATTGAGTTATATATGTTTCTGTAACATGACCTTTGTTTCCCTGCTTCTGATGTTTTTTTTCCTGATATGTAGATGCATATGTTTTGCATCTGTTATTGTGTAGAACTTTTTCTGTAGTTTATACTTTTGTTTAAGGGGGTGTATGCATATCTGATGTTACAGTGCTTGCATTCTTGTTTAGACTGATTTGTTTCTATGATGCTACTCATTGTCTGCATACTGATATATTGTACACCCAGCTATATGTGTTATGGCTGTATCAGTTATTGTTGATATTCCTGCATATGTATCAATGACTTTTACTTACTGCTTAAGTTTTGTATTGTACTATTTCTTCATAACAGGTGCTCACAATACATTTGTTACTACCCCTGAGAATCTCCTAACTTGGGGTTTCCTATGTCTTATGCTCACAGTGCCTATTCAAAATCTGTACTTTTCACGCCATACATTTTTCTTTAGTTTATGCTCACAGTAGCCATCCGTTGTATGGATAAGTAAATTCTCTTTTGTTGTATGCATCAATGCTACTTTTTGTATCTGCTTAGCTCTTATGTTAAGTACACTGTCTATGTGCAATTCACTACCTCTTAGCCAGTGCCTTGTCATATTGCTTCAGTTTACCATGATTATCCATACTGCTGGATCCTTATCTGACCCCTCATCTGTGTCCGCTCCCCCTGTCTGTTGTGTTGGGAATTGCAGTTCCTGACCTGGGGTAGCCTGCTGCAACTGTTTTCTTAGTATAATGTTATGTAGGATGGCAAAGCCAGTAGTTTGGCAGAAGTGGTAGGGCCTGTTGTAGGGACTTCCATATTATCTAGACAGTAGAACCATGATTTCAGCAACCCGAATAAATATTCTATGATACTTTTAGTTTCTGTATGTACAGAGTTGTAGCATTGCTCAGTGGTGTTGTGTGGCTTTCTTATAGGAGTAATGAGTCAAGGTCCTAATGCATATCCTGCATCCCCAGTAGATGTCCTTTTGGGATGTTGTCCCTTGCAAAACTTAGAGACAGTTCAAAGGTGTGCCAGATGTGTGAGTCATGGAAACTGGCCTTGGTGGCCTGCACACACAGTTTAGAGATGATATCTTGTGTATTACAGACCACATGACAGTTTATATAGTGATGCCCTTTTTGTTTCACATACCTCCTTCCCCAGCTTGACAGGTGGACTTTTATTTCAATGGGTGTGCAGAAAATGGCCCCCACTACCTCAAGGAAACAAACTATGGCATATAAATTTTGCGTAGTGGTTGCTCTCTCCTCTTGTGTATGTGAAAAACACATGTGCTTCCCCACATGTTAATGCATTGCATTGAGAAACTAGTTAAGTATTCTTGAAGCAGATGCCTGTGAAACTCCCACTGTATCCTCTGTAGGTTGCTTAAAAGTCCTTGTAGCTAAAATACATAAAGCTACACATATCTTATTATCCACTGATATGGGTTATCATTAATTCCCACTGGGACACAGATGTTGCTGGCATATGCTACTATTTCCTGTATGGTACCCTCTCCACGCTGCATCAGTTGTGCACTACAGTTTATGTAATCCATGGTAGGTCAAACATGATATAAAAACTCTATGACTTAAAAGACAACATCTGGCAGCAGTAGCATTTTGTATGAGAGCCTGCTGCAAATACAGGTTTGCAAAGGCTGCAGCAACCCCTAACATTTTTTTTTATGTTTTTGTGTGACTGTATTACGGTATGTGTTGGAATTCAGAGTTAAAATGAGAATGACATGTGTAAGCTTGTATTATATGATTCTGAATCACTCCAGCATGTTTTTTTTTTTTAATTTATTAACATACGGCAAGGCTTATTGTATTATCATTAGCATATTCTGCTGCTAATCCTTGTTTTGCAGCTGGCAACAAAGGGTACTGTTTTTCCTGACAAAGAAATTGCTTGGTCGTTGTTTCTTTTTGTGTATATAAGCTTAGCATGACCATCAGGCGTTCTTGACTCCGGTCCATTATATAGAACTGGGGATTTACACAATACACAGTTTCTTAAGTCTTTGAAATTTTAATTTAGGAAGTAAAGACCTGTTAAGTCATAAATGCGTGATTTAATGCATATTTTGAAACATTGGCTAGAACCTCATTTAAATAATGTAAGTAACATTCAAGAAGTAGCTGTGGAAAATTGTAAAAGGCCGCCACCTTGCAACTTTGAAATGTGTGTATTAAAGAATGACCTTATGTCTTCTGAACAGCCAATTATTTTAGTATAATGTACACTGTTAACTGAAATTGTAAATTGCTGAGTCAAATTTGTTTGAACTGTGGGTTAATTAGTGTTTCCAAGTATGTTCCTTTGGTTACAAAAGAAAACATGTTACCATCTTTGTTGCACAGTTTTTAATGATCTGCTAAAAGACACATAAAATGCTACACACTTACTAAAAGTAATATTACATCTACAAAAAGTGTTAATGATTGCCAATAAGGTGTTCTTAAATGCATGTCTAGGAAACGTGAGCATGGGGAATATGATAAAGCCTTTAACTACTAGAACTGTAGAATATGGTGTTTTCCTTTGTGTTGTTACTAAGCATGTTGAATATAGCCTGGTGATAGAGCAGAAACTGAAGCATTGTTTGCTGGACTGAGAGAGCATGATTAGAGTAGTTATATCATAACATGTTTAAAAACCTAAAACAACGAATAAACAGCAGATGTGTGTACAGAAATAAAACAAATTATTACAGCCAAATGGTTTAGTATCTAATGGAACAAAAGATGTGCTATCCAGGACATTATCCAGTAAAAGCATATATGGAAAATAGGATGTGGTTCCACCAGATGTATTGCAAGAAATGCATAGCCCCAGTCAAGAATGAGTGTAGACATACTTCTCAACTGTACAGATTTTTGTAGAATGTCCATATTTTTGGCTCATATTTTTGGCCTGTTCCTCATAAAATGTGTGGTTTTCTGGCAAATTGATGGGAAGATCTGAGGATCGAAGTCACTAAATAATGACATACATTTCAGTTTCAGACTTCATATCCTTCAAAATATGTATGTTAAGAGAAAACCTGTTACTCTTGCAACTTTCTAAGTTTATAAGAGCAATTTTAAAATATGTCCCTATTTTTGAGCCTTTGCCACCCCCCACCCCATCATTTTGGCTTTGTCCAGATTTCATGCACTAAAAGGTTGAGAGGTATGGTATAGGAGCAAAAAACACAGAAAGAAAACATATATTTTTCTTGGTGGAGGGGTTATATATCTGGACATTCTCTGTAGAGGAGTAAAATACACAGAAAGAAGAAGGAAGTAGCCTCAGATCAAACAGGCAAATGCAGAGATGGGGAATACTATGGGATAAATCATTAATGAAAAAGTCCCTGGCAGAAGCAGTTGATGGCATGACACCCCAGGATGCCCTTAGATTTCTGCTCAGCCCAAGTCTTAGCATGGAGATAGTATTGGGTCAGTAGGAGAAGCTGGTAGACCAGTCAGTGGAGGTGGCCACTAGAATAGCTGGAAAGAATGAAACAGCAGGGAAGCAAAAAAACGTGTAAAGCTAGGTTTCTGCACAATTTAGCCATAATCTAATGCTACTGGCAAGTTCCTTTTACCTCAGAAACTAAAGAAGAAATAATTACATGTTCTGTACCAGATTACGACTTTGCTGTCTAAGGAATACTTGCAAAATTCTAGAGTCTGATGGATAAAATTCTTGAACCCCATAACAGATGCACAGCAGCCTACTTGCATGATGTAATATTGTCTGAAGGCTGGAAAAGCAATCTTCCTAAAATCAAGCCATTTTAGATTTCAAGTCTCAAGCTGGGTTGACTGCTAACTCAGCTAACTGCAAGTTAGGCATAACAGGAACTTGCAGTATGGGCTAAGTGCTAAGCTATGAAACAGGCTGACAAACACTGGCATCAAAAATCATGAAAACCGAAGAAGTGTAGGACTGGTCCATGCCAATCAGTAAGAAATAGGTTAAAATCTCTTTTCAGCCTGGCTTAGCTGTTATTGTAAATGTATTAGTATTCTGCTACAATTGATCATCATCTGACCTGACTGACCTAAAAGTAAGGCTCCCTCCAAGCTAAATGGTAGTCAAAGCAGTACAAGCCTTTATGCAACTAAATGTATTCAGAATCAATAGTGACAGCTCCTGAATTTTCTAAGCACTTATGATAGCATGATGATGCCTCTGTGGTATGTGTTTCTCATGTTATACATGTGGATAAATATCCCATCTGTCACATAAGTACAATACACAGCAGTGCTAAGATAAGTCATTCATCTACAGAAGGGGAATACTGCAACTGAACTTTGGAAAGATTGTTATGAATGGACTGAATTTTTTACTGTTACTCCCCCTATTTTGTTGCAAGAAAACAGTTTACCTTTACCTTACCACTCTTTATCTCTCTCTCTCTCTCACTATATATATATATATATATATATATATATATATATATATATATATATATATATATATATATATATATATATATATATATATACACACCCCCACCTGGCTGGGTTTTGAGAGTTCCAGTGTTGGTTTTGTGTGTGTTTGGGTGACTTAGTACATACCCTGGAAAGGATTTAGTTTATCCGGTTTTCGTGGATGTCATTTCGATGAATCCATCTTTGACGATGTTGGCTTTCTATATTATCAGGTAGACCCATATATATAAAATATATATATATATATATATATATATATATATATATATATATATATATATATATATATATTTACCAAATGCTATTGTAAATTTCCATATGTAATACAACAAATTATAACAAAATGTTCTTGAACTGGAAATCAAACATTACTGTGTGAAAAGAAAAAGATATCAATGTTACATAATATAATCTTAACACATTAAAAACTAAAACCAGCACAAGCTCCTCCACTTAAGTATAGTACTGAGAAATCACGCATTTTATTACCACTATGAGACTTAAAAACAGACACAGTTTGTGTTAAAGGATTTTCCAGTGTAATTGAAATGTTTCTTTGAATCCTTTTAATGACTTATTCAAAAACACATAAATTTGCTTCATGAATAATAACATCTATTTAGTAATGGTGATTTATGTGTGTGTGTGTGTGTGTGTGTGTGTGTGTGTGTGTGTGTATATATATATATATATATATATATATATATATATATATATATATGGTTCCACTTGAAAACATCGAAATTCTAAACCATCGAAATTCATATGGTCGAGACCATATCATCGAGTGTTTAGAACATCAATGTTGTCAAGGGGAAGAAAAAGGTAAGTAAACAAGGGAAAAAGCTAGTGTTTTTGCAGGGCAGCAAGGTGCCCTGCATACTGTGTCTGTGAATGTGCCATCTCTGTGATGGCACTGCAGACAGGGTACGGGAAATCTCCCGTTTAGCACTTCTGCATATAGTGCTAAAATGGAGATTTCCCTTTACCCCACTGTAGTGCGATCTCGGAGTTGGTATATTAAAGTTGGGGGTGGGGGGTGCAGGGGTGCGAAGCCCCCTTGCATAAAATAGCTTTTAGAGGTTTTTTTCTTTTTTTACGTTCCCTTTAAATCTTCGATGGTTTGAAACTCGATATTCTAGTCTCAATGATCTGAATTTCGATGTTTTAAGCTTTTGATGATTTCAAGTGGAACTATATATATATATATATATATATATATATATATATATATATATATATATATATATGTGTGTGTGTGTGTGTGTGTGTGTGTGTGTGTGTGTGTGTGTGTGTGTGTGTGTGTGAGTGTGTGTGTGTGTGTATACATACATTTTTTTTACCAAGATAGTCTGACTATACCTATTGAAAGGCCCCTTTTCAGCAGATTCTCCAGGTGAAAAGCTTCATTAATAAGACTACACAATAAAAGTAACAACTAATACAGTAATGTAATAATCAAATCAGATGAAATAGGCAAACCTATGCAGTAGAATTATGGGTATGTTATTTTAACAAAGATAAAACATTTTTGAAATTGTGTATTATGTTATCCAGAGCAAGTTGTGTATTGTGGTATCAAGTTATACTTGATTTACATGCTATTATTTGCATAAGCAGCACATAAAGCGAGGAGTACATTAATTTTGGTTCAGGTAAAAGGAAAAGACGTATACATTATAGATTTGCAGTTTTTCAAAACAGTAGTGTTGTTATAATATTATTAGGAATGGTGAAAAGACAAAAGTTGAAGTGCATGTCATGATAAGGAAAAGACAGATTTTATTGATTTAGCAACAATTTGCTGCATGATATCTTGGTGAGGAGGACAGTATTTTGTGCTGTTGTTTATATAGATCTTGAGGTTTCTACGTAAGTGATTGTATTGGTTTGTGTTCTGATTTCTGGTGGCAGGCTGTCCCATAGTCGTGCTACATAAGCTGAATATAGTGAGTCACCTGATTAATAATGCTAGTTAAAAATAGCAGATATTTCTATTATGATTTTAGTTGCAGGTTAGGATAAGATCTTGTAAAGTGAAGAATTTTATTTGGTTTCTATAGCATGTGCTGAACAAGTCTGAGGTGTATGACAACTAAGTCATTTTGCAGATCTGGCTAGCCCATGTTTTGTAGAGTAGGGCAAAAGTGCATTCTGTTTGGAAAATCTATTATTATTATTGCATTATATGTTCATAGGTTGATAAATCTGAACTAGTCTGTTGGACCAGTTGGCCGTTTGTATACTAACCAATGACCCCACACATTTACCAAGACATGACATAATAGTACAAGCAAAGCAAAACCAGCTTAAAATGCCTAAACAGTATGAAAGTGTAGGTCCATAGGTGAATATTAGGCTATCAGTCTGTAGACTATTACAAACCTAACCAATAACTACAGAGAGACAATGGAAAAGCAGCTCAAAATGGCTAGAATAACCAGGTGACAAGAAAATGCAAATAAAGTAAAAGAACCTTTTCTCTTTTCAGATGCAGAAGCTAGTCATGAAGAAGAGCAATGTATGCCTGTTTCCAAACTGTAGGTACATATTGTTTTCTGATAGGTATTGCATCTGTGTAGGCTATTGCTCCAGAAGCTCTTTTTAGATTATAGCTTGGCATATTGTCAGATGTTTAAAGAGGTTAGTTTAATTTTAGGAGTAATTTTTTGGTGAAGTAAATTTTGTATGGATTGTATTGGAAGGTGTCTCTTTTGAGTCTATATATATTGGTGGTTGCTTGATCCTGCTCTACTTTATTATGGTTGTAACTGATCCGATATATAAAATATATAAGGTTATGATCAGGTCTCTGATCATAACCATATTATTATGTATTCAAAGCAAGAATGTCAAAAAAATTCACACAATAAATGGTTAGAATCAATGAAATCCAGTCATAAATCTTTGTAGTGCATGGAGTCTCTGTTTACTTCTAGTTATTACAAAAAAAGCACCAAGTGTTTTATCAGCTTTGAAAGCCAGCATGTAATGGGTGTTGCCTACAGGCAACATGTAAATATAATTGGATGGAAAAGGCAGAGACAGTTTTTAAATACTGCTTTAGTTAAGTTGATTACTGACTGATGCCTGTAATGTTCCACAGACAAAATATGAGGCAAGATATTCAAGGCAGTCCAGAGTGAAGGAATTTCCCTTGGGTAAGACTCAACCATAACAGCACTTATGGAGTGTAAAAGAACTGTTACAGTTGGGTTTCAAGCTACAGAAGCACATTACTGGTTTATCTTTTTTCCCAGTTTTGGAGCATGAAAGTACTTCATGCACTAAAAGACTTTCAGCTTTTCCTGGTTAGGGGTCGCCACAGCAGAACTCTGGTCCGCTCATGATTGGCAGTGGATTTTTACGGTGCCGAGTTGCCAGCCCGACGCCCAACCTTCAAAGGAGGCATGCCCATTCACGTTCGCACCTACCTGCATGTCTTTAATGTCACTCAACCTCGGGGAGGACATGCAGACTCTACACAGAAGGCACTCCAGCCGAGAATCGAATGGGAGAACCTCTTGCTGTGAAGTGACAACGCTAACCGCTGCACTACTGCGGCTACAGTATTTCATGCACTGCAAAATGATTATTCATTGCACTGCCTATGGTAAAACGTTTTTCTGTTAGAAGTGGGTTTGGCTGACATTTTTTATCCAGGTATAGTATGTTATTTATACTTTTTCAGAGTTGTTATATGTTGTGCACTATTTTAAAGTATAAATAAATATCAAACAACCATAAATCCATTTACATGGTAGTTCTGTAGTTGAAAAACAGTAAAACATCAGATCTGCTCAGCATCTTATATAATTGGCATTCCATGCAGGTTAATATTAATCTATTTATATCATGGTTGGGATTTAAAAAAAAATCACTTATATGGCCATGTAGGAGAAAATATCACAGATGAAACTAAAATATTACAGATGAGGTAGTGCAATGCAGTCAGAAACTAATAACTATGATGTAGGATTGACAGAGCAACATCAGATTCAAATTAGCAATTTAAGTCAAATCATTGGTGAGAAGACAGCAAGTTGCTTAAAGACGGACAGCACCATGGTAGATAACATGACCACGTGATCCTGGCAGCATGCACATAGGGTGTCCACAACTAGGTAAATTCACACATTCAATGACACATCACTGTGAGTACAGCTGAGACAGATCTACATACTATGTTTATATTATAAATGCAAAGGAAATAGATCAATAGGACAAGCATAAATGGAAAGGTTAAGCAGCAAAGCATACAAATGAACAAGGGGAAGGAATAGTTGTATGGAGTTGAGAAACATGGGAATTTTTTTTGTCTGACATTTACCCATTTTTATATTTTTAAGCAGAGCTGAAGATAAGTTAGTATTGAGGTTGTACATGTAAGAAAAAGAGTGTAGGGATGACAGGGATAACTCTGTTAACCAAGGAAATACATACATAAATAAAAGAGCTAACTTAATTCTAACTTGAATTCTACTTTTCTGATATCATAGCAGAACACATAGATTTACTGATTTATCAGGAAATCACTGATAAAAATTACATCCTGCTTTGTAGAGGAATCTCAATGTCTGGACCAAGGACCATTCAAAATTGTACTGATCGTAACAGTATGACAGGTAACTCCATTAAAAATTCATCTCTTATTACACCTGCTGTTGTGGTTACTGGAACTATCTCAGCTAATGCTTTTTATTTATTTGCATTTTCTTTTTCTCACAGATCTAACCAGGAATGCACTAACACTGCACAACAGCATTCACTGCAGTGATTATTGTCAGATTTGAGTGAAAAAGCTGACTGCAATGGCTTGGATGTTTTTCTTTTTTATTTCTTGTCTGCAGCCAATAGTCCCCAGAGCAGAAACAAGACAAGCCATTGATTTAATTGAACACTATATGGCTTTGCTGAGGGTGATGAAACTTTACTCCATGGGGGTACATCAAATTTCATTTCATTTCTTGAACTGGTAGGCTTATGGGGAAAAAAAATCATGTTCTTCAGCTACAAGTAAATATTTTAGAGTTGATGTGACAGAAGCGTGTGCCATTCCACAAAGTATGTGGAGGGGTTAATGTTTAAAAAGTGAATCTGTCACTTTATTAGACATGAAAAAGTCTGTGAAGCAAATGGAATGACAGGCTGTCATTTGCTATATTATTATTAGTTGTTATAACTGCCTTAGTATTAGTAGCACTACTGATACTATTATAATTATTATCGCTATACTGCTGCTGTCGATGATCACAATTTGATGACAATGCAGTAATAACATAATTCACCTGATAGCTATCAGTTCTTTGTTGTTTATTCTAAGGATGATCAGGTACAAAAAAGATGGAACACAATACTATACTGATACGCATGTATGAACTTTGTTTAGCTGCTGATTTGAAAGGACATATGCAAACTTATGTTCCCTTCACATCTTGAAGTTTCACACACACACGATACCATCTTTAACTAGTCAGGAACAAGAAAATCTCTGATTGCCTCTCACTATATATGCCTTTTCCATAGTGGGAAGCAAAAAAAACATCCCATGAAAGTCACACTTCTTTTCTTATGAAATGATGGTATTTTATGTGGGAGTTTGTCTCAACCTGCAAGACATATGTATATCACTTATAAAGCCTATAATATCCTATGTGGCTATACTTATGAAGTGTAAACTGTTAGTCGTAGCTAGCGAAATGAGAGAAATGAGGAGCAATTTCACATCTTAACAATGCAATATCCATAGAATTCAGAACAGTGTACTTTGGTGAAATAACTTTAACTCTGAAAGTTTTTGTTTCACTGCATACCTGGCTGATTCAGGGACAGTTGTCATGCTATTCTTTAATGCTAAAGGAGATCAGTCTCGCTGGATTAGCTGCATGTAGATTTGGCAGTTCAGGGGAGTGGGTAATGCAAATTAGCCATGTGCTCCCCAGTAGAAATGAACTGGCACGAATAATGTGGTAGAATTCAGAAAACTGATCTACCACATTATTTTTTTTTATTTTCTTTTTTCATGAGGTGAAAATCCATACATGCAATAGCTGAGGATTTTACAGTGATGACAGGTAGGTATTGCTGATCCATCCCTGTGTGTGCGTGTGTGTGTGGGTGTGTATGAGTGTGTGTGTGTGTGTGTGTCCATGTGCATGTGTGTGTGTGTGTGTGTGAGCATATGTGCATGTGTCTGTTATTCTGTGTGTGTGTGTGTGTGTGTGTGTGTGTGTGTGTGTGTGTGTGTGTGTGTGTGTGTGTGTGTGTGTGTGTGTGTGTGTGTGTGTGTGTGTGTGTGTGTCCATGTGTGTGTGTATGTGTGTATGTGTGTGTGTGTGTGTGTGTGTGTGTGTGTGTGTGTGTGTGTGTGAGCATATGTGCATGTGTTTGTTGTTCTGTGTGTGCCTGTGTATGTGTGTGTGTTCGTATATGTGCGTGTGTGTGGGGGGGGGGGTGGGGTTCTGTGTCTGTGCGTGTATGTGTGAGTGTGTGTGTCTGCTGCTTACTTTCACTCATGGGTGTCTATATGTGTGTATGTATTGGGGGACTGCCTGTACTACTGCACTGTATGAGTAGGCATGCAGAATGCTATCATTGTCATATCTGATAGAGCAGTGTTCAGTTCTGAAACATTGTAATAAGCTGCTGAGAATGTGGTCCTTGGTGCAGCCTTATCTTGTCTGTGGCTCAGATATTCACGTCATCATGCTGATTGGCTTAATTACTCAATAAGCACTAAGAATGGGCATCTCACTGAATCCCTGGTATGACATAGGGAAAAGAGGTGAACAGTAGTCAGAGTCAGAAGGGGTATCAAAAAAAGTGTGATTTAACCAAGTTTTAAAAGTGTAATTTAAAAAGTTTACCAGGTTACACTTATCACAAAGCAGGGCTAGCTCATAAATAAATACTGACTTTGCCACTAGGGAAATTCTAAGAAGCTATGGCTTGAGTAATTGCAGTGAAATAAAACCTCAAAATGTATTATTTAGGGTATACTTTGATATGAAAGTACTAAGCACATTGTGGAATAAAGAAGAATATGCTGAAAATAAAACCTGGTCAATGTGGCCATCCCATTTAGATAATTCAGATACATTACAAATTCTTAAAATGCTATTAGCTGTGAAGAGCAATTCATTCAGACTATGACTGTATAATGGATGGAATTGTCATTTAAGTGATTTTATATCCACACACACATTTTCTTCTTTTTATACTGTACAAAGTTCACACTAGAATGTCTTTTTAATGTCTGTCTCTTGTGCCTCATAAAGTAAATGTTGAGAAGCATGACTATAACTAAAATATGTTTTTGTAATTCTTTATTCCTTGGCAAATGTAAAATAAAGGACACAATTATTACACTGAATAAACAATGGCTTTATTACTGCTATTTTTGTTGTGGCATAATATACAACATAGACAAGGAACCAGAAAAATAATAGAACATCAAAAATAATTTTGTATTTATTTTTTGACAGGCAACATATAACAAAAAGCAAAATGGTTGTCTAAATGGTGATTCTGCCGACATTAGCTTCATACCATAAGAGACCCACTCTAATTTTGTCTACTTAAAATATCTCAGTGAAACCTTTCTCTGCTTTCTGAGTAAGAAGTATTGTGTTTTTCAAAGTGTGTCTACAAAGGCAAATTAAAAAGATTAAATTCTGAAATTACTTTGATTAAGAAGTATTTGCGATGAAATTAAATGTAAATGCATCCGACTAAACATACAGTTCCTTATTTGTGTGTATTTTTCTACTTTAAAAGCATTAATCTACCATTTGAAGCAATGCAACTTTGAATCTCTAATCTATGTTCTCTAATGGTGTAATAAATTGTGAATTGCTGAAACTATGATCCTGCACTTAATATTTCATACATTTAAGCTCTCATACATATTATCTGCATAAGACCTAAAAGGAATTAATTTCTCTTATCAGGTTCTAGAGACACTGTCCACTTAAGAGACCTCGTCAGCGTCACATATTATAATAATAGAGAAGGAAGGACTCAAACTCAATATTGCACAAAAATCCAACTCTGTGAGACCTAAAAGGTATCAGGAGTTTATGCTGCCTTGAAGAACCAAACATTATTACATCCCAAAATTGCTGTGCATTCCCAGCATTTGTGACACTGCTACAGCTCTTTTTACTGCACAAAAATCCAACTCTGTGAAACCTAAAAGATATCGTGAGTTTATGTTGCCCTGAAGAACCAAACACTATTATATCCCTAAATTGCTGTGCATTCCCAGCTTTTGCGACACTGCTACAGCTCCTTTTGTTGCACAAAAATCCAACTCTGTGAAACCTAAAAGATACTAGGAGTTTATGCTGCCCTGAAAACCAAACACTATTATATGTATGTTTCACCACATAAAGGTTATTTTGAAACCTGTATTTTATGATAATCCTTAACTTGCTAAATACAAACACCTCAGCCAGCAGTAAGGATTTTTACTCTATTTCTTACTTCTCCAATATTATTACAGTAACTTAGACGTAGTACAGGATTATAGTTTTTTCCTCTAGTCCCTAAAATAATTTGGTCACCAAACATCTTTTGAATTTTATATCTTCCCTATAGACTCCCTTCCCAACTTAAATACATTTTGTTTCACTTTTTCCATCATTCTATTTAACCATAGCCCTCTTACTATATAAATTTATTGAGACTCCCAGCTCGCCATACAAAGGCAGTCTCAGTAATATCTAAAATAACAAGTGTTAAAGCTTAATGGACAGATAAATTTACAACTAGGAAGCCAATAGTTCAGAGCAATGGATTGTTTTTACTTGCAAATACCTGGAATTCGGCTTATCCAGCTCTGTTCGTCCATTGCTACGCTCAAGCTTATTCTGCTCCTCTACCCTACCCCATTCTCACCCACTGCCAGGCACCTGACCTTTATACCTAACTAGCCACTCCCCTAAGCTTCTCTCTCACACCAACCTCATTTCTATATAGCCCCTCCTCTTCTCACTCTCTTCAATCCACATCACCATCTACCTTCACTCCACATCACCTCACTCACACAATACCCAAATTGTACTGTCTTGTCAGACTAATGCTCCCTACCTAATCCCCCTACTCTAACTACAACCTACATAAAATATAGTGACACCTAAATCCTTACTCACTCCTGTAAAGATACCCATGAAAACTTCACAACAATACAGCAATACTTTGAGCAAAATGTGGCCCATAACCTTTACAGTAACAATAAGCCTCGCCATCACCTCACAGTTAACCTCTTACCACTGCAGTAGCAAATCAAAATTTCAGACTAAATCCACTACCTGCCCTACCCATTCACAAGATAAACCAGCCTTTTCAGTAATATCTCCTTCTATCTACATCTCAAATCTTGACCTTGCCACATTCAAATTAACTGCACACCAACTAAACAACCATATTTCCTCAAAATATAACACATCTATAATTAAATGCCTAAAAACTATAATCCAAATAGCATCCCAAATCATACTTAGTGGAGATGTGCACCCTGGCTCTACAAACAATAACAACCCACCCCCTCGCTACCAGAAAAATAACAGATCTCCTTATACTCAGCATAAACATGAGGAGCATACTGAACAAAATCTCAGAGCTACATGCTACCCTGGTCCTCTACTCTCCTGACATTGCCCTTGTCACATAGACCTGGCTAAAACATCTAAACAATATAATAACTTTGTTCCACTTGGTTACAATGTTCTTAGACAAGACAGAATGTCCAAAAGAGGCAGAGGCATTGCTCTTCTCTTCAAAAACAACCTGACCATTGAATTGTTAGCCACCAAACAGCCCAAGTTCAATAATGCAGAAACTATGTTCACTAAGCTGAAAATCTGCTCAAAAAACACTTACATATAATTGGTACCTATATACCCTCTGGCAATAACATTAACACAGTAGAATTCATTCCAGACTGGACATCCCAAAAATATCCCTAAGAAGCAACCATACTAGGTGATGTTAATATCAACTGGTCCTCCTGTAACTGAATCCACCTCACCAAACACATTAACCTACATAGTATCACTCAACTGATCAAAACCATAACACGGGTAGATAAAGCATCAAAAAGGGAGTCCATCCTAGACTGGATCCTTACTAAAAGACCATCCCAATCCTACCTCTCAGGCTCCCTCCCAGACACCCTCAGTAACCACCTTCCCACATTTATAATTAGACACCAAATTAATCCATTAAAATCCTCCACCTTCCAACAAATCTGGTATACAATAAATTTCAAAACCCATGACATCATATCTGCACTTAACCTATGCAACTGGAGACCACTATCATCTCTCCCCCTGGAAAGTGCTGTAGACTACTTCAATAACACCTTTCTAAACATCCTAAATCATCTTGCTACTATCAGAACAGAACTGCCAGAACTAAATCCAACTATACCTCCTGATTGACCAGAGATACTCGTGTACTACTAAAACAAAGAGATAAAGCATGGGACTTCTGGAGTCAAAATAAAACTCAAACTAATAGACAGGCATACCAGGAACTAAGGAACAAAGCCAAAAAACAAATTAGGACAGACAAAAGAACAACTATATAGGCATTCAAAGTAAACACAAAAATAACCCACAAAAATTCTGGGCTGCCATTAATAAAATCCTACAATTAGGAAAGACCAGTAATCCACCCCAAACATTGATGCCACCATCAATAATATTGCCACCCAATTCAATGAACACTTCACCAAATCCATCCTAGCCCTCACCAATAGTAGTTCTCCCACTTCACATCAAAACCTATCTTCCGTACCAGCAGACCAAAACCTCTTCTCCTTACAGCCTGTCCTAACAAGCACAATATAAAAATACCTAAATAGGCTTAAACGCACATCCCAGGCAGCTGACAAACTACCTGCAGAATATCTAAAGATCACTGCCAAAAACCATCTCTTACCCAGTCTCCATGCTCATTAACCGCTCTTTATCAGAACAACGTGTTCCTTCTCTGTGGAAAATTTTGCATATACCACTCCACAAAGGAGGTAACTCTGTTACTGTCCAATTGCCATTCTATCCCCTTTATCTAAAATCCTCAAAAAATCTCCTCGCTAATAAACTGCTAACCAACACCCAGCATGGCTTCTGTCCCAATCACAGTACTACCACAGCCCTTACTAGCTTTAGCAACACAGTAAACCAACATCGAAACAATGGTAACCTAGTATCCACTGTATTTCTATATCTCTCCAATACCTTCAATACTGTCTCCCATCCCAAGCTCCTTTCTGCTCTGTCCGATCATAATCTCAGTCATGCCACACTAGTGTGGTTTCAAGACTATCTAACCAACTGCCAACAAGCAGTAAAATGGCAAAACTCCTTATCTCCCCTCCTACCTGTCACCCTAGGGGTCCCCCAAGGATCCATTCTTGGACCTCTTCTTTTCAACATATTCACTAACCAACTCCACAAAACTACCTGGCATGCCACTCTATTCTAGTATGCCAATGACTCTACTCTAATTTGCTCCACCCCATCACTCCCTCAACTACAGGAATTGTCCTTTACCACTGTTGAATCCTGGTTAGCCAACTCTCAACTAATACTTAGCCCCCACAAAACACAGCTAATGATATTCTATCCCACTACAGCTTTAGACCTCATACCACCATTCACAATATTCTCAGCCAATAACACCCCTATCACACCTGTCCAACACATCAAACTTCTAGGGGTTATCATACATCACGACCTGAAATTCAATATGCACATTGTACAGACAATAAAGAAAGTCCATAAAATACTCAGAACCCTATATAGATGCAAAGAGTACCTCACCAATGATAGTAAAGCCACCATCACAAGAACCCACCTACAATCCACACTCCTCTATGTCTGCCCCATATTCATCAACCTAAACAAAGCAGAGTTTAACAAACTAAACACCTGCTACAAAAAAATAGCTAAGTTTGCTACTAACGCACCCTTCAGGACACATCACTGCATAGCAATCAAGCAACTACCCTGGCTAGAATTACCCACCTGCTCACATATAACCAGCTTACAACAGCCCACCAAATTCTTTATTATCCTGATAGAGTGCCTGCTCTTCAAGTTCTACTTAATATCTACTGTAATAAATGCCTATTAAGATCCACCAATAAAGCACTGGCTGACATAGACAAAAGCAACAATAGCTCTGGGGACTCCTTGTTTTCCATTTCTGTTACAAAAGCATGGAATACCATCCCCATACCTATTAGGACCACTGAAAACAAAAATAATTTCAAAAAACTCCTCTGGTCCCATTTACATAGTTCTTGGTTATGTAATTGTTCTGACCATGGGCAGCTTCATTTAATTTGATAATACCATACCTTAACCTTCTATGAAAGCTTGCAACAACTCCTTTCTATATTCTTAATCAATGTGTATTTACTGTACTAGCCACTGATGAATGTAACCAAATGACTGAACAAAATGTACTTTCAAATGTATTTTTTATTGAAACACACTGTGCTCCTTATAGTTTATTTACTTTTTGCTCTTTTCTTGGCCTTGAAACTGTACTTTATTAATTTTTGATTCTGTACTGTACTTTATTAACATATGTATTGTATTTACTGTATTTGCTGTACTAATCTTATGGAGCTTTTCTCCCCAGGCCTCCGCTGAAAATGGGATCCATGGCCAGTCGGACTTTCCCAGTAAACAAATGTATTAATAAAGAATACATAAATAATAAATAAATACATAAATAAATAAATAAATAAACTATTATAGGCTAAAGACAGGGATTCTCAAATGTCAAAAATAAAAAAAGAACTTTAACAATTATGGTAAGAGAATAAAAATAAATGTTTGGTGGTCTATTTCAATTTTAATATCAAGTTATGATATATTCACTCTCACCAAAATCATATTGCATCCAAAGATCTCCCCACATTACAGAATCAAAGTGAAATTTCTCTCACCCTACCTCTTTATTTTGTCTCTCCTCCAGTCGTGAAACACCCTACAACTCTGGGATGACATTCAACCCAACCCCGGCCCACACGTTAACACATCAACTCCTTCCAATACCTTGCAATCACTCCTACTGGCAGCAAACCATATTCCCAAATGTCTCTTCTTTTACTCCATAAACATCTACAGCAATCTCAACAAGATAACTGAATTGCAGTCTTGGATAGCCCAACACTCCTCTAACATAATTACCCTCTCTGAAACATGGCTCAAACCACATAATTCTGACAATGAATTTCTGCCCCCTAGTTACAACATATTATGACTTGATAGAACACATAAAAAAGGTGGAGGTGTTGCCATTCTGTATTCACAACTCCTAACCATATCCCCCCTCACCAACCCTCCACCTCTTTTCAGCCAGCTGAACTCACTATTGCTAATTACAAACGTAATGACCACGAAACCCTAACTATAGCAGCCATCTACATATCCCTCAGAAGGGACATACCCTTATTAGAACAGATTCTCCACTGGCTGTCTGACAATATACTTAATGAAACCATAACACTAGGTGACATTAGCATCAATTGACTATCTCTAATCTCTAATTCCCCTACCACCACCTTAAACCTATATGTCTTCACCCAACTTATCACTTCTTCCACTTTTCATTATAAACCCACAAACACCAGTGCTATCCTGGACTGGATTCTTGTCTCCATCCCTAACCTCTATCACCACTCTGAATGCCTGCCTGACTCCATTAGTGACCACTCCCCTATACATGTCCTGAGATTCTCCGCCCACCTCCTAGACCTCACAAAGTTAAAGAATGCTGAAGGCTAACCAACGTCAACCTTGATACCGTCAACAGTTCTCTTGTTGCAACAGGGTGGTCCTTCCTTTCATGCCTACCTCTTGACAAAGCTGTTCAACAATTCAACCTCATCTTCCTTAACACAGTGAACTATCTTGCCCCTCCCAGAACTGTTAGAGTTAAAGCTCACTGTTCTCCTTGGCTAACCAACTCTACTCGGACTCTTATCCAAAACAGAAATTCCACCTGAAAACTCTGAACTAAGATCAGTTCTCTCACAACCTACCAAAAATATAGAGAACTCTGCAATAGGACCAAAAAACACATAAATATTGACAAAAAGAACTTCTATCATGTATCCCTAACTACAGAACCCCAAAACCCCAAAAAGTTCTGGAATACTATCAACAAAATTCTCCACACTGGAAATCTCTCAACTCTCAACCCCTGCCACAATAACACACCCCAGGAAACTGCATCTATTTTCAATTCATACTTCATTAATACCATCAGTAAACTTACACAGACTTCCAACCCAACCAATCCCTCGCTTCTCACCACCCATCTACTTGAGAACTACCCCTTCTCACTAAAGTTATTTCCGACCAGCTACATTAAAAATCTTCTTCTCAAACTTAAACCATGTTTCCAATCAGCTGATAACCTGCCTTATCTCTTCCTAAAGGCTGCTGCTAACTCTATTGCATATCCTGTCTTCATCCTCATAAACCAATCAGTTGGAATCCACTGTCCCTACTGTCTGGAAAAAATTCCATACCATACCTATCCACAAAGGTGGAAATTCTGTTGAAATTATCAACCTATTGCCATATTTTTTCCCTTCTCTAACATACTTGAACACTGTGTTCATAAGCAAATCTTGGCCTGTCTCACTCAAGAAAATGTGATCACCCCCACACAGCATGGCTTCCGCCCCCACCACAGCACCACCACAGTTCTCATTTCCCTTACTAACTCCATCTCTCTAGCCAGAGACAATAATAAACTAGTGTCCTGTCTCTTTTTAGATCTCTCCAAGGCCTTTGACACTGTCTCTCACCCAATCCTCCTCTCTAAACTTTCTGAACTCAGCCTATCCCCAGCAACCATCTTTTGGTTTAACAGCTTCCTCACAGACAGGCAGCAATGCATCAAATGGCTCTCTGCTCTTTCTCCCCATCAATATGGGTGTTCCACAAGGCTCAGTTTTCGGCTCCCTTCTTTTTAATATCTTTACCAACCAACTTCATACATCTTATCCTCAGTCATCACTCATACAATGTGCAGGCAACTCCACAATCATCTCTGTTGCTGACAAGCCCTCTGACCTGCTCACCCTCACACAAAAATCCTTCAGCCTCACTGAAACCTGGCTTGCTAACAACCAACTCATATTAAACCCCAAAAATATAATACTACTTTGCTTCCTCCCAAAATCCATCAACCACCTCAAATCCTTTTTCACCATCTCTTTCCTTAAGAAGACCTCTATCATACATGAAACTCATACTAAGCTCTTGGAAGCAATCATGGATGACCGACTTAAATTTGACCTCCATGTACTTAACTATATCAAGAAAACCCATCAGAAACTCAGCCTACTAAATAGAAAGAAAAGGTTCCTCACAACTGACTCCAGAATCTTACTTGCCCAAGCATACCTTCTCCCTAACTTCTTTTACAGCTCATAAACCCTAACTATCCTACAATTCTCCCTACTTTACAAACTCAAAACCACCTACAACAATGTGGCTAGATTTGCGGCTAATCTGCCTCCTACATCACACCACTGTCATGCTCTTAGGACATTCAGCTGGCTAGAGTTTCCTAACCAATTCTTATTTACTCAACTTCTTAGCATCCATTCTATCTGAACAAGCCCTCTTCCTGCTCTAACATCTCCTCCCTTGTCTTCTCAACACCCTCAGCGATCCATTAGAAGCTCAGACGTATGTCTCTTACAGATTCACAAACCTAAAATGTCCATTGGACAGAATCTCTACAGCTACTTTCCCTCTCTCTTGGAACAAGCTTCCCTTGACCCTTATAAATATTACCCATGTCTATGAATTAAAAAGAACTCTCAGAAATGACATAAACGGCACCTGGACATGTCACTGTAATCATCCCATCTGAAGACAGTCCTTCTTCCTCCACTAATTTTCTCCAGTCCTCCCTCTCCATTCCTTTCCTCTTATAGTCTTTTTAAACTAAACTCCTACTTAGTACATGCCAGTAACTTACTGCTCTTTTGGTTTCTTCACTTCTAGCTCCTGGTAACTTGCTACCTGCATCTGATTTACAATATTGACTCATATTATTATCTACCCCTCCTGGAACTTACAAACAAACTTCTAGGACTTGTATTGTTATCATCTGATTATAATTCACACCTGTGTTTGCCAATTTTTTAAAGTTATAGCCTGTTTTTCTACTTTGTACATTGTATGAATTACTCTTTTGCTGTTTTTTTTTTCTTTTGCTCAAATTGTAATAGAAATTTGCTTTAATTATTGTATTGTTTTACAATTTTCTTCTACTGTGGAGCTTTTCTCCAGGTCTCCATTGAGAAAGGGCAATAGCTCAGTTGGACTATCCCAGTCAACAAATGTCAAATAAAATAAATAAAACTTAGTTTTACATGCTAGAACTTTGACATTATTAGATCTTAATAATCCTGAATATGCAATTAATCACTCATTAATGCTAAATATCTAATTATTTTAGGTGATAAAGTGTGAGAAACACTCTGTGTAATGAATTGTAATACTTCTGTAGGCCCTGATGAGATTCCCTGAATAAGGAAATGTGCTAACACATTATGTCCCATCTGAACAATAATATTCTTATATTTAAAGAAAGTGGCATGATTCCCCAATCTTCCTACTGCCCAGTTTATGTCACCTGCATTAAGGGTAGGGTGCTTGAAAAAATATTATTAAGACTTCTTACAGACAATTTGGTGACCTTGCTGGATAGGAATCAACATGGTTTTATTATTATTGGTTATGACACTCCATCTATTTCAGAACAATTCTACATAGATAATCTTGACTTGGGTATATCATCAAATGCAGTATGTTTAGATCTATCAAAAACATTTGATAATCTTCCTCATGAAAGTATATTTGCCACATCAATGCTGTATTACTTCAATCCTGATATAATACAATGGCTTGTAAAGCACACCTTTTAAGGTCAAAATTGATGAGAAATTTTTAAAAAATATCAGTGATATAATAATTCCCCCTGGGTTCCATTTTGAGGCCAGTTGTGTTTAGTGTGCTCATTATGTCCATATAGGTGAATGCTTTTGTCATTTACAGTGTATTTGCAGATGACTCAGCCTCATCAGTGTCAGAGAGGAATAAAGCCTTGACTATGGCCCACAAGAACTCAGTTTGACTAGCATCTCGGGTTGCTGATGAAAGGGGCATGGAGGATTTGTATGGTAGGAGGGGAGCAAATTTCATAAGCTCATAATTATCTTGGCTTAAAGAGGAGACTGGGATAGTATCTGTGACCAGATGTAGAATTAATGCTGCATAGTACCTGGGGCAGATATGTCACAATAACCATTCCTTCCAATCAAATTGTAAATGTGGTTGAGTATTTATATTTGCTTGGGACCATATCACTTCTTAGCAGATTCCTAGAGATCCAGAAACTGACCTGAATGAAATCCAAATCAAATTAAAGCGAGCCAACTATCACATCACACATTACATGACCCCCTCTATGCTTCCATTAAATCATGTTAGGTTCCTAAATACATTGGATGAACTGCAAATCGACAGGAATTCCATTATCCTAGAAATATTTAACTGTGCGACAGTAAATTGAGATATCTAGACCTCAACTCTAGGATACACCCAAATATTCCTTGATTTCATAAACAAAACCTTCTTGGACCAAGTTTTCAAGGAATCCACTAGAGGGCAAAATATTCCTGAGCTGGTACATTCAACATACCATCAGTGTCACCTGTCCCCTTGGTTCTCCCCTCTCCATTTAAATATGGTCACAAACCTGGTAACATTCTCTTTCAAAGTCACCAAACTATTAGATGCAAACATCACAAAGTTCAGAGACTCCAAATGTACAACCCTTCTAAAATTCTATGACGAAGTCACCAAATTCAAGTTTAACAGTATTGCTCAAAATACACAAACAACAAGTAGTTACACAAGCAAACAGTATCTGCACCTAGATAAATACATTAGCCTGGCATTCTTCACCAGTTCCAAGCAAAATGGGAAGTTTTAAAGTAACCAAGCCTGGTGGACCACACCTATGTAACTAAAATACAATACAATAAAAAAGTGTCTTAAACTACATATATAACAAACATTAAAAAGCTACTGAATATAAGGGCATCCCACAGATTTAAACTAAAATCAGGATCTAAAGACATTTACAAATCCTTCTTTGGTTATCTTATGAATAGCACTCAGTATTGCTTAGAACTTATCCAAAAGAGAATGACTTACTCAGATCTAGTAGATACAGCCAACAAAATCAGTGCAACTTTCAACCATGAAACAACTGTACAAACCCCAAATGTCCCACAGAATCTCAGATGCCCATGATAACCAAAGAACACATGCTAAAGCTACTCTCCAAAATTAAAAATGTACCATCCATGGGGACTGATAATATACCTTGTTGCCTGATAAACAGTACAAAACATACCCTAGCAATAGAACTCCTACGTACAGCTATTCAGCCTGAGCTTATCCACTGGTTTTGACCCAGAAGTATGATGTATGGTTGTTGTGATGCTGCTTTACAAAAGTGATCCCACAACTGACCCTGGAAACAACAGATCCATTAGCTTAACTAGTCTCATCTGCAAAGCCATGAAAGGTATCATAACTGACCTAATTAACTGTGATATGAATGATCTTAAAATACTTTATACTGTGTTTTCCACTGTATGCTAATCTACAAAAAGTGATGCAAAAAAAAACTTTCAAGGCTTGACTTCCAGTCTTTCAATGGCTTTGTTAAGGAAAGAGCCTGTCTAAATAATACATCTTTGACAGAGTAACACAAACCATAGATAGTGGACATGCTGTCCATATAGCATAGCTAGCATATAACATGGCTTTTGACACTGTACCACATGTTAACATGATAAGCAAACTGAATGAACTCCAAATTGACCCTTATGTTGATAGATGCATAGGAAATTGGTTAAGGGATAGAGTCCATGTGGTGAGCGTGATAGATGTGTCCTCAGTAAGCATGAATGTGACTAGTATTGTCACTCATGGCTCCATGCTGGGACCCCTACTATTCAGCATCTATATTACAGATCATCAAGTTATGAACGGGGATATCTGGTTATCTAAGTTTACAGATGACTGCAAACTTAAATCTTGATGTTGTCCTCAAATTCTTCCCACCAGCGATACATAGAAAGTCCAACTTAAACTTACACATGTCAACTAGTGCTCAAAACACAGGTTGAAAAGAAATTCTAAAAGTGCAGTATCATCACATCTGTGTGTGTGTGTGTGTGTTTGCATGCGTTTGTCTGTCTGTCTGTAAAAAATAATATTGGTGGATATGTAGATAAATCTCATAGGCAATGGGAAAAAAAGGCATAGACTGCATCCCAGAACATCTATACACACAAATCGTCTGGGGTCCAACATTCCTGTATGTATAAGTGGCTTTACAAGGTTCTCTGCCATTGGTCACACCTACTCTAACAGTAATGCTATTCAGAGATGGTCACAGAAATCACTATAGTTTGTGTTGGGGAGGCAGGGTTACTCTGGTCATTATTTCATTACATTTCCTCATAGTCAAACTTCAGAGGTGTGCATACAAGGTCTCTCTAGCTTGTGTGTTGGCCTGGGTCAGAGTGGTTATTGCTAAAGATAAAACTAGTAATCCCTGACAAGAAACTTCCAATATTGGAAAGATACCAGATTTATTAATGGGACGATATGTTAGCCAACTGAAAGTGCAAGTCAGGATGACACAAAATGGTGGGTATTACCATCACCACCTGAAAGTGCATGTCAGGGTAAAACACAATGCAGGGATATTACCATCACATCTGAGAGGTACATACAGAGGGTCACTGTAGCCTGTCTAGGGCCAGTATACTGTGTAGGAACAGCATACCTCAACCGTACTGAATTCCTCAGCATTTACCGGTTTTGAGGTCTAAATAATGGGGTGCCATGAATTCCCGAGTGGTCCCCTTTATTGCCTAATTTCCCAGCCTTTTTTTTTCTATTATTATTATTTTTTTCATAATTTTCGGCTGAATCATCTCATGCAGAGGCCTGCACGATGATGTCAGCTTCGTGAGCAGCCTGTCAGAATTGGCTGAGGGCTCGAGGGGTGTGATTGACTGATTTACTGTACTTTGTTTATGGGCAGGAGCACTGTAAAAGTAGTATACATGTGTTTCCCCAGCTCCTCCAGGTAAGGAATACAAGTAAAAACTCACTTTAGCTGCAATACTTTTAACTGTTAGGACTGTTCTTTTCTTTCCCGTCTAGCCATTTAAGTTTCAGTCATCTTATCTTTCAGGAAACACATGGTAATACAACATTTTTTTTTCTAGCAACTTTCTAAGATTATACAAGCAATGTTTAAAATGTGTACCCAGTTTTGGGCCTTTGTTCCCCCAGTAAATGTTGGCTTTATTCCTGATTTCTTGTGCTGCACAGTTCATCAGGGAAAGAGAAGTTTAGTGCTGCTTATGCAAAGTCTACTTGCATTGTTAGTAGTACAACAGGTAGTATAATTGCTTTTGCTGCAGAAGGCTGTGGGTTCTCCTCCTACAGTATGCAGATGGATTGCTGATACTGTACTGTGTTGTACTTTTAAAGGGGGTGGATGCTGCAGTCCTGAGAATGTCCTCCTTTGACGGAGATACCTAGTAACTATGAACCTGTTATCAGTTTGCCATTGTAGATGAAACGATGAAATATAAAGTTGCTAGCAGCAACCTCTTCATTGGTTACAGATCTCTTTAATGTGGAATTATTTAGATGACTTTCACTTCTGAAGAGATTGTGCATATTTACTGATACTGGTGGACTATAGAAGTTCGAGTAGACTTTTATGATGGAAATGTTCTGAATTCAGAAGTTTTGTCATTATTAGTTCATGGATTTTGTTTCATTGCTTACTGGAAAAATGTTCAAAACAATAAATTTAAAGTGTGCATTAACAAGTGTGCTGTATTATACAATTAATATAATTTTATACAGTCAGCAGGGTGTATCAAAAAACACATGCATGTTTCATGTGCAAGGGGCCTATGATTTGAAAATAGCCCAAAGGTAATCTTTATCTGCCACTGGCCAGATGCATTTTCTTTGAATGTGGTTTCAATGCTGTTTCAGTAAATGTGAGTTTCAAGGGCAGAGAAGTTTGAATGCTAAGTCTATTTTCGTTGTGAGACTGTATTGCTGAATTGCTTTGCTTAACAGTCTATTAGTGTTTGTGCTATAAAATGTAAAATAAAAGTTTTTAATGAAATCCAAATAATCATTGTAGAAGTAAAGCAGTAAGAACATTACAGTGTTTATGGTAAGTGGGGCAAAATAGTCAAGTAATGGGACATTGGAATGGCTGCAGAGGGACTCTGAGGCCATATTTTGGTTGTCTGTTCTTCAGTTTGCATTTGAAAGTTGGTATCCTACAATTCCATGGAGTGGATGGGGTTACATAATTATGTATGCAAATTTTATGTTAATCAGCGTACAGATTTGTACCTATTTTCATGGGCCCTTGTCCAGATTTTTGATGTTTCCAGGTTGACAGGCATGAGGAGTAAATTACTGAAAGTGTTATTTTTTCCACTTTCTTCAAAATTGAAATCAGATGTTTTTGCAGGTGGCTATCAAACAGGTGTAGGGGAGAAGAGGCATGCTAGATATGGACAGCTCACAGCAGTAGATTGAAATATGTTTTTGTGCTGTGTGTGATCTTCCACTTTCATCCTAGTTTGACTTCAAAGGGATATACAGTAGGTGTCTGCCTTTTGTGGTTAGGGCTGAGGCAGCATGCAATGGTATTACCACTCACCTCTGTCCTTGCAGTCACCCTGTCCATGGAAACATCTGTACATACCAGCAGCTGTGGCTCACTGATACAGGGTAGCTCCCTCCCTGAAAAAGCCACAACACCAGTCCCAGCTTCAGGTGTGGAGTCTGTATGTGTCTCCCCCAGGCTACCAGACACACATGCCTGTCTCCAAGCCTGACTGCTTATAACTGCATGCACACAAGGTACTGCATTATCAAAATCATTTCCCATCAAGACATCTGCAGAAGTATCTTCAAACACACCTAGTTGCTTGCTTCCTTTTCCTCCCTCCCAGTTAAGGTGAACCTTGGCCACAGGTAGTTGGAATGAGGTGCCTCCTAAAGCTCTGACTGGAGTGGACTGCCCAAGTAAGTACTGCTCTTCTTTAACTACTGCAGGCTTCACAAAGATAATGTCAGACCCTGTGTATCTTTTAGCAGCGGCCTGTCTTCCATCCACAAAGCTAGGATACAAACTCTGGTGATAGTTTTGTACCCCTGTTGTCTCCAGACAACTTACCACTGGCATGCTGTTATTCCCACTTGTTGGCTCCCTCACCTTTTGTTCCCCCCTTGCTTCAGTGGACATTGTTTTTGCTACATGGCCCCTCATGTTACATTCAAAATGTCTAAGCCTTAATCCTGGCTGTGTACCTAAATGAGTGGCTTCCCCTGTTACTTGTGGACTCTGTTGGGGTATTGTAGGCTAACCATTGTAGGTTGCCTTATATCCATGTGCAACACTGGGTATCCCCTTCTTGTGTAGTAGGTGCCCTGCTTGCTATGTAGATATACCCTTTTCTCCCCAACTTGTCTGCAAAGTTACCCTCCCAGTCTGCCAACCAGATTTTCATGTCCTCAGGCAAAGTGCTAAGGGCTTGTTCCTTCACCAAAATGTCTGCCAGCCTCCACACCTTCTCCACACCCCTTACATCACACCAACCCACACCCAACCCCTAACCCCTCCCTACATTAAACTTCTTTATTTGACCCACCCTCTACTCTTAACTTCTATTCTCCTACTATTTCTCTACCTCTCCTATTATACCTTCTACCATGCAAACTACATACCACTTATTTTTCTTGTCCTCCCTACTATACATTCTTCTACTAGTATTTGCAACAACCTCCTTTACTTCACTTAGCATTGCTCATTACTAATCTCCAACTTTGCGCTTCCCTTTCAAATCTGGCCTGAATAACTCAACCATTGCCATCTGCCCTCACCTTTTCAAAACTAATATCTCACCTTTCAAATATGTCCTCTCCTATCCACCTATGTTCCCCTCCATCAAATACTATTGGCTGCTTGAAAAACTATCATGCCTGTTACTTCTCTCCTTAACTAATACCAAATTGCATGATGACATCCACCCTAACCCAGGTCCCCTCACCCCAGTTCCCCCATACGTTCCCATGACCCAAAACTCCAAACCAAGCAATCCTCCTTATATCAAAACCAGCAAAACTGACACACTCTTAATTAACTTCAACCTGAGAAGTATATTCAATATATTTTATGATTTCCATGCCACCATTGCATTCTACTCCCAAGACGTTGCTATCATAACTGAAACCTGGCTTAAATCTCATATTAACTATCAATAAATCTTACCCACTTGCTGCAATATCATCCGCCTTGACAGAACCAAAAAACAGGGTGTTGGCATAGCTATCTTTTCAACACCCTCAACATGGAGCAAATCAACTGTACTGCTCCAGATCTCCCCAACATAGAGCTAACGGCACATGCCTCAAAGTAATCTCGCATAGGACTCTTGCCATCATAGCAATTTAACTTCCCCCAGGCAACAACTTAACCTTAATTGAAATCCTCCTGTACTGGATATCCACTAATTTCACCCAGGAAACCATTGTCCTTGGTGATTTTAACCTAGACTGGCTTACATGCTCCCTGGATAACCCCTCTAATTTTATAATCCTCTATAATATTACCCAAACCATTCATTCTCCAACCGGCACTGACAAACATTTTAACAAGCAATCCATCCTCAATTAGATTCTTACAAATACGTTTACCTCAGATTACACTGCTGGCTGCCTTCCTGATACACTTAGCCACCAGGCACCAGCTTTCATCCTCAGAAAAAAATTTCACTCCCCAATAATATCATCTTCAAACTGATTCACAACAAAAAATAATTCTCTCCTCCTTTATTTAACACCCATCTTCAGCAATATGACTGGACCCCCCTAAAAACCCTCCTGCTCAATTTTGCAGTCCAATATTTCAATGATGCTTTCTTGAATATACTTAATAACCTAGTTCCCATTAAGAAAATTCATGCCAAATCCAAACATTTACCATGGTTAACACACAATTCCAAAGCCATTCTAAAACAACGAGACAAAGCTTGGGCAACTTACCACCAGACAAACAATACAACACACCTACTAATACATAAACAACTGCTGAACCAAGCCAATAAACAATTCTGTTTGACAAAAAATCTGTTTTCCTTAAATCTCGGCAGACACATACATACAACCCTGCAAAATTCTGACATAGCATCAAAAACCTCCTAAAGTCCAGCAAATCGTCTACACCAGCCACTCACCACTGCAAATGCCACAGGCACCATAGCCTCACAATTCAACTCACACTTCATCAACTCTATAACATCCCTTATACAAAATGACCCCAATGTGGCACTAACCATCCCAAATCACATCAATTCCCCTGACTCTTTCACAATATCACCAATCCAGACTAGCTACATCAAAATGCTTCTTACTAAGCTTAAACCCTCATCCCTTGCTGCTGACCTTCTCCCTAACATTTTTTTTAAAGCTAGCTGCTCCATCCATCTGCTGTCCCATATCTACCCTCATTAATTGTTCCATTTCTGAGAAAAATGCCCCCACTATCTGGAACATCTCACATATCATACCTCTCCACAAAGGTGGCCATTCCACTGATTTCTCTCACTGTCTTCCTATTGCTCTTTTCCGTAGCTAAAACTCCTAGAAAAATGCATCCACCATCAACTACTTCATTACTTACTTAATAACAACATGCTATCCAACTCTCAACATGGATTCAGACCCAAGTGCAGCACCTGTACTGCCTTGAGCAGTTTCACCAACATGGTTAACTACTTTAAAAACAAAGGCCTTCTCATCTCCTCAGTCCTTCTAGACATGTCAAAAGGATTTGACACTGCCTGCCATCAAAAACTTTTTAACAAACTCACCACTTACAACTTAAGTTCCTCATCACTTCACTGGTTTCATAGTTACCTCTCCAACAGACAACAGTCCACCAAATGGGTTAACACCCTCTCCCTCTTCCTTCTGCTCCACCCAGTATGCCACCATAATGTAGTATGCAGATAATGCCACCCTCATCTGTTCTGCTCCCACTACCCTTGAACTTCAGGAAAAAAACACAAAAATCTCTGTTAGACATGGAAACCTACCTAGCAGAAAATGAACTCAACCCTAAAAAACAAAACTCATGGTCTTCACCAAAAGCAAGACTACTCACAATAACTCTCCTCTCACCATCTATTCCCCCAACCAAACTGCTATTGAACCAGTTGAACAAACCAAACTCCTTGGCATTACAATTGACAATCAATTAAAACTAGACAAACATATAGCTATAACTATAAAGAAAAATCCATATAACACTAGGTCAGCTCTATAGAGCTAAAACCTATCTCTCCAATACCTACAGACTAGCCACTGCCAGATTTCTTCTTTCTACCCTATTCTACTCTTCTCAATTATTTACTAATTTACGTAAGACCAATCTAAACCTTCTAGATTACAATAAAATAGCCAAATTTGCTGCCAATGTTCACTCTATGGAACACCACTGCCTGGCACTAAAACACTTAACTGGCTAGAGCTACCCAATCTACTTCAACTGAACCAACTCACTGTTGCTCATACTATCGTAATCAAACCAAATAACTGCCCAGACCTAAAAGATGTAGTCCAGCTAACTCCAACATCAGAGACTTACATTCCTCTGACAAAGTTCTGCTAAAAGTTATCAAATCTACAAACAGCTTTGGTGACTCACTGTACACTAACAGAATATCAAAGTCCTGGAACCTATTACTTCAGCACATCCTTAACCTTAACAACACCTCCAAATTTAAACAAAGTCTCAAAGTATACTTCTCCACCCCCTGGCTCTGCCCTTGCTCCAACACAGAATAGGGATACTATATTTTCCTTTCCTGTCACTCATGGTGTCTCAGACTTACTACATTCTGACTAACCTTGCAGTTCATTGTTTTTATAGCTTTCACTGTGTATAAAGTTTTTACCAAATTTTTGTCCCTGAATAGCTTGAACCTGACTCAACCAGCACACTATTGACAATTCCCATATTGTACTAGCAAATCTTAGCCAGATATTTTGTTATCTCTGTCTTATTCTTTGTACTACTAGTTTTCTATTTGTATTACTTGTTTCTCATATTTTTATCTTGTTATTGTAAGTGTGTTGCTTTTGTATGGAACTTTTCTCCCCGGGTCTCCACTGAAAATAGGCTACCAGCCCAGCTGGACACTTACCCAGTAATCAAATGTAAGATAAATAAAGAAACAAAATAATAAAAAGTGGTGACCTGACACCCCTCACCCAGCTATGAAAATATGTGCTTAACTCATCAGTATAATCACATACACTTTCATCTGCCTTGTGTCTTCACAAAACATTTTTTGTAAGCTTTAGGTGTTAACTTTAAACATTCCAGTAAACATTGTTTAACTGTATCATAGTTTAAACAATCGGCATCAGACAATTTAGAAACAGCAGTTGCAGCTTTACAGTGGAGTAATGGGCTCAGGAACTATACTCAGAGCCCTTGGTCAACATTAAACTGTTTAGATTCTATTTCAAATATATGAGTACAGCTATCAAAATTATCACCTCCTGTAAACAGTGGAAGAAGTATTGTTTCTGGGGTTTAGTTATTCCCTTCCCCATTACCTCCATGATCCTGAACCTGACAAAAAGTCAACATCTATCTGTCATGTTGATGCTGTTTCTCCTTTTCTTTGGCCTGCAAATGTCACAGCCTCTCTGCTGATTGCATTTCCTTCTGGTTCTCCTTTTCTTCAGCCTCTAAACAGCACAGTCTCTCCACTGATTCTAATTCTAAAGGTTTGACCTCTACTTCAAGTGTCTTTAACTCCAGATGGATTTTTAAGTCCTGAGGAAAAGGTGAACTGTCCTGTTTCTGAAGACTGCACATCCCCATCCCCAGAATGGTTGTCTTCCTGGATGCTGGTCCATGCTGCAACTGTGATTAAGGCTGAAGCAATTTCCTCTTTAGTCAGGTTGGCATGCACCAGTCTTTTGGCTTTGCACACCTTGGCCAACTGGCTCTTTGTCAGCTTTCCATAATCCTCTGCTGAAATCCTTCTCTGCTTTCCCTGACTAAACTAAACTAATAAAAAAATAAATAAAACTGTTATTGAAATGAAACTCTGATGTTTACCTTGTGGATGCTGAGAGTACACACACCGTCAGTGACAAGTTTCCACAGGCTACTGAAGTTCAATTAATATCCCACCCAGCTACCAGCAGCAACTTGAAATATATCATTATGGCAATTTGTTCTTTCAATTCTCTTCCAATTTAACATCAGAGGGTCAGGGAGGAAGGCAATCATTCTGCATATGATTTATGATTTATGTGCTCTCATGAGCATTTTCTTCTCAGTTTGTGGGTAACCTCTACTCAGTTTATTGGTAACTACTGTGTCAACATTCTTAAACATTAAGCCTTAGACATAACTTATGTCTTCCTTAAAAGAAAAAAATATAGTTACTTTCCTAAGTCATGATTTTTGCTCAGGCCACCAATGAACCAAAGGTTGTAGAAGAAATCTGTAAAAGTCGCCTCAGAACATTTAGAACCCTATAACTTCTAGTGGCCTTCTGGGCTCCAGACCTCTAGTGTAATTAAAGTCTTTCTTAGGTACTTATTGCAGTATACTCTTGGCCATTTAGAATGATGTGTTAAAAGGATGTAGGAAGACGATGACAATAAAGACAATGTTTAGTAAAATGTTTAGTATAGATAATATGAGGAGGCAAAAAGTGGAGGATAAACAAGGCAGCGCTGTCATGTATGCCAAGGAGACAGTAGACAGTAGGGGTAAGGAGTGACATGTTACACTTTGTCTATGACTTCATATCTTCAAAGACTGTGCAATCACTTTGCACGGTAAATAAAAACTGATGTTTCTGGGTGTGCATTGATAAAAGGGATGTGACCACCCTGAGGCAAGGGTGTGCATTCATTCTGCAGAAGTTCGGCTTATTTGTCAGGAAATGGCAGGATAAAAAAGGTGCCCTGTAGACTCTTTGGGTACAATCTGTGCCTGACTCTCAGGCCATCAAGGATCCAATAGTCTAAGACATCTTATATCTCCACAAATCAAACAGTTCCACTAACACAAGAGTCAGGGATCTAAACCTGCTTCAGCAAATAAACAATATTTGGTGGAGAGACATATTTGACACACAATGCTTACCCCTTCTCTGAAATGAACTTCCACTTCAAATTAAGCAATGTAACACACTTTTTTACCTTCAAAATAGAGATAGACAGCTGAATTGATATGCAATTGATATACAAAAATTCACCCCTTGTATGACTGGCCTGTTTGTCCTTAAAAAAGTAGATGAGATCTAAGGGGGAACTAAATGGCTCAATATCCAGCTGACATGTATTTTCCATGATTCTATGAAACTATGTGTGATGACCATGCCCTGGCCCAGCAATCAAGGAGCCTCAATCGACACCACCAACACCAGGGAAGGCATCTCATATAAGAGGAAAAGATAACAAATACACGCAGTTAAGTACAATTTCCCTTAAGTGCACACAGAGATCACAGTCAGTCTGGGGCTGGTTGCTCCATTGCTCTCCAGGTCCCCAATAAGACTCCCCACTGGCACAGCTATAGGGTCCAGATCTCAGCCTAGCTGGCAAGCTAACCTCCAGTACCCTCTCTGTCCCACCAGTGCTTCGTGTCCCTGCCCAGGTAGCTGACACACCACACACACTTTGAGATAAGTATTTATACAACTTCACAGACACTCATGGGAAAGGCTGACACAGATTCTCCAACTGTACCCTTTTACCGAGACTACACAGTAGTCATTTTTGCCACCACCAGCAAATACTTATCAGCTACACAAAGGCCCTTAAAGGGTGTCCAAGTATCGCTGTGCAATATTATTATCCAATTGGTAATGTGACTATTCAGTCTAAGGCTTATTAGAGTGGGTTATTACAATAAACTCTATAAATATGCAACGTACTCTAGAGCTTACTTATCTCTACACAAACCAGCCACAGGTAAAGGTTTTTAAGATATTTAATAATAAATAATTAAAACACAAGACAATACTACTACACCACAGTGATATCTAAGAGTTCAGAGAACACACAGAAACCTAAAACAATACAGTAGGAGTGTTCAGATATAATAGAAAAGCAAGTGTCTAACTTTCTTCTAAGTTCCTAGCTATTACTACAAGAAAACATATTTCTAAGACACTACTTACATAAGATAACAGGCAGAATTCTGATAAGTTAGATATCAGGATCAACATGCTCACAGTCTTTTGCTCTACAATAGTTTTTAAACTCACTAACAAACAACTCTGCTAGGCCCTCCCAAATTACATCATTTTGACACTTAGGTTTTCCCAGTATTCACATTACATCATTTTGACACTTAGTCTGGCATTCCCAGGCAAACAAACTGCATTATTTAGCAAGCTAACACCTGCTCAGGAAACTACAACAATAAAAGACATTTCACTTGTACACTCTAGCAATTATTCCTTAAGTTAAGACAATAGAAAGAATGTATTCAGCCAGCCACTTCAACACCACTATTTAGATAATTTTACTTCAAATAACATTTGAAATGCTTGGCTTAGTTTTCCTTACAGCAGATGGCAATGTTGCAACAATCTTGAAGTTCACATTTTACAGTGTTTTCTTTCATTTAAGAACACAAGCCTGTATTTTACATTTATATATACAAATGATAGAATTATGTGTCAAATTCTATTTCACTAGGCTGATAGCCTTAGCCCATCTTCCTCCAATCTTCACATCTCTTCCCCCCTGGAGAACTCAAGCTAGTTTTTCAAGTGTCCCTTGAGAAACGCCGCTTGAGAGGGTTAGGTCTATCTGGGTGTACCTTACCCCATTCCTTTTCTTGAGAGCCCATCTGCATTGGCATTGCTACTCCCACTGCAGTGCTGCACTGACATATCATATGCTTGCAACCCCAGGCTCCATCTTAGCAACTTGGCATTTTGCTGTCTGGCTCTGTTTAATCATATTAGGGTGGTTGTGATCTGTCATTACAATGAATTTTCTTCCATCAGATAAGGCTGAAGTTTTTGCAGTGCCTACACTATGGCTAGACATTCCTTTTCTACGGCTGCATAGCATTTCTCCCTGGGATGGAGTCTACAACTGAGATAAACCACTGGGTGCTCTTCCCCCTCTGAAGAAATCTGGCTAACTACAGCCCCCCACCCCATGGTTCGAAGTATCCACTTGCACAACAAATTATTTTCTGTAATCGGGACTGGCTAACACAGGTGGTCCTCCTGAAGCTTCTTTAAGCTTCTGAAATGCCTACTCATATGCTGGGGTCCACACTACCTTATCTAGCCTGCTCTTCCTTGTCAGGTCTGTTAGGGGAGCAATTATTGTACTATAACTGGGGACAAACATTCTGTAGTACCCTCCTATCCCTAAGAGTACCCATACCTGTTTTTTGGTAACAGGTGCAGGCCATGCCTGAATAGCTTCCACTTTGGCAGGTTCTGGCCTTATCTTAACACTCCCCACTCTATGTCCTAGGTAGGAGACCTATGCCATACCCACCTGACATTTGCTTGGCTTAATGGTCAACTCTGCCCTCTGTAGCCTGCCCAACACCTCCCTGACATGCTGAAGGTGCTCTGGCCAGGAATGGCTGTAGATGGCAATATCATCTGGGTAAGCAAGGACAAACCCTCCTGCTCCTGCTAGGATATTAACCACCAGCCTCTAGAAAGTTGCTGCAGTGTTCTTCATCCCAAAGGGCATCTTTGTGAACTCATACAAGCCAAATGGAATCACAAAGGTTGACTTCTCTCTAGCACTGGGAGTCAAGGGCACCTGCCATTAACCCTTGGTAAGATCAATGGTTGTAAGATACTTAGCCCCACCCAGCTGCTCTAGGTCCTCATCTGTCCTAGGCATGGGGTAAGCATCTGGCTCTGTGTGACTATTTCATTTCCTGTAATCCACACAGAACCTGGTGCTGCCATTTTTCTTTGGCACCAGCACTACTGGGGAGGCCCAGGGACTGCTGGACTCTTGAATCACCCCTAGTCCCAACATCTCCTGTACCTCCTCCCTCAGAGTCTGTTTGACTCTCTCAGGCACCCTAAAAGGGACCTGCCTAATAGGTCTTTGGTTTCCTGTATCCACCTGGTGCAGCACCAGGTGGATTCTCCCTGGTTTCCCAGTGAACATGTCCCCAAATTCCTGCAACATTTATCCGATTTCTCAAATCTGGGTTGGAGATAGCTGCTGGGACATTGCTACCCCTTTGACCGAGGTGTCAGCCCGAGCCTCACTGAGTAGATCAGCCCCCAGATCCCCCTCAGACTCCTGCTGCAATCCAATGCAAATACTCAGAACAAGGGCCTCCCTGTCCTGGTAAAGTTTCATCATGTTAACATGGTATAATTTGTGCCCCTGCCATCTGCCCAGCACTTCCACCATGTAGTTAACATCACGTACCTTTCTTACCACCTTGTAGGGTCCCTCCCAAGCTGCTTGCAGCTTGTTGTTTCTGACAGGAATGAAAACCATTGCCTGCTACCCCACAGAATTCTCTCTAGCTCTAGCATTCCCACACCTTTTTCTGTTGCTGGGCTTCTGTCAGGTTCTCCTGGGCCAAGCCCATGAGATCCCTTAGCCTTGTCCTGAGGTTTAGGACATATGCCACAAAAGACTCCTTGCGAGACTCACACTCACCTTCCCACTCATCTTGAAATAAATCTAGAGGTCCCCTCACCCTATGCCCATACAGCAACTCAAAGGGTGAAAAACCTGTCGATTCCTGGGGAACCTCTCTGTCAGCAAACAACAGATGGGACAAATATTTGTCCCACTCCCTGTTAAACTGATCTGCAAACACCCGTAGCATGGACTTGATTGTAGAGTTTATCCTCTCAAGAAGGCCATTAGTCTAGGTATGGTAGGAGGTGGTCTTCATGTGCTTCACTCCACAGGACTTCCACAGACAAGCCAGCAGGTCTGACATGAATTCGGCACCTCTGTCAGGCAGTATTTTTTTTTGGGAAACCTACCCTGCTAAAAATCTCTAACAAAGCATTTGCCACCTTATCTACCTCAATGGAGGACAAAGCAACTGCCTCAGGGTATTGTGTAGCATGATCCACTACCACTAAGATATACTTTTTCCCTGTGGAACTTGAGGTACTCAGAGGACCCACAATATCCATAGCTACCCTCTGAAATGGCTCCTCAATCACAGGCAAAGTCATCAAAGGAGCTCACACCTTTTCTCCTGCCTTGCCTACCTTTTGGCACTGCTCACAGGTTCTGCAGTACTCTGTTACATCTCTGGAAATTCCAGGCCAATAGAAGTTTTGCATAGTATGCCCCTTTGTACGGTTTATGCCCATATGACCTGCAAAGGGATTATCATGGGCTATGGCTAGAAGCACCAGATGGTAGGCTCTAGGCACTACCAACTGCTGTACTCTTTCATGTTCTAGCCCTCCCTCAGGAGTCCACTCTCTGTATAGTAGCCCTTTGTCCTAGTATACAGATTCCCCCTTCCCTTGAGAATCAGGTGCCTCCCTAGCTACCTGCCTCAGGCCTTGAAATGTAGGGTCTGAGAGCTGAGCCTGTCTCAACTCTCTCCTTGTAACCCTTCCCAGCTCCCCTTCCACAGGAAGTATGGTATCTTCTGACAGTAGTGACTCACTGTCAGCCTGGGTACTACTACTTACCTCTACCTTTGCAGTCACTCTGTCCAAGGGACCATCAGTACCCACAAGCAGCTGTGGCTCACCTTCAGTCTCATTGTTACAGCATAGCTACCTTCCTGAAGTAACCATCTCACCAGTCCTGGCTGCAAGTATGCAGTCTGTCTCGATCTCCCCCAGGCTACCAGACCCACATGCTTGTATTCTAGCCTCACTGTGTGTAACTGCATAAGTACGTGGGACTGCCTCATCCAAATCCTTCCCTCTCAGAACATCTGCAAAATGGTAGTTCCATACCCTGTTGTCTCAAGACAACCCACTATTAGCATTTTGTCTTTCCCACTTACTGGCTTCCTCACCTTTGGTTCCCCACCTTGCCTCCATGGACACCTGTATGCCACATGGCCCCACTGGTTGCATTCAAAACATTTGACCCTAGCTCCTGGATGTGTACCTGGACTAATGGCTTCCCCTGCTACTGGCAGATTCTGTTGTGGCAGTCTGTGCTGCCCATCATGTGTTCCTTTAGACCCATGAGCAGTACTGGGGGTCCCCTTCCTGTGCAGGGATGCCCTGCTGGCCAGGTATAGGTCTCTTTTCTTCACCAACTCATCTGAAGTAGCACATTGTCTGTCAGCTAACCAGATCCTCATGTCCTCAGGCAAAGTGCTAAGGGCTTGTTCCCTCACCAAAAGGTCTGCCAGCCCTTCAAAAGTAGTGACCTGACATCCACTCACCCAGCTATGAAAATAAGTACTCAGTTCAGCAACATATTCACATACATTTTCATTTGCCTTGCATCTATGCTCAGAAAATGTTTTCATATACATTTCAGGTGTTAGCTTAAAACATTCTAACAAACATTTTTTTTACAGCAGTATAATCAAAACAGACAGAGACAGGCATTTGTGATGTACAAGTTACAGCTTTCCCATGGAGTAAGGGGGTCAGGAACCGTACCCAAAGCCTTTGGTCAACACTATACTGTTTGCATACCCCTTCAAGCATGTGAAGGAAACTATCAAAATTATCCCCTTCTTTAAATTGCAGAAGAAATTTACTAACCTGTTGTGCTTCTGAGGTCAAGTTGCTCCCTTCCCCATTGCCTCCATAACTCTGGCATAGATTCAGCATTTCCCTCTCATGCTTCCTCTGACACTCCTCTTCTTCGGCGTCTATCTCCGAATGCCTGGCCTGCAACTCAAGTCTCTTTAGCTCCAGCTGGATTTTTACGTCCACTGCAGAAAGGCTGAGCTGTCCATTCTCTGAGGATATTGTATCTCTACTGCCAGTCTGATTGTCCTCCTGGATGCTGTCTTCTGATGCAGCTCTAACCAAGGCAGCAATCAGGTCTGCCTTAGGTTTCCATGCACCACTCACCTAGCCTGGCACATCTCCACCAGCTGGCTCCTTGTCAGCTTTCCATACTCCTGTGCTGGCATGCTGCCTGCTCACCCTGACTAACTAAACTAACAAAATAAATAAAACAATTGTGATATGAACTCTGAGTATACACTGTGTGGCTTATTTAGAGTACAAAACACATTCAGAGATCACTGTACATAAGCTACAGGATTCACTCTACCCACAGCACTGCAAACCATAAGTGAGGATATTTTATCCCAACCACTGGGAACCACAAATGTGAGGATATCTTATCCCAACTACTGCCACCAGAAATGCGATGACTATGCCCTGGCCCAGCAATCAAGGAGCCTCAATCCTCACCACTAACACCAGGAGGGTGTCTCATATAAGAGGAAAGGATAACAAATACACATAGTAAAGTACAATTTCCCTTAAGTGCACACAGAGATCACAGTCAGTCTTGGGCTGGTTGCCCCCTTGCTCTCCAGGTCCCCAATAAGGCTCCCCACTGGCACAGCTATAGGGTCCAGATCTCAGCTTAGCAGGCAAGCTATCCTCCAGTACCCTCACTGTCCCACCAGTGCTTCATGTCCCTGCCCAGGTAGCTGACACACCACACACACTTTGAGATAAGTATTTATACAACTTCAGAGACACTCATGGGAAAGGCTGACACAGATTATCCAACTGTGCCCCTTTACCCAGACTGCACAGTAGTAATTTCTGCCACCATCAGCTAATACTTATCAGCTACCCAAAGGCCCTTAAAAGGGTGTCCAGTTATTATCCAATTGGTAATATGACTATACAGTCTAAGGCTTATTAGAGTGGCTTATTACAATAAACTCTATAAATATGCAATGTACTCTAAAGCTTACTTATCTCTACACAAACCAGCCACAGGTAAAGGTTTTTAAAATATTTAATAATAAATAATTAAAACACAAGACAATACAACTACACCACAGTGATATGTAAGAGTTCAGAGAACACACAAAAGTTTAAAATAATACAGTAGGAAAGTTCAGATATAACAGAAAAACATTTGTCTAACTTTCTTCTAAGTTCCTAGCTATTACTACAAGAAAACATATTTCTAAGACACTACTTACATATGACAGCAGACAGAGTGCTGATAAGTTAGATATCAAGATCAAAATGCTCACAGTCTCTCACTCTACAATAGTATTTAAACTCACTAACAAACAGCTCTGCTAGGCCCTCCCAAATTATATCATTTTGACACTTAGGTTTTCCCAGTATTCACATTACATAATTTTGACACTTAGTCCGGAGTTCCCAGGCAAACAAACTACATTATTTAGCAAGCTAACACCTGCTCAGGAAACTATAACAATAAAAGACATTTCACATGCACAATATAGCAATTATAAGACAATAGAAAGAATGTGTTCAGCCAGCCACTTCGGCACCACTATTTATATAATTTTACTTCAAAGAACATTTGAAATGCTTGGCTTAGTTTTCCTTACAGCATATGGCAATGTTGCAACAATCCTGAAGTTCACATTTTACAGTATTTTCTTTCATTTAAGAACACAAGCCTGTATTTTACATTTATATATACAAATGATAGAATTATGTATCAAATTCTATTTCACTAGGCTGGCAACCTTCCCCCATCGTCCCCAATCTTCACACTATAATTCTGTGGTTCTCTGAACATTAAAATAGGTAGAATTAAAGCACTGAAATTAAAGATGAACAGTAACGGTAATGTTTGATGTTGTCAGTTTTAATTATTCCTGAACTTATGGGTTCGTATCTGATATTCAAGCTCACAACCACCAGCAAACTCTCAAGCGCCTACCCTACCCATAATGCACCACCCCCAGCATCCCTCAGATCTCATTTGCTGCTTTAGAGTTCAGATGTGGTTGCCTTCAGCTTTCGAGTTTTCTGTGAAAGATAAATTATTCTTCACTATTGTGACACTTTATTTTACAGTGTTATTTTTCTATTTTGATGTCATGTTTTATTAATATTGATATTTCTTTTATATACAACATTTGATGTAGTTCTTTAAATTCCATTGCTACAACCTTGGTTATATTGTTTAGGACTGCAATTTTTATTGAGAGTGTCTGTAGACAGTAAAAAATAAACTGATGTTAAAGGCTTTATGGCATCTTCTTTTTTCCAAAGCCATTGCTGGGGCTCAACCCCCCCCCCACACACAAAATGTAAACATCTGTCAAAATGTCTAGTTTCTCAGCTTCTTTAGTCTTTGCTTCTTCAGAACTGAAAAAAAGAAAAAAAATTACATCTGAAGCTATGTCCGATCTGACGATCATTGAATCCAGCCACACAGTTTGTCAGAACTTTAACACAAGAAGAAATAAATTAATATTGAAAGGTTAACTTTTTCTCAGAACATTTTTGGAGTTCAATATTAAAGAACCCTTAAAAAGGTCCAGGTATTCAAATTATTTGACATCATCTTCATTATAAACCAAAAAAAAAAGAAGAGAGAGAATCTTATAAAATTCAGATCCGGCCACGTCAGATCCGGCATCTCTAAAATCAGTTTGTATATGTCCTCATGAGATTCCTGGTGCATTAGAATCTATATGATCTCCTCCAGATCTTAAATACTCCTTGAAGATGACAGGTTTAACTCTTATAATTGGATCCTAAGTTCTTTTGGATCTGGCAGATATAATTATTATCTTCAGAGAAATAATTATGAATCCAAAGTCCCCTAGGGTTCTTTTCGGATCCTATCTTCTCCTCGGATCTGACAGGTCTGCTGTTACTTCAGCATTAGATCCCAAGCCTTCAGATCTGACAGGCATGAATTTTATTATGGAGATATGGAATGATTTTGGATCCAAGCTCTCCAGATCCAAAGCATTTTCTGTGTCCTTCGAAAGCTAAACTTTCAGATCTGACAGACAGAATTTTGACTCCAGAGAAACTAGGAAGCTTTTCAAAACATGAACGAAACCCAAACCAGGTATAACTATGAACAAAGTGACAAAAAATCCCAGCAACAAGCGAAAATCACACTCCGGCTTTATTCTTATATAGACAGTATCCAATGACTAAGTGCTTAGTCGTTGGATACTGTCTATATAAGAGTAAAGCCAGAGTGTAATTTTTGCTTGTTGCTGGGATTTTTTGTCACTTTGTTCATAGGAAGTTTTTCAAATCCAAAGCCCCTAGGGTCCTCTTTGGATCCTAATTTCTCCTTGGATCTGACAGGTTTTGATTGTTACTTGTACATCTGATCCTAATTCTTGGATCCAACAGACACAAGTCGTATTCCAGAGAATTTGAAAGATTTCAGATCCAAGCTCTTCTGATGCATAACCTTTAGAACCTCTTTCGCATCCTAAGCCTTCAGCTCTGACTGACGAATTTTAACTACAGAGAAAAACTGGAAAGACTTTGAATCTAAAGCCTTAGTGCATCATTGGGCAGTAAGTCCTCCCTGGATCTGATAGGTTTGTTGTTACTTCTTTATTGGATCCTAAGCCTTTGGATCTGACAGACACATTTTTTTCACAGAATTTGAAAGTTTTCATTTCTAAATTCTTTGGATGCAAAACCTTTAGAATCTCCTTCAGATTCTTAATCCTACTTGAATCAGGAAGCCTCTGTTCCTGTGGTGATTAGTTCATTTCCTTCCAATTTTTCCTTCTTGCTCAATTTTTTTTGAGGGTGTGAATAAGATGATATGAAATTTTCTGCAGCTCAAATCCAGATGGGGATCTTACCAATCCCACCCTTTCATGGATTTGTGAGTGTGTCTGCTAAGTCTATTTTTCCCCTTTTTCCTATGCAGCCAGTAGTAGCCCTGAGAGACTCAATTGGATAGAGGAATGCTATACTCTCATTCACTCTTTAGAGATATCTGACTGTTTCATTTTAGATATCCTTAGATCAGAGTGGGTCTGGAACACCAGATCTAAGAGTTTTTTGGTTTGGTCTGATCTTTTACTTTCCTTCCTTCCTTGAAAGCTCCAGTTCTGAGAAATGAAAGGGAGATTTTCCTTGGTTATGCCACTTTTCTCTTACATGATACCCAATACCTATTTCTGGATCCTACCCACTTGTGCCACCTACACAGCCATTCAATCCAAAAGACATTTTAAAAGGCTACAAAGAGATTTGATTAAAGAACCATCTAATTCACTTTCTACAACCAAAATTGATGACAGTCATCCTCAGTAGTCTCTCTCAGGCTACTCTATGGATTATATCCTATTCATCCATAAGGTTTATCTTGCATACTGCTGAAGGCATCTCGAGAGCTGTGGTTTCAGGCATTTCCATCAGGAAATGTGTCTGGATGAGACTCAATGATTTTGTGCTGTCTTTCAAGTCATCTTTCATCAGTGCTACCTTTGAAAGTTCTCTTTGGTTTGGCCCCACAGCTAAGGACATAAAGATCCTATCTGCCATGGGCACCCTTACAAATGAAGATAGTTTACCCTGAGGTACAGCTGGGAGCAATAATAGCTGAACCCCCCCCCCCCACCAGTGGTAGAGGACTCAAGCAATTTGGAGAGTCTAGACATACTTCTTCTTTTAGATACTGCCAGCTCTCCTGAAAGAAGACATCAGTACTCCCCACTACAAACAGTCGGGAATCTCTTATCTCTATACCAGGATGCATGGCTAATCATAATGAAACATGGTTCTTTGCAAAGAATGTTTTGCTGAAAGTATATCGTTCCCTTTTTCCCATCCACTCCTGTTACACAAGAAGCAGCTTAGAGTCACCCGAAAGCTTCTTCTAGACCAACAGACTCCGAAACTGACTCAAGATTCTTCTATTTTCTAAATAAAATAAGATACTGGTGATCGATTTTTAAGTTTCAGTGTGCTGAACAATTCTGTTCGGCACACTAAGTCCTAATTAGTCTTGGTTTAGTCCAATTTTCCCCTTCTGAGCAGGACATCTGGGTGGGAATGACTGATCTTCAGGATTAGTACTATCACATACAATGAATCATAGGTTCATAGGTTCATAGGTTCATAGGTTGGTACTAGGCTATCAGCCCTAGGGCCTATACAAGCCTAGCCATAACAATTCCCTGGCTATTTCTTCCCACACTATTTACTTCCCTGGACCCCTGTCTAGCAGGGTGACTGACGTGATCCCAGGGGTGAATTTCCTTTCTCCCATCCAATCGTCAGGGTTCCTTTTGAAGAGGACCAAAGAGGCACCCTGCTTGACATGTATGGGCAATCTATTCCAGAGTCTGGGGAGTCTCTGGGTCAGGAACCTATCCCTCCAGCATGTTTTGTTTATTGTGATGACAAGGTTTAGATCCCTCGAGCATGTGGCTCTGAGAGATTGGGATTTCTTTAAGTGTAGCATGTCCAACAGCTCTGGGTTTGACATGGCCTTGTATGTTAAGTAAAGATCGCCTCTGAGTAGACGATATGTGACAGAGTATAGCTGGAGTTTTTTAAGACCGTCAGCATAGGGCATCTGCTTTAGGCCTGTGATTCTTTTAGTGAGGTATTTCTGTGGCCTTTCTAGGAAGTAGTTACAATTAGGCTGGGAGCCAGTCATTACCAGTTCAGAGTCCAGCCTTTTGGCTTAACCACAGCCCCCAGAATGTTCACCAAGTGTATTACAGTACTGGCATCTCACTTAACTTTGCAAGAATCCCACACATTTCCATTCTGGGATGATGGGCTCATTACTGCTCTGACCAAGCTTTTACTAATCCACATTTGAGATTAACTGCAGTAGGCTTGTTCACAGTTTGGGATATCCATCTATAACAAGTCACAGTTCTAACTGACATACATGTTAGAGTTTAAAGGAATAATTTTTTAACATGCTGTCTATCCTAGCAGCTCTAACCCTTTACAGAGTACAAACAATAATTCAGAACATATTTGGTAGTACCAGAATATCAGGGTCTATATTAAATAACAGAAGTGGCGTTTCAGTGAACACCTCTTTGCTACACATAATGAATGAACACACTAAACCACAATTGTTCAGAGCAGCGAAAGAAATCGCTTGGCCATCCCCATAAGTTTGCCATTTTCCCCACTGTAGTGCAATCTCAGAGTTGATATATTTAGTGAGGGGGGTGTGGGGGGCGGACCCCCCCACTTTATTATGTTTCTAATGATTTTTTTGTTTTTAGACAACCGATTTCTTTCCCCGGGAAAGAAATCGCTGATGTCAGCATTTGCGGTATTGTGCATTCACTGTTTATATTTCACCAAAGAGGTGTTCGCTGAAACGCCTCTTTGTTTATTTAATATTGACCCGAATATTAGTAGATTGATTTTGCAAGTTCTGGGGTCAATGTCAGTGGCAATAATCCTACTTCTTTCCAAGAACAGATGCTATGAACACAATGATAAACTCTCTCTCAACCTGTGTTGATAAAGATAACAATAACTCAAGCACAGGTTATCTTTCTAGGTGGATTCAGTCAAAACACCTGTGCTAGCCTGTCATTTCTTCATTCTCTGCCCAAGACCACAGTGATCAAGGATGCTTCCCAGATTGGATGCCATGGACAACTCTTGGGGAATACAGTCCATGGCATTTGGACCACCAAGGAGGTCAACTTACATATACTGAAGGTGTGGCAATGGGCAATTGTTTTCCAATAGCTTTGTAATTGTAGCCTATTGTCTGAGAAAGTTCAGTTTAATAGCTGTCATCTTCAGCAGGTCCATCTTATTTCCTCATGGCTTGTGTCTCAGCAACAAAGTGACGGATATGGTTTATTTATTTATTTGTTTGTTTGCTTGTTTGTTTATTTAATTAATTATTTGATTAATTGTTTACTTATCATAAGGGCAATTTTTCATTCTTTACCCAGGAGTACAGACTTGAGGCAAATGAAATTGCATATTTAAATGGAAGAAACAGTTTATGCAAACTAGATGTACAATCACAACAAGGTGGAAGAATATAAAATGTGATAGGCACTTACAATGCATCTTAATAAAGATTACTTCATAAAGCAGCCACACTGAAGAACAAGCCATTCTCAATGTATCTTACTGACCTCAACTCAGATGGTTCCCCTTCCATTGACCTCTTTTTTTTCTGTACTCTCCTTCAATTTTAGATCTGTCTACAAAACTTCTGTCTCACCTGACAGGCATGATTCATCCACACATCTCTAGTCTAAAACTGACTGTGTGTTTTTTTCTCATAACCTTTATAGCCAGGCAACCCATGCTTTCTTTTTCTCCTGTCTATTCCATTCTGTTACCTTCCCACCTTCATTAAAATCTGCCTAGTAATTTAGATAGCTGGGGACTCTGTTCCATACATTGAGAAAGAATGAAAATTCACAACATCAGATGAAGAAGTTATGTACTTACCATAATATTCCATCTGTCTTGTCTATTTTTATTCTTCCTCAACTCCCCACCATCCATCCTCTTCCATTTATCACAAGTGAATTCTGTAGGAATGAAATTCTTGAGGCACCCCATGTCCCATGTGTTGAACTCTAATTATGACAATTCTTTATGGTCTTCATGTCAAGTTGTAAACAAGATCTGAGGGATATTAGGGGTGGTACATTATGGGTAGGGAAGGATCTCAAGAGTTTGTTGGTGGCCACAAGCTAGAATAATGGCTGAGTTGGGTCCAAGTATCAGATCTGAATGCTTACATTGAGGAAGAATGAAAATGGACAACACAGATGGAATGCCACAAGACTGTGGATCACCATGCGGATACTGTTTTTGTATCTAATATGAATTTAACTTCAAAAGTAGAAACTGACTCAACTCACTCATTCCACATGGCAGACAGTTCATAATTTGGCTACCACTATACAGAAGATCCTATATTATTGCTATTATGACATTCTCAACAGACAAAAAAAGAACTGTTATTTTGAATATATTAGATACTTTTTTGGTGTGCCTTCTTTGAAGGCTGGGCATCAGGCTGGCAACTCAGCACCGTAAAAATCAACTGCCAATCATTAGCAGACCGGAGTTCCACTGTGGCAACCCCTAACCAGGATAAAGCTGAAAGACATACAATTAAATACGGTTTTGGTCTGCATAAATTTAGATAACCTGTATTGGTTACAATCCCCTATATGGTCAACACTTGACCAAGACTTTGTTAGTTACTACCTTGAACCTTGAACACAAAAATAATTCCTTTTATAGGTAGCACCATACCATCACTGCTTAAACACTCTAGTCATGTGAGAAACCTGACTCAAAACATTAAACAAAAATGAATCCAAATGTTTGGCAATGTTGCTGTATCCTGGAGGTAATGCATATTTGCTTGGTCAACTAGTACTATATAGGAATGTATTTTTTAGGGATACATGTATGACTATATACTTGAACTACAAGATAATTATATGGTTCTGTATGCTCACACCAAGAAGGTTCACAAAATAATGACTTTTATGACAAAATCAAATATCTAGCATATTTATGAAAACACATACGTAGGAGTCATGATACCCTACACACCAAGAAAGAAAAAAAATATGAATAACAGATCAGGATCTCAGTATGACAGCTTATGCTCTGAAATCATACTATGCTCTGTATATCATTAAATAAATAAATGAATACATAAACAAATAAATTAACATCAACTGTAGAAAGTAATAATTTACACCCTCCATTTACATTTACACTCCATGATTGCCATAAAGAAGCTAAACACACTAGCACACATTTTGTCTACTTACAGTTTTATACTTTGCAAAAAAAATCTTTGACTTGAGCTTCAGCATGGCTTCAAAATAGAAAAATCAGTCTGTTTCAGTGAAAATAAAAGACATAAAGGAATTGTAAAGATCTAGATGATTTAATGCTGATGGGTTGTCCTAGATGGGTGTTTACCTATAATATAACAAGCTGACATTTTACATATGTTTTGCATCGCTTTTCGCTGAATAATTGTAAACATTGTAAAACAAATTAAATTTGTCTTTATGTATTGATACTATAGATAAAACATATGTACTGTAGGAAAAAGTCAGATTTTTATGCAGCATACAGTACTATCATGTTATCACCAGTATTGCTGTCAAAATAAATGTCTTGAGTTTAAACTGCACTGTAATTTAGGTGTATACCTTCACTCTCTTTTGTAGAGTACAATATGTTCTAGTTTTTGTCTGAGTCCTACAGAGTAAAATGACAGATAAATGCCTACTGCATTTAACTATCCGTTTTAAAAATAGCATGTGGAGTTGTAATCATTGTTCTACCATCAGGCTTGAATTTGTTGGAAAAACACATATGGCATCATAATGCTTGGATTCCCATTTATATATACTTAAGGTGGCCTTTTATGGATTGAGTCGTTTGTCTTTCTTAACATGTATGCCACTAAACACTAGGAAAACTGTCAGTTTTGATAGTACTATGAACCACCAGAAAAATAGTGTATCTTATAAATAATCATGATTATTATTTAGATCAGACTCAAATGGAGTCCAACATTTGTTCAGTCAATCACTTTTATAAACACTTCTCATTTTCTTTTTGTTCTCATATTAAACATATTTCTATGAGCCTAAAACCTGCACATCACATCAATGTTAATATTATTTTTATGTATACAGCCACTTATTTACTAATTAAGGTTTGTTTACAACTTATTTGAAAAGGTCATTTGCAATTAGGATAGGTTAGAGGAACAAAAGTAATCTGCTAAGATGATTCATTTCATAACAAAATAATAATCAATAAAGATGTTCATCTGCTAGCCAACAATTATCTAATAAGTTAGAAATCAGGAATGACAAGTCATACATTACTGAGAAATAACAAAAATAATCACACAAATTAGGAGAAATGACAAGTGTCGATCAAATTAGGATGCATTGTGCATTTTCCAGGGTACTACGCAATGGAGTGCTTTATGCCATTTAAGACAGATTTAAGTATATAATGTAATGGATAATAAATAGAAAAGCTGTTTACAAAATGTGATATGTCTTGCAGTAGGCAGTAACTTTAGCAAAGGGAACTAAGAAAATTCATATTTCCTAATATAGCTGATTATCTATGGACAATGATTTAACCATTTAAGCATTTATTGTTACAAAACATGCAAATTATTAACTAGTATTTCTTCTTAGCACCTGCACTCTAAATAATATGCTAAAATCTTAAAAGCTGATCAGCCTTTTTCCCTTTGCTGGAAGAGGATGATAACTTACAGAAGAATGCACCTATAAATAATCAATTAAAATAATTCAAATATGCTTGTGTGTATTGCAAGTGTGTTTAGACTGTTGAAACTATTCCCTCTATTCTCTTCAGTTAAGCAATATTTATTTTCTTCCCTCCATTTGCATGGTGCTAATTATATGGGATGCTTTATTGTGGAGTGCACAAATTCTGAATATGTGTAGTATCACTGTCAGGGAATCAATTTTCTATGTCATTATACACTTGAATGACAAAAGTCTCTATTAGAGTCATGGTCAGAAAGGGGGAACAAAACTTTGTTGGTTGCTATTAGAAAAGTCAGCAACACAGATATAATTCAGTATTATTATTACTGGACTGATATGTGGTTTACAGTTAATTGCTCAAGCTATCTAAGAAAACTGTTCACTCCTGAAGAAAGCATTCTGTTAGTCAACTAAACCTGCAAGTAATGGTACAACCTTTGTTCTTATAATAAGGGAATCAGTACTGTGTTTTACTGTTTTAAGAACTATGTGGCACATAAAGGCATAGGCAACATAAATAAATGGAAATCTTTATCTAATAAATAGAAGGATGAGGAATGCTTATGTCAACATTAATATGTTGTGCCAAAAATAAGAAGATTGTTTATGTTTTTGTAAATGATTGTTTTATAAGAATATGAAAGGCAACATTTTAAGATTCATTTAATGTATTTATTCAGTATTAATTTATGTTTCTTTGCAAATGTTCATTTATTTATCTATTTATTTGAGTCCACTAGAACAGTTTTATTATGTAAAGATAACAACAGCTGATTATTTCTTAAAATATAAAACTTTTTGTTTAGATATGTTTGGAATCAGCAAAATTGTGGCAGGGGGATCAGATGTAGATTTGCATCACTGTGCTAAACTCAAGTATTAATTGACTGCATTCTGGCTTCTGAGGTTATCAAAGAATTTATTAACAATTCTATTTCATTTTATACAGATTAGAAAACATTCAGACTGTCATATTAGTCAGTATTTTTTGCTACCCTCAGACCTTATGTTTACCATCCTGGCTCCCAGTACCCAGTGTCCATGCAGTGACTACCAGCTAATCTACAAATTCTACAAATCCCCCAAACTCACTCCATTATTTCTGGGGCTGATTATGGATCCTGAATGTGCCCTGGGGTCTTGGCTCTTCTATGCTTCCATCCAGTGGGAAATTTTTTATGACCTATCCACTTTGTTTGCCAGCCCCCCCCCCCCACACACACACACACACACAAACACGCACACTCATTGATTGTGTCTGAAGGCAACTCCCCTGTATGGACTATGGCATCTTTTAGGGAACATATCAACAAGCATCCTACCACCTTGGATGAGCATTGCCCATCCCTTCCCTGCCACTCTGTCAGTCGCCCAAGCTGCTAATGGAACTCAGGTCAGTTTGGTGTCACTCCATCATTTTTGACCATAAAATGAATTATGTGCAACTTTTTTGTCATATAAATGCCATTCTGTGACTGGTATCAGGGCAATAAAGTGTTGCAGCTTTTGAACTTCTTTGTGGCATTAAAATATTTAAGGAATTTTTAAGGCATTAACAAAACTACAAAGTATGATATCTCTGATGTTTTGGTTCAGAATCATGAATGCTTAAGAATAAAAACCAAGAATAAAAGCTATGCCAATTATACATGTGCAAAATTGATTTTCTGTGTTATCCTTTCTTATTGTCTCATTAAGAAACAAAAAAATACTTCTTTAGTCTGAATGCATGAGGATGTCAGATAAGTCTATGCATAGAAGGAAAATGGATTTATTGATTAATAATGAAAGTTTGTGCAATGTGGAATTACAGGCGTCTTCCACACCTCAGGCCAAGGGTACAAACTTAGGAGATTTTCCTTTCACCTTATAGGACTTTATGATGCTAATCTTTGCAATCACAAAAAAGATCCAGTCACTATGTGCATCTGTCAGTGACATACAGTCTGGCATAGCAGGCAATAAAGCATCTTTACATAACTTATAGGGAAGAATGTCAGAACTTGAATACAGGCTTTCTAATTTAGGGAGTTATCACAAACTAATCAATCTAAAAAAAAAAAAAAAAGCTCAGTCCCCTTAAAAGGCAAACTCAGATCTTTTAGCGTGTAGTCCAAGGAGAGACAAAAATCAGTATTAGAGACCTGGGAGAATATTATTCAAATGATAAATTAATGGAGGTGATACTAGAAATATTCAAACATGTAGGTAAGCTTCATACTCTGTGGTCAAAGAAGTCGAAAAATATGGCAAAGGCACCAGAATGTCACTAATAAAAGTCCAAAGTACCAAAAGAAGCAAAGTCCAGCCACAGAATGTATTTCCACAATTTTATTTCAATGAGATGCACTACATTAATGTTCCTTAACAACTCCACAAGTAGGTTTTCATTTCAAACACTTCATGCAGACTTTTTTCTTTCTTGTCTTTTCTACTTTATGTCTCATTTATTTCCCTCTCCCGCCCTGTGCAAGTGCTATACAGCTTAACTTCATACACTCTGCTTTTGGCATGGATGCCTTTTTCTGACTGACAGGCAGTATTAACTGTCTACACTCATTTAAAACAGTTTCTGACAGTTCCCTGGGTAATTAATATAGGGCTATCTGAATGAAATGCTGCTTTACTGTGGAGATATCCCGAGTCAACTTTATCAGGAAATGTTCTGACCAAGATGTTGATCCCATTTCTATCCATCTGTATGTCTTTGAGACACATGCGCACACACACACACACACACACACACACACACACACACACACACACACACACACACACACACACACACACACACACATAAATGCATAGTGTGTATGTATATATATATATATATATATATATATATATATATATATATATATATATATATATATATATATATATATATATATATATATATATATATATATATATATATATATATATATATATATATATATATATATATATATAAAATATATGGATCTACTTCAGTTTATAGAAGTTTCAAAACTTTAAAACCCATATGTCCGAGACCTTATGATCAAAATTTTGAAACTTTGAAAGTAAAATAAAAAAAATAAATAAAACTAAATAAAAAATGTTATCTTTATGGCAAGGATTCACGAAGCCTCCGTGTAAGAGTTATAACTCTTACACGGAGGCTGCAGTTAAACGGAGTGATGTCAGCATGCTTTGCATATTCATGAGAGCATGCTGAATCACACCTAAGTCTAACACGGTCCATGTAAGACAGCAGGGGGCGAGTCCGTAGGCCGAGCCCTGCAAGCGGACACGCCCCCAGAAGTGTAAAAGTGCCCAAAGTAAACACCCACAACAGAGTCCACGGAAATGTGAATAAACACAACACAATACATGCCCCCACAGACTATGAACATAAAATATATAAATGAACATGTTATATATTTTTTTAAATTGTAAAGATGTTTAACCGTGAGTGCACTCGTTTGCGCGGGCGTGCCCGTAGAGCAGCTACAGTTAGCAGTCAGTTGGAAAGCATATAAGAACTAAATATGCAAAATAAACCAGGAAGCAATAGCGTAGTGGTAGAGATGTTGGCTGAAGAGCAGGCATTCATGGTTCGAGCCCCCACAACACCAATTTTTTTTTTTAAATAAGCAGGAAACAAGTCCCTGACAAATATGCACACATAAAACCACAATTTATGTAAAATGTAATGAAATAGCCCATTTATATTGAAGACATGTGAGGTAACAAAAGAATAAAAAATGCCAGATGTGCTCATAGCTAAGCTACAGTTTAACAGAGTGAGTGCATCTGCCCATAGATGAGCAGTGGTTTAACTGGTGCAAAATGAGTGCCCGTAGATGAGCAGTGGTCTAACATGTTAATCTATGTGCCCCTAACTGAGCTGAGCGTAATATGCATGCCGATAGCCAAATGAGGCTTAAAGCAGCGTACCCCATTTGCGCGGAGCTGCTCACCTTGCAAACAAGCTAACCAACGGGCAACATTGAGCAAGCCTTATCAAATCTGCCTTTACACAGACACACCCATCAGCATGCCTAGACAGTCATGAAAAATAAAAAGCAGTGGCGAGGTTCGAACCCAGGATACTATACACCATAGTCAAGGTACAGAACCACTAAGCCATGACAGCAGTACCTTTAAATGCAATAATAGCTAATATATAGGAATGAATACAAACTAGAGCATGACAATGCAGGTTTACTGAAGTTGATACAATTCCAAAATGGCCAATCACAGATATGTGCGGGAAAAATGGACTATATAAGCCCCATAGGCGGGAATGCACAGCATAAACGACTGTAGAACTGACCTGCAGGCAGAATGACAGGAGTAGGAGAGGGTAGTTGCTTTCGAGCACAGAGGTGGGGTGTTGAGGAGTCCAGGTACATGGTCTGGCTCCTAGTCCATAATCATGAGGCCCAACTCATGCAGGGCCAGGTCCTCTGGGAGCATACAGGGCCAAGGCGTGGGACCGGTTGGCTCATGATCTCACCAGTGCCACAGGGATTCCAAGGACTGGGAGCAGGTCCGTCACCACCATGCGGACCTGAAGAGATGCAAGCAGGACCAACTGAATCTTTGGATCCAGGAGGCCCAGCAAACACCCAACGCCCCACTACTGAGTAAGTAACATTTAATTATGTATGTAAGAAATTAAACTAGCTGATATTATGGAGATGTATATTCCAATATTACTTCATTTATATTACGGCTGCAGGTGTCCGTTCTGCGAACCGCAGAGCCTATGGCAATAGGCTGGTGCGGTTGCACCACCAGGCAGGTCAGTAATCCACTACCAGTAACTGTAAAGAAATATAAAAGTATGACAGTCAGCAAAAGAGTGCAGTGTAGTCAGTAAGGAATAAAATCTGCAAGTAACAGTGTGAAAGTGTATGCAAGTATTGCTTGATTACAAAAGTGTGTTTCAGCCTGTAAGTTAAACCGAAAAATGAAACTGTCTGACATTTATTCTGAAATAAAAATGCCCTACCTGTAAGAAAATAGTACACAACCTGCAGCAGGCTGAAAAGTATAGCTGCAGAAGATGATGAAATCACGTGTGAAATATATCCCTGTGGAAATACTGAAACATTACAGAAGTGAGACTGCTGGAAAGGATTGTAATAACTACAGGTAAAACATGTCAATAAAGCCTAGAAGTAAGTACCATCCTGAATAGTAAAATGAAAGCAAGTGAGAGAGTGTGAGAAAGTGTCATGAATCCAGCGATACAGTAGTAATAACCCCTGAATAAAGTATACTGCAGTCAAGACAGAATGAAATGCATGTGAGATTCAAAACCAAACAGTGAAATCTGTTCAAAGTGTTGCTGCATCTGGAATGTGTATCCCAAAATCTGGATATGTTGCTCTCAGTCTGCAATATGCAGATAGGATGACTGTCTGATATACCAAACATCCACACTTGTCTACAGCTATATAAAGCAAATGTAGCAGGATGATGTAGCTGAACAAAGCTAGATATGAATGTGTATGAAGAACAGTAAAATGTATATTGATGTTGCAGTAACAGTCCTATCACCAAGTTGAAATATTTATCATATAGGAAACTGTAGTTAGAACAGTAGTGTGTATATAACTGTAGCTATTAGAAATGTACAGCATATGTATTGTTATTTGAAGGTGTTAATATTACTTTCTTTACCCCACCCTATAACCACATACAACCCATTCCACGTGAAAATGGTATGTGCAATCACAATTAACGCCCCTGGATGTTTGTCCTGTTGGGTCATATATATCTGCATGTCCATTGATGCATCTGCCCTGTTCATACATCCACACCTGATGGCCTGTTGCCATCAATTAACCCTGCATGTTGTTGGACTGTGTATTTCTGTTCAAATTATGCATGTGTTATGCACGCTGCTCAATGGTGTGAATATCTGGGTGTTTGGTTAATGGGAATACTAATGCATGCTTTTACAACTAATTGTGAATGGTATTATATGTCACTAACCCAAACTGTCATGACATAATGCAAAACATAGGATGACAGGGAAGGCGGGTTCCAGCGGACCCACCTCTCCCACCTCAGCTGGCGAGTGCACCTGGCACTAGTGCCGAGTCCGGACCCTCCTCCAGTGGCCCTGTGCCACCTGTGGGTGGAAGCGCTGCAGGGGATGGGGCTCACCCCCCCTCTGCAAGTGTGGCCAGAGGAGAACCACCACTCACCCTCCGTAGCATCTGGACTGTGGTGCGTAGGGAGATTTGGGACTCTGTTCTCGAGCCTCTATGCCAGCTCGAGGCACGGGTGGCACAACTAACGGGCATGCCTGTTGCCCCGCCTACACAGCCCCCAGCACAGCCCCATCCTGGGCAGTGAAGGAACAGTGGCAACTGCCTATGGGTGGGGATATCAGTTCCTCTGTTGCCATCTGTGGGCTCATGGGCTCTGGATATCCAAACCTTCATCCCCGTCAATTGTGTAACCCCCCACACGTGTCATACACCGCCCCTGTATGCGTCTTGTTTGTCTTGTCTGTTTACCTACCCAACCTACCTCCCCAGCTGTACCGACTTCCTTCACCTGACATACCACTCTCACCTGAAACAAACAAAAAAAAAGGGCACTCTGTACCCACAAAAAAATGACGCCCCGTACATAGCTGCCCATTCCGCACACATGTCTGCTGGACATGGAACCTATCAAGTATAATTGGCTGTACAACAAGTATTATTGTTGTCCTGACACCTCTCTCAGGGGTGGAAGGTTTCAAATGTCACACCAAATTACATACATATGCACAGCTGTTGCTGATGAAGAAATGGGCAGCTATGGGCCTTACCTACATCCCTCCTGCACATCCCAAGCTTGTTTCCCTACTGTCTTACCCTCTTTGTGACCCCTTTTTCACAACTTTCCTGTCTCCCCATTTTCTTTTCTTTCAAAGAAAATAGCGCGGGTGTGCGCCAGAGTAAGCACCGTTAAGCGGTTGTAAGCGGGTGTGCGGTTGTATGCGCGGAGCTAACCGCCAGTGCGCATGCGTGAGCTCCACGCAAACCAGCGCTAACCCAGTTACAACTGCTTAAAAGTGCCTTAGTCACTATGATTGACAGGTCTTGTAGTCAGTTCAGAAGCAAAATAAAATCCCACTGGCAGTCCCGAACCCAGGACCTTGGAAACAGTAGTCTGCATGACTTATCACTAAGCCATGACTCTTATACAAGAACATTGTGCTAAAATAAATATATCATGTAATAGTAGGAATGAATGTAAAGGGAATATAGATGTGTAGTACACAAAGCATGCCATTTAGAATTACTATCAAAACTAGTAGATTTCCATAATAGTAGTGTGTGAACAGAAACAGCCATGCCAGTTGGTAGCTAGTAGGTAATAATGTCACTATAGCACCTTGCAAGCCACACACATACTCACAGCAGGATAATCACTGCCCATACCCCACAACCTCTTACAGGAACACATCTGGACCAAGTAATAAAATATGTGGAGCAAAGGCCCAAAACCAGGGACACATTACAAATAATGTTACAACAAATGCAGACAGTTCAGAGAGTTACAGGGTCTGCATTTTGTGGGATGCTTGGAAGGGTATGAAGTCTGAAACTTGAATGTTTGTCACCATATTCTGACTTGAGCCCAGAGTGATTTGCCAGAAAAAGGTGTGCATGAGATATTGACCAAAATATGAGGCAGAAATGTGGACAACCTGCAAATATCTGTACACATGACGGGTCTGACACAACCATATTTGAATAGTTAAGAGCCTAGACATAGCAACAGTGAATGACTTACAGGGATGCCCCACAGACTCCATGTGAAATGTATAAACAGTAGGCAGAAAGGTGTAACACATGCAATGGTAACTATGGAGTCCTGAAAGTATTCACCACTTGCATGGCAGAAAAAGTGTAGTAATACATATGCTCATGCTAACCCACAGTCACAACTGCAGCATACCAGACATTTTAATGGGTGTACCCCACTGATATATACCATTCCATGAGGCAGATAACAGATGAACATGAAAGTCTCTGGGGCCTGCTCTGCAGCATACTCAAATACCCTAATAGATGTCAATGCCCACACCATGGCCAGACCACACTGCATGCTGTAACACCCTAGCAGATATAGCAAGCATTCCAAAGTGTGAATGTACATGGAAAATAGGAAAGCTACAGCAGCACACTACAGTCAGGACACCTAGCAGGCATACAAGTAGTGACTGTAAAGGGCAAATATTGAAGCCTTAGCAACAAAGTGCAAGCAAAAGTGAAAGGAAAGCACACACACACACACATTAACAGTAGTAGTAGTTGTAGGTGTCAGTGTACATACACAGTTAGTGCAGGAAACTAGAGAAATGAATGGAGGAATGTTAATCTACAACACACCTGGAAATATGAGAGAGATACCAACCTTTACACTCACAGAACATTGTCAACAGCATAATAGCATGGTCCCTGCCCTTAAAATCTGAAAGGGCTATGCCTATCTCACATACCTTTTTATAGCACTGTTCTGAAATCACAGTGAGAACTGCAATCAGTACACAACTGGCTGCATGCAATTAGCAAATGCTGGCTAACAATTGGTGCAGAGGCCATCACATGGGTATATGCAGATACCTAAATTGAAGACAAACCACACTGGCAACTGTTCAAGTTGATTAGCGCTTTTGTTTACTGGCAAATTGTAAACTTCTTCAGATAAAACAGCCAACATATAACATTCTTTAAATAGTGTAATATATTATGATGGCATAATTATACAATTCAATTATTCAATAAAACACTTGATTTTTAAAGAAAGAAATACACATATAGGGAACCAAATAACTAAATATTAACTACTTATTGTTAAAAACTAATACCCTTTATAAAATATAATACATTTAATGCATGATTACATATACATAATGTCACCAACTACCTGCAGAGTGCTTTTAATTTCAACAAACTTTTAATTGAAATCATTTCATTCAGCCCTGGTGGTGCATTTGCATCAAGCTTAAGCTGCCACAAAATTTCTTTCTCTTCCAGTTTTAGGCTAGATGGACCTCCCCTCTCGGTGTTATAAACACAATCAATAATCACAAACTGAAAGTTGTGGCCAGGGTTATGTGCAACATGCCTAGCCAAAGCATTAAGTGGATTCTGTTTTCTGTTTATTAATAGCATAAATATGTTCACGAATACGATTCTTGAAGCTTCTATCTGTTTTGCCCACATAAAATGATGTGCAAAGGGCACAGATTCCCAAATAAATCACACCTTTGGAATTGCAATTGAATTTATTATTAATATAAATCCTATGCTTCCTTATTTGGATGGACCCAGCAGTTTTAACGTATTTACACCAAGAACAAGATTCACATTTATACATACCACAATGGGGTTTGTAAGTGGAATTACCCCCTTGTTCCAACATCTCTTTCAGGTTCAAACCCCTTCTATAAGTAAATCTAGGTACCGGTGCAACAATTTTGTTAATTTCAACATCATTAAGTAAGAAACACCAATTTTTCTCAAAAATGTGTTTCAGACTTCCTGCCCCTTCAAAGAAAGTAGTAATAAAATTAGAAAGTAAACATTCAGGCCTTTTCTCCTGATTATATACTGGGCCTGGATTATTTACTTCTAGCCCCGAATGTTCATTAAGACCTAATTCAACACTAGGGTCAAGTTTATTAGTAGATAAAAGACTCATTTTCCTCTTTTATCTACTAATAAACTTGACCCTAGTGTTGAATTAGGTCTTAATGAACATTCGGGGCTAGAAGTAAATAATCCAGGCCCAGTATATAATCAGGAGAAAAGGCCTGAATGTTTACTTTCTAATTTTATTACTACTTTCTTTGAAGAGGCAGGAAGTCTGAAACACATTTTGAAAAATTGTGTTTACTTAATGATGTTGAAATTAACAAAATTGTTGCACCGGGTACCTAGATTTACTTATAGAAGGGTTTGAACCTGAAAGAGATTTTGGAACAAGGTAATTCCACTTACAAACCCATTGTGGTATGTATAAATGTGAATCTTGTTCTGTGTAAATACGTTAAACTGCTGGGTCCATCCAAATAAGGAAGCATAGGATTTATATTAATAATAAATTCAATTGCAACCCAAAGGTGTGATTTATTTGGGAATCTGTGCCTTGCACATCATTTATGTGGGCAAACAGATAGAAGCTTCAAGAATCGTGAACATATTTATGCTATTAATAAACTGAATCCCCTTAATGCTTTGGCTAGGCATGTTACACATAACCCTGGCCACAACTTTCAGTTTGTGATTATTGATTGTGTTTATAACACCGAGAGGGGAGGTCCATCTAGCCTAAAACTGGAAGAGAAAGAAATTTTGTGGCAGCTTAAGCTTGATGCAAATGCACCACCAGGGCTGAATGAAATTATTTAAATTAAAAGTTTGTTGAAATTAAAAGCACTCTGCAGGTAGTTGGTAACATTATGTATATGTATTCATGCATTTAAATGTATTATATTTTATAAAGGGTATTAATTTTTAACAATAAGTAGTTAATATTTAGTTATTTGGTTCCCTATATGTGTATTTCTTTCTTTAAAAATCAAGTGTTTTATTGAATAATTGAATTGTATAATTATGACATCATAATATATTACACTATTTAAAGAATGTAATATGTTGGCTGTTTTATCTGAAGAAGTTTACAATTTGCCAGTAAACGAAAGTGCTAATCAACTTGAACAGTTGCCAGTGTGGTTTGTCTTCAATTTTGGTTTTTCATTAGTTGCTAATTCATTTTTTCTTTGTGGAGTTGTTTTTCATGGAAGGCATTTCCAGCACTGCTTCACAGCTGTTATTTGATGATTCCTCAGCCTCAGAACCGCTACCTGCTTTGAATGACATGACATCTCCTAGTGTGCTTTTGGAGAGAACACAATTAACTAACAGCCCTAACAGTCAGGGCAGGCTCAAGGAAGGTATGAGCCATAACTTGGGAACTGTGACCAACATGACTAACATTGTTAATTCAAGCTCTGGAACTTCTAATGAGCCATCTGGAATGGGCAAGCTCACTGCCCTTTTGGAGCTGCTAACACAACGCGTTGATCGGTTATCGCATCAAGTTGCGACGAGCTTGGGCTATAGTGACGTCAGCCCTGGCTCTCTGCAAGCATCAGGCAGCTCTTTGCGAGCGTCTAATGGAGCTCCACAGAATGCGACTCAATTGAGCCGTTTAACTACAACATCACAAACTTTCAGTGATGCGGCCCGTTCACAGCAAGGGAATGCTGTTTCCTTTTCTTCTTCCAGTCGTGTCAACGAAAAAGGAACAACGAAAGACACTTCGAGGAACTCTGTACAAATTAATACAACAGGTTTAAATATGGGAAATAACAATTTGGATAACCTGAACGATGAGAACTTGATGCGTTCTAATTCATCTCGCCCAGCAGTAAGTACTATTCATACTTTACCAAACTTGGACGATTGGTTAAAAGAACCTGACAATTTTGTTAATATACAGCAGTATTCTTCTAATAATGGAAGAAATGAATGTGCTGTTTCGGACATTGACACTGGGGACATTTCTAGCAAGTTAAAAGTCTATGATGCAAAGTTATTTAAATATAAAAAGTTACAAATTGAAGTTCAATATTTAACTGAATGTTCTAAAAGGAAACAGGTACCTAAGGGGCTCCGACAATGGAAGTTCCCCATGGGTGTTATTATTAACTCTGCATTTTATAAAACTTTGACTTGTTTATTTGATAAGCATAGTATTGAATATATGGAGTGTCTGATTATTTACTATAATGAACAAATAGAGCTTTTGAAAAAGGAACTTGCAGAGATTGATAACCTTATAAGGAATGATCCTAATTTTCCCAGGTATAGATTTGACTTTTTAAGAATATTTTCCAGTATGGAAAATGTATTGGGGAAAATACAGGAAAATAATAGGAAGAAACTTAAAAGAGATTATGAGGTTTATGAGAAGGGTTCACCCTATCCACCACCTCCACCAGTGGGGAATAATAGGTTAAAAATAAACACTAATGTGAACAATGTTGCATTCTGTGACAACGTAAATGAGAGTATTAGTAATAATTTAAATCAGAATACTAACCCTACCCCAGTCATTAGGAGAAGCGAACGTATTGCTAGTAAATCTAGAAAAACATCTTTTAATAACCAAAATGATGACGCTGACTTCTTTGTGGGGGAGGGGGATTTTCAAATACCCTCAGGGGCCATTCAGAAACAACGGCCTTACCAGAACAGGAATCAGGGACAGTGGAAGAAGAGGAAGAACAACAGGAGGAAATGTTAGGCCCTGAATTTTGTTCAGGTACCAACAATTTCCCTTCTGTTTTGTTTAATTCCACAGGGGATTTTAAAATCTTTAACTACTCTTCTTCTTTTTTACCTGAAATAGGACTAATTGATATTCTGGCTAAAGGTTTGACATTTGTTCCTTCAACCCATTTTAAGGTGGAAAAAGCCTTGGTAGATTTAAAAATCTTTACTAGGAAGTTAAATTTAAACTCATTATTCAACAGCCAGCATTCTGTAAATTCTGGTATGGAATTGAGGATACCAAGTGTATTTATCCCCATATTGCATCCTACCTTGGCCTTGTTCGAAAAAGTTTGTGAGAATGACATCAGGAACTTAGCGGAAGCCCCTATGAAGTCCAAGGACATTAATTTAACCAGAGCAGAGAGGGACATTCTTGAAAGTTTGAAATTTACAGATGTCAGAATCATGAAACCAGACAAGGGAGGGGGCTTGGTTTTCATGGATAGGGATGATTACATCAGCAGTATGAATGAATTGCTTGGAACTGATTCTTACTCAGAAGTATCTATGAATGAGATGAATGGGGCAATCCGTAAAGTTTCCGGTTTTGTTAGCGACTTATTTATAGATGGCCGTATCGACATGGATACTTTTAGATACTTGGATATTTCCTTTCCTTTAACTCCATGCTTGTTTGGATTACCTAAAATCCACAAAAACATTGAAAAGCCACCCTTCCGCCCTATCATTGATGGTCGTCAATCAATCACTTTTGGTTGTGCTAAATTCATTGACATAAAGTTGCAAAAGATTTTGAAAAGTGAACATCAAGTGTGTAAGGATTCATGGGCTTTTTTGAAAGCCATAAATGAGATACCCTTTGATAGTCAAAACAATTTCCTTACCATTGATGTCTGTGATTTGTACACATCCATACCCCATGATATTGGGTGTGATTGGGTTAGGGACTTTCTTATACATAAACAAGTTAAATATGAGGAAATTGACAACATTATATACCTGTTGGATGTAGTATTGAAAAACAATTACTTCCTTTTTAATAAAAAGATTTATTTACAGAAGTCAGGGGTGGCGATGGGTTCACCGTGTGGGGCCACCTTTGCAAATATTGTAATGGCCTTTTGGGAGAACAAATTCCTATTCACCGACCCCATTTACATCCAAAATGCTATCTGGTACACCAGATATTTGGATGATATTTTTATATTATGGAGAGGTGATAGGACCTCAGTGGAATCTTTGCTTGAATCTGTAGTTAGTAAGACCGATTTTTTAAAGTTTACCTGGGAGTTTAGTTGTGATAATATTTCATTCCTGGATGTTTCTTTAAGGAAGGATGTGACTTCTAAGTACATTAAGTCTAGAATATTTAGAAAATCAACATATTCTAATTCCTTCCTTCACTTTTCAAGTTGCCACCCCTATCATCAAAAGAGGGGTATAGTGAAGGGGCAACTTGTAAGGGCATCCAGGATGACTAGCTTGGATTCTGATTTCTATGAAGAATGTGAAATTCTGAAAGGGATGTTTAGGAAGAGAGAATATCCGGATAAATTATTGAATAGTTTGATAGATGAAGTCATTAGGAAAAGACTCAGTGGTGACTTTTTTCCTCTTTTATCTACTAATAAACTTGACCCTAGTGTTGAATTAGGTCTTAATGAACATTTGGGGCTAGAAGTAAATAATCCAGGCCCAGTATATAATCAGGAGAAAAGGCCTGAATGTTTACTTTCTAATTTTATTACTACTTTCTTTGAAGGGGCAGGAAGTCTGAAACACATTTTTGAGAAAAATTGGTGTTTCTTACTTAATGATGTTGAAATTAACAAAATTGTTGCACCGGTACCTAGATTTACTTATAGAAGGGGTTTGAACCTGAAGGAGTTTTTGGAACAAGGGGGTAATTCCACTTACAAACCCCATTGTGGTATGTATAAATGTGAATCTTGTTCTTGGTGTAAATACGTTAAAACTGCTGGGTCCATCCAAATAAGGAAGCATAGGATTTATATTAATAATAAATTCAATTGCAATTCCAAAGGTGTGATTTATTTGGGAATCTGTGCCCTTTGCACATCATTTTATCTGGGCAAAACAGATAGAAGCTTCAAGAATCGTATTTGTGAACATATTTATGCTATTAATAAACAGAATCCCCTTAATGCTTTGGCTAGGCATGTTACACATAACCCTGGCCACAACTTTCAGTTTGTGATTATTGATTGTGTTTATAACACCGAGAGGGGAGGTCCATCTAGCCTAAAACTGGAAGAGAAAGAAATTTTGTGGCAGCTTAAGCTTGATGCAAATGCACCACCAGGGCTGAATGAAATGATTTCAATTAAAAGTTTGTTGAAATTAAAAGCACTCTGCAGGTAGTTGGTAACATTATGTATATGTATTCATGCATTTAAATGTATTATATTTTATAAAGGGTATTCATTTTTAACAATAAGTAGTTAATATTTAGTTATTTGGTTCCCTATATGTGTATTTCTTTCTTTAAAAATCAAGTGTTTTATTGAATAATTGAATTGTATAATTATGACATCATAATATATTACACTATTTAAAGAATGTAATATGTTGGCTGTTTTATCTGAAGAAGTTTACAATTTGCCAGTAAACGAAAGCACTAATCAACTTGAACAGTTGCCAGTGTGGTTTGTCTTCAATTTTGGTCTTTCATTAGTTGCTAATTCATTTTTTCTATATGCAGATACCTACAAAAGTATGCTGTACTCCCAGTCCACACATGCAATACTTTCATTGCACCCTGAGAAGGACGTGAGAGACAGACAGACAGACAGAGAGAGAGAGAGAGAGACAGAGACAGAGACAGAGAAAATTGCAATTAAGCAGTCACAAACAAATTGTTCAGCAACAGCCACCTGAAAGCTGACAACTGGGAAGTGGAGCAGCAGGACAGAGAACCAGACAGCAACACAAGCAGCTGTGACAAACACAGGTAATATAAAGTAATACTATGAAGGTCTACATACTGTGAACCCTCCATATCTGTCATTGGTCTGTATCCATATGTATATGAAGATGTGTAATGGGCAGGGGACATACAGCAACTATCAGTGAAGGCTGTACATACATTTGTATGTGAGAGCATCTATGTGCACATATCAATGTTGGTTGATTGTAGGTTGTAGTGCCATGTACAAAGTAGGTTTCACAGTTATGTATGTTTAGCAGTATGTTAGTGTGTGTATACAGTATGGTAGACAAGCATGTTGATATACCTGTCTATCTGGATACGTATGTATGTCAACATATGTATGTGTATATATATATATATATATATATATATATATATATATATATATATATATATATATATATATATATATATATATATATATATATATATATATATATATAAAATATGCATATATGTATACATATATAGAAAGAGAGATGTAGGAATACATCGACAGATGTAGATAGAATATTGTACAAACATATATATGTAATGCACACATACAGATATAGATATATGTAGATACATATACATAGACAGACTGATCTGACTATCTACAGGTATGACTGTATATGACGACCTTCAACACACCCTGTCCCACCCCTTCTGTCACTCTCACCCACTCTGTGTCCCCACTCTACACATCTATAGCAATATATGTACATCATTATATATATTTTCCTATTTCACTATTTTCCTGCTCAATGGAAAAGCACAGGTACTGACCTGCCCTCCTGCCCGGTCGCTTCTCCATGCTTTTTGATAGCCCCCTGTGCTAGATGCTCACCGTGTGGCACCTAGACTATAGTCGCTGACTTGATTGGACTCCCTCCCAGTGTGAATGCACAGACCAGCCTTCACACAATACCTCAGAATTACGTGTAAAATACCTAAAGTGACTCAGGATAGCCCCCTGTGCTAGATGCTCACCGCGTGGCACCTAGACTATCGTCGCTGACTTGATTGGACTCCCTCCCAGTGCGAATGCACAGACCAGCCTCCACACAATACCTCAGAATTATGTGTAAAATACCTAAAGTGACTCAGGATAGCCCCCTGTGCTAGATGCTCACCGCGTGGCACCTAGACTATCGTCGCTGACTTGATTGGAAACCCTCCCAGTGCGAATGCACAGACCAGCCTCCACACAATACCTCAGAATTATGTGCAAAATACCTAAAGTGAGTCAGGATAGCCCCCTGTGCTAGATGCTCACCGCGTGGCACCTAGACTATCGTCGCTGACTTGATTGGACTCCCTCCCAGTGCGAATGCACAGACCAGCCTCCACACAATACCTCAGAATTACGTGTAAAATAACTAAAGTGACTCAGGATAGCCCCCTGTGCTAGATGCTCACCGCGTGGCACCTAGACTATCGTCGCTGACTTGATTGGACTCCCTCAGAGTGTGAATGCACAGACCAGCCTCCACACAATACCTCAGAATTACGTGTAAAATACCTAAAGTGACTCAGGATAGCCCCCTGTGCTAGATGCTCACCGCGTGGCACCTAGACTATCATTGCTGTCTTGATTGGACTCCCTCCCAGTGCGAATGCACAGACCAGCCTCCACACAATACCTCAGAATTACGTGTAAAATACCTAAAGTGATTCAGGATAGCCCCCTGTGCTAGATGCTCACCGCGTGGCACCTAGACTATCGTCCCTGACTTGATTGGAAACCCTCCCAGTGCGAATGCACAGACCAGCCTCCACACAATACCTCAGAATTATGCCTAAAGTGACTCAGGATAGCCCCCTGTGCTAGATGCTCACCGCGTGGCACCTAGACTATCGTCGCTGACTTGACTGGACTCCCTCCCAGTGGGAATGCACAGACCAGCCTCCACACAATACCTCAGAATTACGTGTAAAATAACTAAAGTGACTCAGGATAGCCCCCTGTGCTAGATGCTCACCGCGTGGCATCTAGACTATCATCACTGACTTGATTGGACTCCCTCCCAGTGCGAATGCACAGACCAGCCTCCACACAATACCTCAGAATTACGTGTAAAATACCTAAAGTGACTCAGTATAGCCCCCTGTGCTAGATGCTCACCGCGTGGCACCTAGACTATCGTCGCTGACTTGATTGGACTCCCTCCCAGTGCGAATGCACAGACCAGCCTTCACACAATACCTCAGAATTACATGTAAAATACCTAAAGTGACTCAGGATAGCCCCCTGTGCTAGATGCTCACCGCGTGGCACCTAGACTATCATCGCTGACTTGATTGGACTCCCTCCCAGTGCGAATGCACAGACCAGCCTCCACACAATACCTCAGAATTACGTGTAAAATACCTAAAGTGACTCAGGGTAAAATACTCTTCCTAACTAAAAGTGTATTGTCTGTTAGCGTTCTGTTGGCAGGAATCAGACAGTACCAGCTCTAAAAAAATCAGGCTATATATCTTACTGTTAATTCTATGTCCAGCAAAAACGGCAAGCTGACATTAAACACGGTTACCTTTATGACCCAGGAAAACTCCTTGTGGTGTAGTCCCTGACGTCAGCGAAGTTACATTACACCCTAGTAGTTTTTCCGCCATTATTTTCCTGCTCATTGGAAAAGCACAGGTACTGACCTGCCCTCCTGCCCGGTCGCTTCTCCATGCTTTTAGGTATGTTCTAAACTGATGTAAACTAAGAAAACACTAGACATGTGTTTATTCCTGCACTGTATTTCTTGAGTACTGCTTAACGCGAATGTATTGCTTTTAGTGCACGCTCATACTGAAGGACTGGATGCATTGTGGCTTTGTTTAGCGTTGCTTTAAAATTAGACCTATCTAAGCTAACAAATCATGGAAATGTTGTATTGCTTAGAGTGAGTGTACGCTTTCTTTGTCAAGCTCATTCTAAAAGCATGAATGTACTGTAGCGTTGCTCATCGACGTTTTTAAATCTGATAACTGCATTTAAAACGAAAAGAACTTCTGCCTGCTTTTTTAGTGCCAAGTTTCATGAGTCGCTTAGCATACTTGTATATCTGACTAATACAGTATTACTGAAGTGTTTGATTGTACTATTGGACTCACATAGGGTTGTAAGTGTATTTAGTCAACGTATAGATGGACAAGTTCTACTATTGGTAGCCACACATACAAAGTTACTGCATTGTCTTACCTGTTGAAATAGGGTGCTTATTAACTGTCTTACCTGTTGAATTAGAGTGCGTTTTTAACTGTTTCCAATATTTTGTTGTTTAATACTGTTAAGACTCTGGCAATGGTAATGGCTGAATCTAACTAAACTAAGGAAACCTTGTACTCTGATACTAAAGCCACTATCTCTCTCCCTTATCTCACTTTAGATAGCCCCCTGTGCTAGATGCTCACTGCGTGGCACCTAGACTATCGTCGCTGACTTGATTGGACTCCCTCCCAGTGCGAATGCACAGACCAGCCTCCACACAATACCTCAGAATTACGTGTAAAATACCTAAAGTGACTCAGGGTAAAATACTCTTCCTAACTAAAAGTGTATTGTCTGTTAGCGTTCTGTTGGCAAGAATCAGACAGTACCAGCTCTAAAAAAAATCAGGCTATATATCTTACTGGTAATTCTATGTCCAGCAAAAATGGCAAGCTGACATTAAACACGGTTACCTTTATGACCCAGGAAAACTTGTGGTGCAGTCCCCGCTCAGCACGCCTTCGGGCTCGCTCGGCGCCCCACCCTGCCCCCTTATCCCACCCGCCCCCACTACCTCTACATTTATTAGGTTATCCAGCCCATCCCCCTTACCACCAACCAATCACAACTGTCCCTCACTCTGATACTTCTCCCTCCCATTTTTCTGTCTGTCTATACTACTAAGGTTACTCCCCTTGTCCGCCCACCCACTAACCTCTCTCCATTAACACTCTATACTCCCCCTCCCGCTTTCTACCCACCCATTCTACCAAGGTAATTCCCCCAGTCCTCTTCACTCACCAGCCTCTCTTCACACCATTGATAGAAACTCTTTTGCTACCCTCCCCTTCACAGTATTACTCCTTCTTATACCTTATCTTCTAACAAGATATGAAACTCTAGCCCTAGCAGGAGCCTACCTCCTCAGGGATCACACCTCCCTGCATTCCCACAACCCCTCCAACCTCATCCCTCCCTCTCACTACCCTGCTAATAACCCGATCTCCAAAAGAACTCATCCTACCCTCTGCCACCCTAAAGCAACCACAACAAAGGACAATCTTAAATTACTTATTAAACTCCAAAAACTACTAGATTACTTGAAAAAATCCATCACAAAAGATGGCGACAGCCACCCCAACCCAGGTCCTAATACTGACCTAGGCCCTAACTCCATGAAAGCAGCCAGAAGCCCTGAGGGCTCCCTCCTTATGCTCCACCTCAATCTAAGAAGCATCAATAATAAAGTTCACAACTTGCATGTTATGCTTGCAACCCATTCCCCTGACATCATGTGTCTATCGGAAACATGGCTCAAACCTAGTACTAAGGATGAAGAAATTATCCCACCTGGGTATAACATCCTTAGGGCCGATCAAACAACGAGAAAGGGTGGGGGAATAGCTGTCATGTTCAAGAACTCATTGAACATCATAATGAATCCACTCCAACCTCCCAAAGTCTCTAACCTAGAACTGATTGCCCTAAAGGTATGCCTAAACAGCCAAAAAAGTATAAATCTCATAGTAATTTATCTACCACCAGGCAAAAATGTAGAAAACATAGAGCAAACTCTTAGTTGGTTTGCCACCAACTATCCCCAAGAAACCATAGTACTAGGGGACGTTAACATTGACTGGTCCCTCTACTCTGTACACACAAATCCTCTCCCCATCAACTTACATGGCTTCTCCCAAAATATTTTATCTCCCACTAGAATTGGAAATGCTCAACAAAAGGAGAGCATCATTGGCTGGATTCTTACTAACAAGGATACAAATAACTATACCACAGAGACCCATCCCAACGACCTTAGTGACCACCTTATTACCTTTATTATAAAACATAAATGTCCGACTACAACCCCCCCCCCCTAACCAGACTAGTTAGAAACAGTAAGGAATTTGTCCCAGACCAATTTCTTGCAGACCTTAAAGCATGTAATTGGTCCATCCTAAAAACTCTACCCTTAGATGAGAGTGTGTCATATTTTAATGACACTTTCCTCAAGATACTTGACTCTCACGCTCCTAAGCGACTTACTAGAACTAAGGTACGAATCGCACCTTGGCTAACAAAAGATACTAAATCCAAAATTAAACTCAGAGACCAGGCCTGGAACAAATGGAGAGCTACTAAAACCCCCCTAGATCGCATCAAGTTTCTACAGCTCAGAAACTCAACCAAAGCAGCCGTTACGTCAGTTAAAAAACAATATTTCTGTCACCTCCAAGATAAACACCAGCATAACCCTAAAAAATTCTGGGCTGGATTCAGTCACCTCCTTCATCCAGGTAAATCTACCACCCCCACCCCTGAGAAACTCATGGGTAAAGATCCAGGAGAAATAGCCAAAACTTTTAACTCTTTTTTTACCGAGACCATCCAGTCCCTCGCCAGTCAGCTTACTTCTTCTCCCTCGGCTGTAACCTTAACTAATGACCCAACTCAACCCTCCTTTAACCTACAACCAACATCCACCTCCTATATTCGTACCCTCTTGAAAAAACTCAAACCAACCACCCTAGTGGCTGACCTACTCCCAGCCAAATACTTACAGATAGCATCTGATGCCATAGCCTATCCCGTTTCAATCTTGATCAACCGAACCATTACTGAAGCTTCCATTCCCTCAATCTGGAAAATCTCTCATATCATCCCTCTCCATAAAGGAGGGTCCTCCACGGACACATCTAACTATAGACCCATAGCAATACTGTCTCCACTAGCCAAAATCATGGAACGCTGTGTTCACAAGCAACTCATTAGCCATCTTACTCGTAACAACCTCCTGTCTAACACCCAGCATGGTTTTCGCCCCCATCATAGCACAACCACAGCTCTCCTCTCCTTTGTTGACTCAGTCAACCACAACCGCAATAACAAATTAATATCCTCTGCGCTCTTTCTCGACCTATCGAAAGCCTTTGACATGGTCAATCACCAGCAGTTGCTCCACACACTGGAAACCTTTCATCTTAGCAAATCAACCATAAGTTGGTTTAATGCTTACCTCTCTTGTAGAAAACAGGCGATTCAGTGGCAAAACAGGCTATCAGACCTACTCCCCACTAATATCGGTGTTCCCCAAGGCTCTATTCTCGGTCCCCTTCTCTTTTCCGTCTTTATAAATGGTCTACACTCTATCATTCCCAAAGCCACCTGTATTCAATATGCAGATGACTCCACCCTGATCTGCTCTGATGTCTCTCTCGCCAAACTCCAAGTCACAACCCAAAACTGCTTTACCATAGTCGAAAAATGGTTCTCGGAACTAAAACTCTTACTTAACCCAACCAAAACCAAATTACTTCTATTTTTCCCCACTCCAACTACCTCCCAAGGAATAGAACCTCCTAATACCAACAACCCAACCTTCCATGTGTCCTCCAACAATGGGACCACAAACGTACCTGTCTCCCACACCAAACTACTAGGGGTGACCATAGACCACAAACTTAAATTTGATACACACGTTAGCCTGTCCATTAAGTCGGTAAACAAGAAACTCGGGTCCATGTATAGAATAAAGAACTTCTTAACCCTGCACACCAAACTAACATCGCCCGCACCTACCTCCTCTCAACACTTCTTTACGCCTCCCCGATATTCTCCTTCCTTAACGAGAGAGAGATCAATAAACTATCTACAACCTATAACCATATAGCCAGATTCATAACAGGAATGCCCTATCGCACCCATCACTGCCTAAACCTAAGGACACTGGAATGGTTAGAATTGCCCAACATTCTCAAACTCAACCAACTCACTGAGGCATTTAAAATAATCAACCATCCAGACAAAACCCCCTCATTGAGCAAAATACTTACCCCCTACTCCAACCTTATGTCCCTCAGGTCATCCAAAAGTCTTCAAGTGCAGACCATCAAATCTAACAACTCGGGAGGTGAAGCTCTCTATGCCAACTCCATTGGTAAAACCTGGAATTCCCTCCCAAACAACCTAAGACTCATGACCTCTCTTCACCAATTCAAAAAACACCTCAAAGAATTCCTAAAGTCCCAATGGCTATGCCCTTGTTCTAATCCAGACTAACAGCAAATGTCCCAGGCCCACCTAAGCCTCTACCTAACCCAAATCCTTAAGGGTTCACAATGTAGCCATGTTAGACCATCTACACAAGTTTGTACCTGTTTTAAACATTATGGAAAACCTACTTGTTTGCTTTTTTATTCCTATGTGTATAATAATAATTACTTGTTCTGCTTTTTTTGTCTATGTACCTCTGTTTTCTGGAGCTTTTCTCCCTGGGCCTCTACTGAAAATGGACATGTATCCAGCTAGACTAGCCCGGTCAACAAATGTAAAATAAAAATAAATAACTAAATAAATAAATAAATATGTGTATATGTATACAGATATATATATATATATATATATATATATATATATATATATATATATATATATACATATATCTATATACACACACATATATATATATATATATATATATATATATATATATATATATATATATAGAGAGAGAGAGAGAGATGTATATAAATTCTGAGTGAGGCACATGTGTACAGATGTATTGCAACAGGTGCCTGGTGACAAAGGCATGGAGTGAACACCAGTGTCAAAACCGGAGTACCATACCACATTTCAAATCACCTACACCAGTAACCACCAGATATGTGATTGGCTGCCCACCACTGCATGTGTCAAGGGTGAACAGGGTCATAAATGTGTACAATAGTGGCCCCAATGATATTCACAGTGGCACACTATCCCTGGAATACCTACACATGGTATGCGTCAGCAAACATGGTGTGTCAGCTATGGACATGTAGGTCGGTGTACCCCTGCACACCACATAATGGATGCCATGGTATGGACCTCACATTACAGCTACAGATATGGAGAAGGACACAGTGACATGTACAACACTGTGACAATGCACTCAACACATTACCAATGCACAGTGTCTGACAACACCACAGAGTACACATATACCACCCACATAGAGGTTACCACTCCCGGATTTACATATGTAAGTCACACCCATGACAGATGTCCAACAACCATAGTAACACCTCACACCATCCACAACCTAAATGACTGCTGTGTGACGTCCGTGCCACTGCAATAGAGTGCACATGTGGAGGTAAAAGTTCCTACCCACAGATAAGACATACCCTGCAATAAACCACACAGTGTTAAGAAGCAAGACTCCCCATGAGTACATGTCACACATACCCCTGCTGGATGTTAGTCAGATAGGTAATATGCCATATGAGTCACCCTGTGTAACTGTGTGACAGCAGCAGGTACCATCACACCACATGTGTCACAATGGTCAGGGTAGCAGAACAGTACGCTGCTGTAGTCCCAGGGGCAATAGCATATTGTATAGTATTGTATTGTAATGTAATGTATTGTGTTGTATTGTATTGGTGTGCTGAGGTGCCTCCTTCGTGGAGTGGAACCACTGCTGCTGTGCACCAGTGTACAGGTACATATCCTGTAGTCAGGCTAGTGTTACATAGCACTTCTATATGTGTGTTTAGCTCCTGTCAGAGTTTATGTAGCATGCAACTGGGGATACCATCAGGTCCCATTCATGTTGTGTATTCTGCTGTCCTGAGGGTGGCTCTCACCTGGACATCTGTGATGACAGGGAGGTTACAGTCAGCTGGGATAACTATGTCTTATTTTGGGGGAGAGGGCAGGGTGACACCTGCACTGAACCTGTCTGCCACAATGTTGTCAATATCTGTGGTGTCAGTGAAAAATTTGTTGTTGTGTACTAACTATGGGCATAGAGGATGGATCCTGACCAGGTTGTTGACATAACTGAAGAAGGCCTTCTGGTTATCTGTAGTGTCCCTCTTGATTTCCCTCTCAAAGCTGCCCATGGATGTTTGCTTGATGGAAAATAGATCCTTACTAGTGCTGCTCAGACATGCCCTCCCTTTATGGAATTATGCTCTGTCTTGCAGTAGCTTCCATCTTCTGTAATACAATCTGTCTATGGCTGGGGTCCACCAGACAGGATGCTGTCCCTTTGTGGAGAGTGTCTTGGTCATATATGGGATTGCATGATCCATGCATTCTTGGAGATGTCTGTAGAAAGCAATTGTGTAGGGGTCAGCATTGTGGGTTGTATCTGCCACTGGCCCCGTGGGCTGAAAGGATACCATGTCACTGTTACAAAGTGTAAAGTTTGCATCTGTAATGTTATTCACTATAGTCGTTTGTGCTGGTGGTGGAGGTGGGATATGTATATCCAAGGCAATCAGTGTGTGGTCAGCTCACAGTAGTTGATGATGTAGGCCATACAGTACCTAGATACAAACCCCAGAGTGAGGAGGTGCTCTTGACCTGAATCAGTGTTCTGACTGCTGGGGTTTGGTAGTATGTTGTATGGAGTGTGCCAGGTACTGTTGCACAGTTGCTGGCTGAGCACTGATACCTGGCCATTTACATGTGTATCCACCAATAGACAGACAGATGCTATATATGTGAGATATGTTGTATCATAACAGTCGAGTAGCATGTGTAGTATGTGTGCCAAATTCTGCTGACATATATTGCTGATATCAGGTTATTTTCTTTCTCAGGTACATGGCCCACCGCGAATCCCAGTTACTCCGCAGGTGAGGATGAGGAGATACACCAGAGACTGGTGTGGGATTATGCAATACTCTTTTTCCGCACCAGCCAGAATCAGCAGGAGAGGGCTGCACTGTGGCAAGACCTTATCCGTCGGGTAAATGACATAGGCACGCATAATAGGACATATGAGCAGGTACGACATCACTGCAGTGATTTAATCAGACATGTCCATCAGCGTGCGTCGGATTTCCACAGGCAACAGGTGGCCACAGGTGGTGGGGTGGCTACACATCCCCCACTCACCAGACTGGAGGGACTACTCATGAGTGTAGTGGCTCCAGTCCGCCAGCAACAACAACAGCAGCAGACATGCATTATGATGGAGGCTGGAGCCACACAGCAGCAAGACAGTGAACGTGCAGGTAATATGCCATATGTATAGTTGACTGTTGTGTACACTGGTATTTAATGCATGTGTGAGGTGTGTCCTTGGTTTGTAGCTGTCACCATAGTATTTAATGTGCAAGTGTGATATCCTCAATATTAGCAGCTGACCTGTGAAAGGCGACTGTTGTACTACTGACCTGTATCACACTCAGTAACAATGGTACAGTTGTGCCCACTGACATTAGTTTCTTCACATCTGCAGGTCCATCTGGTATAACAGCAATGCAGCCTATCCATGCTGGTGAGTGTGTATTAACAATTCCTGTAATAGTCTTGATAGTAATAGTACTATTTGGCTCACTTAGTAGTGCTCTTTGTATGCATGTAGGTGTGTCTGTGTCTGTGTGTTGATATCACACATACTGAGTACTGTACAATTGTGTGAAACAGTGTGCATGTGTGCATGTGTGCACGTGTGCATGTGTGCACCTGTGCATGTGTGCATGTGTGCATGGGTGCACCTGCGCATTGGTGCATGTGTGCATGTGTGCACCTGTGCATGTGTGCACATGTGCATGTGTGCATGTGTGCATGTGTGCACCTGTGCATGTGTGCATGTGTGCATGTGTGCATGTGCACATGTGTGCACCTGTGCATGTGTGCATGTGTGCATGTGTACATGTGTGCACCTGTGCATGTGTGCATGTGTGCACCTGTGCATGTGTGCATGTGTGCATGTGTGCACCTGTGCATGTTTGCACCTGTGCATGTGTGCATGTGTGCACCTGTGCATGTGTCCATGTGTGCATGTGTGCACCTGTGCACCTGTGCATGTGTGCATCACTGGTAATGTGTAGACATTGTAAACTGTGTTTCCTGTTTCCCTCCCACAGGTTCTGGTGCTGCTCTGGTGTCATGTAGCAGGGAACCTGAATCAGGTGCCGTGGGTACTGATAATGATGACATCTGTGTAATGGCACAGGAAGGTATGCCAGGGTCCGCCATTGGACAGCCGATTGACAGTACACAGCTGTCGACCCCATCAATGCGCACAGTTATCCTGCCAATACACCCTTTGTCATCAATGTCCCTAGGTGATGGACAGCATACAGTGGGCATTGACCAGGGTAATGTGGTATCTGTGGCACATGCCTCCCCAGACAGCAGCCATGGGCATGGCCCAGAGATGGTACCACACAGACAGATGTCCAGGGGTTCTCGTGGGAGCATCCGTGGGCGTACTGCCCCTGTCAGGCGTGCCCACAGAGGTCTTACAACCTCAGCTCTGTTTTGGGCTGTCATGCAGGCACAGTCACGTATGGAACGGTACACCAGACAGGGTCTGAGGGAGCTGACAGCATGTCGCACAGCCATGACTGACAGTATGCATGACATTGTGGCTGCCATCCGTGATTTCACCGATGTCATAGACAGACATTGTGGGGACATATTAGACCAGTTCCACAACTACATGTCCATGAGCCAGGGCGATGGTGGGTGGTTGAGGCATCGACGTGGCCGTATGCCAGCAACAGCAGCAGCTGGCAGTCATCACGGATGACAACAGGGCCACGGCTGCCCCAGTAGTGCCAGCAGCAGCCCCAGCAATGTTGGGTCTGTGCTGTCATCAGACCGCCCCAGGAGACCACGTGCACGTGGCTCTGGCCAGGCCCGACAGGGATCTGTGTCCAGTCAACGAACACCTGCTTCTGATGACAGTACCCAGTCTGGGTTGGTACCGGATACGGTCCGTAGCACCCCTGCAAGGCACAGGTACCGTGTCCGTGGCCAGAGACACTGATCTGCATGACCTGGCAGGTACAGTCTGTGGCTGTCCACAAACACCAGTATATGGGAGCCATGAGGTAGAACTGTGTGCATCCATACACACATGCAAATTGACAACACCTAGGGCTACCGCATACACGCACACACTGCATTAACATTGCCCCACCTTCTACTGCTGTCCCTCACCAACACACATACACATACATGTCTATCGGTGGTATCGGTGGCTGACTCAGGCATACCAAGTTCACACCCTGTGCATATGATGAAACTGTGCCACCTCCTGCAATCTGTAACAACTGTGCAGGTACAGGTTAACATGTTGCTGATGCACAGGGTGACCACATAGATGTGTAGTAATAGTATCATGTTGTTAACAGTACTGTGTGCTGAATTAATTGTGGGTATATCACAGCATGCCTGATGCAGTAAGTGTGTAATTGTCATGTACTGTTGTCTACACCCATGGTAAGTACCATAGTGTATCATCTGCACATGTTGGCATACTGGTGGTAATGATGTCAACAGAAGGCTACATACATAGGTAGCACAGGGGATAAGGTAATGAATAGAGTAATACACAATGATGGACATGTAAATTGCAAGTGGCATGTTGCCCACACTGGACTCTGCAATGCAGATGTTTGAGGATGTTGATATGTGTGCAGTACTACACGACTGGTACAGGACACACAGGAGCACCCTAGCACTGCATGCTCACATCTCATACCATGCTAGACAGCCCCAACACACAAAACTAACTGTCACAGGAGGGAGAGTCCCCATATATGTCAAGGATACTGTGGTGGCAGGCCAGGTAGCATACATCCTACTAAGTATGGAACCACTGAGTGAAGGCTCAGTGTCTGTTATTTGACATGTGTATTACTGCAGGTATGAGCACATGGGTTTCCATCCAGTTATTGTACATCCTGACAGAACATGGTCTGTACACTTGTGTGCGCTGAGACTGGACCCTAGCCATCTGACCCGTGTATTTCCATGTACATGTGCATAGTGCCTGCATATTTACAGTGTTACCTACTGGAAGTGGTACAGCTTGTTTGTTGTACAATGGGCTACATGCAGCCCTGTTTACTGTAGCTTTGTTTGCATGCATGTTTGCTTGCAATTACCCTGGAATACTGATCACACCTGCAATGCATAGTTATAGAGCTTCTGTGGACTCCTAGTGCCATCTGCATAGCTTACTATATGTATGTCCATGTCCCACTTGACAGGATTTCACTGTTTGTCCTGTTCACATGTACATTGCCTGTGACACAGTGCATATGACTTACCTGGAATGTGTCCACGTGAGCAGTCATATATGCTACTGCTAACTAATCACAGGCACTACACCTTCACATATTCATCTTCTGTTGAACTACCTGCTTCGCTAGGGATGGCCTGCACCTGTCACCCCTGGGCTTTCAGATATTGGCAAAGGCTCTTGCTACCCCCATAGTGCCTATGTTAGGCAAGGCTCAAATGACAAACCCACCTTCATAGGTATCACAAGGGATAAGAAACTAAGAGTAATGCTACCCAACTCCAGAAGTCTAAACCTCCAGATGCATGCACCCGAAACTCTCCTTGGCATGGAGAACATCGATATCTGTGCAGTAATAGATGCCTGGTTCAGGGCTACTGAGAGCACACCAGCACTACCGGTTTAACCTGGTTGATTTCTTTGAAACAGTCACCAAGGCCATTGACGAGGGGAAGGTGGTTCACACAGCCTACCTGGACCTCGCAAAAGCCTTCACAACAATACCCCACTTGGACATTCTAGAGAAGCTCACCAGCTTAAATATAAGCCCCTACGTCACTAGATGGATTGCACAGTGGCTCAAGGACAGAACCCATATGGTTAGACTTGCTGGAGCCATGCCAGACTCCAAACCATTTACGAGTTGTGTCCCACAAGGCTCAGTCCTGGGACCTCTCTTGTTTGGTATATATTTATTGGAGGTACAGGCCAACACAGACGGACTGTGGCTGACCAAATATGCAGATGACTGCGAACTGGCCACCATAATCGACTCTCCAGCCAACACAAGCATCTTCCAAAGGGGTATCATAGAAACAGACAACTTGTGCCAGAGCCATGGCCTTCAGCTGAACCGTGTTTAGAAAGGGAAATGTGCATCCTGTAGTCTGTTCTCCTAGTTGCCAAAAGGGACATTTCCCTCACACACACACTAACCCCCCTCAGCCAAATACACACACTTGCCATTTGCAGGATTCAAACTCCTACCTAACTATGTTATGACATTTGAGATGGACACTTTAGTAGAGCGTGCTATTCTCATTATTGGGAGGTTTCTCTTCTCCTGCTATACTTATAGAGTGCTGACATCATCGGTGTTTAGAAAGGGGAATGTGCATCCTGTAGTCTGTTCACCTAGTTGCCAAAAGGGACATTTTCCTCACACACACTAACCCCCCTCAGCTAAACACACACACACTTGCCTTTTGCAGGATTCAAACCCCTATTTGACTATGTTATGACACTCAAGATGGACGCATTAGCAGAGTGTGCTATTCGCATTACAGGGAGGTTTCTCTTCTCTTGCTGTACTTATAGGGTGCTGACATCATCAGTGTTTAGAAAGGGGAATGTGCATCCTGTAGTCTGTTCTCCTAGTTGCCGAAAGGGACCTTTTTCTCACACACAATTGCACACACACTAACCCCCCCTCAGCCAAACACACACACTTGTCATTTGCAGGATTCAAACCCCTACCTAACTATGTTATGACACTTGAGATGGATGCATTAGCAGAGCGCGCTATTTGCATTACTGGGAGGCTTCCTTTCTCCAGCTATACTTATAGAGTGCTGACATCATCTGTGTTTAGAAAGGGAAATGTGCATCCTGTAGTGTGTTTTCCCAGTTTCCAAAAGGGACATTTCTCTCCCACAGACTTACACACACAACAACCCCACTCACACTGAGCATTTGCAGGATTCAACCCCCTACCTTACTATGTATTGACACTTGTGATGGACACATTAGCGGAGCGCGCTATTCGCATTACTGGGAAGTTTCTTTTCTCCTGCTGTACTTATAGGGTGCTGACATCATCGGTGTTTAGAAAGGGGAATGTGCATCCTGTGGGGAGGCAGACGCCAAGCACACTCTGGCTAAGCTGTCATTCCCTAGGGCAAACAGCCTAGTGTTGACCTCTACACCCATATGTTTAATTGTCAAATGCACATTATTTGTTGCTGATAGACTGTTTGCACATCTTTATTGCCATAGCATTCCCTGTTTGTATGAACAACTTGTGCATCTGTGGAAGATGTTTGCATATGGGAGGGATCCACTATATCACGTATGTCTCTGTAGTCATTTAACTGTGTGCACTGGGCAGACTGCTGTAATATGGTTGGTTCCTGGAATAACACGTAAAAATACCAGATATGTGTGTCCAACTGCTAAACTGAGATTTGGCCTAAGTGTGTGAGCATGCCCAGTTCAGCCTTCCCATGGCATGTTGTCTGACATATGTCTCATTTATCAAAGTGTGTGAGCATGCCCAGTGTGAGCATTCCATATGTTGAACTCTGCAGCCCACCACATTTGTGGATGAGTTTGAACTTCAACAAATATCACCCGTTTATGGTTGTGTGTTGTGTGTCATGTTGTGTAGTTACTGTACAACTGCTTTGTGTGTGAACACAACAGGATTATACTGTGCCTGCAGTGTTTGCATGGTATACTTTGCATACAGTTGTCAACATCCTTTCACACTGACCTAACACTGTAGTACTGTATAGTGTACTGGTAGTACTTTGACTGTGGTGGACAGTATCCTGGGCTTTAGTGCTATCATTGCTTTACATTTTGATAGTGAGCACAACAGCCTGGTTAGGGGCCAGTTGTGTACATCTGACCATGTTGCATTCTGTTCAGATATGAACTACTTAAACCAGGCTTGTCCAACATTGGTAGTGTATTCCACAACATAGGTGTACATTGGCAAACACTAGTGATGTGCCCTAGTCCATGTCTAATGCTAGTTGGAGAGTGTGTTTGTCCTTCAACACACATTGTAAGTGGAGTTTGCCATGACATATGTCATGGTTAGTATACTGTGCCTCTGTCTACCTGTGACATGACAGTGATACCCAGGATAAAGCTAACATCTCCCATCCACTCATCAAGATTCCTATTGAGGAAAATTGATAAGTGACTCTGTGGGTAGCCTGTACTGGAAGTTCACTCATGGGTGGGGGGTGGCTTCTGTGTTATGGATCATGCAGTACAGCTTGTCCTATGTAAGTCAGTGCTGGGGTTCAGGTCTCTCATGTGCATAGCTCACTGCCATTCAGATTGTACAAGGTGCAGCATGTTTATTGATACCAGCAACACAGGCAATGCATGGCATCTGTGCAAGCTCTTTGATATTCCTGGTGAGGTACTGTTGGGGACTTTACGGTTGATGGAGGTGTCTGCTGAGGTACATCCCACAGGGGCTATTGTAGTAAATTGTACCACTGACGAAGGATGACTGCAGAGCCACAATGAACTCCCCTTATCTAGATCTGACAACCTTCATGATTAGGTGGGTATATGGTATGTTTCTATAAACACTACAGCACATGTTTGTCAAATGCAGGATATCTATCACCTTGTGTCCCCAGGTCTCTCATTACATGTTAACTACATAATGGGTTAACACCTATGTGGTAATTGGTGGGCACTTACTGTATATCCATGGGGGTTGACTATACACTTTTCTGCAATTAGCTTGCTGACATGGCTATGGCACCGGTTGTCTGTTTCTATGTGGCCCTTTTGTGGGATGCTTGTGTCAGCTGGTGGATCATATATGGTGAGCAGTTTGTAGTCCTCTGCAAACATGTTCAGACACAGTCCTTCCATGTTTGCCTGTACCTATGGGACATATATACCAGATGAGGGAGATCCCAGGACCAAGCCTTGTGGGATGCCAGTTATATCTGGTTGGTAGTCTGACATGGCTGCAGCATGTCTGACCATGTCTGTTCTGTCCTTGGTCTGGTTTGCAACCCCTCTACTGACATAGGGGTTTATATTTAAGCTGGTGAGCTTATCTATAATGAACACGTAGGGTACTGTATAGAAGCCTTTGCAAGGTCCAGCTACACTGTGTGGACCACATTGCCCTCATCAATGACCTTAATGACTGTTTCAATTGAGTCAAACATGTTTAGGGGCATGATCTGCACTTAAGAAAGCCACACTGGGTAGGGTCCGGTGTCAGTAGGTCCCCAATATCTTTATGTCTGTGGTACATGCTGATCCTTTCCATAGCTGTGCAGACTGAGCTTCTCAGGATTCTGGGGTAGTAGTTTTCAGTATCCATTCAGGTAACACCTTTGTTGAGAAGGACCACTGTTGTTGTACACTGCTCTTTGGGTACATATTCTGTGGTAAGGCTGACATTGAGCAGTAGTGTGATTTGGCATTCCATTCATCTTGGAGTCCATGTTGCACTCAGCCCAGGACACCATCTCATACCATTGCTGCTGTGTGTTTTGCTTTGTAGATGCTGGCTGTTACCTCAGCATCTGCAATGTCAGGGGGCCAGCAGTCTGCTGGGATAGATATTCTGCATTCTGGGGGTTTTGCACTGCACCTGTCAGGATGTATGTTGGCAATATGTGTGTGTGTTTGTGATATTTGTGTGATTCAGAGCATATCTGTGAATTCCCAATATGGTTCCTACCATCAGTTGTGAAAGCCTTGGGATTATCCTTAGTGTCCTGTACAATTTGTATCTTCATAGGTTCATAGGTTCATACTAGGCTATCCACCCTAGGGCATTAGTTAGCCTAGCCAGAGTGTGTGTGGCTTTTGCCACCCCTTGCTATGTGAATATTATGGCCATTTATGATTTGCTTTGCTGTGCCTCTGTCTGGACATGACACAGTGAAGACCCCCAGTGTAACTCTACAATCATCCATCCACTTGGCAAGATTCCTGTTGAAGAGTGTCAGTGAGGGGCTCTGCCTAACATGGAGTGGGATTCTGGTCCAGGGTGTGGGGAGCCTCTGGATTATGTATCTGTCCCACCAGCACATCCTATTTCATTATTTGTTGAGGTTGACATCTCTCACTCTCACAGCTCCGATGGCTTTAAGTTTTCTGGGATGGAGCATGTCCATTACTCCTGTGTTGGGCATGGCCTTCTACAACAGGCATGCAATGCCTCTGTGTAGGCAGTATGTGACTGCATTCAGCTGGGGTGTCTACAGCCAGGCAGCATATGACATATATTTGAGACCCTTTATCCTCTTGATGAAGTACCCTTGAGGTCTTTCTAACTGCTGCAGGTGTCAGGTAAGGTACATCCCATATGAGGCATTGTACTAGATTATGGGTGTGATAAGAGAACAGTATAGGGGCACAATGACCTCTGTTGAAGTAGATGTGAATCCTTTCCTGATACAGTGTCAAATGTAGACAGTCTTCCTAGCCACATTGGCAATGTGAGTGTCACATAACAGGTTACTGTCCACTTGTGTCCCTAGGTCCCTGATTACTCCTTCCATACATAATGGTTTATCACCTATGTGGTAATTTGTGGTACCTTGTTTGGTATTTGGTGGGACATTCATACTGTCCAGTGTCTTCAGGACGGCTGGGTGGGGTTCCTGTGTGTCAGAGTGTGGTCTGTAGCATGCTACAGACTGTACAGCAGTCTTGCCTACAGTTAGTTGCACATGGGTGGACTCCAATGCCTTGTGCATTGTCAGTTACTTGGACGTATGGGTGTCTGTGCTGAATATGGATACTCACCCTCCTTTTATGTTTTGTTCCAGGTTTTGGGGCCATGACACATGATATGTAGTATAAACTGGTAGTGCTGGTGTGCTGTCAGGTGGCTTGCAGCAGGTTTCTGTCACTGCACAGACATCAATGTTCTCCATACTGGGGATGGTCTTGGGAGCATGCATATTTGGGGTTTACACATCTGGCATTGGTCAGCATTACCCTTATGTTTCTTTCCACTTATGTTTTCTAGGGTGGTGGGTTAGTCTTTTCAGCCTTGCCTACAAAAGGCTCTATGGAGGTGGCAAAGGCCTTATCCAATATCCAGATGCCCAGGGGTAACAGGTGCAAGCCATCCCAAGAACAGCTGCGTGGCTTGTCAAGCATGACATCCCAAGCAGACAGACATTGGATCCCCTTGGAATGACACCAGTAAGTGTGCCACTTGCTATGACTGATCATTCCGTGTTTGTACTGTGGCATTATTCTTGGTAAGGGTAGGATGCTGCAAACGGTGAGTGTCATACCGGCGTGGACTACATAATCAGAGAGCTCATCTATGTCTCTTTTCATGTAGTCTAGGGAGGTACATCTCAGGTCATTCACACCAGCATGGACTATGACTGCTTCATATTTCTACTTGCTTTGGAGTGACCTGCATACTTCTGTTATGTGGCATATTGTGGCAGCCTACAGGCAGCTTACTGTACCCTTTCCCTTGTTCAGTCTGGTGTGCGGGACAGCAGTGTGTCTGACTATGGAGTCACCTATTACAACTGTATCAGGCATGTTGTTTCTCCTTCTGGCCTGTGACTGTTTGGCACACCAGCTTTGTGTACTATGTGTTGCATGTGCTATGTTTGGAGGTTGTTTGATTGGGTGTCTGCTTTAGAGGCCACTGTTGGTGTGCTGTGTTTGTAATGTGTGCCTCCGGGAAAGTTTTTCTGTGTTTATGTGTTTGGTTTGCAGTTGTGATAGGTCTATGTGGGACTGTGTTTGTGGTGTGTGTGGTTACCTTCTCCTCCTGACTAGTTTTGGGAGTACTGAGTTGAGGGAGCTCAGCCTCCAGTTTGGATAGATGGTTGCATCTCTCACATATATTTGTATTTCTTGGGTGGAGTTGGGGGTTGTCTATGTACTTGGGGCAGGTGTAACATTGCCTCAGGATTCACAGATTCAACTTGTTGTGGCTGGCCTTAGTGGATTATGTGTGGACATATTTTATTGCCATACTGCTGATCAGTGATTACTTCACTGTTTATGTTTTCTCTATCATGTAGTAGCTTCCTCATTCTCTTGCATGGTTTGGTTATGGCTGGTGTCCACCATGCCAGATGCCTGCATGTATGGCATTGTGTCTTGTTTTAATTTAGGATTGCATAATCCAAGCATTCCTGGCAGTGTTCATGGAATGGCTGTATTACAGATTCTGAGGTGTGGCCCATATTTTGCACCTGCACAGGACCTTTAATGGATCCCACATCAGTTTGGAGGAGTGCAAATATTGCTTTACACATGTTTTCCACTGTGGTTTTCTGGCCAGGGACTGTGGTCAGGATTTGTATATCCAGTGTGATTACTCTATGGTCTGGTTTTACCAGTGAGCAATACACTTCTCGTCTTGCCATCCAGTACCCATGTTGCTGATTATCACATCCAGTATGCTTACCCCTCTTGTAGGAGTGGTACGTTGTTCCTGGGCCTTTTGGTTTATGGATTCTATGAAATTTTGTCCTACACTGTTGGAGCTAGTATAATGCTCCCAGTCTAAGTCTGGGTATTTTCAGTCACCCAATATAATGTGGTTTGGAGGACTTGATATATTCATGTATTCCAGCATAGGCCAGGTGCAGTTCCTGGTGTGGGGACAGTAGTCTGTAGCAGGCTATAAACTGGGGGGGCAGTTTTAGCCACTGTTACTTGACCATGGCTAGTCCATGCTGCTTCTTGTGGTACCAACATGGGGGTGTGGTTATCCTTGACAATTCTTGCTAGTCACCCTCCTTTTGTAGCTTGTTCCATGTTTTGAGGCTGTACAGCACAGTATGAGGTGTAACCTGGTAGTGTTAGAGTGCTGTTGTGAGCCTTGACTCAGTTTTCTGTTACAGCACAGATATCAACATTCTCCATACTGGGTGAGTTTAGACTGCATGCATCTTGCTGTTTCGACTTATCCCTTATCTTATTCTTATCCCTTCTGATACCTATGGAGATAGGTTTGTGTTTTGAACCTTACCTATTCAGGGCACACTGTGGTTAACAACAGCCTTTGCCAGTATCCATACGGCTTGCACTGATAGGTGCATGCCAGTCCTAGCAGGTGGAGCATCATGTCATGCTCAGCATGTCATCCCAGACTGGCACACATTGGATCCCCTTTGACTAACTGCGATACTTCAGTCAATTATTGCACTTGATCATCTCATTGTCATATTGTGGCATGATGCTTGGTGAGAGTAGGATGTTAGTCAGGGTCCTCAGGTGTGCATATAGTACATGGTGTTACATTACTTAACACATGGCATTCATGCCTCAGGTGGTGCTGCAGGGCTGCCTCTGTCGGATGCGCATATTACACTTCCCTGTACATGTTTGTGAGCAGGTCATGTCATTGTAGGCATCCATGTTATTATTTGAGTGAGTCAGAGGGGGTATCATTACCAGGGTTCCTACTGAGCCAGTGTATGTGCTATGCGTTGCTTCTTTGCCAAGGCCAGGGCATACTGGGCACGCCTCCTTCTGCCTACTGGGGCAGGCTCAGGTTGTTCCTCCTCCGAGTCATGCTCTGCCTGTGATGGCCTTGGCAATGGTGGGGGGCTGTTTGGCCCGGCCCTATGCTGGTCCTGCTGCAGCTGTTTTCGCAAGATCATATTATGTAGCATAGCACATACCATGACAATTTGGGTACATGTAGTTGGTGTGCACTGCAAGGCTCCACCAGATGTGTCCAGACACTGGAACCATGACTTGAGCAGCCCAAACACATGCTCTATTACATTAAGTGTTTGTGCGTGTGCCTCATTATGGCGTTCCTGTTCAGGTGTGTGTGCGTTTCTGATGGGTGTCATCAGCCATGGCTCCAGTGCATAACCTGCATCCCCCACTAGGTGTCCGTGCGGGATGTCCCCATTGGCAAATGTTTGGTACAGCTGCGTCAAATGCCAGATGTGGGAATCATGGTAGCTCCCAGGACAGCCAGCACACACATTCATTATTATGCCCTGGGCATCACACACGACCTGGCAGTTGATGGAGGGGAAGCCCTTGCTGTTGATGTATGCCCTACCCCGCTCACCGGCTGGTGCTTTGATGCATATGTGCGTGCAGTCTATTGCACCCACTACCTCAGGGTATTCTGCTATTTGCTGGAAGAGACGCATATTGCTGGCCAATACCTCACGGGCATTAAAGAAATATACATGATCACCGACATGTGCTGACATGGCATCCAGGAACTGGTGCAGTACCCTGGAGGTTGATGCCTGTGATATCCCCATCATATCACCAGTTGGTTTCTGGAAGGTACCTGTTGCTAGTGTTCTTAGGCCAACACATACCTTGTTTTCCACTGGGATGGGTTCCCCTCTGTTGGTTCTGTGTGTGAGGCGTGGCCTGCACAGCTCCACTATTTGCTGCAGGAGGTCTCTGTCCACTCTATAGCGCTCTACTATCTCCAGCTCATGTAACCCGTGGTAGGTGACCCTGGGCCTGCACACTCTTCTCTGTCTCCTCACTGTGGGTTGTCTGGCACCATCTACATTGTCACCACCCTCAGCAAGTCGCCTATTTCTCATTATGACAGCTATGACAGCCCCTAACATTTCTGCTCTGAGTTCAGCTTTTTCAGTTTTCACTTCTAATAACTTACTCCTGTCTTGCAGTGTCTCTTGAGAGAAACATCCTGTACTGCTGTTTGCAGAGTTTTAAGTGCTGGGCTGGGCTACTATTCTGCCTGTGTAATTGCCTGCTTCTAATTGTTTTCACCTGCTAGCTCCAGCAGTATTCCCTGCTAGCTTCCTACTAAATCTGTTGCTTCCTTTTTCCTCACTGATTCCTCAGGGAGGAGCCGTGTGCAAACCAGCAGAAACATGCTCACAGTGGCTTACACGCACGCACACATGCTTACATGGTTTAGAATCTGCTTATTTGGATTAAAATGCGTGCACACCTGCGCAAACAGTGTTAAACATCTCCCAACACGCTCCCACATGCTCAGTCTGCCTTACACGCGCGCACACTGCCTTACTCGTGCTTCATGGTGTGCACACGTGTGCATGCACACCCAGCAAGAAACTTTGGTGTAGGCAACACTGTACACCTTCCATTTCTTGACTTTCTCATGCTTATCTAGTGGCACACCTCTTTCCATGATATCTGTCTGACATCTGTCATGTAACTCTGACCTCAAATGAACTGCATTTCTTTCTACCATTCCCCCCTGTGATGTCACCTATCTCCTACTCTGTTCCTCCCCCTTCTGTAACTCTTACACTACTCAGACTGTGCTCATTTGCTGTGTGACAGTGGAATTCAGTATCCTAACACTCATTTGCATCAGATTGCCTACTAATGCTTAGTTACATCTCTTAGACTCAGCTTCCCCCCTTAGAAACCACTACATGGTGGCCATGTTGGTTTTGGTCTGCTGGTCCCTGCATTGACATTCCATGTATTGCATAAAACCCACATTTGTGGTTTTATAACCTTCGTTTTTATGTTTTATACAGCGCAGCCCATTTGCGCGGGGCTGCGCTGGGTTTAAACATCAGCGATCGCCGAAAAAAATATATATATTTTTAATATATTTGCATCAGGTTATCTTGATAATGGCCACATATTTGGCCATTGGCATGCTGCCTGACACATATGCACCCTTTATTTGGAGCTGACATGGCTCCATTATGTTTTTTGCAGAAACGTACTCAGTTGTCAACTGAGTACATTTCTGCAGCTAAAACGGCTCTTACACGGACTGCTCTGGCTTCTGGATTGCTAATCATCCTCATTTGCATGCTATTCGGCTGCAAGTGAGGTGACTAGCTTATCCACGCCCACTCCGTGTAAGAGATGTTTTAGCTTGTCTCTTACACGGACTTTGGGCTGTTCCTGGATCGCGAAGGCTGCATGGAGTCTTACACTACTCTTAGACTCTGTGCAAGCCTTCGTGAATCCTGCCCTATATTTTTTCAGGGAGAAAGCCCCCTGCATCCCCCATACCTACTGCTAATTAAATATACCAACTCCAAGATTGCACTACAGTGAGAAAAACAGTAAATCGTGAATTGCCCACTGTACAACGATCTCAATACAAAGTGTTTGAAGTTTCAAAACTTCAGACATATGGTCTCCCCCATATGGATTTCTAAGTTTTGAAACTTCGTTAAACTGAAGTAGACATACACATATATATATATATATATATATATATATATATATATATATATATGTATATATATATATATATATATATATATGTGTGTGTGTGTGTGTGTGTGTGTGATGGTCTACTTCATTTGGCCTAAAACTCATTTGTCTGACACCCAATTGACCTAACTTTCATTTGATTGACAACTCATTTGACTGACTCCCATTTTACCGACAGTTTAGATATAGGGCCGGATTTACAAAAGCTTGCACGGAGGTGTAGAATAGAGTAAGACGCCAAACAGGCAATATGTCTGATATGCGATCCAGGAATAGCCGGCAGGGGCGTGCAAAAGAGCAGCTAAAGCTACTCTTGCACTGACAGCGTCATGGTATGCAAATTACATAATTTGCTGCTGAAAGCTATGCAAATTAGTTAAATTTGTGATCCAGGAAACACTAACCAGTCCATGGAAGATTAATGTTATCTGCAGAAATGTACTCTGTTGGTAACGGAGTACCATTCTGCAAATAGCTAAACAGAGCTATGACAGCTCCAAATAAAAGATGCATACAGTTGATGAAGCATGCCAATGGCCAAATATAAGGCCATTGGCATTTATAAATGTTTAAAATTATTAAAATTAGCTTTTTCCCCCCTGATCTCCGAAGTTTAAGCGCAGATGTGCGGCACTTTAAAAACAAGAAAATAATTTAAAAATAGCCAAAAATAGACATTTTTACTAAAAAGCTTATCTGCCATGAAGGTGAATGGCAGGCTGAAGACAACATGGCCACTGAGTACTGGTTGCTAAGGGGGGGGGGTAAATTCAGTGTGAGAGATGTAACCATGCATTAGTAAGCAATCCTATACAAATGAGGATAAGGATAGTGAATCCCAATTTTCCCTTGCATGTGAGCCATGTCCCAAGAGTGTAAGCGTAGGAGTAGGTGAGTAGTAGAGTAGAATATAGTAACATCATGAGGGTGTGTGTCAGAAAGGCTGTAAGCTAATTGGAGCACAGTGTCTTGTGCTTGCCCTGAGTTGCTCAGGATTGCAAGAGGCGTCTCTACAGTTGTTCTTTTTGAAAACCAGAAACCAAAGGTGCACACTGTGAAAATATTTGAAATTTCTTGCAAAAGTGCACACAGGGTGTGCACACGTGTGCGCATGTTTGAGCGGCGCTGACCCGGGTGGAAACAGAAAGGGAAAAGGAAGGAAAAAAAGTAGTAGGAAGTTAACCAAGGAGAACTAGCAGAGCTGTCAGGTGAAATATATCAGAATCAACCAATTACACAGGCAGCAGACTAGCCCAGCCCAGCCCAGCACTTTAAACTCTGCAAACAGCATTCTTCCTTGTTTTTTCCCAAGAACTCTGCAACACTACAGTATACAAAGAGGGAAAGCTTAAAAACTTTCAAGTCAGACAAAAATGTTAGGGGCTGCTCTTGCCATTATAAACCAGCATGTGCAAGGTGCTGAGGGTGGTGATGATGTGAATGCTGCTGAGCAACCCACAGTGAGGAGACGGAGAAGAGTGTACAGACCCAGGGTAACCAACCAGGGGCTACATGAGCTGGATATAGTGGAGCGCTATAGGGTGGACAGAGACCTCCTGTAGCAAATTGTTGAGCTGTGCCAGCCATGCGTCACACACAGAACCAACAGAGGGGAACCCATCCCAGTGGATACCAAGGTATGTGTTGGCCTAAGAATACTAGCTACAGGTACCTTCCAGAGACCAACTGGTGATATGATGGGGATTTCGCAGGCATCAGCATCCAGGGTACTGCACCAGTTCCTGGATGCCATGTCAGCACATGTCAATGAGCACATATATTTCCCCAATTCCTGTGAAGCATTGGCCAGCAATATGCATCTTTTCCACCAAATAGCAGAATACCCTGAGGTAGTGGGTGCAATAGACTACATGCGCATACACATTAAAAAAAACACCCGGTGAGCGGGGTAAGGTCTACATCAACTGCAAGGGCTTCCCCTCCATCAACTGCCAGGTCGTGTGCAATGCCCAGGGCATAATAATGAGTGTGTGTGCTGGCTGCCTGGAAGCTATCACGATTCCCACAGCTGGCACCTGACAGAGCTGTACCAGAGAATTGACAATGGGGACATCCCTGATGGTCACCTAGTGGGGGATGCTGGTTACGCACTGGAGCCATGGCTGATGACACCCATCAGAAATGCACACACATCTGAACAAGAACCCCATAATGAGGCACACGCACAAACAAAAAACATAATTGAGCGTTTGTTTGGGATGCTCAAGTCATGGTTCATAGGTTCATAGCTTCATAGGTTCATAGGTTCATACTAGGCTCTCTGCCCTAGGGCATTTATAAGCCTTGCCAGAGTGTGTGTGGCTTTCACCACCCCTTAGGATGAGAATACTATACCCATTAGTTTGCTGTGCCTCTGTCCAGCAGTGACACAGAGATGATTCCCGGGGTAAACCTACGATCTCCCATCCACTCGTCAAGATTTCTCTTGAACAGAGTCAGTGAGGGGCTCTGCCTCACATGGACTGGGATTCTGTTCCATAGTGTAGGGAGTCTCTGGGTGATGAATCTGTCCCTCCAGCACATCCTATTTATATCCGTGTTGAGGTTTAAGTCTCTTGCTCTCGTGGCTCTGGTGGATTTGGATTTTTTGAGGTGGAGCATGCCCATTAATTCCGGGTTGGACATGGCCTTGTATGTCAGGCACAGATCACCTCTGAGAAGACGGTATGTGACTGAATAGAGCTGTAGTTTCTTCAGTCGGGCATTGTATGACATATGTTTGAGCCCCTTTATCCTTTTGGTGAGGAACTTTTGGGGTCTTTCCAACTGCTGCAAGTGTCGGGTAAGGTACATTCCTAATGGGGCGTTGTACTCAATCATTGGTCTGATAAGTGAAGAGTACAGGGGTACAATGACCTCTCCTGATCTGGATGTGAATCCCTTCATGATCAGGTGGGCAATGTAGAAGGTCTTCCTAACCACTTTGGCAATGTGAGTGTCAAAAGAGAGGTTACTGTCAACTTGGGTCCCCAGGTCCCTGATAACTTCTTCCGTGTTTAATGGATTACCACCTGTGTGGTAATTAGGGGTTACCTTGTTTTTCCCAAAGGGTATGACTATACATTTTTTGGCATTTAGCTTAAGGCCATGGCTCTGGCACCAGTTATCCATTTCTATGAGACCTCTCTGGAGGATGTCTGTGTCTGATGGAGTGTCAATTATGGTGCCCGGTTTGCAGTCATCTGCAAATTTTGTCAGCCACAATCCCCCTATGTTTGCCTGGACTTCAGAAAAATAAATGCCGAACAAGAGGGGGCCCAGGACTGAGCCCTGTGGGACACCGCTCGTGACCGGCTTAGAGTCTGACATGGCACCAGCAACTCTAACCCTTTGTGTTCTGTCCTTGAGCCGGTGCCTGGACACATCTGGTGGAGCCTTGCAGTACTCACCAACTATATGTACCCAAATTGTCATGGTATGTGCCATGCTACACAATATGATCCTGTGGAAACAGCTGCAGCAGGAACAACATGGGGCAGGGCCAAACAGCCCCCCACCATTGCCAAGGCCTGCACAGGCACAGCGTGACTTGGAGGAGGAACAACCCGAGCCTGCTCCAGTAGGCAGAAGGAGGCATGCCCAGTAAGCCCTGGCCTTGGCAAAGAGGCAACGCATAGCACATACACTGACTCAGTAGGAACCCTGGAAATTACACCTCTCTCTGACTCGCACATACAGTAAAAGGGATGCTGATTTTTCAAACATGTATAGGGAGTGTAATATGTGCATCTGACATAGGCAGCCCTGCTGCACCACCTGAGGCATGAGTCCCTATTTTAAGAAATATAAAGCATTGCTAAGCAAATTTTACCAGTATTGAGCATATTTAAATACAATTGCACGTAGCTGTGCACTGCGGTAACCAGCGCAACGTTGGGCAACATTGGGCAATGTTGGGCAATGTTGGGCAAAGTCGGGCAAAGTCAGGTAAACACGCTCACACCTGCTTTACTGTTCCTTAACCAGTCAGGTCTGCCCAGCAGGAAAATAAAAAGCAGTGACAGGGCTCAAGCTCAGGATACTGTGCACTATAGTCACAGTACTGAACCACTAAGCCATGACAGCATTTCTCTGGCACAGACACAACTTAAATCACTCACACATACCAGTTGGGTGGGTCACATACCTAACAGTCACAGCCAGCAGGAAAATTGTAGACAAACACAAACACAAACAAATGCTGTATCTTGCCCTCTGAAGAGGCATATGAGTAACCTCCCCCCAGGCCTATGCAGACAGATAACAGCAGGCCAGGCAGTGAGATGTGGGTTGGGTAGGCTATGAAGTCACAAACTAATATGCATGTAATTAGAAGCTAAGGTCTGTAGTACAGTGGTATGCCTCAAGCCATTATGATAGGCAACAGTAGAGACTGAAATGGAGTACCTGACAGCAGTGCAGGCCTAGCAAATGTGTATGTCAGGTGTACCCCTCATCCTATGTACACCCACAGTAACAATCAGGTGTGCCCCCCCCCCCGGCTAGAAATGTACAAATAATAGCTGTGCCCCTTGTATGTAGAAATGTTGATAAGTCTATGCAAATTGATTCATGGAAGCCCTGCAGGCACAGCATACTTCCTGTCAATGTACGACACAAAGGTGAGCCCTGAAGTAAAAAACAACTTGATTTTTCCCTCACATATAGTATATATGCCCATAGTGGGCATGCTCACACACTTAACCAAATTTAGCAAATTTCAGTCAGCAACATACTGAAAGGTCATACTGGGCATGCTCACGCACTTAGGCTATGTCTGAGTACAGCAGTGGGCCACACATATCTGGCAGCTGCAGTTCTTACTCCAGACACTTGTCACTATTCACCAATCTTGCCTTGTGCACACAGTGATATGAAAACAGACCCATATAATATATTGGACTCCTGTCATAATCAAACTATGTACTACAAGTACTTAAGTTGTTCAAAGGAAGTGAAAATCCAAAGAAGATCAGTAAATCTCTGATCAGTATCATCAAGAAACAATGAGTACTCCTAACATTATCCAAGCCATGTTCTGGCAAAAATATTGCCAAAAAGTCCACAGAGAACCATGAAGCTTTCTTTCGCTATGTCATAAATATCAAAGTAAACTCATATATGTTCTGAATCAGTGCAAAGTGTAAATGAATACATGTACATGACTGACATAGCCCACATCTTGTCAGACAGGTTCATACATATTTACCCCCCTCTCACTGACAAAAGGGACCATTACCATACTTGGAGATTGTGAAAACCCAGAAATCACATATGCAATGGTTAAACAGCTCTATCCAAATCTAAAAACATGGCGTCTATGAGATAACATGGTTTCCCTGGCTGTGTCATATGTGAACTCCAAAACAAACAGACCCTGCACCTGAACAGTCTGTTGAGACTCACCCTCTGTACAGGATATGAAACTGTTGAATGGGTTACATTTGGCACACTCCACAAGTATTGGTGCACAACAGACAATGGGAACTATAGTCTTATAGCCTAATAAGCCTGATCTGCAAGGCCATGGAGTCCATCATTATGTAACTCATAAAGAGAGCTATTGGGAGCCTACAAACACCCAACCCTACCGATTTTGGTTTGGTCAGGGGCAGATCATGCTTCCTAAACCTGCTAGACAGTTTTCAAGGCAGTTACCCAGGACATACATCAATGAAATGAGCTACACACGGCCTACATGGACCTTGAAAAGCCCTTTTCCAACATCCCACACACGTTGTATCCACAAAATCAACAACCTGTGCATAAACAAGTATGTCATCTGAAGGATTGCCAACTGGGGCACAGATAGATCCCACAAGGTAAGAATTGTGGTCTCCTTGTTGGACTGTAAGCTGGTAACAACTGCTGTCCCTCATGGCTCAGTCCTGGGACTCCACCTGTCTGGTGTATACTTTTCAAAAATACAGTCAAACACATGAGGGCTATGGTTAGCAAAGTTTGTGGATGACTGCAAAAAGGTTGTCATAATCAATGTTTGGGACAACAGAGACATCCTTAAAAAGGGTCTCAGTCAGACAGATGTGGTGAAAAAAATATGGCCTCCAGCTACAGTCATACAAATACCACATAGGTGCCAACACCCTAAATATGGAGGTAATAATAAGGGATCTATGGGCACATTGTGAATAGTCATCTCTACTTCCAGAAACACATTCACAAAGTGGTCAGAAAATTATGCTATGTGTTCCCTCAAATTGCCAAGGTCTTTGCATGTAGGTCAAAGGAGGTTCCCTCTACTCATCAGTCATCATACCCATCAGAGAGTATCACAGCACACTTGCGATGAATCTGACTAGGCACCTTCAGCAGCTGGAAAGACCACTGATGTATCTCAACAAGAGGATTACTGGCCTCAAACAGTTGCCCCATGCAATAAAACTGAAGTTAACTCAATCTGTACTCTGTTGCATACTGTCTACTCAGGCAATCTCTGTCCAACAGACAGGTCCATGTACAATGCAGAACTGATGTACATGCTCTATCTGAAGTAAACCCACCTCACTTTGCCACATGCTCTAGGGATATCATCATCACAACAATAAATAGAACATATTTGATGGATACATTACTAACTCACAGACTTCCCTTGCTTTGGTACAGGCTCCCAACCTACATTAAGCTGAGTCACTCACTGACACTCTTCCAGGGGAGACTTGATAAGTGTATGTGAAACTGAACTGTTACACCATGGATCACTTCATCAGCTCTACTACACAGAGGCCTAGGGAATTAACCCCATGTGTGGTGATAGCTACACACTCTGGCCATGCTAATAGATGCCTTCAGGCAGATAGCTTATTACCCACCTATGTAACTATATATATATATATATATATATATATATATATATATATGTAGGAGAACACAGTATAATAAGCCAAAGATGGATGGGCAGAGATGTGTGTAAGAGGGTGGCCATGACAGGGAGCCATCCAGGACTGTCCCACCCAGCATACATCCCAATGGCACAAAAGACATGAGGTGCACATCTCACCCACTCTACATAACAGCCACCAGTATCTGTAAGCATTACTGTGTGTGTGGTCCATGTGCCTTATGTACAACATGACTGTACAATGAAGTACACATCTACTATCTGTAGACATGTACCTGTCACATAGGTTCATAGGTATGTAGTATATCCTCACGAAGGCATATATTAGCCTAGGCAAGTTGTGCAGCTTCCATCACCCCATTGGGTAGTCTCCTATGCCCTAGTTCTAATAGTTAGTACCCTAAGCCCCTTTCTAGTGGGGCTGCTGATGTGATGCCTGGCATGAATTGTCTGTTTCCCATCCACTCATCAAGGTTCCTATTGAAGATTGTCAGCGAGGGGCTCTGTCTGATGTACATTGGGACTCTGTTCCACAGTAAGGCAACTGTCTGTGATGGTACTCTATCCCACCAGCATGTTGTATTCATTGCTATGATGAGGTTCATATCCCTGGAGTGTGTAGTGTGACTCAATTTTGTTATCCGTAGATGGAGCATGTTCAATAGTTATGTGTTGGACATGGATCTGTATGTTAGGCAGAGTGTGCCTCTGAGTAGGCGATATGCAATGGAGAACAGATTTATTTTTACCAGTTGTGTTGCATAACACAACTGTTTGAGGCCAGTAATTCTCTTGGTGAGGTACCTCTGTGGTCTCTACAGTTGCTGGATATGCTTAGTCGAGTACATCCAAAATGGTGCATTGTACTCAATGATGGGTCTAACGACTTAAGAGTAGAGGGCCACCACTACCTCTTTTGATCCTGATGCAAACCCTTTGTTGAGTAGGTGGGTCACATAGGATGTCCTAATTACTTTGGCAACATGGTTGTCAAAGGAAAGATGACTATCTACTTGTGTCCCCAGATCCCTTATTACCTTGTCAGTTTTCAGGGGGTAACACCTATGTGGTAGTTTGTGGGTACTTTGTTTTCACCAAAGGGGATTACTATATATTCTTTCACATTGAGCTTGAGGCCATGATTCTGACACCACACATCTGTCTCATAGAGTCCCTTCTGGAGAATATTTGTGTCATCCAGGGAATCTATTATGGCAAACACTTTACAGTTCCCAGCAAACTTAGTCAACCACAACCCTCCTGTGTTGGCGTGTACTTTTGAGAAGTCTATACCAAACAGGAGGGACCCCAGGACTGAACCCTGGGGGACACCAGTTGTTACTGGTGTAGAGTCTGACATGCAGCCAGCAACTCTTAATTTGTGGGATCTATCTGTGAGCCAGTTTGCAGTCCATCTTGTGATGTATGGATTCATGCCCAGGTTGGTGAGTTCATCTATGATACCTGACTGGGGAATGGTGTCAAAGGCCTTAGCGAGGTATAGGTAGGCTGTGTGGAGCTCATTTCAATCATCTGTAGCCTGGGTAGCTGTCTCAAAAAAATCCACCCAGTTCAGGAGGCATGATCTGCATTTTACAAATCCAAACTGGGTGTACTCAACTGTGTGAAGGTTCCCAATGTCTTTATTGTTGACTTCCATTATGATTGGCTCCATTGACTTACAGATCAGACTCTTCAGGCTCATAGAGCGTGAATGCCAAGGGTCGTTTGTGTCCCCACCCATGTGGAGTGGGAAGAAAGTTGCTGTGCAACATTCTGTGGGTACATATTCTGTAGAGAGGATGCAGAAAGAAGTGTAGGTATCCTTGATGAATATGAATACATCCCCACCCTATGTGCTATGATCCAGGTTCTGATGCTGGAAAGTATAGAATGAGTAGTATCCTGGAAGTGTTGGTGTGCTCTCTGGAGCCTTGAACTAGGTTTCTGTTACTTCACATTTATCAACATTCTCCATACTGAGAAGTGCCTCGAGTGTGTGCATCTGGAGGCTGAGACTTCTGGCAATAAGTAGCATTTAGCTCACTTTGTGGTTATTTGTGTTGGTTATGGGGTTTGGTTTGCCCTGTGTGACCGGTGTTCCACACCGGATGTCAACGCCTCATTGGCCCCATCTGACCATAAGCTAATTACCCTACATATCCACATTCTGGCCCCACCCCCCATTAAGGAACCCATGCTAAAATATTTCTCCAAAACCAACTTCATGCTTCTTAAGACAGAAGTGATGAACTTCAGGACACCAATGCAGATGGGCAATACAGTTATGACTACTGAATCCTTCACCAATTGCACTTTATAAGCACTTACGTAAGTGCATGCACCGTGCTATCGCAAACAGAACCAAGACACTATCCTCCAAGAAAAGGAAGCCAATCTTGTGGTCCCCTGCCATAAACAAGCTGCACAACAGAAGGAAGAAACTGTTGCAAAAGAGGGTAAAATCCCATGAGTGGAGGAGCTCCCTGGTCAGCCTCAGTAAGAAGCTGTGATCCCTGATAAAATCCTCCAAAGCTAGTTATGAAAACAAAATTGCCACTGATTCTAAAGACAACCACAAAGCATTTTATAGCTATGTCAATAATCTCAACAGCAACACTCAGATCTGCTCTGAGTTACAGCACAATGGCACTAAATATACAGACCCAACTGATATTGCCAACATTCTGGCAGATAGGTTCAGTGCTAACTTTACCCCCCTCTCACTAATGAAAGAGCCCATCTCTATACCGGAATAATGCAAAGTTGCTGTAATCATGGCTGCACAGGTAAAAAACACTCTCCAAAGCCAGGAACACATCATTCATGGCACCAGATAACATCTCAGGCTGTGTTCTACATGAACTACAGAATGGACTGGCACCACACCTATGTACCATGTTCAATCATAGCCTCACCTCTGGCTTTGTGCTTGCTGAATGGCGCACAGTGACGGTTATCCCACTACACGAGGGGGGAGCCACCATGGACCCTGGGAACTAGCGCCCCATTAGCCTGATGAGCCTGGTCTGCAAGGCCATGGAATGTATCATCATAGAACTTATAAAAAAAAGACATTGGTAATCTCCAAACTCTGGACCACAGCCATTTTGGGTTTGTAAAAGGCAGATCATGTCTCCTAAACCTGATAGACTTCTTTGAAGCAGTCACCGAAGCCGTAGACAAGGGTAAGGTAGTTCACACAGCCTATCTAGATCTTGCCAAGGCTTTCAACACCATCCACCACTGTGGAATTATAGATAAATTCATTAAACTAGGTATAAATCCTATGTCACAAGATGGATTGCCAACTGGCTCACTGACAGAACCCACACTGTGAAAGTAGCAGACTCCAAGTCCGACTTCAAACCAGTGACAAGTGGAGTACCACAGGGTTTGGTCCTGCATCCTGTCCTGTTTGGTATCTACTTCCCTGAAGTACAGGCTAACACAGAAGGTCTTTGGCTAATGAAGTTCCCAGATGACTGCAAACTGGGAGCCATAATCAAAACTACGATGTGGACATCCTACAAAAGAGCATCACTGAGACAGATGCCTGGTGTCAAAGCCATCGCCTCAAGCTCAATGTCAAAAAGTGCATTGTCATCCCCTTTGGTAAAAACTCTGTACCCATTAACTACAACATAGGCGGTGGTATACTTAACACTGAAAGTGTGATAAGAGATCTTGGGACACAGGTGGACAGTAGACTCTCCTTTGATAATCACATTGCCAAAGTGTTTAGAAATTCCTTCTATGTAACCCACCTAATCATGAAAGGGTTCATCTCTAGATCAAGAGAGGTTATTGTGCCCCTCTACTCATCACTCATTAGGCCCATAATAGAGTACAGTTCCCCATTTGGTATGTACCTTAATCGGCACATGCAACAGCTGGTAAGACCACAGAAGTACCTCACCAAGAGGATCATGCACCTCAAAGAGATGCCCTATGCAGCTCGACTAAAGAAACTCCAGCTCTACTCGGTTGCTTACTGCCTGCTTAGAGGTGATCTATGCCTAAGGTATAAGGCCATGTCCAACCTGGAATTAATGGACATGCTCCACCTCAAGAAAACCAAACCACTTAGAGCCACACGCTCCAGTGAATTAAGCCTCAGCACAGCAATAAACAGGACGTACTGGAGGGAAAGTTTCCTGTCCCAGAGACTTCCCTCACTCTGGAATAGAATCCCAGTTGATGTTAGGCAGAGCCCCTCACTGACTGTCTTCAAGACGAATCTTGACGAGTGGATGGGAAATTGTAAATTTACCCCTGGGATCACTTCAGTGGTCCTGCTAGACAAAGGCCCAGAAAACTAATTTAAATGGGAGGCAAAAGCCAATACATTATGGCTAGGCTTATAAATGCCCTTGAGCAGATAGCCTAGTACCTACCTATGAACCTATGAACCTTTGAGCCTTGCCTAAAAAGGTAATATGGGGACAGCAAGAGCCTTGGCCAGTATTCAGAAGCATAGGGGTGACAGGTGCAAACCATCTGTAGCGAAGCAACAAGGCTTGTGTATCATTTCATCACAGGCAGACAGAGACTGGATCCCCTTTGAATGACACCAGAAGCTCAGCCAATTGTTGAAGTTTATCATCTTTCAGTTATATTGCAGTATCATGTAGGTGAAGGTAAGATGCTACTCAAGGTCAGGGTCATACCAGCCTGGGCTACATGATCATAGAGCTAATATATATCTCTTGTCATGTTGTCCTGGGAGGTATGTCTCAGATCATTCACACTGACATGTACAAAGAACACGTCATATATGTACCTGTTCTGGAGTGATGTAAGTGCTTGTGTTATGTGGCGGATCATAGCACCTGACAGACAACTGACAATAACCTTCCCCTTATCCAGCTGAGTGAGTGGAACATCTGTGTACCTGACTATGAAGTAACCTATTACTAGTGTGTTGGGTATGTTGTTTTTGCCTTAGGGCCTGTTGTGAGGCACACTACTTTGGTGTATTATGTGTTTTCTGGTGTGTGCTTGGAGGTGCATTTTGCTTGCTTGTCTGCCTAGGGGGACACTCTCTCTTTTTCAGATTAATATTTGTATCCTCCGAGTATGGTAATGTGTATTTATGTGTGTGTTTTGCTGGTACTTATATTGTAGGTCTGTGTGAGACAGTTGGTGTTGTGGTTGTATGACCCTACTCCTCCTGACTGTATTTTCCAGTATTGGGTTGACAGTGCTTAGCCACCGGTTTGACCCTGTGTGTGCCAGCATGTGGTACATCAACCCATATATGATATGGTCATGGCCTATGCATACAATACACTCACAATACACCTAGTATGATAAGCCTGCTGAGGTTAGCAAATGTGAAAAAAAAACCTTTGGGCAAACTTTTACAAATAATGTCTGTATTAAACCTTGTAACTTCATATTGCTTGCTGAAGTGTAAAGACATTGGGCAGGATTCACTAAGCCTCCGTGTAAGAGTTATAACTCATACACGGAGGCTGCAGTTAAATGGAGTGATGTCAGCATGCTCTGCATATTAATGAGAGCATGCTGAATCACACTTAAGGCCAACACGGTCCATGTAAGTCAGTAGGGGGAGTGTCCGTAGGCCGAGCCCTGTAAGCGGACACGCCCCCAGAAGAGGAAAAGTACCCAAAGTAAACACCCACGACAGAGTCCACGGAAATGTGAATAAACAAAACACAACACATGCCCCCACAGACTATGAACAGAAAACATATAAATAAACACATTTTATATATTTTTTTAAATTGTAAAAATGTTTAACCGTGAGTGCGCTCGTTTGCGCGGGTGTGCCCGTAGTGCAGCTACAGTTAGCAGTCAGTAGGAAAGCATATAAGAATTAAATATGCAAAATAAGCCAGGGAGCAATAGCGTAGCGGTAGAGATGTTGGCTGAAGAGCAGTCATTCATGGTTCGAGCCCCCACAACACCACTTTTTTTTTTTTTCAAAATAAGCAGGAAACAAGTCCCTGACAAATATGTACACATAAAACCACAATTTATGCAAAATGTAATGAAATAGCCCATTTATATTGAAGACATGTGAGGTAACAAAAGAATAAAAAATGCCAGATGTGCTCATAGCTGAGCTACAGTTTAACAGAGTGAGCACATCTGCCCGTAGATGAGCAGTGGTTTAACTGGTGCAAAATGAGTGCCCGTAGCTGAGCAGTGGTCTAACATGCTAAATCTATGTGCCCCTAACTAAGCTGAGCATAATATGCGTGCTGATAGCCAAATGAGGCTTAAAGCATCGTACCCCATTTGCGCGGAGCTGCGCACCGCGCAAACAAGCTAACCGACGGGCAATGTTGAGCAAGCCGTATCAAAACTGCCTTTACACAGACACACCCCTCAGCATGTCTAGACAGTCATGAAAAATAAAAAGCAGTGGCCAGGTTTGAACCCAGGACACTATACACCATAGTCAAGGTACAGAACCACTAAGCCATGACAGCAGTACCTAGAAATGCAATAATAGCTAATATATAGGAATGAATACAAACTACAGCATGACAATGCAGGTTTACTGAAGTTGATACAATTCCAAAATGGCCAATCACAGATATGAGCAGGAAAAACGGACTATATAAGCCCCATAGGTGGGAATACACAACATAAACAATTGTAAAACTGACCTGCAGGCAGAATGACAGAAGTAGGAGAGGGTAGTTGCTTCCGAGCACAGAGGTGGGGTGTTGAGGAGTCCAGGTACATGGTCTGGCTCCTAGTCCATAATCATGAGGCCCAACTCATGCAGGGCCAGGTCCTCTGGGGAGCATACAGGGCCGAGGTGTGGGACCGGTTGGATCATGATCTCACCAGTGCCACAGGGATTCCAAGGACTGGTGAGCAGTTCCATCAATACCATGCAGACCTGAAGAGATGCAAACAGGACCAACTGAACCTTTGGATCCAGGAGGCCCGGCAAACACCCAACGCCCCACTACTGAGTAAGTAACATTTAATTATGTAAGAAATTAAACTAGCTGATATTATGGAGATGTGTATTCCAATATTACTTCATTTATATTACAGCTGCGGGTGTCCGTTCTGCGAACCACAGAGCCTATGGCGATAGGCTGGTGCGGTTGCGCCACCAGGCAGGTCAGTAATCCACTACCAGTAACTGTAAAGAAATATAAAAGTATGACAGTCAGCAAAAGAGTGCAGTGTAGTCAGTAAGGAATAAAATCTGCAAGTAACAGTGTGAAAGTGTCTGCAAGTCTTGCTTGATTACAAAAGTGTGTTTCAGCCTGTAAGTTAAACTGAAAAATTAAACTGTCTGACATATATTCTGAAATAAAAATGCCCTACCTGTAAGAAAATAGTACACAACCTGCAGCAGGCTGAAAAGTATAGCTGCAGAAGATGATGAAATCACATGTGTGAAATATATCCCTGTGGAAATACTGAAACATGACAGAAGTGAGACTGCTAGAAAGGACTGTAATAACTACAGGTAAAACATGTCAATAAAGCCTAGAAGTAAGTACCATCCTGAATAGTAAAATGAAAGCAAGTGAGAGAGTGTGAGAAAGTGTCATGAATCCAGCAATACAGTAGTAATAACCTCTGAATAAAGTATACTGCAGTCAAGACAGAATGAAATGCATGTGAGATTCAAAGCCAAACAGCGAAATCTGTTCAAAGTGTTGCTGCATCTGGAATGTGTATCCCAAAATCTGGATATGTTGCTCTCAGTCTGAAATATGCAGATAGGATGATTGTCTGATATACCAAACATCCACACTTGTCTACAGCTATATAAAGCAAATGTAGCAGGATGATGTAGCTGAACAAAGCTAGATATGAATGTGTATGAAGAACACTAAAATGTATATTGATGTTGCAGTAACAGTCCTATCACCAAGTTATAGTTATCATATAGGAAACTGTAGTTAGAACAGTAGTGTGTATATAACTGTAGCTATTAGAAATGTACAGCATATGTATTGTTATTCGAAGGTGTTAATATTACTTTCTTTACCCCACCCTATAACCACATATAACCCATTCCATGTGAAAATGGTATGTGCAATCACAATTAATACCCCCTGGACGTTTGTCCTGTTGGGTCATATATATTTGCATGTCCGTTGATGCATCTGCCCTGTTCATACATCCGCACCTGATGGCCTGTTGCTATCAATTAACCCTGCATGTTGTTGGACTGTGTATTTCTGTTCAAATTATGCATGTGTTATGCACACTGTTCAATGGTGTGAATATCTGGGTGTTTGGTTAATGGGAATACTAATGCATGCTGTTACAACTAATTGTGAATGGTATTATATGTCACTAACCCAAACTGTCATGACATAATGCAAAACATAGGATGACAGGGAAGGCGGGTTCCAGCGGACCCACCTCTCCCACCTCAGCTGGCGAGTGCACCTGGCACTAGTGCCGAGTCCGGACCCTCCTCCGGTGGCCCTGTGCCACCTGCGGGTGGAAGCGCTGCAGGGGATGGGGCTCACCCCCCCTCTGCAAGTGTGGCCGGAGGAGAACCACCACTCACCCTCCGTAGCGTCCGGACTGTGGTGCGTAGGGAGATTTGGGACTCTGTTCTTGAGCCCCTACGTCAGCTCGAGGCATGCGTGGTGCAACTAACGGGCATGCCTGTTGCCCCGCCTACACAGCCCCCAGCACAGCCCCGTCCTGGGCAGTGAAGGAATAGTGGCAACTGCCTATGGGTGGGGATATCAGTTCCACTGTTGCCATCTGTGGGCTCATGGGCTCTGGATATCCAAACCTCCATCCCCGTCAATTGTGTAACCCCCCACACGTGTCATACACCGCCCTTGTATGTGTCTTGTTTGTCTTGTTTGTTTACCTACCCAACCTACCTCCCCAGCTGTATCGACTTCCTTCACCTGACATACCACTCTCACCTGAAAAAAAAAAAAGGGCACTCTGTACCCACAAAAAAATTACGCCCCATACATAGCTGCCCATTCCACACACATGTCTGCTGGACATGGAACCTATCAATTACAATTAGCTGTACAACAAGTATTATTGTTGTCCTGACACCTCTCTCAGGGTTGAAGGTTTCAAATGTCACACCAAATTACATACATATGCACAGCTGTTGCTGATGAAGAAATGGGCAACTATGGGCCTTACCTACATCCCTCCTGCACATCCCAAGCTTGTTTCCCTACTGTCTTACCCTCTTTGTGACCCCTTTTTCACCACTTTCCTGTCTCCCCATTTTCTTTTCTTTCAAAGAAAATAGTGCGGGTGTGTGCCAGAGTAAGCACCATTAAGCGGCTGTAAGCGGGTGTGCGCTTGTGTGCGCAGAGCTAAACGCCAGTGCGCATGCGTGAGCTCCATGCAAACCAACGCTAACCCGGTTACAACTGCTTAAAAGTGCCTTAGTCACTTTGATTGACAGGTCCTGTACTCAGTTCAAAAGCAAAATAAAATCCTACTGTCAGTCCCGAACCCAGGACCTTGGAAACACTAGTCTGTACGACCTACCACTAAGCCATGACTCTTATGCAAAAACATTGTGCTAAAATAAATATAACATGTAATAGTAGGGATGAATGTAAAGGGAATATAGGATGTATAGTACACAAAGCATGTCATTTAAAATTACTGTCAAAACTACTGGATTTCCATAATAGTAGTGTGTGAACAGAAACAGCCATGCTAGTTGGCAGCTTGTAGATAACAAGGTCAGTTAAAGTACATATATATTTGTATGCATATGTATATATATATATATATATATATATATATATATATATATATATATAAATATATATCTATATATAGTTGTAGGAGTCAATGTGCATACACACTTGCTACAGGGAACATGAGAGAGGAATGGAGAATTGTGAATATACAACACAGCCTGAATCATGAGAGAGATACTAACCTTTACACTCACAGAACACTGTCCACAGCATACCAGCATGGTCCCCGCCCTCACAATCTGAAAGGGCAACGCCTATCCCACATACCCTTATATAGCACTGACCTGAAATCACAGTGAGAACTGCAACCAGTACACAACTGGCTGTATGCAATTAGCAAATGCTGGATTACAATTGGTGCAGAGGCCATCACATGGACCTATGCAGATACCTAGTGCTAACACTCCCCACATGCAATACATTCATTGCATTGTCTGTAAGCAGACAGAGGGAGAGCGAGAAGTGAGAGAGAGAGAGAGAGAGAGAGAGAGCAAAAAAAAAAAAAATTAGACACTGTGACTCTGTCACCCGAAGCTGTCAGCACTAACAGCAGCAGCAGCAAGCAGAAGCTGTGGTAACGCAACAAGCTGCGATAAACAGAGGTAATGCAAAGTAGCCGGTTAATAGTGTGCATACTGTGAACCCTCCAAATGTGTCATAGGTCTGTATCCATAGGTATGTCCATGTGATATGTTGTGTGTACGTAGTTCCACCAAAAGGGGCTGACCATACATTACATGTCAATCAGTCTTAGGCCATGATCCTGGTAGCAGTTGCCTGTGCGTTGGCCCAGCAATGGCTGTAGTGACTGCTTCTAAAGGTCAGCCAGGTTCAAAAGTCAGGATCAGCCCATCCCAAAGGCACACTGGCTGGGAACAAGTGTTTGCAAGTACCCAATGTCACTGCATATGCATCCCATACTGCATAATTCCATAGCTTAGCAGACCAGGCCCGTTATGCATATGATGTGGTAATTCCCAGGGTCAGTCAAGGTGCCCCCTCAGTGGTGTGGGACCACTGTTGCTGTATGCCACTGTCCAGGTACATATCCTGTAGTACGGCCAAGATAAACTATCAGTGTTATATGCGGTTGTATGTCCTCTCGGAATGCCGGTAGCACACATCCAGGGGTACCACGAGGTCACAGTGATGCTGTGTGTTCTTCTCTGCTGAGGACAGCCCTCACCTGGACATGTGAGATGATAGGGAGGTTACATCCAGCTAGGATAAATATTTTAAAGGTGGGGGAGAAGGAGGGGGGATACGTGCACCGAACATGTCTGCAAGATTGTTGCCAATATCCGTGTGTTTGGTGAATGTTAAGTAGGTGTGGATTAACACAGAGCATATCTGAGGCATGTGGTCCATATGTGTAACATAACTGAAGAAGGCCTTGTGGTCATCCATTATGTTTGTGTCCATTTCCCTCCCAGAGTAGGCCGTGGCCGTTGTTATGACGGACTGTAGCGTAGTACCAGTGCTGACCACAGATGCCTTCCCTTAATGTGAATGTGCTCTGTCCTGCAGTAGCCTCCTGCTATTGTTATACAATCTGCCTCTGTCTGGGGTCCACCGGACAGGATGCCTAACCTTTGTGCATAGGGTCTGAGTTAGAAATGTGTGCGCAAGTTCCATGCAATCTGTGGCATGTCCATAGTAAGCATTTGCAAAGGGGTCCGCAGTGTGGCTTGTGGCTTCCACTGGCCCAGTGTGCTGCATGGATACCATCTCAGTCACAGCAAGTGAATAACTGTCTAATCACATACATATCAAAGTAGTCTACTGTGCTGGTGGTGCTGGTGGGATATGTATATCCAGGCCGAGTAATGTCTGTCCACATCACAGTAGTGGACGGTGTCCCACATACAGTACCTTGGGATGAACCCCCAGAGTGAGGTTGTGCATTGCACCTGTCAGTGTGTGCTGACCAATGGGGCATGCTACTATGTTGTGTGGAATGTGGCAGGTATTGTTGCACAGGTGTTGGCTGAGCACTGAAATCTGGCCATGTACCTGTGTATCCACCACGACACACACACATGCAACATATGGGAGTAGTAGTATATCACTACACATGAGTATCATGTATAGTATGTGTGCCATATATTGCTGGCATGGTCTGCTGATATCCTGTTTGTGTTCTCTTCCAGGGAGATGGCACGACAGCGTAACCCTGCCTACTCTGTGGCGGAAGATGAGGAGATCCACCAGAGCCTGGTGCGGGAGTATGAAATCCTGTTTTCCCGCACCAGTCAGAATCAGCAGGAGAGGGCCGCACTGTGGCAAGACCTTGTCCATAGGGTAAATGATATTGGCACGCATAACAGGACATATGAGCAGGTACAACATCACTGCAGTGATTTAATCCGAAGTGTCCGGCAGCGTGCATCAGATATCCACAGGCAACAGGTCGCCACAGGAGGTGGGGTGGCCACACATCCCCCCCTCACCAGACTGGAGGGGCTACTCCTAAGTGTTGTGGCTCCAGCCCCGGAACACCAACAGCAGTACACCTGCATTATGATGGAGGCTGGTTCCACACAGCAGCACAACATGGAGCGTGCAGGTAATATGCCATATGTACACCTGACTGTTCTGTACACTGTATCATATGCAATATCAATGGCACAGTTGTGCCCACTGACATTAATCTCATCATTTCTGCAAGTCCCTCCAGGGTTACAGCAAGACAGGCCATCCATGCTGGTGAGTGTGTTTAACATAACCTATAATAGTCCTGATAATGCTAGTAACAGTAGTGTAACTCAGTAGTGATCTGTGTGTATACTGCGGGGTGTGCATGTGTGCATGTGTGCAGGTGTGCCTGTGCCCATGTGTGCATGTGTGCATGTGTGCATGTGTGCATGTGTGCCTGTGTCCACGTGTACATGTGTGCATGTGTACACGTGACCACTTGTGCATGTGTGCATGTGCCCATGTGTGCATGTGACCACGTGTGCATGTATGCATGTGCCCATGTGTGCATGTGTCCACGTGTGCATGTGTGCATGTGTCCACGTGTGCATGTGTCCACGTGTGCATGTCTGCATGTGTGCATGTGTGCATGTGTGCCTGTGTGAATGTGTGCATGTGTGCCTGTGTGCATGTGTCCATGTGTGCATGTGTGCATGTGTGTATAAGTGCATCACTGGTAACAATGTCTGGAGACTGTAAACTGTGTTTCCTGTCTTCATCCCACAGGTTCTGGGGCTGCTCTGGTGACCTGCAGCAGGGAACCTCAATCCTGTGCCATGGCTACTGGTAATGATGATATTTGTGTAATGGTACAGGAAGGTGTGTCAGGGCCTGCCATTGGTCAGCCAATTGACAGTACACAGCTGTCAACCCCATCATTGCGCACAGTCATCCTGCCTGTACATCCTTTGTCACCATTGTCCCTAGGTGATGGACAGGATACAGTGGGCATAGACCAGGGTAATGTGGTACCTGTGGCACATGCATCCCCACACAGCAGCCATGGGCAGGGTCCTCTGATGGTACCATACAGACAGTTGCCCATGGGTTCTCGTGGGAGCATCCGTGGGCGTACTGCCACTTGCCGACGTGCCCAAAGAGGTCTGTCAACCTCAGCTATGTTTCAGACTGTCATGCAGGCACAGTCACGTATGGAAAGGTACACCAGACAGGGTCTGAGGGAGCTGAGAGAATGTCGCACAGCCATGACAGACAGTATGCGTGACATTGCGGATGCTATCCGTAACTTCACCGATGTCATAGACAGACGTTGTGGGGACATATTACAGCAGTTCCACAACCAGATGTCCATGAGCCAGGGCAATGGTGGGTGTTTGCAGTGTCGACGTGGCCGTATGCTGGCAGCAGCAGCAGCTGGCAGTCGGCGCGGATGACAACAGGCTTGCGCACACCCCCATAGTGCCAGCAGCAGCCCCAGCAATGCTGGGTCTGTGCTATCATCGGAATGCCCCAGGAGACCACGTGCATGTGGCTCTGGACAGTCCCAACAGGGACTTGTGTCCAGTCAACACACTCCCACTTCTGATGACAGTACCCAGTCTGGCTTTGTACTGGATACGGTCCGTAGCATTCCTGCCAGGCACAGGTACCATGTCCGTGCACACAGACACTGATCTGTATGGCCTGCCAGGTGCAGTCTGTGGCTGTCCACAAACCCCTGTATATGGCAGCCATGAGGTGGAACTGTGTGTGTGCATACACACATGCAAAATGTTAACACCTAGGGCAACCACATGCACGCACACACTGCACCAACACTGCCCCACCCTGTACTGCTGCCCCTCACCAACACACATACACACACATGTCAATTGGTGGTATCAGTGGCTGACTCAGGCATACCTAATCCACACCCTGTGCATACGATGACACTGTGCCACCTCCTGCAATCTCCAACATCATTGCAGGAACAGGTAAATACATTGCTGATGCACAGGGTGACTACATAGAAGTGTATTAGTAGTATCATGTTGGTAACAGTACAGTGTGCTGCTATGACTGTGTGTTTATCCCAGCATGCCTGCTGCAGTAACTGTATGAATGTCCTGAATTGTTATCTGCACCCATAGTACATACCAAAGTATAACAGCTGAACATAATTGCATGCCGGTGGTAAGGTTGTCAACAGATAGCCGCATACATGGGTAGCACAGGGGGAAAGCTAACGCAAGTAGTGATATGCAATGGTGGACATGTACAGTAATGGTGTCAAGTTGCCCACAACGACTATGCCATGTGGATGTTTGCACATGTAGATATGTGTGCAGTACCAATGTAATCCAAATCACAAATTAGTATGACATAATATCGGTTCTACCATGGGCATCTGATCTGCATATTCCTGGGTACATGTTGATAGTGCCTACATATTTGCATTGTTACTTACTGTTATTGTTACCCCTTCTTTGTTGTATAATGCACTACTTCCAGCCCTGTTTACTGTAGCTTTGTTTGCATGCATGTTTGCTTGGGGTCCCCTGGAACACTGCTTACACCTGCAATGCAGAGTTACAATGCTTCTGTAGACTTCTAGTGACATCTGCATAGCGTACGATACGTATGTCAACTTTACACATGACAGAACATCACTGTCTGTCCTGTAAGCATGTACGTTGCCTGTGACACATTGCACAAGTCTTACCTGGCATTTACCCACGTGTGCAGTCATATATGTCAGTGCTATGAAACACTAGCGGTACACCCACACATACACACCTTCAGTATGTTGTTCCCCATTGGCCCTATGTGTTGGTACTCACCATGGCAGTCACACTACTAGGGTAGCATGTGCAAAGGTAACCTGTGAATCGCCTCTATGGTCCAGTTGTGGTTTATGAGTCATGTGTAATTGTCACAGCTGCCACATGTATGCAGTCAGCCATCACCCTTGGCCAGGAACGTACAACACATGTGTGGGATACCACCACACAGCCAATCTGGGGACTGGTCTCTCTGAACCCAGTAATGCCATACCCTGTCAGGTGGCATGTCATATATACTACATCCTGGACAAATGTCAACCCCAATCCCTGCTGCTACTATTGATAATACCCCTGAAGATGTTCCTGATAGTTTTGACCAGTTCTTTACTGAGACATTTCAGGCCCTAGCTAGCCATCTACCTCCTAGCTCCCCTGGTCCTGAAAGTAGCACCCCTAGAAAACTACTTGTGTCCAGCTGCCAACCAGTCACCATTTCACTTCTCTGTACCTTGACTGAAACAGTGAAACCCACTACACTTTCTGCTGATCAACTCCCTGCCGAGTACCTATCAAAACCAGATGATGCTATTGCTTACCTCATCTCAAAGGTAATCAAAGGAACCATGTTAGAATCTAACTTTCCCACCATCTGGAAAATGTCATATGTAATCCCACTTCACAAAGGAGGCAGCTCTACTGAAGTCTCCAATTATAGGCCAATAGCTTTACTCTATCCACTTGCAAAGATTATGGAAACATTCGTCATAGACAAGTCATGCACCACCTAATCCAAACTCGCATTATGGCAGACACTCAGCATGGCTTACATCCTCATCACAGCACTACGTCAGGCCTCCTAGCCTTTACTAACACCATAAGCCATACTTGCAACAATAATTATATATCTGCAGCCCTCTTTTTGGATATTTCAAAGGCATACGATATGGTTGATCACCAACTTGTACTCCACACCCTGCAAAGACTGTCTAGATAGTTGAGCCTTCCAATGGTTTCAATCCTACCTGCATGGTCGACAGCAGGCTGGCCTCTGGCAGAACAAACTCTCTAACCTTCTACCTAACACCCTCAGAGTACCACAAGGCTCTATACTAGGGCCCTTGCTGTTCTCCATCTTCATTAACGACCTTTATACTGTCATCCCAAAAGTCAGCTGTATCCAATATGCTGAATACTCTACTCTGATCTGCTCAGCCACATCTCCAGTAGAGTTATGGTCAGCTACCCAGACCACCTTTAATATAATAGAAAACTGGCTTTCTAAACATTGTCTGATCCTAAATCCCAATCAAACTAAACTGCTGTTATTTCACCAACACGTAGGTCTACCACTTTCACCGTTACCATAACATCAACTGATGGCACAATAATCTCCCCTGACCCATCTCTGAAACTATTAGGTGTCATCATAGACAATAATCTCAAATGTGACATACATGTTAACCAGATTATCAAAGCCATCAATAGAAAACTAGAGTCACTTTACAGAATTAAAGCCTTCCTAGCCCCTCCAGCTAAATGTGCCATAGCTCACTCACACCTTGTTTCAACCCTTCTGTATGCATCCCCTCTACTCTCGAATATGAACAAGACTGTCCTTAACAAACACTCAGTTTGCTACAACCACATTGCCAGGTTTGCCACTGGGCTGCTTTTTGGGACACATCATTGCATCAATCTAAATCAGCTTGGTTGGCTTGCAATACCCAGCCTAATACAGTATAACCAACTGATTATGGCCTATAAAATCCTCTATAATCCAGACAATACTCCTGCACTTCAAATATTATCACCCCCTATAACAATCCTAGACTGCGTCGATCCTCTAACAAAGTACTACTTCAGACTAGCAAGTTTAATAACACAGCCGGTGATTCTCTCTTTGCAAACCCTGTAAGTAGATCCTGGAACTCACTTCCAGCTGATATTACCCTACTGTCCACCTTAGGTCAATTTAACAGTAGACTCAAACAACATTTGTCACTTAACTGGCTATGTCAATGTATCGAGCCTGGCTAACTCGAATGTGTAAAATCTGTGAACCACTTTACTGTGTAATTTTAATTTAATCCTGACTTGTGCTCAGGTCTAACATTAACATGTGGAACATGTTTGACTTGCTTACTTATGTAATCTCTGTAAATAGTCTGTTTGTAATATGTAATGCTAGTATTATGTAATACTGTATCTGCTACCCTCGTAGCTTGTCTCCACGGGCCTCCCCTGGAAATGGACATGCATCCAGTCGGACTATCCCAGTCAACAAATGTAGGATACATAAATAAATCAATAAAATATATTACAGTGACTACAATACCAGTCAGACATTGACACACGCTGACAGCATGCTGAACACACTGGGGCATTTGTGGGGACTCAGAATAGCAGCCTGCCTGGGCATCACACACCTCCGCAGCTGGCACACAGGCATATGTTCAGTCGGAACAGAGCACATGCCACACATGGCATTCACATCCCCTGTGCCACACACTCACAGCCTGTAGGGCTACACAACACACCTGCTACAGATGTGTCAGGTACCTGTCTTGTGTGCTGCACTGGGGTCCCTCTCAAAAGGCTGTATCTGGTGAAGGTCACAGTGATATGCCTCAGGGGCACTATGGTCCACCACATCACACATGCATACAGGTTAGTCAGAGGCATAGACAGATATGACTCACTCATTGACCATGCCAGTGTGGCTGCCTGAGACATACCTCCCTGGACTACATGATAGGGAACATAGAATGGATCTCTCGGCATGTGGCACAGGCCAGTATGAGCCTGATGTTGGTTGCCAACATACCCTCACCAGGTATTCTACCACTATATGTGGGAAGGGTGTTGTATGTCTACATTATGCTCAGTCTCCACTGTCATACATAGGGTATCCACTGGCTGTCAACATGTGCTTACATGCTAGGGAAGCCACAATGTCACTTAAGTCACTTAACTGGCTATGTCAATGTATCGAGCCTGGCTAACTCGAATGTGTAAAATCTGTGAACCACTTTACTGTGTAATTTTAATTTAATCCTGACTTGTGCTCGGGTCTAACATTAACATGTGGAACATGTTTGACTTGCTTACTTATGTAATCTCTGTAAATAATCTGTTTGTAATCTGTAATGCTAGTATTATGTAATACTGTATCTGCTACCCTCGTAGCTTGTCTCCACGGGCCTCCCCTGGAAATGGACATGCATCCAGTCGGACTATCCCAGTCAACAAATGTAGGATAAATAAATAAATCAATAAAATATATTACAGTGACTACAATACCAGTCAGACATTGACACACGCTGACAGCATGCTGAACACACTGGGGCATATGTGGGGACTCAGAATAGCAGCCTGCCTGGGCATCACACACCTCCGCAGCTGGCACACAGGCATATGTTCAGTCGGAACAGAGCACATGCCACACATGGCATTCACATCCCCTGTGCCACACACTCACAGCCTGTAGGGCTACACAACACACCTGCTACAGATGTGTCAGGTACCTGTCTTGTGTGCTGCACTGGGGTCCCTCTCAAAAGGCTGTATCTGGTGAAGGTCACAGTGATATGCCTCAGGGGCACTATGGTCCACCACATCACACATGCATACAGGTTAGTCAGAGGCATAGACAGATATGACTCACTCATTGACCATGCCAGTGTGGCTGCCTGAGACATACCTCCCTGGACTACATGATAGGGAACATAGAATGGATCTCTCGGCATGTGGCACAGGCCAGTATGAGCCTGATGTTGGTTGCCAACATACCCTCACCAGGTATTCTACCACTATATGTGGGAAGGGTGTTGTATGTCTACATTATGCTCAGTCTCCACTGTCATACATAGGGTATCCACTGGCTGTCAACATGTGCTTACATGCTAGGGAAGCCACAATGATGTGCACGGGTCATCTTGCATGTGACACCCATGGCCCGATGTATAATGGCAAAGCTCCTTGGTACACACATACTGCCTTATGCTGCAGGACATGGTTTACATAGCGACCTTCATGGGTATCACACAGGTTAGGACACTAACAGTGCTGCTACACAACAACAGCAGTGTACACCGGAAGATGCATGCACCAGACACTGCCCTCAGCACGGTGAACTGCAATGTCTGTGCAGTACCAGATTCGTGATTCATGGCTCACAGGTGTTACTCATCACTGACAGGTTATGCCCCATACCATGCCTGTCGTCCCCTACACATGTAACACACATGGATAGGGGGGTGGTATCCCAAGGTAACACAGATACACACACCTCCAGGTTGTTGGCACAGCACACACCATCAGGGCCTACTCATGTGCAGCTGACAGTGTGTCGGACTGCCATCTGGTTCATAGCCTGGCACACACAACCCTCCCATACACAGGAAGACCACCTATCCTCCATAACAACACTGGCAATATGACAGTCTCAAGAACTGTGTTTATATGGCCGGACTGCATCCAGCCAAACATTGTGTGTGAGCATTACTGTAGCTACAACACACTAGTTGAAGGGTTCACAGAATGTGGTCACCGAATTGCAGTGGAATGACATGTTACCATTACCACAACAGGTGGGGACATGCAGCAGCTGTATATCGACTACATGTACACTATATGGCCCAGACCAGATGTTTATCCCCTCCTGTAGGTCTTTCACCATAGACACCCACACTGTATAGGGACATACCACGTGCGAACCCTGCACAGTAAGACACAGTCATATTGGTATACATTGCAAATACCATTTATCCACTCGAAGCATGTGTCAGACATGGTAACTACTGCAGGTCACAGGTATTTTTGTGTATGTGTCACACACATACATCATGTGTGCAATGCCATTGCTGGTTTAGGCAATGGCATGCATTGTTATGTACAAACACCCACACAAGGTCATACTGTGTGACACAACCACATGACAGTTGTGGGTTACCAAAACATACCTATCTGTACTCTGACAATGGTAATAGACACAGTAGCAGAGCACACTATTGGCATTACTAGCCAGCTAGCCCTGTTTGGCTGTGCTGATAGTGTGGTGACATCCCCTGTGTTTACTGGGGGAGTATGCAGCATCTGGTGTATTGTAGTATTTGTCAAATGGATCTGTGCGCTCACACTTGCATTTACACACACCCTACTACCCCCACACACATGCACAGTTGCCATTTGCAGGATTCATTCCCCTACCTAACTAAGTCATGACACGTGAGAGAGACGCATTAGCAAAGCGCACTATTCGGTTTACTAGATAGTTCCTCTTCTCTGGCTATACTTATAGGGTGCTGACAACATCAGTGTTTTGTAAGGGTAATGTGCATCAGGTAGTGTGATCTCCTGATTGCCAAAACTAACATGTTTTTCATACAGAAATGCACACACACAAACTCCCCACATCCAAACACACACACATGCCATTTACAGGTTTCAAACTCCTATCTAACTACATTACGATACTCGGGAGAAATGCATTAGCAGAGTGCGCTATTTACATTACTGGAAGCTTCCCTTCTCCTGCTATACTTATAGGGTGCTGACATCATCTGTGTTTAGAAAGGGGAGTGTGCATCCTGTAGTGTGTTCTCCCAGTTGCCAAAAGGGGGATTTCCCTCACACAAATTTGCACACACACAGCAACCCCCCCTCATCCAAACACACACACTTGCCATTTACAGGATTCAAACCACTACCTAACTATGTTATGACACTCGAAATGGATGCATCAGCAGAGCGCGCTATTTGCATTACTGGGAGGCTTCCCTTCTCCTGCTGTACTTATTGGGTGCTGACATCATCTGTGTTTAGAAAGGGGAGTGTGCATCCTGTAGTGTGTTCTCCCAGTTGCCAAAAGGAACATTTCCCTCACACACACTAACCCCCTCATCCAAACACACACACTTGCCATTTGCAGGATTTAAACCACTACTTAACTATGTTATGACACTTGAGATGGACGCATTAGCAGAGCACGCTATTCACATTACTGGGAGGCTTCCCTTCTCCTGCTGTACTTATAGAGTGCTGACATCATCTGTGTTTAGAAAGGGGAGTTTGCATCCTGTAGTGTGTTCTCCCAGTTGCCAAAAGGGGGATTTCCCTCATACATATTTGCACACACACAGCAACCCCCCTCATCCAAACACACACACTTGCAAGATTCAAACCACTACCTAACTATGTTATGATACTCGAGATGGACGCATCAGCAGAGCACGCTGTTTGCATTACTGGGAGGCATCCCTTCTCCTGCTGTACTTATAGGGTGCTGACATCATCTGTGTTTAGAAAGGGGAGTGTGCATCCTGTAGTGTGTTCTTCCAGTTGCCAAAAGGGACATTTCCCTCATACATATTTGCACACACACAATAACCGCCCTCATCCAAACACACACACTTGCAGGATTCGAACCCCTACCTAACTAACTATATTATGACACTTGAGGGAGACGCATTAGCTGAGCGCACTATCCAAATTACTGGGCTTCTGTTCTGCACCTGCAGTATTTCTAGGGTGCTGACATCTTTATTTCCACAGAGATATGTAGATGTAGTACTACCTGTCAGGTGGGGGATAGCATATATATGCATTTGCAGCCACCTACATCAGGGTCAGATATGCACATCGCACTGGCAGGTTATGTTCTATACCATGCTTTGGGACCACAGGACCTGTAACACACAACACAACCAGTCCAGAACAACACACCCACATCCAGGACACACACTTAGCTTCCCTGGGAACAGTGCCAGGATATGCAGGTATTCACATACACCATTCCAGTTGTTAACATCAGGTACAGGCATACTGTGTGTGAGAACTACTCAGGCCTCTACCACTTTACCCTACAGCCACTACAATTTGTGGGTCCATGTGCTATGGCAGAACCACACACCACAGCCACATGGGTGAATACATATTGCACCTGTCCATCTGCAATGTGGATACTCACTGTTCCACACCAGAGGTAGACCACCATTGTTGATATCTGACCATAACCACCTTTCCCTGGACATCCATATCTCATCTCCACCCCCAGGCAAGGTTGTCACTGCACACAAACTGTGTTTAGCACAAGCAGACTCTCCACTTGTGTAGACTGGGGTGGATGACTTCAGAGGACCCATGCTGGAGGACTATACTGGCCACTCAGCATAATCCTTGACAATTGCATCCTATGAGCATGTGTACAGTTTGCATTGGTCATGCTATCCCACATATACCCATGACTGCTCCACAGCAAGACACCTGTCAGCTGTACACCGGCCATATATGCGTTCAACAGACAGAGTGACCTAATACATTGCAGAGCTGTAGCCCACAGAGGGAGGACATCTGTGGACAGTTCCAGCATGGCACTTCATTCACACATACTCATTACAACACAGTGTTGACAGTGGAATCGTCCAGAGAATGCAGATAGGGCTCCCCTCAGTCTGTTATTGACGGACACCTACTGTCAGAGATCCTCAGCAACCCTCTCACAGCACACACCGACAACATGGCTGTGGCTTAGCACATTCAATCCCTGAGACCTCCACGGTGCCCCTGCTTGACAGAGGCACAGCTCACTAGCCTCACATGTTGCCTTCTGTGACCTACTTTACAGTGGCACGGTAGCCTACTATCCTGGGGATGCAGATGCCAAGCACACTCTGGCTGAGCTGTCATTCCCTGGGGCAAGAAGCCTAGTATTGACCTCTACACCCATATGTTCAATTGTCGGATGCACAATATTTGTTGTGCTGTTCTACTGTTTGCAGGTTTTTATTGCCATAGCATTCCCTGTTTCTATGACCAACTTGTGTATCTGATGTTTGCATATGACGGCGATCCACTATATCACTTATGTCTCTGTGGTCATTTACTGTGTGCACTGGGCTGATTGCTGTGTTGTGGTTGGTTCCTGGACTGACACGTGCAAATACCAGATATGTGTGACCAACTGCTACACGGAGATATGGCCTAAGTGTGTGAGCATGCCCAGTTCAGCCTTTCCATGGCATGTTGTCTGACATATGCCTCATTTATCAAAGTGTGCGAGCATGCCCAGTGTGAGCTTTCCATATGTTGCACTCTGAAGACCACCACATATTTGGGTGTGTGTGACCTTCGACATTATTGCACGTTTATGATTGTGTGCTAGGTGTCATGTTGTGTACTAACTGGCCAACTGCTTCGTGTCTGCCACAACAGGGATTATACTGTGCCTGCAGGAATTGCATGGGATACTTTGCAGACAGTTCTCAACATACTTTCATAATGACCTAACACTGTAGTACCGTATAGTGTACTGGTTCAGGGCTTTCCCTGTGGTGGACAGTATCCTGGGCTTTAATCCTATCACTGCTTGACATCTTCATAGTGAGCACAACAGACTGTGTAGGGGCCAGTTGTGCACATATGACCATGTTGCAATATGTTCAGATATGGACTACCTACACCAGACTCGTCCAACATTGCTAGTGTATTCCACAACATGGGTGGACATTGGCAAACACTAGCGATGTTCTGTAGGCCATTTCTGATGGTAGTCACAGGGTGTGTTTGTCCTTCGACACACATTGTAACTGGAGTTTGCCATTACATATGTCATGGTTGGTATACTGTGCCTCTGTCTACCTCTGACATAACAGTGATATCCAGGGTAGCCTACCATCTCCCATACACTCATCAGGATGCCTCTTGAGGGGTGTCGATATGTGGCACTCTAGCTGACCTGTACCAGGAGTTTACTGAAGTGTGGGGGTGCCTTCTGTGTTATGGATCATTCTGTACAGCTTGTCCTATGTATGTCAGTGCTGGGGTTCAGGTCTCTCATGTGCATAGCTCACTGCCATTCAGATTGTACAAGGTGCAACATGTTCATTCATTCCAGGATGGACATGGCTTCATACATCAGGCACAGCTTTCCTGTAGCTGGGAAGGATGGCGGTGTGTGGGGCTGCAGTTTGTTTACTCAGGCAACACATGGCATCTGTTCATGCTCTTTGCTACCCCTGGTGGGGTACTTTTGTGGACTTTACAGTTGATGGAGGTGTCTGCTGTGGTATATCCCACAGGGGCTATTGTAGTCAGTTGTGATGCTGATGGAGGATGGCTGCAGAGCCAGAGTGAGTTCCCCTTATCTACATCTGCCAGCCTTCATGTTTGGTTGGGTATATGGTACATGTTTCTGCGAACACTACAGACACATGTCTGTCCAGTGCAGGATATTTATCCCCTTTTGTACCCAGGTCTCACATTACATGTTAGGTACCTCATGGGTTAACACCTGTGTGGTAATTTGTGGGCACTTACTGTATATCCATGGTGGTTGTCTATACACAGTTCTGCGATTAGCTTGCTGACATGGCTATGGCTACAGTTGTCTGTTTGTAGGTGGCCCTTTTGTGGGTTGCTTGTGTCAGCTGGGGGTCAGATATGGTGGGCTGTTTGTACTCCTCTGCATACATGCTCAGTCACAGTCCTTCCATGTTGGTCTATACCTATGGGACATGTATACAGAACGGGGGTGGGGGGGCAAGACCAAGCCTTGTGGGATGCCACTCATATCCGCTTTGTAGTCTGACATGGATGCGGCATGTCTGACCATTTCAGTTCTGTCCTTGGTCTGCTTTGCAACCCCTCTACTGACATAGGGGTGTATATTTAAGCTGGTGAACATATCCATACTGAACACGTACGGTATTGTCTAGAAGCATGTGCACGGTCCAGCTACGCTGTGTGGACCACATAGCCCTCATTAATGACCTTAATGACTGCTTCAAATGGGTCAGACATGTTTAGGGGCAGGTTTTGCAGTTACAACAGCCACACTGTGTAGGGTCCAGTATCAGTAGGTCCACAATAGCCTTCTGTCTGCGGTACATACTGATCCTTTCCATAGCTGTGCAGAACAAGCTTGTCAGGATCCTGGGGTGGTAGTTTGGAGTATCCATTCAGGCAACACCTTTGTTGTGATGGACCACTGTTGTTGTACACTGCTCTTTGGGTACATATCCTGTGGTAAGGCTGACATTGGCCAGTAGTGTGGCTTTGCATTCCATTACTCTTGGGGTCCATGTTGGCCTCAGCACAGGACACCATCACATACCTTTGCTGCTGTGTGTTCTGCTTTGCAGATGATGGCTGTTACCTCAACATCTGCAATGTCAGGGGACCATCTGCTGGGATAGGTATTTTGCACTCGGGGGGGGAGGGATGTTTGCACTGCACCTGACAGGTTGTATGTTAGCAATATGTGTGTGTGTTTGGTATGTTGTTTGTAATATCTGTGTGATTCGGAGCATATCTGTGGATGCCCAACATGGTTCCTACCATCAGTTGGGTATGCCTTGTGATTATGTATACTGTGGAATGGTGACTTGGATGAGTTCAACAAGTTTATGGTACATATTAACTCTTCCATGGATTTTTAAGATTTACATATGTAGTTTGTCCAGACAGTTTACATTACTTAGATGTCAACCTGAGGAAAAATTTCGAGTCCAATTCTTTTCAGTCTAACATCTTGAGGAAAGACACATTTTCCAATATGTACCTTCATTTTGACAGTGGTTATCCACTGTTTCAAAAGAAAGGGATTATTAAGGGCCAACTTATTAGAGCTTCGAAGATGTGTAGTGAGGACCAGTTATTTCATGAGGAGGTGCAATTTCTTAGAACTTTGTTCTTAGAAAGAGGATACCCTTTGCAGTTATTTGACATGTTGGCTAATGATGTTCTGTCTAAAAGGGCTGATAAATACTTTCCTTTGCTGGGAAGAACCCAAGAGCAAAATTTAGAGGTCAAACAGAGTGCTTACGGACAAAGAAAATGTTTTCCTGCACTCTTTCAGTAAAGACAGTTTACAGGTTGAGAATGCCATTCTTAGGTATTGGCCTTTCTTGTCCTTAAATGAAGATATAAATAAAGTCATCTCTAAAAAACCAAAATTTGTCAGTAGAAGGAACATGAATTTAAAAGACTTTTTTGAAAGACAATCCTCAGCTAGTTCCTCGGGTACTCAGCTGAAGTTAGGTACTTTTAAATGTAAGGCCTGCAAACAGTGTCCCTATATTGTTAATGGTAAGGGTCTGTACCTTAAATCTAGAAATATTAACATTACTTCACCAGGATATTTTAACTGTAGCTCCAAAGGAGTGGTGTATCTTGCGTTTTGCCAACAGTGTTTAGGGTTTTATGTTGGAAAAACGGAAAGGACTTTAAGAAAGAGAGTTTATGAACACCTTTATGAAATTAATAAAAAGCAAGAATCCAATGCTTTTTACAAACATTCATTGGTTTGTACACAAATGTCTTTAAAATTTTTAATCCTTGAACAAGTTGAGCATAACCCAAGAGGTGGAGACTGGGAGACGTCTCTAGAGTATAGAGAACTGTTGTGGCAATTAAAACTTAATGCTTCCAAACCACCAGGGCTCAATGACACTATCAGTCTCAGTAGTGTTCTTAAAATTAGGAGAGCTAAATTATAGGGACATAAAGTTTGTTTACTTCCCCCCTTTCAAGTTTGATTAGGTGTATATATTTATATTCGTTTATATATATATTTGTGCCATAATTTTAGGTACAGGTATGTGGTTTATATACCTTTTGGCCCCCCTTTTTTATAGGTAAGGTTGGTCGATACATGTTAGTAGTGCCAGTTTTTATTTAATAAAGGGTGACATTTAGTGACATATTATTTATTTATTTATAACATATATTCAATTTACATTTTAGAATTTCAAATTACATTTATTTTGAATGGTCTAATTAATCACAGTATATAACGGTTATTATCCATGTACGTCTGAGTTTTGTTTGTGACTTTATTATTAATAACTTCTTAGAATGTCTACTTGTTAGGATTTGTAAAGTTTTTAGTCAATGTCATAAATTAATATGTTAATTGAGGAAACAAGTACAAGATGCTAGATATTATGCCTGTTTATATTATGTTTTTACTAAAAAAACTCTTTTGGATGTATACAACACGCGTTGTCATTTTTAGGCAATGCAAGCTGTAGTGAAACACAAGCATTAGTTTAATATACCTTTAACTGTGGTCACATTAATAACCAATTAATTAAATGATTGATTTAATTAAAGTAATTTAGCACACCTATATAAGGTTCAATGGATTACATCTTTTTTATCTTGAAAAAGCCTGGGAGAGCCCGGGCGAAAGCACTTGATTTACTGCTTGCTGAAGACTTTGTTGTTCTGGTTCGTGTACTGTTTTCGTGCATTAAAGTCACTTTGAATTAACTTTTTTGCTGCCTACGTACCTTCTTGGCTGTGATAAACTATACCTGGTTGGTATTTTTGTTTTGGAATCAAGTTCTTGCTTTTTGTTTTTTATGCCTTGTGATTATCCATAGTGTCCTGTACGTTTTGTATCTTCATAGGTTTGTGGGTTCATATTAGGCTAGACACCCTAGGCCATTAGTAAGCCTAGCTAGAGTGTGTGTGTCTTTCGCCACCCCTTGCTATGTTCAATTATGGCCATTTATGAGGTTCTTCACTGTGCCTCTGTCTGGTCGTGACACAGTGGGGACCCCCAGTATACATGTGCGGTCATCCATCCACTTGGCAATATTCCTGTTGAGGGGTGTCAGTGAGGGGCTCTGCCTACCATGGATTGGGATCCTGTTTCTGGGTGTGGGGAGCCTATGGATTATGTATCTGTCCCTCCAGCACATCTTATTTCATTATGTGTTGAGGTTGACATCTGTGACTCTCACAGCTCCAATGACTTTGATTTCCTGTGGTGTAGCATGTCCATTACTCCTGTGTTGGACATGGCCTGGTACAACAGACATACAATGCCTCTGTGTAGGCAGTGTGTGACTGCAGTCAGCTGGGGTGTCTACAGCCAGGCAGCATATGACATATATTTCACACCCTTTATCCTGTTGGTGGGGTAACTATGAGGCCTTCTGAACCGCTGCAGGTGTCACGTATGGTACATCCCATATGAGTCATTGTACTAGATTATGGGTCTGATAAGGGAACAGTACAGCGGCACAGTGACCTCTGTTGATGTTGATGTGAATCCTTTCATGATACGGTGTCCAGTATCAACAGTCTTCATAGCCACATTGGCATTGTGGGTGTCACATGACAGATTAATGTCGACCTGTGTCCCTAGGTCCCTGATGACTCCTTGCATACATAATGGTTTGACACCTATGTGGTACTTTGTGTACCTTGTCTGGTATTTGGTGGGACATTCATACTGTCCAGTGTCTTCGGATGTCTGGGTGGGGTTCTTGTGTGTGAGAGTGTGGTCTGTTGCATGCTACAGACTGTACAGCAGTTTTGACTACAGTTATGTGCACATGGGTGGTGTCCGCTGCTATGTGCATTGTCAGTTACCTGGCTATATGGGTGTCTGTGCTGCATATGGATACTCCCTCTCCTTTGATGTCTTGGTGCAGGTGTTGGGGCCATAACACATGGTATGTGGTATAACCTAGTAGTGCTGGTGTGCTATCACTAGGCCTGCAGCAGGCTTCTGTCACTGGACAGGTATCAATGTTTTCCATAATGGGAAGTGCCTCAGGGGGCATGCATATTGCAGTTTACACATCTGGCATTGGTCAGCATTACCCTTATGTTTCCTACCACTTATGTTTTCTAGGGTGGTGGGTAGTCTTTTTGGCCTTGCCTACATACGGCTCTATGGAGGCGGCATAGGCCTTATCCAGTATCCAGACGCACACGGGTAACAGCTGACAGCCATCCCTGTAACAGCAGCATGGCTTGTCATGCTTGACATCTCAAGCAGACACACATTACACCCTCTTGGACTGCCAGCTGTAACTGTGCCAGCTGTTAAACATGAGCATTCTGTGTTTGTACTGTGGCATCATTCTTGGTGAGGGTTGGATGCTGCACACAGCCAGTGTCATCCCACCCTGGAGTACATACTCGGAGGGACCATTCATGTCTCATTTGATGTTGACCAGGTTGGTACATCTCAGGTAATTCACACCAGCATGGACATTGGGTGCATCATATTTCTGCTTGCTTTGGGGTGACCTGCGTACTTGTGTTAAGTGGCATTTTGTGGCAACCTACAAGCAGCTTACTCTACCCTTTCCCTTGTTCAGTCTGGTGAGTGGGACAGCTGTGTGTCTGCCTATACAGACACCTATTACGACTGTATCAGGCATGTTGTTTCTCCTTCGGGCCTGTGACTGTTTGGCACACCAACTTTGCATACTATTCGTTGCATGTGCTATGTTTGAAGGTTGTGGTTGCTTATGATCTACTTTGGAGGCTTCTGTTGGTGTGGTGTGTTTGTAATTGTGGCCTCCGGGAATATTTGTCTGTGTTTATGTGTTTGGTTTACAGTTGTGGTAGGTCTATGTGGGACTGGGTTTGTGGTGTATGTGGTTACCTTCTCCTCCTGACTAGTGTTGACAGTACTGAGTTGTTGGAGCTCAACCTCTGGTTTGGATACATGGATGCATCTATCACATATGTTTGTATTTATTGGGGGATGTTGTGGTTGTCTGTGTACTTGGTACTGGCGTCACATTGCCTCTGGATTCATAGAATATTCTTGTTGTGCTGGACTTAGTGGATTGTATGTGTGGACATATGTTGTTGCCATACTACTGGTCAGTGATTACTTCCCTTTTTATGTTTGCTCTATCATGTGGTAACTTCCTCATTCTCTTGCATGGTTTGATAATGGCTGGAGGCCAGCATGCCAGATGCCTGCGTGTATGGCATTGTGTGTTGTTGTTATTTGTGATTGCATATTCCAAGCATTCCTGGCTGTGTTCATGGAATGCCTGTATAACATGTTCTGTGGTGTGTCCCATATTCTGCACTTGCACAGGGCCTTTTGTGGATTCAACATCGGTTTTGAGGGCTGCAACCTATACTTTACACATGTTTTTCACTGTGGTATTCTGGCCAGGGACTGGTGTCAGGGTGTGTATATCCAGTGTGATTACTCTATGGTCTGGTCTTACCAGTGAGGGGTACACTTCTCATCTTGCCATCCAGTACACATGTTGCTGATTATCACATCAAATACACTTACCCCTCTTGTGGGAGTAGTTCATTGTTCCTGGGCATTTTGGTTTATGGAATCTGGGTAATTTTCTCCTACTGTGTTGGTGCTAGTACAATGCTACCGGTGTATGTCTTGGTATTTTCAGTCGAGCAATATAAAGAGGTTTGGGGGGCTTGATATATTCATGTATTCCGACATAGGCCAGGTGCTGTTCCTGGTATTAGGACAGTGGTCTGCAGCAGGATATATACTGTGAGGCAGTTTTAGCCATTGGTATTTGGCCATGGATATTCCATGCTGCTTCTTGTTGTGGTTCCAACATGGGGGTGTGGTTATCCTTGCCATTTCTTGCTCGTCTCCCTCCTTTTGTAGCTTGTTCCATGTTTTGTGGCTGTACAGCACAGTATGAGGTGTGACCTGATAGAGTTAGGGTGCTGATGTGAGCCTTGCCCAGTTCTCTATTACAGGACTGGTATCTACATTCTCCTTACTGTGTGCGTTTACACTGCACACATCTTGCTGTTTATACATCTGTCATGGGGTAGTATTACATCTAGGTTCCTATCCCTTGTAGAACCTATGAGGTTGGGTTTGTGTTTTGAGACTTACCTATTCAGGGCATGCTGTGGGTACTGACAGCCTTTGCCAGTATCCATGGGGCATGGCATGATAGGTGCACGCCACCCCTAGCAGGTGGTGCATCATGTCAAACTCCGCATATCTTCCCAGCCTGTAATACATTGGCTCCCTTTGACTGACTGCATTACTTCAGCCAATTATTGTACTTGATCTTCTTGTCTTCATAGTGTGGCATCATGCTTGGTGAGGGTGAGATGTTAGGCAGGGTCTTCATGTTTCTATATACTAGATGGTGTTACATTGCTTAACACATGGCAATCATGCCTCAGGTGATGCTGCAGGGCTGCCTCTGTCGGATGCACATACTACACTCCCTGTACATGTTTGAGAGCAGGTTGTGTCATGTTAGGCATCCCTGTTACTATATGAGTGAGTCAGAGAGGGGTATCATTCCCAGGGTTCCTACTGAGCCAGTATATGTGCTATGCATTGCCTCTTTGCCAAGGCAAGGGCATATTGGGCACGCCTCCTTCTGCCTACTGGGGCAGGCTCAGGTTGTTCCTCCTCCGAGTCACACTTTGCCTGTGATGGCCTTGGCAATGGTGGGGGGCTGTTTGGCCCGGCCCTATGCTGGTCCTGCTGCAGCTGTTTTCGCAAGATCATATTATGTAGCATAGCACATACCATGACAATTTGGGTACATGTAGTTGGTGTGTACTGCAAGGCTCCACCAGATGTGTCCAGACACCGGAACCGTGACTTGAGCAGCCCAAACACACGCTCTATTACATTACGTGTTTGTGCGTGTGCCTCATTATGGCGTTCCTGTTCAGGTGTGTGTGCGTTTCTGATTGGTGTCATCAGCCACGGCTCCAGTGCATAACCTGCATCCCCCACTAGGTGTCCGTGTGGGATGTCCCCATTGGCAAATGTTTGGTACAGCTGCATCAAATGCCAGATATGGGAATCGTGATAACTCCCGGGGCAGCCAGCACACACATTCATTATTATGCCCTGGGCATCACACACGACCTGGCAGTTGATGGAGGGGAAGCCTTTGCGGTTAATGTAGGCCCTACCATGCTCACCGGCTGGTGCTTTGATGCGTATGTGCTTGCAGTCTATTGCACCCAGTACCTCAGGGTATTCCGCTATTTGCTGGAAGAGACGCATATTGCTGGTCAATACCTCACGGGCATTTGGGAAATATACATGATCACCGACATGTGCTGACATGGCATCCAGGAACTGGTGTAGTACCCTGGAGGCTGAAGCCTGTGATATCCCCATCATATTGCCAGTTGGTCTCTGGAAGGTACCTGTTGCTAGTATTCTTAGGCCAACACATACCTTGGTTTCACTGGGATGGGTTCCCCTCTGTTGGTTCTGTGTGTGAGGCGTGGCCTACACAACTCAACAATTTGCTGCAGGAGCTCTCTGTCCACCCTACAGTGCTCTACTATCTCCAGCTCATGTAACCCGTGGTAGGTGACCCTGGGCCTGTACACTCTTCTCCGTCTCCTCACTTTGGGTTGTCTGGCACCATCTGCATTGTCACCACCCACAGCAAGTCGCCTATGTCTCATTATGACAGCTATGGCAGCCCCTAACATTTCTGCTCTGAGTGAAGCTTTTTCAGTTTTCACTTCTATTAGCTTACTCCTGTCTTGCAGTGTCTCTTAATGGAAACATCCTGCACTACTGTTTGCAGAGTTTTAAGTGCTGGGCTGGGATACTATTCTGCCTGTGTAATTGCCTGCTTCTAATTGTTTTCACCTGCTAGCTTCAGCAGTTATCCCTGCTAGCTTCCTATTAATTCTGTTGCTTCCTTTTTCCTCTCTGTTTCCTCAGGGGGGAGCAACGTGCATACTATCTGAAACACGCTCACAGTGGCTTACATGCGCGCACACGTGCTTACACGGTTCAGAATCTACTTATTCGGGTTTACATGCGCGTACACCTGCGCAAACACTGTTACACGTCTGCCAACAGCCTCCAACATACTCAGACTGCCTTACACATGCGCACACCCACGCAAACAGTGTTAAACATCTCCCAACATGCTCCCACATGCTCACACTATCTTACACGCGTGCACCCTGTCCTACTCGCGCTTCCTGGTGTGCACACGTGTGCCTGCACAGCCAGCAAGAAACTTTGGTGTAGGTAACAGTGTACACCTTCCATTTCTTGACTTTCCATGACTTATCTTGTGGCACACCTCTTTCCATGATCTGTGCCTGTCATCTGTCATGTTACACTTGCCTCCAATGAACTGCATTTCTTTCTACCATTCCCCCCTGTGATGTCACCTATCTCCTACTCTATTCCTCCCCCTTTTGTATCTCTTACACTACTCAGACTGTGCTCATTTGGTATGTGACTGTGAGATTCAGTATCCGAACCCTCATTTACATGAGATTGCCTACTAATGCTTAGTTACATGTCTTAGACTCAGCTTCCCCCCTTAGCAACCACTACACGGTGGCCATGTTGGTTTTGGTCTGCTGGTCCCTGCATTGTCATTACATGCATTGCATGAAACCCACATTTGTGGGTTTATAACCTTCTTTTTTATGGTTTTATAAAGCGCAGCCCATTTGCGCGGGGCTGCGCTGGGTTTAAACATCGGCGATCGCCGAAAAAAAAAATTATATTTTTAATATTTTTGCATCGGGTTATCTTGCCAATGGCCACATATCTGGCCATTGGCATGCTGCCTGAGTCATATGCAACCTTTATTTGGAGCTGACATCGCTCCGTTGTGGAATTTGCAGAAATGTACTCAGTTGTCAGCTGAGTACATTTCTGCAGCTAAAACATCTCCTACATGGACTGGTTTCTGCTTCGTGGATCGCTAATATACCTCATTTGCATACCTTTCAGATGCAAGTGAGGTATTTAGCATGTCCACGCCCAGTCTGTGTAAGAGACGTTTTAGCTGGTCTCTTACACGGAGCTTAGCGCTGTTCCTGGATCGCAATGCTTGCATGGAGTGTTGCACGTCTCTTACACTCCGTGCAAGCCTTCGTGAATCCTGCCCATACTTAGTTTTGATTAAGAACACCACACTTCCAACTGTGTGTGTGTGTGTGTGTGTGTGTGTGTGTGTGTCTCTCCCTGGGGAGAGAGCAACCTTTCTGAAGACTACTCACACCCCTTAAAAATGGTATACTCATCTTTGTCAAGTCTCATGATGTCACCATGCTACAAATATACCTGTGGAAAGGAGAAATCCCAGTAATGTGTATAGTGTGTTGTGTAACTGTGTACTGCTGTAGTATCATAATGTAGTTAGGTAGGGGTTTGAATTCTATCCTGCATTTGCCAATTGTGTGTGTCTTCCTGGGGAGGGGCAATCTTTTTGGAGACTACTCACACCCCTTAAAAGTGGCATACTCATCTTTGTCAAATCTCATGAGGTCACCATCCTACAAATATACCTGTGGAAAGAAGAAATTTCTGTACTGTGTGTAGCATGTTGTGTAAATGCCTACTGCTATAATATCATACTGTAATTAGGCAGGGGTTTGAATCCTACCCTTGCCAAGTGTGTGTCTTCCTGGGACAAAGCAACCTTTTTGGAGACTACTCAAACCCCTTAAAAGTGGTATACTCATCTTTGTCAAGTCTCATGATGTCACCATCCTACAAATATACCTGTGGAAAGGGGAAATCCCAGTAATGTGTATAGTGCATCGTGTAAATGTGTACTGCTAGAATATCATAATGTATTCAGATAAGGGTTTGAATCCTGCACTTGTCAACTGTGTGTGTGTGTCTCCCTGGGAAAAAACATCCTTTGTGGAGACTACTCACACCCCTTAAAAGTGGTATACTCATCTTTTTCAAGTCTCATGATGTCACCATCCTACAAATATACCTGTGGAAAGGAGAAATCCCAATAATGTGTATAGTGCTTCATGTAAATGCATATTGCTGCATTATCATAATGTAGTTAGGTAGGGATTTGAATCCTGCATTTGCTAGCTGTGTGTGTGTCTCCCCTGAGGAAAAGCAACCTTTTTGGAGATTACTCACACACCTTAAAAGTGGTATACTCATCTTTGACAAATGTGATGATGTCACCATCCTACAAATATACCTGTGGAAAGATGAAACCCCAGTAATGGGTATATTGCGTTGTGTAAATGCATACTGCTGTAGTTAGGTAGGGGTTTGACTCCTGCATTTAACAACTGTGTGTGTGGGTCACCCTGGGGAGAAGTAACCTTTTTGGAGACTAATCACACACCTTAAAAGTGGTATACTCATCTTTGACAAATCTGATGATGTTACCATCCTACAAATATACCTGTGGAACAATAAAATCCCAGTAATGTGTATAGCATGTTGTGTAAATGCATACTGCTGTAGTATCATAATGTAGTTAGGAAAGAGTTTGAATCTTGCACTTACTGATTGTGTGACACCATTGGCCAATGTGGAGTGGGTTTTGATTTTTCTAGTGTATGACATATCACAATGACAACTGTATGTGCATTACACATGTAAGGTAGCTGTGGGGCAAATCCATATACATACATGTGACCTCAAGTATTTCATAGGTGGGTACTCTGCTTTCTCCATAAACACATCTGTTATCTTTGCCAGAGTGTGTTGGCACTTTCCAGACCTTAGGTCACTTCTGTATGCTTGTGACAAGCTTAGCCACTGCAGTGATCCCTGGGCTATGTCTTCCGTTTCACATCCACTCATCACGGTTTCTATTGAAGAGTGTGAGTGAGGGTTTATGCTTGAGGTATATTTGAAACCTGTTCCAAAGCAAGCAAAGTCTGGCAAAGATGACTAATCATTATAGGTGTGCAACAACTTCTGTGGATCTGCATGCAAACCCTTTATTGCTTATGTGCTCGACAGAGGGATTTCCAAAACTCTTTGGTAATATGATTATCAAAGGAGAGATGACTTAACACATGGCTTTATGTATACATTAGTACCTGTTCCACATTTTGGGGGCTACTACCTATGTGGTACTCTGGGGATACTTTGTTTTCTAAAAGTGGATAACTATGCTTTCTTTGGCTTATAGCTTTACAGCATGAGTTTGACACCAGGTATCAGTCTGTATGATACCCTTTTGGAGGATGTGTGTGTCATCTGGAGAATAAAGTATAGCCCACAGTATGCATTGTCATCAAACATGGGCAGACATTTCCTTACTGTGTTTTCTTGTACCTAAGAAATCTATATGCCAAAAAGGAGTGGTCCCAGAACTGAGTGCAGGTGAATACCACTTGTTACTGGCATAGAATAGTACATGGAGGCTGCAAATGTTACTGTTTGTCCTACATCTGTGTGTTAGTTGTCAAGCCATCATCTAACAATCGTTTATGGTCAGTCTGTTGAGGTTATGTATAATACCAGTATGTAGGATGGGTATGAATTGCTGGTGAGCTATAGCTTGGCTGTGTTGACCTCCACTCCCTCACCTATAGCCTTGTTGACTGGCTTGAAGTCTACTAGGTGTAGGAGCCATGATCTGGCCTTCAGAGAACCTAAGTGGGTATGGTGCAGTGTTTGCAGGTTCATAATGTCTCTGTTAATGAGTTCCATAATGCTGTGCTCCATAGCCTTCCAGATAACATTTGTCTGGCTTATAGGATGAGAGTTTCCAGGACCTGTTGTAGTTCTACCCTTAATCAATTTATGTTAACATTTGCACTGGGTGTGACGAGGGTGGACAGGTTTAAGAATAAGTATATTAGTGGGTCAGGCCAGGTTTGAGGGTTAGTAGACCAAGCCAGATAGGCAGAATTAAGTTGGTTTGTACATGTGCTGAGGAGGGATACAGAGTATATTGTGAAATAGATGCTAAGGATGAAGCCGCCAGGTAACAGGAAAAGAGGAATGCCTAAGATAAGATTTATGGCTGTGGTGAGAGAGGACATGCAGGTGGATGGTGTGACAGCACAAGATGCAGAGGGCAGGAAGAAATGGAAAGAAATGATGTACTGTGGCAACCCCTAATGGGAGCATCCAAAAGGAGAAGAAAAAGACATTGTAGCTCAACCCTTGTGGACTGTGAACACCATTACTGTGTGTCATTCCACAAGTATGTAACCAGTATAGAGGCTGCATCTGGACAGAGTGTTTAGGTGAGTGGTGACTTCATATGTCAGCTTGTGTATGACACAGTCAGGGACACTGTCCAGTACCATTGCCACTGTGGTGTGTACTTTGTTAAAGCAATATTTTAACTAGAGAGTCTGTGAATAATCAGGTTTTACATTCTTCAGGTCTGGAAATGTGGCCCCTGTGTAATGACAAGGTGGTGAAAATCGCATTCAAACTGTCTGACAAGGAATTGGTAATGTCAGTCAGACAAGTGTACTTTATTACCATTTACATTAACTGTGACCTGATCTGAGATTACCCATGTAGATATGAACAACATTGAAGAAAGCTTTAGTGTTGTCTTTGGAATTCTTGCCATTTTGTATTTTGAAGCTTGCCTTGTATGTTTATTGAGGGATTGTATTTTCCCAATGATACTGACCAGAGAGGTTATCCCTTCTTGGTATGTAACTCTTTTTTTGGTACAACTTCACACCTTCCTATTATTTATTTAGTTTATGGCAGGGGTCCATGAGACTAATGCACTTTTACCGTATAAGTGAGAATTTCTTGTGTTTGTGATAGCACGGTCCATGCAACCCTGTAGGTGAACAGTGTGCATTAATAAAGGATTATGCAGCTGGGACAGCATTAACCTTAGTAATGCAAACCAATGACAGATAGCAACAACAGCATCACCCACAGCACAGTGTCAACCCATGTCATACACACACACATGCGTACCCAAGTTCCAAAATGTGTGTAGTACAATGCATACTGGCCACCAATGGAAACTATGGAGTGTTAACACTGGCCAATACAGGGCATGTCACACTGTCCATGTGTCCAATATGCATGTACATGCAGACAGTGCACCTCCACCATGTTCACAAATGTACACCTGCAAACCTGTGCTGGACACACCCCACACTTACTGTCCACTGTATAACACATGCTGACACAACTACACACATCAGCCAAGTGGCACATGGGCAAACAAAACATATTTGGAATAAACACTGGTAGGAACAATACAACATTGTTAATTACAGCTTTAATGCATCATGCCTGCTCAGCTACACCTGCTGACAACATGCTACACATTCGACCATTGCTATACTTTACTAAAGTCACCCTGTGCATCAGCACCATGTTAGCTTGTTCTTGCATCAATGTTACAGATGACAGAAGGTGGCACAGGTTTCATCATATGCACAAGGTGTGTTGTTGGTTTGCCAGAGGCCTACACTGAGCCATACAATCAACATGTATGTGTGAGTGTGTGTGTGAGGGCCATGAGTACTGTTATGGGCCAATGTTGATGTAATGTGTGCGATATGTGTTTGCCCTAGGTTTCTGCATGCACACAGTTCTACCATGTAGCTGCCATATATGAGGATTTGTGAGACAGCTACAGAATGTACCTGGCAGGCTTTACAGATCACTATCTCTGGCCATGGATTTGGGACCTGTGCCTGGCAGGGGTGCTACAGACAGCATCAGGTATTAATCCAGACTGGGTATTATCTGAAGAGGTTGACATATGTCCACTGGATCCAGGTTCCTATTGGGACTTGCCAGAGCCACGTGCACGTGGTCTTCTTGGACAGTCTATGGACAGCCCCCCCAACATTGCTGGGGCTGGTACTGGCACTATGGGAGCGGCTATAACTTGATGGACATCCACAGCAACTGCCAGTTGATGATGTTGCTGGCATACTTCCATGTCAACATCTCAACTGTCCCGCACTGTCCTGACACATGGACATGACATTGTGCAGGACATCCAATGTCTCACCCCAATGTCTATCAATGACCTTAGTGTAATTACATATGGCACCTGCTAGGTCACGGATACTGTCATTTACAGAGGTGTTATGAGCTCTCTGTGCCCTTAGTCCCTGTCTGGTGTACCACTCTATTCATGTCTGTCCCTGTCTTGACAGCCTGGAACATGCATGTGGTAGAAAGAGGTGTGGCACGTCTGCCAGGGGCATGATGACCAGCAGTGCTCTGACGAGAACCCCTGGGCATCTGCCTATGTGGTACCATTCCAGATATCTGGCTATGGTTGCTGTGTCCTGATACATGTGCCATAGATACCACACTGTCCTGGCCAGTGCCAACTGTACACTGTCCCTCAGCTAAGGGCAATGGTGATGATGGATGTACAGGCAGTATGGCTGTGTGCATGGATGGGGTGGAGACTTGTGTACTGTCAATTGGTAGCCCAACAACAGACCCTGACAAACCTGCCTGTGCATTAACACACCTATCCGCATGATCACTGTCTGTCTCAGTGACATCAGGTTCCCTGCTGTACTGAACCTGCCACTCCTCGGCACCTGTGAGAGGAAAACAGGAAACACACTTTAAGACCTGAACATGATGTCAGACCACATGCGCACATGCACACATGCATACATGCACACATGTACACATGCACACATGCACACATGCACACATGCACACATGCACACACACAAAAATACACTCCTCCCTAAAGCAGACACACACAACACCAGCAATCGCAGAACATACACAGTAGCAGGTGATGGTGGGGTACAGTATAACAAGTAAAACAGTCATATCACACATGTCAGCATGCAGGACATGTGTTGCTCAACAACATGCAGTGCAAGTGTAGACAGTCCTTGTTACTAACGGTATACATGGCTTTGATGCATTTGTTTTGTTATTAGGTGATGCGCCTCCCCCTGGAACACAATGCATACATGGACACAACATTGCTGTGCAGGTATTCAAAACTCTGTAATGTACTGTGAACCAGAACTCACAGGTGTACATACCATGGCTGGATGTGTATCTGTGTGTCAGATAGGTATTCAATGCTGATTACAGCCTCTGTGTCTTTAGCAAATAATTGTAGACACATTTTTAGCACATGCATGATGAGTATTCACACAACATCATCAGTGGTGCATGGATAATTGATGGAATACCATTCGGCCACATACCCAATGTATGGTACTTATGGTGAGTGTAGATCATATTGTGGACATGCCAGTGTCATCCTTGACATGGCATGCTAAAACACAACTGCATATTTAAACACTACACATACCCAATGTGTGTCATATGACCTAGCCACTCAATAGCATCACAAGACATATATGTGTCAGTTGTGCAAATGGTGATGGGTATGCATATTGTTTAGAGGTGCATATGTGTACACACATGTAACATTAATGTGTATAGCAATGAAAGCTATGTGTAGTACTGTGGTTACAATAACTGGATGGGGTATAGTACCATAGGCCATCATCATGAAGCATCATGCGGTCACTCAAGGCTACAAATGTTTCCCAAACCAGCACTACTCATGCTGTACCAGAACTGTACTACCTTGGCTACATTTACCATTTCACAACCAGTTGTTACATGAGTTTTTAAGGAGGCCAATAAGGAGCATTCCCTGACATGAATGTGTAGTGTGTTGCAGAGTGTTTAAATGCCCCATGATAGGCCACTACCCCTCAGGTATATTATGTGTAATGTGTGGATGAGATTTTGGATACTGGCGTGTGTCTTTACAGAGGGTTTGGGAATCCTTTATGTGTAGCATGTTAAAATGCTCTGTGTATGACATAGATGTGTATGTTATGTTCATGTTGAGTATCAGCTGTGCCTATCCAATGGTCTCTACAGTCTAGCCACATTTCTTTGAGATGGTCTGGGTATTGCATGTGTTTTAGGCAGCTAATCACATTAGGGAGATGTGCGTGGTCTTACACCAAACATGCACAGCATGCATTATGGGTAGGTGTGTTACATGTGTACATGGCCTACACCTTAACTATGACATGCACTTTTTATTTGCAATAATAAATGTAGAACACACTCACCAGCATCTGTCTGCTGCCTTGATGTCATCCCAGAGGGACCTACATACAAATGAGACAACTGTGGCATTGCTACTGTGTGTTTGCAATCTTACAGTACAACAACAGTTTACATTCACAGGGCTACTGATTATGTTCCAAATAATCAGTATTGCACAACAACAGGCTCCAGTTCTTTTAACGACACACTCCCCATCTCACATATGCATGATCTACCAATACAGATAAAAGTAGTCTACAGATATGTCATGTTATCTGCATGCTCCATGTGTGCTTGCTGGGTGGCTCCAACCTCCATCATGGTGCATGTCTGCTGCTGTTGTTGTTGGGTAGGTACCACCAGGCTCAGGAGCAGCTCCTCCACTCTGGTGAGGGGGGAATGGATATTAACACCATCTCTGGTTACAAGCTGTTGTCTCCGCACATCAGCAGCATGCTGACGGACATGTCTGAAAAGATCACTGCAGTGGTGGCGTATCTGCTCATATGTCCGGTTATGTAGACCTACCTCATTTACCCTGCAGATGATATCTTGCCACATTGCAGTATGCTCATGCTGGTCCTGGCTGGTTCATGAGAACATGAGACTGTAGTGCTGAATCATACTGGTAGTAATTATATCATCTTCAGCACTACTGTAACTGGGGTTCTTGCGATGCACCATGATCCCTGTAAGACATAAATATGTAAATATGTCTGAGCAAGTCATAAGGCACACTTAACATTATACAGTACAGATATCACTGAACTGCCATATATAGCAACCTATTAGCTAACCGAGAGTGAAACACTTTAACTGCCACTTATCACTGCTCACCCCACAACTGCTTGGAAGTGCCTGGCTCACTCTCTGTCTAATGAACCATGTTCTACACAGCAACAAAATAAAATCACTATATAAGAATATACAAGAGTACCTGGCACACTGTATGCAACATGATGTACCACCTAGCCACAGCAGATATACATCAAGCTGATGTGTAAAGAAATATATAATCCATCACAATGAGTGTAAGGTCCAGTAAATGTATTACTATTATACCACACAACTTGTTAATGGCAAACCTGTGGCCAAAATATGTGCACAATTGGGAATGTAGGTTGCATACTGCTGTAGTACACTATGAATGTTGCTAGATATGCAGTTATATGTTTTACCACACATATGTCAAAGGACATGTTAGAGACATACCCACACACACATCAGACATAATTACAGGACACAAAGGTATGGTAACCCAGATAAGGTTTCAGTGTGTACTATACAGTACTGTGTGTCAGTACTTACACAACCTTAATCTTGAGAAATGTAATCTGTGATGAATACAGGGACCACACAAAACAGTGGATGCAAGCAATGTGGACATACACCATACTTTGCTGTACAGGCCCAGAGCTTCGAGTAGTACTACAGTACACACAGGATTTGGATTCAACATCAGTACCAATCAATAATCATAGATGTGGTGCTTTAGCCACAAATGACATACCCTAGTTTAAACCAAGGGACTGAATCACACTGTATGCAATAGCACTTTTTCTGCCTAGCAACATAAGACATAGCTTTTGCTAGGATCAAAGCAAGGACCCATAATACCAAGACATAAACAGTTTCCCACTAAGCTATCCCACAGATACATATCTTTGATGTATTTACAAACACATTGACCATCACAGTCAGTCAACAGTACAGAGAATGTACTGCAACAAGTAGATGTAGGTATGCATGAGTATTTATACTATATATATATATATATATATATATATATATATATATATATATATATATATATATATATATATATATATATATATATATATATATATATATATATACACGTCCATTGATGTACATATACATATATATGTAGGCACATATACATTTCACCTTTCATAGTGAGAATATCAATTACACAAAGGATGTGAGGTGTACAGTAATGTAATAAAATTGCACAGTCTTGGGATAAATGCATTGTAATAAAATTGCACAGTCTTGGGATAAATGCATTGAATGTGTTCACAGCCCAGGTCATACCTCTCAACCTGAAATAATCAAAAATCTGGACAAAGGCTATGAAAAATAGGTACAAATCTGTACGCTAATTAACATAAAAATTTACATGCATAATTATGTAACCCCGCCCACTCCATTGGAATTGTGGGACACCAAACACATTGGACAAAATATTAAGCACAAAATACACACGTGTATCAAACTTCGAACTCTATAAAACTAAAATACAGTTGTCTTTTACAACATTAAAATCAACTGCATTGAATCGAGAGATGATGAAAGCTGACAAACAGCAGACTCCATGTAGAAAATCAAAAAAGGCAGGGGGGGTGACAATTTAATTCCAACCAAGCTTGGATTGCACTAGCTAGCCATCAGGTTCATAATTACTAGGTATCTCGTTTAAAGGAGGACATTCTCAGGACTGCAGCATTCACCAACCACCGCTTTTAAAAGTACAACTTCAACAAGTAATACAATTTCTATAATTGTGCAAGCACCACTGGAAATCTGGGGTAAATACATTTATGCCATCTGCTACAAAAACTTTGCTGAATCAGTGATATTCTAGAATGTAATCTTAACATGTAAATCTAGTTTACAATTTATACTTGAAGTTGGAAACATATTACTGTAAATGAGCCCCCTTGCATTTAAAGATGTTAACTCTGATTTTAGTAAGTAAAAAGAAGCATAGTACTTACTCGAAAGAAACAAAAAGCACATCAGTCAGAAGGTAGAAAGTAGAAGGTTTACAGATTTAACAAAATCTGAAAATCATTGTATAAGAAATAGAAATGTACTGCTAATTCCACTGTGTGGATATAACTGGTCATATGGTTTTTGAGTTGCATGTTTTAACATTTTTTGTACACCACTGTATGTATCATACGATGTTTTATTTTTTCTAGATATATTTAAGGCAACTATTTCCTGAACCACCACTTGCAATACATGAACATCAAGTTATTTATTTGTACTTATGGTTACTGTTTGATTCTGAAAATTAGCTTAGCTGACATGCAGCACTTGGTCAACAGCAGGGTCCTTATATGCCGTAATATTTGAAAATGGCAACAGATACTGAAATCTCTTGCATAACCTACTTAATTTACAATAGAATTAAAAATATGGTTCATAAGACCTGAGGGGGAAAACTGTGTTCTTTAAACTGCATGACATACTGGCTTTAAGGCAGAACTCAGTTTTTATTTGAAATAGTGTTTTTTTTTTCTTTCTGTATATTTCACTTATAAAAATATATATCTTTAAGTATTCAGTTTAGTAGCAGACCAGATAATGAGTCATTCCCGATGTGTCATTAAATATGTTTTGCCAAACAGTATCTAAAATGTGTATTTCTATATAACACAACAGTTTTTCAACATTAATTGTAACAGTACTTAATGACTATGAATCAAGCAAATTGTACAATTTAAATTATACTTCAAAATAATTCCACAGCAATAGTGGTTTCATACTGCAATGCACCTTTTCCAGTAAGAAAAAAAAAAATACCAAAACAGCACTATAAATATGAGGAAACTTTCATTACAACATCTCTTCTGGGGCTACAAATGTCACAGTGAAAACAAACCTTCCTAATAAGTATAGTTTATAATTATACTGTAGTGCATGCATTACACTGGGTACTCACAACCAACATTTATTTCTATGCCTTCTAGTTAGTGTGCAACATGCTTTTTCATTAGTGATTTTATGCATTCTCTCTCTCACTGTTTTAGCTGAAACAAAATGAATTATAAGAATGACATTTGAAAATCGTGCCAGAATAAGTTTAAGAACCAAATTATGAAACTACACCAGTTTATTTACACATAGTACTACAAACATATAGTTTCACTACCCACAATAATAAGCTATACTAAAATTATGGCCAACAATTACTACTTTCATAAATTAAAGGAAACTGAATTTCTCACATTAAATAAAAATGGGTACCTTCAATGAAACATGTAAGCACATTATATCACTTTTCGACTCCCCATATTCTGGAAAAGGAAATATAAAACAAAACGGGCAACTAAAATATGCTGCAAAGTAGTACACTTCCACTAATTATGCTGTTTCACTTACACCTGTTACATTAATCATTAATTATTATCAAAAAGGTCTTGCTTAAACATAATTAAGAAGGTTCCTCAAGCCAGTCTCAGAATAATCCAGCCATTCCCAACAGAAAAGCAGAGCGCAACTACTTGCTACCCTTCTCCCTGACAGTATTTGCTGCTTCCATTTTCTACATTGCGAATCTTATAACCAGAATCTGCGATATTAAAAAGAACGTTTTTTTTTTTTTGACAAACACAGTACATTGCAGGAAATCACAGAAACGGACACGTGAAGATTAACATTCTTTTTTTACCTCTAAATCCATCAAAACAGCAGCAAGCATCTTCTGAAACTCCACTCCAGCGATGAGCGAGCGTCCATTTTTTGTAAAATAAATAAATAGATCCATCCAGTCCTTGGCTTTGAGCGAGCAACGACGTCTTCTGAAATTAATAGATCCATTCCAGGCCAGTAAAAGTAAATCCTTTCCGGCTCTGGTAACTTTGCCGCTCGCAAATGCATTTGAACCAGAGCCGGAAATACATGCTACGTACGAGCGCGAGCAAGTCTGACAGGCTGGTGGAGCTGACGTCATCGCGCATGTGATGACGTCAGCTCACAAAGCGCGAAAATTGAAAACATTAAAAAAAAAGTGCAAATAAATCGGAAATGAAGGGGTGCCACTCGGGAATCGTGGCACCCCTTTTTTGGACCCCAAAACTCGGTAAAAACCGAGTAATTCGGGACAGTTGAGAGGTCTGGCCCAGGTAGCTGTAGTAGGCCTCACTGGCTTCAACATTGCAAACTAAACAAACCACCCACAGTGTTTAACCACCACATGTCATATACCAGCACTGTATGCTGTCTTGTTTGTCACACACTAAAACCTACATATAAATATGCACATACTAACCTTCACCAACATATATATCTCCACCCTTCACAAACAGTTGCAATATGTCCCCTGCTCTATGCACATATACAGATGTGAATATATATGACACATATATATTTCTCCATATGTGTGTGGCATGCACACAGAAGGTCCACACTGTTGTAAGTCCCTGGACCTCAGAGCTGAACTGTTGGGCCTTGCTGCAACACAAACAGGTGTCACATATGAACACACACTAACATTAAGGGGGTATATATGGCTACAAATGCTAGATAAGCATACTAGACTGCTACAGCAGTTGCCAATGCTAAGCAGCACTTTAATATGACTATCATGCATCTGTTGTTCTGTCACACCCATGTTTATATAATGTCAGCGCTAATCCCCCCAACAGCCATTGGCCACACTACTGCACAGAACACAGATAACATGGATCAGATCTTTGTCATTTAATGCTGAGCTACACATTTCACAGGTATGTCCCACTGCCAACAAGTACACACTGTATTGACCATAGCAGTAGTTAAGCAGAACATCTATGCATAAATAAGTACTGCTGCCACATATGAATGGTTCACATTATGTAGACTATTCTTCAATAACATCTACTACATGCCAGTAAATACACATGTGTCACATACCTTTCCTTTGTATGATTTGGTAATATTTTTTTTTCTTTTTCCTTTTCTCTGTCTCTCTCTCTCTCTCTCACTCACTCTCTCTCTCTCTCTCTCTCTCTCTCTGTCTCTCTGTCTCTCTCTCTCTCTCTCTCTGTCAGTCTCTGCAATAGAGTGAATGAGTTTGTTGGCAGAGATTGCAGCCTGCTTTTGTAGGTATTTGCACATGAGCATGTGATGGCCTCTGCACCAATTAGTGGCCACCATTTGCTAATTGCATGCAGCCTGCTGTGTAGTAATTGCAGTAATCACTGTCATCGCAACCCAGTACTATAAATTGCTAACTCAGGTAGGCATGGCCCTTTCAGCTTTCCAAGATGGAGATCATCATTGTTTGTTGTGGACATCATTGTTCAAGACAGAAGGTTGGTATAGTTCTTATATCAGAAGCCAGGGGTGTAGCCAGAGATTTACATTTTGTACTCAGATCTAATGTTGCTGCTTCCAGTACCCACTTGTCAGTGTGGAAATGTACTCACCCCTCAAAATGCTACCCCAAGATACATGGAAAGATGTACTTTCTTTTCAACTTTTACAATTAACTACCACACAAAGCTAGTTATTGAGATGTATTCCTTTAGCCCATGAATTGTTTGTGAACTGCTATACTGTGAATATTCATTTACTCAGTTCTAAACAGTTTGTGCTTTTTTAGTGTTGACATTAGCACAAGCGGCTCAAAAAAACTGGACACATTTCTGTACTCTGAGTATGCTTACCTACATCCTTGGTAGACCCTGCACACGCAGGTATATTCTACATTTGGGTAGGGGTGCAGAAGTACAGAGAGCATAAGTATTATTGTGTGGATTTTATCTTGCTGGACTTACAGGTTTGCTGTGTACATATTAGTTTATCAATGCAAATAGTCTGTGTAACTCCCAACTGTGGACCTATCCACATGGTAGCCAGAGAATAGCCTGTTATTTTTTGTCTGTGCACCACACAGGTCTTTTTAGCACTAGAGCAGTGGATTTGTTACAGTTGGTTGCTACCAGTAAATGGCTACATCCATTTGTATTTCAGTGTTGTATTCCTACATAAGGGTATGCTTCTGAAACTCCTTCCAAAGCTATTTGCACAGTGTGTAACAGCAGAATGGCTGATATGCCTCTGTGTTTCTGCCTCTGCCAGACCTCTCAAACACTCAGTTACATATTTGAACAGACTCAGGGAAAAGTAAAGAAAAAGTCAGGGACACCTTTAAAATATTAGTGCCATTAAGTTGAAACATTGAGAGAATCAGAGCATATGAATTAGTACACCTTTTCTGAAGTAAAAGAAGTGTCTAACTCTTAATTATTGTCATTATTCATTAAGTGTAATTCACCACCTTTCTGCCCAAAGTCAGTAGTTTTAGAAGGGAGTCAGAGGGACAGAGCTAAAATTTGTGTCAAAATCAGGGACATCCCTGAAAATTAGAGACAGTTGGGAGGTATGGCCTCTGCCCTAAACAGATATGCCAGTGTTTGTCCTGCTGTGATACTGTGTGGGGTTGTAAAGTGATGATGTAACATTATTTCCTGCTAGAATGGCTGCCTCTCTTATCACAATCATGTAATGTAATCCCACAACAACTATTGGTAAAGATCCACAGAACAAGTTGTGTGGTATGGCATTCCTATTTTTCCTTTACATTCACTCATTCTGATGCATGATTTATTTATTTCAGCTCCAACTTGTATGTCTACCGTGGCTTAGTGGTACTTCATGTTGTGTAGTGTGTACAAGGTCTGGGGTTCGAGACTGACAGAGGTGTTTTATTTTGCTCCTGAGCAGAACAAAGGCCCTCGCATACAGAGTGACTAAGGCACTTTTAAGTAGTTGTAAGCAGGTTTGCACGGGTTTGCATGATGCTTAGCAATGCTTAGCTAAGCACAAACAAGTGCACACTTGCGCAAACCCGCTAACTACTGCTTAATAGTGCTTACTCCCGCTAACCCCCATGCTCATTTCTTTGAAAGAAAAGAAAAATACGGAGATAGGAAAGTGGTGAAAAGGGGCACAAAGAGGGAAAGACAGTATGGAAAGTAGCTCAGGGTGTGCAGGACAGGTGTAGGGAAGGTCCATAGCTGCCCATTTCTTTAACAGCAACAGCTGTGCATATGGAATAAATTTGGAAGTAGATATGAAACCTTCAACCCATGAGAGAGAGGTGAGGACAACAAAGTATGTTGTAATGCCAATTAAATTACATTTTATGTGTCCAGTGGACATGTGTGCAAAATGGGCAGCTATGTATGGGGCATAATTTTCTTTTTGGGAGCAGATTGCCCTTTTTTTTCAGGTGAGAGTGGAATGTGGGTAGGGGAAGTAGGTATATTTGGGGAGGTAGGTTGAGGAGGTAAACAGACAAGAAAAACAAGATGCATACAGAGGCAGTATATGACACATGTGGTGGGTGAACACCTTTGACAGGGAGGGATGTTTGGAAATCGCAAGCCCATGAGCCCACAAATGGAAACAGTGGGACTGAGGTCCACACCTATGGGCAGTCACCACTGCACCTTCACAACCCAGAGGGTGGCTGTGCTGGGGGCTGTGCAGGAGGGGCAGGCTGACCCGGGAGTTGCGCCATTCGTGCCTCAAGCTGGTGTAGAGGTTCTGCAACAGAATGTTCAATCTCTCTATGCAACACAGCCCGGACCATTCAAAGAGTGCTAGGTGGCCCTGTTCCACCCACGCTGCATGGGGGGGCTGAGCCCCATCCCCTGCAGCACTTCTACCTGAAGGGGGCACAGGGCCAGTGGAGGAGGAGGTCCCAGGCTGGGCACTGGACCTGCTGGTGCCAGGTGCCATGGCCAGCTGAGGTGGGACAGGTGTGTCCGCTGGGACCGACCTTCCCATACGAACTATGTTTTGGAGAGTTTAATAAAGATATGGGTTCGTAACAATCAACAGCATTCCCAATTAGTTATAACAGCATGCAGAAGTATTCCCATTAACCCAACACACCAGATTTTCAACAGTTGAAAAGCAAGCATAACACATGCATATATAGAACAATAGTGGACATTACAACAGCATGCAGGTTGAATTGATGGTCACAGGCTACCAATATTGTGGTATTTTAACAGGGCACATGCATAGAAATAAATGAAAATATTTATAAACCAATAGGACATATGTCCCAACAAATGTTTTGAGATTAGACATACCAATTGAGGTGTGGAATTGCATTTTTTATGCACATACAGTAGGGTGAAAAAGGATAGCTCATTTAACAACTTATATATCCTTCTAATTTTCATTACGTTCCTATTAACTGCAGTTATATATCCCTTACATGTATTATTACACTTTCCAATGTCCTTATATTGTGCAGTTGGATTTTGCTAGATCATTATATACATGAGCTGTATCTTACATACAAACTGTCCAAGATGCAGATGTTACTGCTGCATATTTTGAGAGTTGCTCACTCACACTACTGCTGTGATGGTACACTGACAACTCTACTTTCATATAATTATCTAGATATGTTCAGGTGAAAGTATCAGTTATATGTTAACAGCTCCCTACATTTCTGGCAGCACACTGACATTTCTGGGAAACACAATACCAAGCTACTCATGTGCCAGATTAACCTGTGCATGCTGGGCATGAACCAACAGTTGAGGGCTGTAAATATGCATAAAAGCTACTGGCACTCCCTTCATCCACATTATATGCGCCTACCCAAGTGTGGGTTAACACTGCCTAATACAACAGTACTATTTGTAAAATGCAACAGTACAACAGCATATCAAAGAAAATGACACAGACACACTCCAGGAATTATACATTTATTAAAGGATTATTACACCTTTATTTTCTGGGTTAAAACACTTTTTGAAGGCTCTTTCATTTATTTTATATAACAGTACATGCAGAATAATTACTAACTTGCCTGATGACGCAGCCTTTGCAACCTATTTTCATGGGCTTGCTGATTCATAGCCCAGACACCTGCAGCTGTGAAGTAAATGCAGTGATATTGAGACATACCTATCCTTCGTATAGACAAGCATAGCAATTCTTAACTACTTAATACAATGGCTACTTACTCAGTACTGGGGCATTAGGCATTGCACAGGATTCCTGGATCCACTGGTCCAGTTGATCCTCCTTACGTCGCTTCAGGACAGAATAATGGGGCCTGACCTCTTTACCAGTCCAAGAAATGCCAGTGGCACTGGTGAGATCATGAACAAGACTGTTCCAGGCCTCCGTTTTATATTGGATGCCCTGGTACTGGTCCCGCAGGAGTCTTTCCTCATGATTGTGGACAGGGAGCCAAACCATTACTTTGGACTCCTCAATGCCCCAGCATTGCACTCGAAATCGAATGCCTTCTCCAACACTGGCCATGCTGACTGCAGAAGGGAGCTACAACCAGTTATAGAAGGTATTCCCATGTGTGGAGCCTAAATATGCCTCATTTCCCGCACTTATTTGTGATTGGCCAGTTTTGAAAAAAACTCAGCTGTAGGCACACCTGCTTAGCTGATGTTTGCAATGTTTAATATTCCTTTAATAGATATGTGTCTGTTGAAAGTGCATGGTTATGAAATGCTGTCATGGCGTAGTGGTTATGTACTGTGACTATAGTGCACAGTATCCTGAGTTCGAGCCCTGTTACTGCTTTTTATTTTCCTACTGGCCAGACCTGAATGGTTAAGGTACAGTAAAGGAGGTGTGGCCGTGTTTAGCCGACTTTGCTCAACTTTGCCCGACTTTGCCCAACGTTGCTCGACGTTGCGCTGGTTAGCCCGGTGTGCAGCTATGCGCAAATACATTGTAGTTGCGCTGGTTGGTGCAGTGCGCAGCTGCTTGCAAAGACATTCCATTTGTTAACGCGGTGCTCAGCTACGAGCAATTGGATTTAAATATGCTTAATACTGGTAAAATGTGCTTAGCAGTGCTTTATATTGCTTAAAATAAGTTACTCGTGCCTCAGAATGCATAACCATTTCATCTTCATATATATATATATATATATATATAAAATCCGTTCACTACTACATATAACATTTGAATGCTTTTTACAAAACTTATACATGATAAATGTCAGGAAATATTTTTGTATACAGATTTCCAGCAGAAAATGGAACATGAAGTAGTGGAACTAGAACCAGGAATGCCTCCTCTTTGTGCGAAGGCTCTAACCACTAGACTATCACTATTTTGCTTAATTTGCATATATTTTTCTTATTATCCTCTTTGGTGTCTACGCTGCTAACTGTAGTTAAGCAATGGGCAAACCCACACAAATACGGGCAGCTATATCGGAAATAAAACAAAAAAAAATTATTTTAATTTTTAAATTTGTACGAGGGTTAACATATGGGGGAGTGTAGTGTTACAATGTACACATGTGAGCAGACTCTCTCATGTAACTCAACATTTCTTGAGTTTCGTCATTGCAGAGGCGTGGATTTTTGGACTGCTTGGCAGTCCGACATGCCCCCTACACTCGCCCATGCTCTGTGTAAGCTTTAGAGTTGAGGCAGTGCACCCTCATTAATATGCATGGTGTTCTGCCATCATACTCTTAGACTGGAGCTTCCATGTAAGACTAATCTAGTCTTACATGGAGGATTAGTAAATCCTGGGGATAGACTTGTTGTGGGTTTTCCTTCAACTTTGACTTGCTTGTGATAAAAAGAATTACTGTAACTTATAGTGCTGACTGTTAGAATTCTGATAATCATGTAGAAAGTAATGTTGTAGTGTTTCTAAATGTGGATTTGTCTCTTTACATTTTTATGGGGAATATCTAAAGTAATTTGACAAATGTTTCTGTGCATTCCCAGCAGTAGTGGCAATGTGTACAGTAATATAATGCAAGTTAAAGGTATATGCCCTTTTCCCCACTGAAGAAGAATCCTGGAGTCAGTGTATATAATTAAGGGCGGTGTGGGGGGGCATCTCCCCACATTGGGGGTTGTGGTGGCATAGCCCCCCACCTAGTTTGGTTGTACATTGTCCTGTTTCTGTTAAGAGTGTAAGTAAGTATTTTTTAAGTTCTGGAAAGGGTTATTTATTGGTTTTATAAGTGTGCTTGTCTATGGTTTAAAATGTAGTATGTTGAAATTCAGCATTGTAAGCTGTTAGTGAAATGGGAGTCAGTCAACTGAGTTGTCAGTCAAATGAAATTTAGGTCAATTGGTTGTTGGCAAAATGGGTGTCAGTCAAATGAGTTTTAGATCAAGTGAAGTAGATCCATATATGTATATAGAGAAAGATGTACATATTGAATTCATCACATGAGGTTCATTCCAAATGCTGTTTTTCAGGAATTCTTAAAGTAATTGTATTGTAGATGTTGAAGTATGTTTATTGCTGACAGCTTTGTAAAATCTTAAATACTTCATTGTCTTCAATTTGCCCAGATGCCTACCTGTGTTGTATTGGGGCACTATTAATTATTTAAAGCCACAAATTATTTAAAAAAATATTTTAATATAAATAATAGTTCCAGTTTCAGTCTCTAGCAAACTTGTTACTCTATGAAATCAGAAAATATAGGTGTTGTACCCTATTATACTATCCAGTCATTGATGATATGTGGCCATTAAATCTTTTGACTTTTCTTGTACCTTGCTGTGTCTACTTCATTTAGATTTTTAACTTTAGCTATATATTTCTTTTTTATGTATAGTCTTGCTTGACTAAATATTCAGTACAAGGAAGAGAAGATCAGTGTTATGTCCTTGGAATGTAGGAATAATGACACAGATAATTACAATAACCATACAGTTCCTAACCATATACTACAAGAAGAAGACACTCTTAAAAGTTCTTGCCACCCTTCATAAGTATTCAGTAGTGCTCAACTTCAACATGAAACAAGGCTGTATGTGATAAGTCTGCTATACATTTGTGTCATCTCATCCCGTCGTCAAGACTAACCTTTAAAGGAGACAAAATAATATTTAGCTTGACCTGTAGTGGTAAAGTATTCTTTAGTCTAGGAATATGCTGTTTTTTGGAATTTGTCTCTCCAATGAGTCTTACCTTTTATTTATTTATTTTTTTTTATGTAGATGAAAGTCCCTAGTACCTAGTATGTGTGTTTATAGAGCCACTGAATTTGCAAAGAAAAAGAAGGTCAACCTGGATCGGGGCATTCAAGGTTCAAAAAGTGAGACACAGGTCACTGTGGATCAGCTAGTAGGCTGCTGAGTAGAACGAAAGTTGTGCTAATCTGTTGGGATAGTTAAAGGATTTAAGGCCTTCTATTTTATAGCTTAAAATCATTGGTGTGTTTTCATAAGGAATGACTTAGCTGCTTCAAAAGAATCATTGCTATGGAGTCCTATTTTAAGAAGGGAATTATTAAGTGGGGACTTATATATATGCATAACTGATATTAATCTATTAACAGTCAAGAGAGCATGATGGAAATAGTCATCTTTTCATGATGTTTTTGTGGCAGTAAAATTGCATCCAAAAAGAGATTATTTTGACTGCTGTTTTGCAATATGAAAACATATATCTGTTTAATTCATGAAACTCATATGTCTGAATCACAATTTGATGTATTCATAAAAAGGGGGAGGGGGGGCTACCCATACCTTTACATCTGGCAGTTCAATTAACAGCTATGGTGTGGCAATTTTGGTAAAGATATGTTTCCTATAAAAAGTAGCTAGGTTCAAAGTGATCCTCATTGCAGGTTATACCAATAGAATGCATAGGTTGTGTAGGTTGTTTTCTAACACATCCTCTGATTCTGGTTTCAGTATATGCTCCCTGTCAGATAAAAATATTTATTTGGGATTTTCTCTTCAGCTTTCATGCGATTTAGATAACTTTAACAACCATGGAATGTGCTGACTGTAGCTTTACTTTTAAATTTGCTTTGGGCAGGAAGGAACTGTTTTTAATGTCAAAAGAAAGATGCAGATTTATTGACAGCTATAATTCTGTCCTATAGTTGGTTTGATAACTGTCATGCTCACTATCTTTACCTTTTCATAAAATATGGTCAAGAACTAACTTTTTTCTGGTTGTCGTTTCATATAATATGGTCAAGAACTAAATATTTTCTGATACTGAAACTGTTCTAAAAGCTTTATCTGCCTTGTAGCACTGAACCTAACTCTTTTTAAGTTTATACCTTGATACATATAAAAGTATGCGTTCAAAACAAACCCCCCACCAGGGTTGAACTAGAGGTTAAATCCAAATCTTTTGCAAGAAAATAAGGTTACTGAACAAAGTTGGTTGTTTGATACAATCCCTTTGTGCAACTCTGCAAGACTAAGACCTGCGTTATAATATTAGATGAGCTGCCTTCAATTCTTCTCTGTAGGGTGCATTGATTAGCAGGGCTTCTTATACAAAATATCTCCAGACAGAGTAAAGCAATAGAAAATAATTTTAAATTGGATAAGGTACTGGAAGTTGAGAATGACACTCTTATTCCATTGGCAGCAGAGAAATGCATTTTATAGTAGCCCCAACCTCATTCCTTGCTGTGCATTTCCAACTTTTATCATCTGAACTTTCTTCCAGGAAACTTTTGATATCAAAGTAACCATGACATTTAATCTTTTTTGAATCAACACCCTTTGACCATAACATGTCTAACTGTGACTTAAAAGTCAGCAATTCTTTTTTTTTTACATATTTAATCAAACCTAATAGATGGTGTGTGGGCACTATAAAACTGAGCACAATTTTTTGTAGAAAGACAAAATAGCCAAGAGTGGCTTTTGTAACTTCTCATTTTCCTTAAAATACATGGCCATAACATGCAGAAAAGTTTCTAAACTAGTTGAAGATAAGTTAACACACTTTACTCCATAATGTGGTTTTTGTATTTTTGTTGTTATTGTACTAGCAACTGAGATTTCCAGTGTAAACCTTCAATTCCTTTTGAAATTTGTTAATAGCCGTGTTTATTATTTTGTCTTGTTGTAATCAGGCATGATTTCAGAATAATCAATGGGTCACAGATTAGATTAAATGTGTGCAAATAAATGTTTATAGTCCAGTAAAGTGCATTGATCTATCACACAATTGTTAAGCCCCCCCAGCCTTCCTGCCAAACATTGAGCTGTCCTCTGTCAGACTCAAACCCATTATTCTCAGTGATGAAGAGAATCCCTTCAGATACCCTAGAACAACAGCTTCTGGAGGGGCTGTCATTCAGGCAGACATCAAGAAGTTTGAATGTCTGACTGGCATCCAGGCAAAGAGAGATATTTTGTATGAAGAACCTAACCTCTCCCTTTCCATGGGGAAATGGGAACTTATGTTGTCATGGAGACTGCTTATACCCCCCTCTATCGGCTCACATATAGGTTCATAGGTTCATAGGTTTATACTAGGCTATCTGCCCTAGGGCATTTATAAGCCTAGCCAGAATGTGTTTGGCTTTCGCCACCCATTTTAAATTTATTTTGCTATGCCCTTTTTCGAGGTTAGTATACTGTGCCTCTGTCTAACAGTGACACAGAAGTGATACCCGGGGTAAACCTACGATCTCCCATCCACTCATCAAGATTCCTCTTGAAGAGAGTCAATGAGGGACTCTGCCTAAACTGGACTGGGATTTTTTTCCAGAGTGAAGGGAGCCTCTGGGTTATGAATCTGTCCCTCCAGCATGTTCTATTTATTTCAGTGCTGAGGTTCAAGTCTCTCGAGCGCGTAGCTCGATGGGATTTGGATTTTCTGAGGTGCAGCATGTCCATTAATTCCGGGTTGGACATGGCTTTATCCGTCAGGCACAGATCGCCCCTGAACAGGCGGTATGCCACTGAGTAGAGCTGGAGTTTCTTTAACCGGGCAGCATATAGCATCTGTTTGAGCCATTTGATCCTCTTGGTGAGGTACGTTTGGGGTCTTTCCAGTTGCTGCAGGTGTCTGGTAAAGTACATCCCAAAAGGGGCATTGTACTCAATTATGGGCCTGATGAGGGATGAGTAAAGAGGCACGATGACCTCCCCTGATCTAGATGTAAATCCCTTCATGATTAGGTGGGCTATATAAAATGTTTTTCTAACCACTTTGGCCATGTGGTTGTCAAATGAGAGATTGCTATCAACTTGGGTCCCCAGGTCCCTAATTACTTCTTCTGTACTTAATGGATTACCACCTATGTGGTAATTTGTGGGCACTTTGTTTTTGCCAAAGGGATGACTGTACACTTTTTGGCATTTAGCTTGAGGCCATGGCTCTGGCACCAGTTGTCTGTTTCTATGAGGCCCTTTTGGAGGATGCTTGTGTTGGCTGGAGAGTCGATTATGGCACCCAGTTTGCAGTCATCTGCGAACTTGGTCAGCCACAGTCCTTCCGTGTTTTTTTATGAATTTGTGTTTCTCTGTAAGTAAGACACTGTCATCACTGGGTGTAGCAATTTCAAAGATCAGTGCTACTTTTGTCCTGTTCTCATGGACTAATATCTGGTTTTCTTGCATTTAGTTTTTGAACTGTTGGCAGTGGGTAATCCCATGCATAGGTGCCAGAAGCTGTTAAAGACTGGGGGGGGGGGGTGACAAGGGCACTTAGTGAACTAAAAAGGGTAATTTCTTTATAACTATTTGCTACCACAACATAGGTTCACTTGGACAACATTTTAAGCTTAGCCAATTCCCTTTTGGTGCTTGAATTAACATTTTCTGATTGGTCTTAGCTATCCCCATGGCTGATAATTGTATATTAGCCCTAGTGAGAGCAACTGTGATCATACCATAAATAATGTGAGGGGGGCATGTAAGGGATGCAGCAATTAGGAACTGCCTCTATCCATTAGTGGCATGAGGGGAAATCCTGGAGTACATTTTCTATTACCCATCCTTAGATCCAAGTTGCATTTCAATATGGATCAATGAGCTTTGCTTTATTTTTATTGATAGTCTGTTCCAGTACAGTGGTAGCCTCTGTGATATATATCCATCTCTCCACAACATTCAGTTTAGATACCTGGACTGAGTATTTCTGATGTCATTTGACTTGCTGATGTTCAGTAGGTCCATCTGTCGAAGGATGCTTTGTATGCCAGGCATGTCACCTCTAAGCACTCTTTAGGATACTGAGTATAGTAATAAATCTTTGAGGTGGTCCATGCAAGACCTATTGTTTAGGACTTGTATCCTTTTAGTAAGGTATCTCTGAAGGTATTTCAGTTGTTACATGGGGCTGGACAGATACATGCCAAAGTGGGCATTATACAAAATGATTGACATAATGAGAACTTTGTAAAGGGGACAACAACATTTCTAGATCTAGTCACAATCAATTTGTTTATAAGCTGTGCAATATAGAAAGGCTTTCTTATGACTCTGGACACATGTTGGTCAAAAGTTAGATCACCACACGCAAGTTCCCAAATGCCAAGCAATTGGATCAGTTTTCAGAGGACATTGTCATGATTTTGACACCAGTTATTTGGGACAAACCTTCCTGCATGATGGTTAAGTCATTTAGGGATTCAATAACTTCTCCTAGCTTGCAGTCATCTCAAACTTAGCTGGCCAAAGCTCTTTGGTATTTCCTTTTACTTTTGAGATGTATATGCCAAACAGAAAAAGTCTCAGCACCGAACCCTGGGGGACTCCATTGGTGACTGGTCTCTTCCCCTGTTTTGATCTCCTGCATCCTGTGAGCCAAGTTGGCAATGCAGCTGTTGATTTAAGTGTTTGCTCCTACATTATTCATCTTTTGTACTACACCTGAGTAGGGGATTGTGTCAAAAGGCTTGGCCAGGTCAAGGTAATGTGGTGTGAATTGTTTTACCTTCATCCATTGCATTGGTAACAAGAGTAAAGCTTAAAATTTGCCCATGATTTTGAGCCTTTCACACTTTCCTCTGGGCTGTTTGCAAACACATTTTTAGGGTCGTGCATACATGTATGCATTCCTTGATTCACCTTCCTGATTGTATTAAATTATATTCCTTGTATAATACAGCACACTTGCTAGACTTAAGTTAGAGCACATTTTAAATTTATTGTTTAAACATTTTTGCAGTAGACAATGAAACAAAAATGCATTAACCAATAATAACAAAACTGCCCTATTCAGAACATTTCCATCATAAAGGTCTACTTCCACACACAACTGCATTTTAAATTTATTGTTTGAACATTTTTCCAGTAGGCAATGAAGCAAAATGCATGCACCAATAATGACAAAACTGTCCTATTCAGAACATTTCCATGATAACAGTCTACTTCCACACACAGGTGCATTTTAAATTTGTTTGAACATTTTTCCAGTAGACAATAAAGCAAAATGCATGCACCAATAATAACAAAACTGCCCTATTCAGAACATTTCCATGATAACAGTCTACTTCCACACACAATTGTATTTTAAATGTATTGCTTGAACATTTTTCCAGTAGGGAAAGAAGCAAAATGCATGAACCAATAATGACAAAACTGCCCTGTTCAGAACATTTCTATGGTAACAGTCTACTTCTACGCATAATATATAAATACAGAATCACAGTAGTGTAAGCCATAGGGATGTTGCACAGCTTCTTGAACTTATTTTCAACTGGGGGGGGGGCAAAAACCAGGGACACATTTTAAACATTGCTTGTATAATTTTGGAAAGTTGCTTTCATAAAATGTTGTGTTAGCACCATGCATTTCACTGCCAAGTCTTGAACCCAGAACTTTGCGCATTACAGTCAGAGCAACATACCACTAAGCTAAGCCAGCAGTTTCTTGAAAGACAGGAAGACAAACGTAAATGGCTAGCATATCATTTAGTGAATTCATTTCTCACTTCTCATCATAGCTCTCAACCTCTTAGCACAAAAATACAGAAAAAAGCCAATAATGGGGGAATACAGCCCCAAAATAGGGACACATTTCAAATACTGATTTTATAAACTTAGAAAATTGCTAGAATAAAAGGTTTTGTTTTCCCACTGAGGCAAGCATTCACAAGTGATGGTGGCTAGGGACTTTAGGCTCTTTTTACCTGTACCCAAGGTACAGGGTTTGAGCCTGAGTACCACACACACACCTTACTTACTCTGTACATCCCAACAGCCAGTCCAGACTCTGATATTCTCTGTAAATTCATCAGCAGCAGCTAAACCTGGACATTCCTGCTCGGAAATACATCCGCCGAGCTAAATAAAACCTTCAGCAGCATCCGAAATTAAATCCTTCTGCAGCAACAGCTAAAACTGTCTGTTCCCGCTCGCATTCAAACCCAAACCAGCCAGAAACCTGGAAATGCATGTGCTGAGCTGATGTCATTGCACATGCGATGACATCAGCTGCTAAAGCAGGAAAATGACAATAATTCAAAACTAAAGAATGGGACAAAAATGAAAATAATTAGAACGGAACAGTTGGGAGGTGATCTGCAAAAGTGGGGGCCCCCCTCTCCCCACACTCTATGGCTCCAGCACCCATGATCCCATGTGATATAAACTTCATCATTCCCTGTAGTGCTTTGCGACTCATGTTTCCAATGCTTCTCAGCTACTTTAATATTGTAATGTTTGCACAATCCTCAATTCAACAGTCTTGCCACATTATTATATCTTTCAGTATATAGGCCTCAACATCAGTGCATCACACTCCGCAACAAGATGTGCGACTGTTTCCAGTTCTGTTTTATAAAATCTCTACGTGTCTGTTTCTCCCACATGTTCAATGGACTTTGTAAACCAACATGCATGTAGTCTACCATACTGAGTTACCAATATTAATCTTTCATCTTTTGGTTTAAATTCACCTCTCCTTAACCATTTCTGTGCAGTACTTTTCTGTACTTGCAATTATATTTATCCATTTTTCACATTTCATGGCTTCTCATTTGATACTTCTCCTTGTATTCTTTCTTTAATTTTTTTTGGCATATTCAGTTGCTGCCTGATTTTTTTTTGTCTACTTCTTGATTTGATTTTATTTCCAGCTTTGCACAGATATGCTTCTGCTAAACTAAGCAGGAAGTCATCTAAGAATTGTTCTCTTCATGTTTTAAAACTTTCACTATGATTGGATCTGGTGAGGTCAACTGATATATATGCAGTCCTGCAATTGCAGATCTATGTATGTAATCAGTTTTGAGGGGGCCATGCCTCCTTCACAATGTCGAATATATTTTCTTGTTACACAGTGCTTTTTTATATTTCATGTGATAACCATGAAGAATTTTTTTCTTGTTTTCCTGTCCACGTGATCCAATACCTATCGGGCCAGTAAATCACCTGAAAAATGTAAGCTAGGACAGGAAGAACAAATTGGTTTATACCTTTGACTTTGTTCCTAGATGTCTGGGCTGTTTTCAGTATTAATTTTAGTCTTCTAAAATATTTCTTACTGAGTTTAGTTCACATTTGTTCATGTTTTATTGTTGATCCTTCATCATTTCCCAGATATTTATACACTCCCTCCTGCTCAAGTTCCTTTATCTTGCATTCCTGTCCCAAACTGATATTCTCTTGCTGCTGCAGCTTTCCTGCTTCAAATGTAGTTTCTGCACATTTATCAAGACCAAATCACATTGTTATATCATCTGAGAAAAATGTTGACCATTTGCAGTTGAGCATTCAGCTCCTCATCTGATGAACTATACAGTTTTAAATCATCCACATAGGAGCCAAATTCTAACCATGACCTAATTAAGTGGACAGCTTAATGGGTTAAAGGCATTAAAAAGGGCAACGGTGATAAAGACTGATTCACCATAGTAAAGTGAGTGTTACTAAATCCTTATTTATGAGGTCTCTTAGTTTATTATTACAATAGCACATTCAAACCCTAATTTAAATTGTTATATTCTTATTTTATGATCATTATTTTATAAGGATTTTTTTAGAGATCTTATATTGTTTTATAGTGTTATATATGTATTTTGTACCTGTGCTTTTCTTTTAAGTTTTTATAGTGTTTAAAATTTTAAACAGATTAATTAAATGATATAGCAGGTAGATTTATAAATGAGTTATATCCCTGTTTAAATAAATGCATAAAGTTTGCAGAATTAACTAAGGCAAAATATAATGGGAAGTTCAAAAATAAACCACACTGGAGAGTCACAAACATAAATAAATTTTACAAAAAAAAAAGAAACATATCCTTAAAATATACAAATGATCCAAAAACCCCGATATAAAAGATAGGACCATAATATTATTGAAAACTTGAAAATGCTATTAGAACTACTAAAGCATCCTATGAAGTTATGTTAGCATCTGAAGCTATGGATCATTGCAAATCTTTCCTTCGCTATATTAGGAAATTATGAAACATGAGCAAACACTGCATGGAACTTATTCAAATTGGCACCTCTCAGTCAAACCCAATAGTCATTTTGATTATACTAAAAACAAATGCAGTACTTACTTTTTTTCCCAGACTTGTATCTAAAGTACAGACAACCCTGATTTCCATATTACTACCGTTACCAAAAAACATGGACTGTAATTGCTTTCTGAGATGTTAAGTAATTCTTCCATGGGGCCTGATAATATACATGGGCATTTAATAAATAGTGCTAAATCTGACCCAAAAGAGCCACTACCTCAAACTGTTCACCCTAAGGTCTAGCTATAGTTTTTGTCCATGAATGTTAGCATTCTGTAGTAATGATGAGCCTTCCATAAGGGTGGCCTTACCATCATGACAATTATAGAGCAATCAGCCTGACAAGCCTCATCTGTGAAGCCATGGAGTGAGTTATAGCTGGTCTTTTAAGCTACTATATCAAAAGTCTCATTAAACTTGGCCTTCAGTAGTTTGGCTTTATTAGGGAAAAATCTTGTCTAATGAATCAAGTTCATTTCTTCAAGAGATATGCACAGGCTATTGATAGTAATGATATTTACATAGCATATCTTGATCTGACTAAGGTATTCAACACCGTACACCATGCTGGGATTGTAAATATGCTAAGCTTAATGCTTTAAAAATAGATGCTTATTGGGTAAGATGGGTAGCAAATTGTCTAATATGGGCAAAAAAAAATAATAAAAAAAAAAAAAGCAGAACTCAGTGCACGTGTCAGGTGACTCATCAAGAAACAAGAAGGTAACCAGTGGTGTCTGTTCCCCTGGACTCAGCAATGGAAATCCTCTTTTTTAGCATTTACTTCTCTACTCTCCAAACTATTAACCAAAACCACTGGCTAACTAAGTTTGCAGATGACTGTAAACTTGAAGGTATTGTCAAATTTGCCTGTGTTATCAAACAGTTAAGCAAGACTTCATACCTGGAAATACCAAGTGTGCTAAAAATTGGCTTATATTTTATGCAAAAAAAAAATTACGATATTATCACATTTGGTAGGCAACCCCTCCCCTCAACATACAGCCTAAACAATGCCTCACTTCAAAATGAAAATGTAGTGAGGGTCCTTGGGACATTCATTGATAAGCACCTCTTTCAATCATCATGTGATAACAGTAAAGAGCATACTTATCCACTTAGCCCAACTATTTGCCAAGGAAATGTCTAACAGATCTAAACATATTCTTAATCCCTTATATTCAACATTGATTAGTCCAATTATTGAGTACAAAGCTGTCTTTGGGATATTCCCTGGTAGATTTGTTAAAACAACTAGAAATACTCTAGTCAGACTTTAGTAAGGAGGTCATAGGCTATAAAGACTTTGGGATACCACGAGAGGCTGGAAAATCTGCCTATTTACAATATCTTATAGACTTTTGTGGGGATATCTAGGCCTTCTCCTCCATGTCAGAAAGAACCCAGTTGTCCTAAATCTCCTGCATCTCCACAAGTGTAGCAATACTTCCAAAAAAAATGATACCAGGTACCTAAATCTTTACAAACAAATAAAATGCAAAGTAGAGACAGAGTCATTAGCCAGTGCTTCCTCCACCTTGGCAATAGATGCTGCTATAGGTTTTGAATTGTGATGCATGGTCAAAATTGAAAGGAATTTATATGTTTGGATGGATACCCACAAATTCACCCAGGTTTGACTGGACTAATCTTCTCAGAGAAAGGGGATAAAGTCTGAACATCTAAAAAAACTCCACCTATACATACGGTCTACTCAGCAGCGATCTCTGCTTAACATACAAGGCCATGTCAAACCCAAAGCTGTTGGACATGCTACACTTAAAGAAATCCCAATCCCTCAGGGACACATGCTCCAGGGATCTAAACCTTGTCATCATAATGAACAAAACATGCTGGAGGGATAGGTTCCTGACCCAAAGACTCCCCAGACTCTGTAATAGACTGCCCATACATGTCAAGTAGAGCGCCTTTATAGCTCTCTTCAAAAGGAACATTGATGATTTAATGGGAGATAGGAAATTCACCCCAGGGATCATGTCAGTCCCCCTGCTAGACAGGGGTACAGGGAAGTAAATACTGTGGGAAGAAATAGCCAGGGAATTGTTATGTCTAGGCTTGTATAGGACCTAGGGCTGATAGCCTAGTACCAACCTATGAACCTATGGACTCTAGCAAGATATAAATGACCACAAGATTGAATTACTTTGAAATTTCTATGAATCATATAGGTACAGTGCAGTGGATCCTGTGAAAATGACTAGGATACTGATGTGCCAGAATAGTGGTATCTAATAGCTATAATAGATATGATGGAACATAATGTAGTTGGAGGGTGACTGGATGATCATTGAAATTGCCTGCATAGCAGCAAAATGCATACAGCTGCCAGTCCTAAAGTTTTAATGGAAACTTTAGTATTTCTCAATTTATTCAAGGGGTAAAAATTGAATAATTTATGTAATGTTGCTTAGGTTATATGATATATATGATATATAGCAATATAGGCGAACCATAAAGTGTGTTAATTTTAACTTTTTAATACAGTTTGATTAATTTTATATAAATATAAATGTGCCTATATCCCAAGTGATAATTCAATAAAGGTATTTAAAAAAACAAAAAATAAAAACTGCATTCTATCATTATTTTTTATGTAGGATGCTTAATTAATTAAGGCTTCCTTTAGTTCAGTCTTCTCAGAAATGACAGTGTAGAATCCTGAAAATATAAAAACATTCCTACAATGGGGCTAGGCAAGACCCAGTGGGAGGAAGGCCCACTTGTTGTAAAAGGAAATAGCAGTCCACAAAAATCACAAAAACTGATAGGCCAAAGAAAAGCCATAAAGACGATAGAATGGACTATTGAGGATAAGAAATAAATGATGTATTGTTACTATTATGCAAAAAGCCCAGAATTTCCAGACACAATATATACAAAAAGGTTTAGAGAGAAATTAGAAGAAAGAAAAATATTTCCATGAGAAAAACTCAGACGTCTCAAATAAAAATGTGTCTTCAATACAACAGATTTGTGAAAAACATTGTATAGACCAAGAAACTTTAATCTGTTTGGAAAAAGAAGCATCTGAGGAAGTGCAAAATATAAACAACAAAACCTAGAGAGTTTTGAAAAGTATAAAAAAGAAATATGGACATGGGAAAGAAAGAAAGAAAGAAAGAAAGAAAGAAAGAAAGAAAGAAAGAAAGAGAGATTTGATATACTGCAATATTTATGCAAAGTCGAAAGCCAAAGTAATCAATGCAAAAAAGGCAGTCCCAAAGATATTCAAATAGAAATACAGGCAAAGGTATCCAGATATGGAAAATTTCACAATAAAAAAATAATAGCACAAAGAGGAAATGTAGAAAAGAAGAGTAGTAAAATAGAAGTTACAAAAATGGAACCTGAAATTATGGAATGCCTGCAAAGTGAAGGACTTGGTGTACAAGGTCAAACACAGGTTACCTTACAGCATGATGGAACGAGTCCCCAAAGTAGGAAGAAACAGGAAGATCAGGAAACATCTGAAGAAGAAGTACAGACATGGGGAAGAAAAGAGATTTAATATGGTATAATATTAATGCAAAGGAGAAAGCAAAATTAATCAATGCAAAAACAGTAGCACAAAGACATTTGAAGAGAAATATAAACAAAGGAATCCAGACATGGAAAGCTTTACAATACAAAAAAAAAAAAAAAAAAGAAGACAAAGAAGAAAAGTAAAAGAGAAGATTAGTAAAAGAGAAGTTAAAGAAACAGACACTGAGGTTATGGAGTACCTGCTAAGTGAAGGATTCAGTGTAGAAAATCTAACTCAGAAAGCACCACAGCAGGATAGAGCAATAGACATCCAAATTAAGGAGAAATCAGTAGAACGGGAAGCAATTGGGCAGTTGCCATTTGAAGATATTTTGGAGCCTTCCGCAGAAAACCTGTAAAAACTTTCACTTGAAACTGGACAGCAAGGAAAGGAATAGGAAACTGTGGCAACTATGATGCAGTCAATGTTTAGGAATGATAGGCCAATGAGTTCCCATATGACAGAGCAAAGGATGACATGGGATGAAACTGAGGAGAATGTGCCACAGGAAGATGGTATAGAACTCTTTATAGAATACCCACAGGAAATGGTGAACAAAAATTTGCCTTTAGATTAGAAGAAAATGAGCTAAGAGAAGAGTTGCTTGATTTTTTTGGATGGCACAGTGTTGCACCGGTAGCATTGTCACCTAATAATAAGAGATTCTTTGGTCTGATTCTTAGCTGGAGTACCTTCTGTGTGGAGTCTGCATGTCCTCCCTGGATTCGTGTGAGTTTTCCCTGGGTACTCTGGTTTCCTTCCACATTACAAAGACATGCGTCTAGAGCATTTCTCCCCAGGCCTCCAATGAAAATTGGCTTTGTTCCAAGTCGGACTTTCCCAGTAAACAAATGTTAAATACATATATTAAGATCAATAAAAAGTAAGACCCTGCAGAAGGTCAATAAAACCCAAAAAGTCAGAAGTTTTATAAAACAAATGAATACAGTAATTACGACTGTGAATAGAGATCCATGCAATATAACAGCAGTAAACAGGATATATTACTGTGCAGCTAAATTAATAACAGATAAAATTCTACCACAAGAACATATGGTAGTAAGGCAAAGGAAGGAGAGAAATTGAATACCACCATGGAACTATTGACTAGAAAAAACTAGAAAGCAATTAAGACAAGAACTGTCACTGTTAGAAGAGCATAGAAGAGGGAACAGATCAACAAAAATACTCAAAAAGATAGACATAATAAAAACAATGCACAGTATTATTACAGATCAGGATCTATCTTGCACTATTGCAAATAATAAACTAAAAATCTCAGCACAGGCAGAAAAACTTAGACGATGCACAGGCCCAGATGCAATACCTTACTTCTGGCTAAAAGTATTAACATCTTTGCACAAAGATTTAGCCATGAGTAAGATCTATTTATATGTGCATGCCAAACAGACACCAACTTGGGTACCAACAGGTAAAACAATAAAAATTATAGACTAGTAACTTGCCTTCCCACGATGTATAAACTATACACTGGAATTGATGCCAACAGACTTTATAGTCATTTACGTAGAAGAAAACTCAATCATGGCAATAAAACAAAAGGGCAATAAAATAAAGTCATATGGAACAAATGATTATTTGTTGTTAAAGTCATGGTGGAGAACTGTAAGAAGGGGAAGAATGTTATGGAATGGATTGACTACAAAAAGCATTTGATAGTATTCTACATTCATGGATAAAAGAGTGCTTAAAAATGTATAAAATACACCCTACACTGATCAACTTCATTACAGTAATCATGAAACAGTGGCAAATCACTTTGCAATTAAGCCATGATAAGGGACAAATTATGATTCCAGGGATAAAAAAAATCAATGGGGATATTCCAGATTGACTCTCTGTCACTGCTGCTATTCTGTCTTGCCTTTAGCCCATTAAGCTGTCTAATTAACAACTAGACCATGGCTATAATTTGGCTCCTAGAAAACAACAAAGTGTAAAGACTTCTCTTTGTCAATGATTTAAAATGGTATAGCTTATCAGATGGGGAAGTGAAAGCACAACTGCAAGTTGTCAAAATTTTTCAAATTATATAGTAAGGTCATTTGATCTTCACAAATGTGGAAAAGCAACCTTTAAAGCAGGAAAACTGCAACACCAAGAACACATCAGTTTGGGACAAGAATGTGATATAAAAGAACTTGAGCAAGAGGGAGTGTATAAATATTTGGGAATTGATGAAGGATCAACAATAAAACATGAAAAATGTGAATAAAAGTAAGGAATACTTTAGAAGACTTAAATTAATTCTGAAAACAGTGTTGACATCTAGGAACAAAATTCAAGCTATAAACTAATTTGCTCTTCCTTTCCTAACTTACAGTTTTGGTGTGATTACCTGACCCCAAAATGTGTTGGACAGATTAGACAAGAAAACAAGAAGGGTGCTTCATGCTTATCAAATAATTTATAAAAATCAGTGCATACCAAGATTATATATTCCTCATTCTGAAAGAGGATGCTGACCTCACAAGATCCAAACTTAGTGAAAGTTTTGAAACATGAGGAGAATAACTGTAAGTTGCCTTCTCTGCTTAGTCAAGCAGAAGCCTATTGGAGTCAAGTGTGAATGGAAATCAAACCAGAAGTAAATAACAATCAGGCAGTAAATAAATGTGCCAAAAAACAAAAGAAAGAATTTGAGGTGAAGGACCAGATGAGAAAGCAAGAAATGTGAAAAATGCATAAATATAGTTTTAAGTATAGAAAAATTCTGAAAGAACCTGTTGATCAAGATGGAACACAGGAATGGTTAATGAGAGGCAAACACAAACTGAGAGATGAAAGGTTAATATTGGTGGCCCAAGATAGTGGGCTACGTACACATTGGTTTACAAAGTCCTTTGAACAAGTGGAAGAAAAAGACAAATGTAGGTTTTGTAAAACAGAATTGGAAACAGTTGCACACCTCATTGCTAGTTGTGACATACTAATGACATACTGAAAGGCATATTAATGTGGCAAGCCTGTTGCACTGGGGATTGTGCAAACATTATGGTATTGAAGTGGCTGAAAAACACTGGAAACATGAGCTACAAAGCATCATAGAAAATGATGACGTTTACATCACATGGGATCACCCATTACCAATAGTTCAAAAAACAGATGCTAGAAAACTGGACATATTTATTAATATTTTTGAGAATCCTTGTCACTAACAGGGTAAGTAACCACTTGTATTTACTTAATTCATGCTAGGATGGGCTAGTTAATTATGTTTGCCCAACAACTTAGTAAGTGCTTTCATTCAAGTTTATAATTTTTCTATTTTCCTTTACAGCTGCTTTATCCCTGCACTCCTTAAAGTCATGATGGGAAAGAATAACCATGGCAGCTGAATTACTTTTTCAGTATTTAGATGCATAAGACAGTATAATCCCACTGGGTTCCAACAGGGGGCATGCAGCAGCCAGGCTGGATTCATCAGAGTTAATGGAAGCGCCAGCCAAGAAAAGTAGGATAAAATCTCAGCAGGCTACTGATTGGCATTTATATTACGTGACTGAACAGTGAAATGTTTGAACATGTAATAATTGACCCCTAAATATCGAAACACTGTAATGTTGAATGGCAAAAAAAAAAAAAAAAAAAAAAAAAAACACCCAAACAAACCATTAAAATGCTCTAAGCAGGGGGGCAAACCCCCTGCACCCCCCACACCCTGTGCTACTTAAATATACCAACTCCAAGATCGTAGTATAGTGCAGACAATGGAAAACTTCCATGTCCGCACTGTACGGAGCTCTCCATTGAACCGTTCAACATTCTGATGGTTTGATATTTAGGGGTCGATTATGACGTGTTTGAACATTTGACTGTTCGATCATGTAATATAGATCCACAGATTGTGCACTTTTAATTTGGACAATTCAATAGAAGGTGCTATTCTTGTAACTGTTCTGGAGGAAACAGGTTATTAAGCTCTGGGTATTGAAGAAGACATAGGAGGGTAAGAGTCAGACACAAGTAGGAGTATTTGCAGGAATTTTTTGAATCATTACCTGACACCAGCAAGGGCAGGTTATTTGACTTGGTCTTGGAAAAATGTTTTAGCTCTACAGCAGTACGTTAGGAAGATGGATTATCTGTTATCACTTCAAATTTATTCCAGTAATAGAATAGGTCAGACAGGACAAGGGATCACAAGTCAATCAGAAGCTGAAGTAGCTACTGAAGGGACTTGTGAAAGCAGGATCCCAGTGATGTTATCTCCCATGCCAACAGAGAAATAATCTCCAGGGTTACACTTAATTGTCCATATCCCAATAGCTGTCAGGGATAAAATTACTAAGGGAGAATATATTGATGTATTTGAATTAGCTAATGACACCGATATTCAAAAATTAATGGAAGCAGGGAAGTCAGGATCCTAAGATCTTATGGCTGTGCTTGATGCCCTAGGTAAATCAGCGAGCATTAACAGACAGCTAAAACCTGCAATGATTGGGTGGCAGGCTTTTTAATATACTTGTCCATGCTTATAGAAACTGACCCGCAACTGGCACTGACTCTAATCTCTTACCTGTTAAAAATCAGGGAAGCTCATCATGTTCAGGGAAGCATAGCATGATTAGCTTCTGATCAGAGGATCAGGAAATTAAAATCAACTAACAAGGATATTAGATGGGATCAAAGATACCCAGACACGTGTTTGAGTGCCAAATTAGAAGGATCTCTTTTGAATCAATCAGGAATTGCACTATATTAAAACATGTTTGGGTTTCAACAGCAGCAGATGTTTTTGGTCTGCCTTCCATTTTGCTCATTTATGTGTACATTGTGGAAAATACCACTAGGCATTTAATTGCTGGCAAAAGTTAAGCCAAATGAAGGTGCCTCAAGTAGCACCCAATGGTGACAAAAATGACCCTTTGGAAACAAATATCCCTTTTGGAGGGAGGGGTTATGTAGAGCAGAATGTGTGTGCTGTAGCTTTAAGAAGCATTTCAAGGACTGACTGTGCATATAAATAGCAAGCACGTACTAGCTTCAGCACCATTTTGAGAGTGCAGCCAAAGAGTGAGCATGTATGAATGTAATAGCTAGTTTATATATGTGTATCTAAGTTAACGTCATTAAGCCTCAATCCTGATGTGTTTGTACATAATAAAGCTGCTTGAACAAAACCCACAAAGACTCATCTATTACAGGTTTCTTCTGGGGTCTCAGAGGTTTCTGTTATGAATAGGGTGCTCAACAGTGGGCCAATTCACTCACCCATTAATCCTGACATGCTAACTTATGAATTACAAAGTTATCCAGATTGCAAGACAACCTGTAGTTTAGTACATGAGTACATGGGTTTGCTTTAATATGCACTGCCCCATTTAGCCATGAATCTGAAGTCCACATCTTGGAAGGGTGGGATTATATTTAGTATCTCAATAAAGAAATACAGACTGGTAGGATAATAGGTCCATTTTCAGTCCTTCCCTACAAACAGTTCATGGCATCACTAATTGGTTTAACCCTAAATAAAAAAGAAGGTGAATTTCATCTGATCCACCATTTTTCTCAACCAGTAGGGTATTAAGTTTTATTGCCAAGGACACAAGGGTAAAATATGCTTTGTTAGAGCAGGTGGCTGACATTATTAGATCACTTAGCATTATCACTAAGTTTACCTAAGTTAAAGTCATTAAGCCTCAATCCTGATGTGTTTTGTACATAATGAATCTGCTTGAACAGAACCCACAAGGACTCGCTTATTACATCCTGACTAGACAAGTGACATGGTGTCAGAACAGGGACTCCAGAGACTGCTTTCCAGAGCTACAAGGTGCAGAGTTAACAGTGAAGGTAAATTAAGAGAAACGAGCATGAAAAAGCTCCTGAAAAGAACCAAAGGTCACAAAAGTTTGCACAAACAGATTCTTTTATAAAAAAGATAAAATGGTGCATTACAGTGGCACAGACCACATTATTAAACAAGCGAGAGGCACAGAAGGTTTATTAATCAAAATGTTTAAAATTAATATATTTGATAAAACAATAATCAGAAAAGCACATAAGGGGTTTGGAATTACCTCAGAATTGCAAAATGAGCTTGTTTAAAGCCAAATGGGCATGCTTTGAGTAAAACAAGCACAAGAAAAGTACAATGGGTGTAAAAAGAGATTAAACAAGCAAATCGATATAATAAGGGCAAAAAGGGCACATTAGGTATAGATAAAACAAGGCGACTGCATGTTTTTTGGTAAAGTACTGTGTTTTGACATAACTACTACTTTGTATTGTATTCAGGGTATTACTAAAGTTATTTGAAGTATCTCAAAGTGTGTAGAAGTGTTTACAGTGTGTGCTTATTACTGTGCGTGTATTCTGAAGAGTTTATTTGTGTGCAAAGTGCAACTATTTTGTGAAGTACAGTCAAAGTACAGCCATTTTGAAATGTTTCTTGTTCTGGGTGTGTCTGCTTGCAAAGTGCCGCTATTACAGAGTGGTTTTTGCACTGTAAAGAATTATATAGCAAAGTACCACCATTTTGGGGAAGTTTCAGTGTGCCATGTACTGTTTAATTGCAAACTGCAATTACTTCAAAATGTTTCTTACTCTGAGCTTCTTCTGCCCAGTTCATTTGCACAGTGCAGTTATTTTGAAATGTGTCTTACACAGATAAGGGGTGATTTCTTGCAGTACAGTGATTTCAAGAGTATTACAATGCCCAAGAGGCTTATTTCCCCAAAGTTCAATTGTTCAGAGGCTTGTTGTACTATTGAACAAAGTTAAGAATACTGGCATAGATTTCTGGCATATGTATATGTGTGTGTGTGTATTCATGCATATTTGCAAAACCCTTCACTGGTATGTGTTAATAATGGCAGATGGATTTCAAAAGCCCTCATCACATGTATTTGATCAGAATATTGCAGAGAACTGGAGAATATTTGAGCAAGAGTGCAATATTTTTATACAAGCAGCTTATTCTGACAAAGATGCATGCATCAGGGCATTCATTTTCCTAAACCTAACTGGGTCAGAAGCCATTAAAAGAGAGCATTCATCTGTGTATGCACCAGCAGTATATGATGGAGAAGGTGAAAATCACCATATTGTTGCATAGGCTGAATCAAGGGAAGACCCCAATGGTTTGAAGTGCAAATTCAGAAAAATGTGTAACCCCCAGACAAATATTACATCAGAGAGGCATTTGTTTTACACTAGAGATCAAAAACCAGGAGACACTTTTGCAGCTTATATTACTGACCTGAGGAACAAAGCTAAAATGTATTGGTTTGGTGACTTAAAAGATAAGTTAATAAAGGTCAGACGTGTGTGTGGTATTAATAGTGCTGCTGTGAGAAAGATTTTTCTTTGTGACAGTGATTTAATGTTGAGTAAATCTATCGAGATTTGTCAAATCCATGAAGTTACAGAAAGGCACACAAGTATGCTTGCAAGTGATAAGAACATGGTTTCAGCAGGCTCCAGAGCAAATGTAGACAGCATGCAACAAGTGGCAAGCACAAATAGGCCTATGTTCATGGCAGCTACAGCCCCTGTGGGTTCCCCTGGGAAACCACATAGTTTTCCAGCAAGTTCTAAGAAAGGAGCATGCTCAATGCACTACAAGTGTGAATCAGCAAAACCCAAATCCAGCTTTATTGTTAACTGTCACAATTGTGGTGCCAATCATGAGTCTAAAAGAGAGAAATGCTTAGCATATGGTCAGCAATGCCACAAGTATAAAAAATGGAACCATTTTCAAAAGTTTTGCAAAGCAAGTAAACCTTACATAGTTACACACAAGGGTCACACAACAAAGCAAGTTGATCATATAGAAAATGACATCAGTAATTGTTGAAAAGGTTGATGCAGTGAATTTTTTGGCAAGGAAAGAAGTATTTTGTAATTGTTCAGATCAATGATAAATCCACCAATCTCAAAGTAGTCACTGACTCATAAGGTAATGTTATGTTAGCAGACACATTTGCTATGGTGAGAACTAATGAACAACTCAATGTGGCTAGTAGTGTGAAACTTGTTGCTTATGGAGGTGAAGAAATTCAAACCAAAGGCTCAGTTGTTCTTTCATGTTATGTGGCTAAGAACTGTTACAGCTTGTTATTCCCTGTAGTCCGAAGACCTGCGCAGTCATTCTTGGGTCTCAGAGACCGTTTCAGAATGAATCTGCTTTCTTTTACCAAAGAAGTTCATCATATAAGCACATATCCTAGTTCCAATTTTTCTGATGCCATTTTCGCAGCATATGCTGATGTTTTCGATGACAAGTTGGGCAAGCTTCCAGTTGTGTATTCTATGATGTTTGACCCAAAGGTCAGTGCAGTAGTCAGGTTAGCAAGAAAAGTTCTGATAGCTATGCAGGATAAAGTCAAAACTCAGTTGAATAAAATGGTGCAGCAAGGTATAATTTGTCCAGTTACAGAACCAACCGAATGGGTGTCGTCTATGGTAGCAGCCCACAAAAAAAGGCTCAGAAAAAATCAGAATATGTATTGATCCAAGAGATTTGAAAAAAGCATTAAAGAGACCTCATCATCCAATGCGTACAGTCGAGGAAGCTGCAGTCTTAGGCCTAGTACCGCATGCCACTGTTTTTTCTGCCTTGGATGCAAAAAGTTCATTTTGGCAAGTGATGCTTGATCACAAATCTTCATTACTGACTACTTTCAGTACCCCATTTGGCAGGTATAGATTCCTAAGGATGCTATTTGGAATCAGTTGTGCAAGTGAAGTCTTGCAGAGTGCAATGGAGCAATTTTTTTCAGGTTATCTTGGTGCCATAATAATAGATGATTTATTGGTTGGAGGCAATGGTGAAGCAGAGCATGATGGAAACCTTAATTGAGTTCTAGACAGAGGACGTGAAATAAAGTTAAAGCTCAATCCTCTATAGTGCAAATTCAGACTACCAGAATTTACATATGTAGGTCATTTATTTACCAGCACTGGCTTGAGACCAGACCCATCCAAACAACCAGCTATTCTTAAGATGTCAGCACCAGATAATGTTCAAGTGCTACAACGTTTTCTTAGCATGGTCAACTACTTCTGCAAGTTTATACCAGACTTCAGTGAGTTGACAGCACCTTTGAGAGAGATGACGTGCAAAAATATTCCATGGTCTTGGTTGGAACAGCACCAGAAAGCATTTGAGGACCTTAAGCAGAAAAGTGTCACCCCACCCACATTAAGTTACTATGATGTCAATAAATTAGTCACTCTTCATGTGTTGCTTCAAAATTTGGTCTTGGCACAGTTATACTTCAAGAAGGCAGACCAGTAGCATATGCATCTAGAACCCTTACCCAAACTGACATGCAATATGCTCAAATTGAGAAATAACTTTTGGCAATAGTATTTGCATGTTCAAAGTTTCATGATTATATCTATTTATTTATTTTTATTTATTTATTTACATTTGTTGACCAGGAGAGTCCGACTGGACACAGGTCTGTTTTCAGCAGAGACCCAGGGAGAAAATCTCCACATTAGGTGTTACTGACATTATATAGTTTGAGAAAAATAGCATTTAAAAATTATAGACATTGTTCCAGCTGCAGAACATAATACAAGATTAAAACATAGTTATACAACAGCTGTAGAACATAATACAAATTTAAAACATAGTGACAGATGTTGAACATAGTTACAGATGTAGACATGATTCATCAGTAGAGAACTGAATTAATTATGTTTGTGAGGTACATAACAGACATTAACACTTGTTGCCACAAGAAGTTTTGCTGTATGGTAAGTAGCTAGGTATATGAGCCACCAAGCTTGCTAAAAGTAGGTAGTTAGTGGGGGGCAGAGAGAAGTAGTGGGTGGGTGGAGTGGGTGATATTGGGGGGGGTGCAAGGGCATATCCTGCATGTTTTTAAGTGTGCTTTTAGTAAAGATTTGAAGTGGGTGCAAGAAGTTACAGAGGTAATTTAGGGTGGGAGAGAGTTCCATAATTTGGTTATAGTGTAGGAGAATAATGCTTATCCAGCAGAATTATTGGCTCTTGTGACCTGTATGAGGTTTTTGTTGCTGGATCTTAGTGGTCTGGTGGTAAGATAGGGTTGAAGTAGATTCTGGAGGGATGGGACTTTTAGTGGATGATTTACTAGTTTGTGGGTGAGTGTGAGTTGGTACCATTGAAGGAGGTGAGGGAGCTCTACCCAGCCCAGTTCTGCCAGTGAGAAACAGTGGTGACTACGGTAGGAAGCCCCTGTGGCGAATTTGGCAATTTTGTTGTAGAAGGTTTTGAGCTTATTTAGGTCGCATTGTCTTATGTTAGTAAATATGGGAAAGGCATAAAGTAGGGTGGAGATTAGGTGAGAATTTGCTACTGAAATATTTGCTGCTTTGGTAAGTAGTTACTGATTTCTATATAATGCTCCTAGTTTTTTGTGCACTTTTTTAATGGTCATGGATATGTGAATGCCAAAGTTCAGGTTATTGTCTAGTTCCACTCCTAGCAATTTGGTGTGTTCTGTAGGATGAATAGTGGTGTTGTCTTTTGCTGTGATGTTAAAGTGAGAGTTGTCTTGGGAAAGTTTGGTGGGTTGGAAGATTAGTAATTTAGTTTTGTTTGGGTTGAGTATTAATTGGGCATTGGATAACCAAGTTTCAACAAAGGAAAATGCATCCCATGTGACTTTTTGCAGTTTGGGTAGGGACTGGGCTGTGCAGATGATGGTTGAGTCATTTGCGTATTGTATGAGTGTGCCATGTGTGGTGGCAGAGGCTAGATTATTGATGAAAATAGAGAAGAGTAGGGGTCCAAGGATGGACCCTTGGGGAACCCCTATGGAGACAGGTAGTTGGGGGGATAGGTCGTCCTACCATACAACAGATTTTTGGCAGTTAGACAGGTAACTTTGAAACCAGTCGGTGACTGATTGAGAGAAGGATAGGTTATTGAGAAGAGAGATGTTTGTGTGCTACCATGTTGAAAGCTTTAGAAAGGTCTAGGAAAGTAGCTGAGGAGAGATAATCAACATTTTTAAGTTGCAGTATAGTGTTAGTGAAAGAGAGTAAGGCAGTGGTGGTGCTATGGTTTGGTCGGAAACTGTGTTGGGTGTTGGAGAAAAGGTTGTTAGCAAGGAGGTGATCTGAGACCTGAGAATAGATGCATCTCTCTAGTATTTTGGAGAGTGGAGAGAGAATAGATATGGGGCAGTAACTGGTTTGGTCTGTGGAGGGGCCACCTATGGTCAAGCTATTCAGATTGAAAGTGATCACCAATCACTAGTTACTATTCTAAAGAAGCCTGTGCATTCAGCTCCAGCAAGATTACAAAGAATGTTGCTCAAATTGCAAAAGTACAACTTCAAATTGGTCTATACATAAGGCAAACTCCTTTATCAGGCTGATACCTTATCCAGATCACTCAGAAATACAATGGAACAGCTTGATGCAGGGAATTTTGAATTTGATGCAATGGAAGTGCATAATTTTTCTACCATAAGACTCGATGAGCTGAGATATCATACAAAGACTGATACAATTTTGTAAAAGCTCAACCACTGCATTAATATTGGATGACCATCAAAGCAATCTAGTGTACCACCTGAAGTGCAAACTTATTTTCCTTACAGAGACGAAATGTTGAGAGAAGAGGGTATTATTTTCAAAGGTCCTAAAATTGTTGTTCCTGCTTCCTTACAACATGAATATATTCAGATTTTGCATCGTGGTCACTCAGGTTCTGAATCTACCAAATGAAGGGCAAGAGAGCTAGTATTTTGGCCTTCTGGCATTGATAAAGTACTTTCTTCTTGTTCAGTATGCAATAGTACTCCACCGCATTTGCAAAGAGAACCACTTCAGCAAAATCAAGTCCTTGAACTACATTGGTCGACAGTAGCCACTGATATATTTGAGTGGAAAAATCAGCATTATTTAGTATTGGTAGATGCTTATTTGAACTTGTTTGAGATTGATTTACTACCTAATCTAACGTCCACTGCTGTTATCACTAAGTTGAAACATAATTTCTTAGTCCGTCGTAGTACACGCAATGTTGTTTCTGACAATGGTACTCAATTTGCTAGTCAGTTGCTTCAAAAATTTGCAAGGGAATGGGACTTTGTACATGTTACTAGTAGTCCAGAATCTCCATAGTCAAATGGACTAGCTCAATGTGCAATACAGAGTGCAAAGCAATTACTTGAAAGGTCAAAGCATGACAATACTGATGTTTTTTTTTTAACTTATTACTCTCAGAAACATACCCAGTGACAATACATTTGGCTCGCCTGCTCAAAGACTTCTATCCAGGCAAACCAGAACAACACTGTCTATTAGTTCCAGTTTGTTGAGGCCTAAAGTCAACAACAACATAACCATTAGAGCACAATTATTCAAGAAGAGTTTTTTCCAGAAGTCCAGTTATAATAAATTGAACAGATTTCTTTGCACATTGAAAAAAGGAGAGACAATGAGGATACAAATGGAGAAAGGTTTTGACTGGATTGGTCAAGTAACAAGTATATGTGCCAAGCCAAGATCCTACTTCATAGAATCTGAGGGTGTGGAGTACAGGAGAAATCACATACATCTTCTTCCTGTATCAGAATCAATATCGCAACATTGTTCCTGTGATGCAGACTGTAGTTCTGAGTAATCCAGACAATGTTCCTGTTGCAGGACGTGTCTTAACTTCTACTTCCATTCCTGATGATGTTCCTGATGTCCCCAAAGTTGAACATTCAGCAGAGACAGTCCCAGTTGTTAAATCTAACTCTAAATTTTATGTCACACGATTTGGTCATATTTCCAGACCTAGTGTGACATACACAGTGACCTGGACTTGATTGTATATATGTGTATCTAGCTTTGTATAATTGCATAACAAAGAATTACTTGTATTGATTGCATGTCAACTGATGTTGTCATGCAAAGGGAGGCGGCTCCCTTTCCCCACTACTCTTGATTCTCACATCTTTTACCTTAATCTCTACTTTATACATGCTCTAACTTCCCTTGCTTTCTTTTTTTCTTTAATATCTTAAGTAACACTATCCTATTAAACCCTTGCCCCTTGTACTTACCTTTACATACAATAGTCCACTGATAGGTTCTCGCTCTCATCCTGCCTTCCTTGGCTCTTCCCACTCCGTTCGCCTATGGGTTCACTCCACTCCCCTACCCTGCCCTCAATTCCCACTGGCCCCCAGGACATCTACATTTAAACCTAGCTAACCACACTCACTACAACTCCATAGCCCTCCCCAATCCTACCCATAACATCCACCACTCCACCCACTAGTAAATCCTATCTAACCAATCAACCTCCACTGCTCAACCCACAGCTTCTAACTAACCCAACCCATCATACATTACTCCACACCATACTCCCCACAATTAACCAAACGCCCTTCCAACTCTCCAATACACATAACCCTCCTACTCCAAAAAGCTCTTCTAAATTACAGCATAGTAACTATTTACAACCTTTTTCTTTTCTCTTTACACAACCACCTTTATTATGTTCCCAAAACCCTTAACCTACCCCTCACTACTCCTATTTTTCCTCAACCTATCCTATGTTTACTACCTCACTCAACCCACACATATTAGTCACACTCAAGCCTTCCACATAACTACTCACTTTAACACGCCTCCTTTGAGACCTCACATCATAATATTTCCCCATCTTTATCCTATAAAAAATAACTATTCTTTTCTTATAAACTCATTACCCCTCACAAACACTCATCTACAATAGTAGCAAACAAATGCTTCAGTAATGCATCAAATCACAACCCATACTCTAAGCAATCCAAATACCTTACCAATATTATTCTACATCTAATTACTACTCTATTATCAGGAGACATACATCCCAACCCTGGCCCCTCAAACTGGTCCACCATAGACAAGTCTATACTTTTCACCTCCCTAAACTCCCAAAGCATAGTAAACAAAGTCCCACGCCTCCATGACTGGCTCTCACACAATAAACCCAACATTTTATCTATCTCTGAAACATGGCTAAAGTCCCACATAAAAGACCATGAAATATCACCACCAAACTACGCAATCATCAGGAAGGATAGATCCCATAAAAAGGTGGTGGTGTAGCTCACTTATATTCATCCTCCCTGACAGTCACCCCTTATAACAAACCTATTCTCAACTTCAATAAAGCAGAATTACTCCTGACAACATTTCAAATTAATAAACACAAACACATATTAATAGCCTCCCTCTACACCCCCTCCCCCCCCGGAGACAATATTACTACACTCGGAAATATCCTTTTCTGGCTCTCCACTAATATTAACAATGAAATAATAATCTTAGGTGATACAAACATCAACTGGTCCTCCATTCAGTCTGCAACAAGTCCATTTAATATTAATCTTTACAACTTCTCAAAGCTAATTAACTCCACAACCCACCCCTCAAAAACTCTATCTACTGGTAGCATTCTAGACTGGATTTTAGTCCCCCACCCTCATTACTTCTGTGACAGCGGCACACTTCCAGACTCCCTTAGTGATCACCTGCCCACCTTTGCACATCGACCCCAACACCTTCACTCAGAACACATTACTACATAACCATCCACAACCAAAAAAACTTTAATCCTACAGCTTTCACTGACTCCCTAAAAGCAATTAACTGGAATGTTCTAAATAATCTAGCCCTAGATGATGCTGTAGCTCACTTCAACTCAACCTTCTTAAATCTCCTAGATAACCATGCTCCACTAAGCTCTAAAAGAATAAAACTAAAAACCACCCCCTGGCTAACCAAAAATACCCTAACAGCTATGAGACACAGAGACAAAGTCTGGGCTCTTTACCATAAAAATAAATCTCCCCTCTCCCATACCGAATTCAAAACACTCAGAAACAAAGTAAAAATGCTCATTACTGCTGATAGACAAAACTATTCCTCCAAACTCCAAAACAGTAATAAAACAAACCCTCAGAAGTTCTGGAAAGGAATTTCTACCCTTATCAATCCTGGCAAAATACTCAACCCCAGCCCTGACCCCAATGCTCCTAACAACGACTTAGCTACACAATTCAACTCCTTTTTCATAGATTCCATCTCCAAACTAACATCTTCATTTTCCAATATTGCTCCATCCTCCACTTCTCCCACTCTCCCTTCAACTAACACCCTTCCCTTCACTTCCATCTCTACTACCACTTCCTCTCCATTTCCATCATCCCCTCTTCCCACACCTCTGTCACTAAAACCAATTCCAACATCTACGATAAAAAAACTTCTACAAAAACTTAAACCATGCTCTAATGCCCCTGACAATATTCCTTCTTACTTCCTTAGCATAGCTGCTGAAGCCATTGCCTACCCCATCAGTATACTAATCAACCGCTCTATCAAAGAAAGCATGGTACCCCAGATTTGGAAAAAGGCTTTCATCATACCTCTACATAAAGGTGGCAATAACAACAATATTACAAACTTCCGCCCCATAGCTATCTTATCCCCTATCTCTAAACTCCTAGAAAAGTGCATCCATCTACAGCCCCTACCTTACCTCTTAGACAATAATCGACTAACTCCAACTCAGCACGGCTTTCGGCCCGGTCATAGCACTATGTCAGCCCTCCTCTCCTTCCTAGAAATGGTAAATACAGCTCGGGACTCTGGTCATATTGTCTCTACCCTCTTACTTGATCTTTCAAAGGCCTTTCACACTATCTCTCACAAACTTCTTCTAACCAAACTCTCTCAACTCACCTTATCTCCTTCCTCACTGTCCTGGTTCTCTAGCTACTTATCAAATAAATATCAAGCAGTAAAGTGGAAAACAGCCACATCCTCTTTTCTAAATGCCCCAACTGGAGTTCCCCAGGGCTCCATACTGGGTCCTCTGTTATTTAATATATTCATAAATGATTTCCACAACTCTATCTCATTCTCCAGCATTATCCAATATGCTGATGATTCAACTATCATTTGTTCTGCCACATCCTTCCCAGTGCTACAAAAGCTTACACAAGATGCTTTCTCTATCACTGAACTATGGATGAAAGATAACCACCTTGCTCTCAATGCCTCTAAAACCAAACTAATGGTATTTACCCACTCTAAACACACCTCTATCAATGCTAACTCTCTATCAATTACCAGCCACAATAACACATCCCTGGAATTGGTGTCCAGTGCTAAGTTACTGGGTGTTCAAATCGACAACAATCTCAAATTCAACTCCCGCATTCAACACAATATAAAAAAAAAACATCAAAAACTAGGCATGCTATACCGGCACAATCGCTACCTTACACCATCCACTAAAATCACTCTCTCTACCTCATTCCTCATCCCCTCTCTTCTCTATAGAGCACCACTCCTAACTAACATCCAATCTTCCCTTAAAACACAACTTTCCACCTGTTACAACAAAATTGCTAAATTCGCTACCAGTCATAAGTCTTCTACCCACCACTGCTCTTCACTGCATAAATTAAAATGGCTTGAACTTCCCAACCAACTCATCTATTCTCAACTTACTCTTGCTCACAAGCTCATTTTCAAATCTGACCTCTGTCCATCTCTATCCTCAGCATTTAAATTTCACCTTCCCAGCAGAGTACGTAGATCTAACAACCAAAATCTAATCAAATTGCATAAACCAAATCATCCCCCTGGTAAAAATCTCCTATCCTTTAGCCTAGCATGACTCTGGAACTCCCTACCTCCTGCCATTCGTACCACCTTCAACCACCTTACATTCAAAAAATCTCTTCACTCTCATCTATTTTCCCAGTGGGAATGCTCATGCTCACATCCTTCATGATCTATACTGACAATCTCTCCTTCTCCTCCACTAGGACATTTCTTATCTCTGCTCAAAAAAAAAAAAAAAAAAAAAAAATTACATTGTCTGCTCTGTCAAACTTACAAATGATACAATTGCTTCTTACTTATCTACATTGAAATGTTTACCTTTTGTAGCCTGCATCTTCTGTAATGTGTACCACCAGTTTGTTCTTCCAAAAATTGTTTGTTCTAACTGTACATTTAACACTAGTCTGTCTACCACAAATTGTATGCTCTAATTGTATAATTCTTGTAAAATATTGTAAAAAGAATGTAAAACCTATTGTAACTAGTTGGAGCTTTTCTCCCCAGGACTCCATTGAAAATGGGTTCATCTTGGCCCAATAGACTATCCTGGTAAACCAACTGCAAATAAATAAATAAATAAATAAAAATGTTGTCAATATTGCATGATCTATTTCTCAAAGACAGAGGATGTAGAACAGAGTGTGTGTCCTGAATCTTTAAGATGCGTTTCAAGGACTGAACATGCATATAAATAACGAGCACATGCTTGCTTCACTGCCATTTTGAGAGTGCAGCCAGACAGTGAGCATGCCTGAATGTAATGGCTAGTAGGTATATAAGTTTATTTAAGTTAGAATCTTTAATCCTCAATCCTGATGTGTTTGTACATAATAAAGTTACTTGAACAGAACCCACAAAGACTCAACTATTACATCCTGACTAGACGAGTGCCAGATTCCTTTTGAGGTTTCAGAGGTTTCTGTTATAAATGGGGTGCTTAGTGGAAGAATTCACTCTCCCATTAATCATGACATGCTATCTTATGAATTACAAGGTTTTCCAGATTACAAGACAACTTGTAGTTCGTCCATATCTTGGAAGGATGGGATTATATTAAGTATCCTCAATAAAGAAATGCAGACTGGTAGGATAATAAAATCATTTTCAGTCCCTCCCTAGAAACAGTTCATGCCATCACTAATTTGTTTAATCCTAAATAAAAAAAAGGTGACTTACATCTAATCCACTATATTTCTCAACCAGTGGGGTATTCTGCTAATGGCTTTATTTATTGCCAAGGACACAAGGGTAAAATATGCTTTGTTAGAGCAGGTACCTGACATTATTAGATCACTTAGCAAATCTTGGTTATGTAAACCGAATATCAAGTCAGCCTTTCAACTGTGTTACTCATCTAAGAATAGGACTGACCAAGATTGGGGTTGCCATTTAGAGACCATCTATATCTTGACACAGCCATGCCAATGAGATGTTCTGCTGCTTGTGCAATTTTTGACTCATTCAGCACATTACAATGGTGCTGGCAACAAAGGGCCACAAAGCAAGTGACAATACATTATCTTGATGGCCCTTATCATCAGTGAAGGTGAGCAAAACACTAGAATAAGCATAGCTCTCTTCATTAAGCCTATGTAACAACCTTGGAATTCCTTTTGCTGAAGATAAGATTCAAGTTTCCTCTCAATGCATCACATTTTTAGTGTTTGAAATAGATGTAACTAGCTATTCATTCATTCAGCACATTACAATGTTGCTAGCAACAAAGGGCCACAAAGCAAGCAACCATATATTACCTCAATGGCACTCATTATCAGCAAAGGTGAGCAGAAGACCAGTGGAGGCATGGACCTCTTCATTGAGCTATGTAACAACCTTGGGGTTCCTTTGGCTGAAGATAAGATACAAGTGTCCTCTCAATGCATCACATTTTTAGTGCTTGCGACAGATTTAACCAGCTAATCATTCAAGCTGCCTGAAGACCATCTACAGTCTAAAGACACACATTGACTTGCTTGCTGGGGGAAGGCAAAGGCTAGAGTAAGTTAGATCATGTCACTCCTAGGCTCCCTAAATTTCCCATGTAGAGTGATTCAGTCAGGTACATTCCCAGCATCCTTAGACAACTTAATAACAGGAGATCAGAAGAAACCTCAGATGGTTCATACCATGAAAATAGTAAAGAAGTATCTAAGGTTATGAAATATAGTTTTACATCATTTCAATGGGATCACATTATGGCCACTATATTGTTTTTATTTCAGACTCCCTATAACTTTTCACAGATGCACTGGCAGTCAAAAATATTTTGTGGCTATTTTGGATGTAGTTGGTTCATTTTCATGACCTAAAGCAGTTAAGAAAGACAGCACATTCTTAGAGATTCTACCCATATGGGTGGCAGTGTACATTTGGCAGGTAGACCTTACGGACATAAAACTCAAATTCCATTCTGATAATCAAGCTGTTGTGCAAGTTCTCTTCTAGATCTTACGGAGTGCAGTCCATATTAAGGCAATTAGTTTTACTCAGTTTAAAAGTCAATCTGACCTTTTCTGCTAAGTACATATCAAACATTAGGGACAACATAACTGACAGTTTTCCCCATCCACAGATTTTCAGGTTTCAAACTTTGGCACCAGAGGCTCACTGCCTTCCTACACCTATTTCATTACATATATGTCTCTTGGGCAAGGAATGACACTGATGTTCGTAGGTAAGTCATGGGCCCCAAACACAACAAGAGCCTAATGATCAGCCTTAGAGAAATCTAAAAGGTTTTACATGAACCAGCTTACTCAGGACAGACATTGACCCTGGGACTTTTTGATTCAATACATTTTACACAGGTGTGCTGTAAGTGATCCCCCAAGGTCCTTGCATATACAAATGACTGTACTAAGTTGGTTATCCTACTGTTTAGGTCTGCCCAGCTTGACTCAATATTTGGTTTTCAAGAAACTAAAGTCACATTAATGCTAGTCAAAAAGACTCTAGGGAACCTATTAAGGCTCAATTGCTACCCTTGGTAATAAAAATGGTAAGGGAATCAGTCAAGGAATTCCATTCTCTAGTACAGGAGTGTCCAACCCTCAGAGCTCTTCCATGCGGCCCCCGACCCTTAAATTTAAATTTAATTTTAATTTAAATTTTTTTCCGTGTGTTTACTTTTTGCTGTTCTCGCCAACTTCCGTTTTTCCGTTTTTCATACCAGCCGCTGGTATAACACCGTTCGGTCGTTTTTTTATAGTTCTGGTAAAGCTGAAGGAAGGAGCGAGATCGTGGTGAGAGGATTTATTTTATTTCAATGACTACAGTTACACTACATTGCATAGCAAAAGGTAAGGTAAGTAATTTTAATAAGATCTTTTTAACTTGTTTGGAATACGTCTCTAGTAGATGGTAAGACGTTGCTATAGTCAGCGTATTTAGATCTTGGCCCCACAACAATATGCAGCCCCCGGTTTTCGCTGCTGTTCAGTTGTTACAGATGACAGTACGGTTGTTGAGGCTGCTAGTTCACAGAGCAAAGGATATTTTTTGTAGGTTTATTTCAACAGTGACTGAAAGTTGTACTTTGGCAGCATTTTCTTTGACTCAGGGCATTGAATGATGGAAGATGCAGAGGCATGATGCTGTGTGTCTTTGGCGAGGTCAGGTAAGCTTTGGTGGAGCGGTAGCATACCTTTCCAAATTTTGCATCGTATGTTTGGTTTGTTTCTCATAAAATTTGTGGGGTTTTGCATATCAGTGAGGAATGAAGTCTGAAAATTACAAAATATGAGTTTCAGACTTGCAGGAAATGCATTCTAGCACAAAAAGTGTTGTTATAGCAACTTTCTTAAGTTTATTAAAGCGATGTTTAAAACCTGTTCCTATTTTTGGGCCATTGTCTCCCAGTATATTAGTCTTTGTCCAGATTTTTGTGCTAAGAAGATGAGGGGTATGAATAAGAAATGAAGCTGTAGTAAGTTCAGATCTTGAATTGACTTGCATGATGTTTTTGTGCAAGGTCCACATGCCATGCTTCAGTGTATTTTCAGCAGTGGTGAATTGGTAGTCTGAAGCCATAAATATGTTTGAATGTGTGACTCGTGCTTTTTGGTGTAATCTTGGGATGTTCTTTTACCACATCTTGTTGTTTAATATGAAATGGTCAATTCTTTTAATACATTTTAAGTACTTCCTGAGGTGATTCTTTAGCTATGGAGTAGTCACTCTTTGTAGTGGTAAAGGCAGTTTTGCAAAAGTAGTATATTTACTGGTCAGACAATAAGAGTTACTCAGTGATGGATGCATTAATTTATCACTTTAATTGTAATAACAAGCTCACACTAACCATTTAAAGCAGTGGGCTTTTAAAAATATAAACCAGTGTAGATGGAGTGATTAAAAGTATGTTTTTGGCAATGAAATGTGCACATTTTTATACTGAGTCTCCCATGCGGTTTTAGTTTTTAAGAGCTGACACTGGAGAGTTTTATTTTTGTGGGTGTAACAAGTAAATTAGCTCTCATGGTGAGGCACATAATCTGCTTGCATGAATGCACTAATGCTGTCTGCAATGTTTTTTTTTTAAGTTACAGCAGTGTGTTTTCCATATGTATGTATTCATTTTATTTTTATTAATGTGCAAGTCATTTTAGACATCTGCAGGACACTTGCTGGAGTGAAGAGGAAGAGCTTCTAGTCTAGTGCTTGACATGTACATTTCATGATTCTCTTGTCTTGGTCTCACGTAGATGTTCTGAGATTTTGTCATTAACATCCTCCCCTTGGGCTTGTCTTAGATCTGGTGTACTGGACTAAATTCTGAAATTAGACAAAAATCACTCATTGTTAACCTTTGAAAGTTAATATTTGAAGCATCAATCACACTGGTGTAACATCTAACTACCATAGCAAATGCCTCATACCAACTTTCATTGCCTTCTTTCCACTTCAAACCTTGTGGCAGTTAAATTACTGAGCTTTGCTTTGTGTCTTTCTTGTTAGGTCACCATATCCATAGTCACTGTGCACAGTCGCATAGAGAACTTGGGTGTAGTGGTTCTTGTTAGCTGTCCAGGAGGATAGATCACATTTGTTAGAACGCATCCCCCCTGGCCAACACAGCACTGGATCATGCAGAGACTGGCCAGACCACAGAGCAAGACAAGCACTGTATACCGTGTATGGATGCTAGTGATCAAGAAGACCTAAACTGGCAGTATCAACCCCAAGCATCACTGCAGTACAGGAGAGACTGTCACTTGTATGTACCTCAGGCACTGAATCAGTTTAATGTCATCCATCTTGTACTCTGTTTTATTTTCTTTCTATTGTTGGTAGCTCAGACAGTCATGTTCCATTCTGTATTTGTTTTTTGGAGCATGTGTGAGAGTGTGAGAGTGTGAGAGTGTGAGAGTGTGAGAGTGTGAGAGTGTGTGAGTTTCACAGACTGACATTGATTGCTTGGCTACTCACCTGTGTCAGTCTTGATTATTTACACTAGCGGTTGGATTTACCTCCGTGATGCTTTGAAGGGGTCTGACTTTCGTTGGCAGTGAGAAAATCCCATGGGGGAGTATAAAGGTTGTTTATTATTGTTATTATTATGGAAAATTGAAGCATTCCACTGTTCAAAGAGTGATAGTCTGAGCTGGGTGGCTGCCTGCATATGACTATTTGACCTTGGAGAGCTAACCACACCCCAGGATCTTTCTTCCTTTTTTTTTGTAATTAATGTGTGTGTTACATATGAAGTGACAGCAGATGAGAAGATATTTACAGTAAATCGCTCTTGTAGTTGGAGGAAGATGACAAGGCATTTTTTGTTTTCTTTACTTGAAGTTATAGATGACACTACCAGCACTGTTTTTGATGTAACATGCAAGTTGTATGCATGTATAAGTATGTCGCTGGGCAGGGGAGTATAGATGCGTATCAGAGGGATGTCTGCTGCTGCTGTTTATAAAATAATTTCCTTTACATTGCTGCATTGTAAGACATGTTCCAGGCTTAGTGAATGCAAGGATGCAGGCTGCTTTAGAACATCATTAGAATGAGATATTGAATTTTAGGGCAAATATTATGCATTTATACAGCCATATTAGTCCTCATCAACCTGGGTTGTTTTTTTTTTTTTTTTTTTGCTGCTCTTCAGTTAATGTGAGAACTTTTTTTTTTTTTTTTTTTGGTCCTCACTTGCCATTTGGCCCCCAGACCATTTCTGTTGACTCAATGCGGCCCTTGCAACTGAAAAGGTTGGACACCCCTGCTCTAGTACAATGGGCAACATTATTTGCAAGGATTTATGCTGGCACTTTTAAAGTTAATGAGTTATTGCAGTCTCTCCATAGGTCAGATGTTGTGATAACAAACAGGTATGTTTCAATTTGGCTTCAGAAATCTGAAACAGAACAATTTGGTCATGGTCAAGAAATTTTGTTGCATAAATAGGGAACTCTGGCTTCTTCCAAGTACACTGGGCCTTGGCAATTTAAAAAAAACTTCAGCAGACAGTCAATCACAAGAGCTGGTTGGTGTTCCACCATCCAAAAGATCAGCCCTTCTCACCTGCAGAAATTAATAATATGTTAAGAAGAGTATTACGCAGCCAAAGCATTGTATCTAAAGGTTACACTTCCCACTCCTTTAAAATAGGAAGAATGACTGATTTGGCCAGGGTGAGGCATTTGGTTGAATTATTAAAGTATATAGGTAGATGGAAATCAAATGCCTATATAACCTATATAAGATGATTAAAAGACAAAATGTACGTTAGTTTTAAGTCCATGCCTGCTCCTGGTTATTAGTCTCTCTTTTGTTTGCAAAGCAGCCCAAAGAACTTCCATAAGAGTTAATGGAAAAAAAAACTTGGTCTTGATCACAATCTTTGGAGAGTTGCGTTGGCAGGTTATCCAAGCATGTCCAGGATCCAGCTGTTGACATCATTGGAGAACTCATTCCACCTCAACAGGGTACATGATGAATTAATCATTAATTTGGGATGCAGTGATTTTGTTTATACTCCTACGTGTATCCTTTTCATTAAAATCGTGGTTGACCTAAAGATGTTGGCAGGTTATCCAAGCATGTCCAGGTTCCAGCTGTTGACATCATTGGAGTGCATCCTTTTCATTAAAATATTGGTTGACCTAAAGGTGTTGGGTGGATGTTCCCTAAAATTATTGCAAGATCATCAACCATTTTATCAAAACAAACATGGAATGGAGTTCACAAACCAGCAGTAATCGAAATCTCCCATCAAATTTTAAACTCCAGAAAAGTGAGAGCTTCCAAACATTTTTTTTAGATAGAGGCTTGATCTCTAGGCAAACTTTATCTAGATTTTTATAGTTCAGATGCCATCCATTTGAACAACATGGAGTAGGATTTGTTTAACTTACAATCTTACTGCACATGTAAAATATGAAATATTAATATCTTGTCTTTGATACCCAAATGGAAATGTGTTAATCTCAAGGTGCAGAAAAAGGGGAGCAGCATTGGGCATACCTGTGGATGAGGGCTGTTGTAGCCTCTCTTTCCCCCTTTCAACCCCCTTTTTTCTTTTCTGAATCTCAGATGCTTGTTATATTAAACTAAAGTTGGAGAATACAGGCAGGCTAAGTCATGAGTCATATTGGAATAGAGTAGGCATTGAGTGCCTGCCCAGTCATTGGGAAGGGCTGGCTAGAATGTGATAGTGAACGTCAGCTTGCACTAGTTAAAAGCTATTAATGTTGCTATTAATGTTTTACAGTTTTCTGTTTGATATTTGAATAGTAAATAATTTACAAGCAAGTGATTGCTTAATTGATGTATAGCCTACTCCAATAAATAGTTGCAATGGCAAATGTGGCATGTCTGGTCTTTGTTTGGGCACTTTAAGGTCTGTTAATTACAAATACATTAAACCAATTTCCTCCACTGTGAGTGGACATCACTGCAGATGGAACTGGGCATACGTGAATTTAAACAGAAACAAAAATACCTGGGTAAGCATGTAATAAAATAACTTACTACCATCTCAACTGAATACAATCAAAGGATTACATCAGCAGGAAATCAACCAGAGAAATATGTTGTTAAAACAATGTCTTTATTCCATAAAACATTCACCATAATAAACAATCCAAACCAAGTGGTTAATCACTTCCATACATAACAATCAGTAGACATAATCACAATCAACTAAGTTGTACATGGTCAATGAGTGTATAAGTTTCCAGTAAAAAAAAAAATAGCTTCCTTAAAGTCATATCCATTCACACATGCCTGCACCTACCTGCATGTCTTTAGATATCACTCGACTGCGGGGAGAATATGCAGACTCCACACAGAAGGCGCTCCGGCCGAGAATCGAATGGGAGAATCTCTTGCTATGAGACTAGATATGCATGGTGAAGGAAATAAATAAATAAAGATCCAGTCAACTAAACCAATATCTAAATTCTAAAATGACATAAATTCTGAGTAAGAAAGCAGTCTAGCAACATCTAGCAACATACCTGTTAAAATTAAAAATAAGTATAAATGTAAGCAAAGTTTAGTGGCCCTTAATTTAAGTATAGGGACAATGGGCAAGTGTTCATTCAACCCAGGGGAAGAACTGTTCATCTTTAATTGCCAAAACAATTCCCTATATTTTAATTTATTTTCTCATACCACCCTCTTGGGTCAGAGGAATGACCTCCAAAATGCCAAAGTGCATTTTTTTCTGCCAATATCATAATAATGTTCATACATTATTTTATGTAATGTTCTTCAGTTTACCAGTGTAAAAACTAGAGCATATACAAAAGATGGAAATAGAAACATGCCCTTTCCTACTGCAGTTACCCCAATGCAAAAAAAATATTCCCAGTTCTCTTTTCCAAATCAATACTTGTACCTATATAAATATATACACGTTGGTTACAGGCACCAAACTTGCGTGGGTCTTTCCTTGTACCAACCATATCTATGTAACCAGAACTACCATCTTCCATTTTTTTACATTACGGGCTGATTTGTATTCAAAACTGGGGCTGTCACTGACAATTTTGCGTATTGCATCATTTCCTTTAAAAATCAGCCAGTTGTTTTTAATGATATTTTGGTTGTTTTGGTGTCAGAGCTGCTCCTCAATGACCATGGCTCTGCCATATAATTTGTTGAAATCATATCAACACACAACTTCAGCTGATTCCTTAACTAAATCAATTACCAAAAGGGGCTTGAACTTTTCTACTCTTTTTCCACTGATCTCCCTGGTGATATTAACCACTAGTTTGATAGGGAATCCCATATCCTGCAGTTTTTTAGCTTCACAGTTAAATTTTTCATCATCAAAGATCCTACTTGCCAGCTATATCAGTTGCCCTTTAAATATCCCTTTCTCCAAAGACAAGGGGTGGGAGCTAGTTATGTGTAAATTCTTATTAATAAAAGTAGGTTCTCTAAATATATTTCATAAAATGTAACAATTGAGCTTACTAATTTTTGTATCTAAAAAGTCAGACTGATCCATAATAAGATTGGCTATAAATCTAAGAAAATCAGTTGTGTCTTGTATATAAGCAATAAAATTGTCCACAGCCTCTTTTGTCCTAAATGGTGTCTAGGTATCTTAAGTGGAGTGTACAAAATTTGTAATACGCTTAATGGAAAACAAATTTCCTCTCCCATGTAAGCATGCGTAAGTTAACCAAATTGAGACACCTACTTATAATTATTTTCTGCAAAAAATAAATAAATAAATAAACAATTATTGTCTAGCAGAATATCTAAAAATTCATAATCAATCGGACATCTAAATACTTTAAACAACACAAGTCTAAAAGAGCTTCATAAAAAAGTGTCTAATACTATCCTGTGGTATACATGCACATAGGTTCACTACATCAGTCGTAAGGAACCCAGTGTTGTCAACACATAGTCATCTTCCAATTTGTCCCAAAACTCCTTTAAAATATATTCCACATTGTGGACCATAGATTTAAAGTGCCTATGAATATAAACTGCCTTGAAACATTGGGCAGCTAGTATAAGTTGAAAAAGTGGTTCCAATATGTTTTCATGTATTTTACAGATGCCAAATATTGTTGGGATCTGATGGTGAGGGTTCTAAAAAAATCATGCAGAGACACATCTATCATACTATGTGCTAACCACTCATCAAGTTCCAATCAATTTTCCTGAAAGCTATGTGTATCTCATTTTTTGAAATGAGTAAGTAGGTACTTTCATCCTGTAAGACAACAAATATGGCACTAGAATAATCTCCACCCACTTACATTACCTTAAGGTGCTGCCTCTAACCCTAACATTACCCCTTCCCTCAACCCTAACATTACACCTTACCATCATAAATACCTTCCTATAATATTGCCACTACACACGATATACTTGGACATGCAAACATTCACAAAAAACAACAAACAACATATCTATGACCTAACCCTGACCTTAACACTAAAATAGAAAACTTGCACACATGCACATACAACTTATATCCTTCACTCATTCCTGACCCTATCCCTAAGTCACATACAAATGCACAAACACATTCATGCTTGTGACCTCATTTACCTGTCTGAACTTTACACAGCATCATCATTTCCATTGCTTGACTATCTGTTCCACTGATATTAAACCACAACCTTTGCATTTGTTGAAGACATGACATTTGACAAAATGCTGGGGGCCCATATATAGATAGATAGATAGATAGATAGATAGATAGATAGATAGATAGATAGATAGACTGCAATTTGTATTTGCAAATGATGTGGATATATAGCATGCCACAGTTTGAGGAATTTCATCGCTTTTATGTATGGTGCAATAAAGGTTTGCTACCATGTTAGGTATACATATGCTTTGATTCCTACTGCCTGCCTTAAATACTTTGTATAGAAGGGACCCAAATTCTTCTTGGCATCCTTACAGAATTCTGCAGACTGACCATTAGGACATGGGAATGTTTGGTTATGAGGTTACTAATCACTTCCAGGACTTTTTTTTCTAATTTCTCCAAGTCTTTCAGGGTTCTAATACCATGAGGGGAATGGACCCCATTCCTAAGTCAGAGTATGATTAAAGTTCATGCAGTTAGTTAATATTCATTCAGTCTTTGATGTCAGCCAGAAGTACTTTTCGCAGTACCTGCAAAGTGCCCAGTAATGACTCATTCTGCAATTTGTATGGGGTTACATTTATTGGTAACATATCTAACTACAATTGTAGATTCTTTTTCATAAGACCTATTGTTCCTACTACTATTGGAACTGTCTGGGTATCTTTCTTCCACATTGCTCTCATTTCTGCTGGCAAATCCTGATATTTTATGACTTTGTGTCTCTCTGTACGCAAAACACAGTAGTCACTGGGTGTGGCAATTTCAATGATCAATGCTACTTTTGTCTTCTATTCATCCACCATTATATCCGTTTTTCTAGCATCTGTCTTTTGAACTGTTGGTAATGAGTGATCTCATGTGATGTAGACTTCATCTTTTTTCTATGATGCTTTGTGGCTCATGTTTCCAATGCAATCACTTCAGTACCATAATGTTTGCACAATCTCCAGTGCAAAAATCTTGCCACATTATTATGCCTTTCAGTATACAGTCCTTCTGCCATTAGTATGTTACAACCAGCAATGAGGTGTGCTATTATTTCCAATTCTGTTTTACATAACCTACATTTGTCTGTTTCTCCCACATGTTCAATGAACTTTGCAAACCAACGTGTACATAGCCCACTATCTTGGGCCACTGATATTAACCTTTCACCTGTTGGTTTGAATTTGCCTCCCCTTAACCATTCCTGCATTTGATCATGATCAGCATGAGGTTCTTCCAGAAGTTTTCTATACTTGCAACTGTATTTATGTATTATCCATATTTCTTGCCTTCTCATCTGGTCCTTCACCTTATAGTCTTTCTTTTATTTTTTGGCACATTCAGCTGCTGCTTGTTTTTTATTTACGTCTGGTTTGATTTCCATTCCTGCTTGATGTCAATATGCTTCTGCTAGACTAAGCAGAGAAGCCATCTTAGATTTATTCTCCTCATGTTTCAAAACTTTCACTATGTTTGGGTCTTGTGAGGTCAGCAGATATGTGTGCAGTCCCACAACTGCAAATCTATACATGTAATCAATTTCAAGGAGGCCCATCTCTCCTTTGGAGAGAGGAATATATAATCTTCCTATGCAATGATTTTTTATAAATTATCTGGTGAGCATGAAGCATCCTTCTTGATTTCCTGTCTAGTCTATCCAACACATTTTCGGGTCAGTCAGTCCAAAACTGTAAGTTAGGAAAGGAAGAGCAAATTAGTTTATAGCTTGAAGTTTTGTTCCTGGATGTCAACGCTGTTACCATGATTAATTTAAGTCTTCTGAAGTATTCCTTAGTAAGTTTTATTCACATTTTCTCATGTTTTATTGTTGATCCTTCATCAGTTCCCAAATATTTATACACTCCCTCTTGCTCAAGTACTTTTATGCCATATTATTGTCCCAAACTGATGTTTTCTTGGTGCTGCAGTTTTCCTGCTTTAAAGGTTGCTTTTACAAATTTATCAAGGCCAAATGAAATTCTTATATCATCTGAAAAAAATATGACAGCTTGCAGTTGTGCTTTCAGTTCCTCATTTGATGAGCTACACAGTTTTAAATCATCGACAAAGAGAAGATAAGACGTTTTTACACTTTATTGTTTTCTAGGAGCCAAATTATAGCCATGGCCTAATTTGTTAAGTAGACAGATTAATGGGTCAAGGGCAAGACAGAATAGCAGCAATGATAAAGAGTAATCCTAGAATATCCCCCCCCCCCTTGAATTGTTATCCCTGGGATAATAATTTATTCTTTATCATGGCTTAAGTGCAAGGTGGTCTGCCATGGTCACTGTAATGTAACAAAACACACACCCTACATCACAAACTTCTCAAATCTCCAACATAACAACACTGATCTACTTATTCTTAATAAGAACCTACAAAGCATTCTCAATAAAATCACCAAATTTCACACAACCCTTACCCAATAGTCTCCAGATATAGTCATTATAACAGACACATGGCTAAACCCACATATGCAGGATACAGAAATACTAACTCCTGGGTATAAAATCCATATGCTTGACAGAATTCTTAAATGGTGTGGGGCATTGCCATAATATACAAAGAAAACCTCAACCTTTAACAGCTAGTCACAAACTACCCAGACCACAATAATCTGGAAATCCTCAACACCCACCTTACAATCAATCCCAACAAAGGTATAATTCTTACAGCAATCTATATACCCCCTGGTAATAACCTATCTGCCATTGAATATTTCTTCTATTGGGCCAGCTCAACATATAGTCAAGCAACTATTATCATGGGAGATTTTAAACTGGACTGGTCCTCCGTCACCTCAAATCACCCAACTAATTTTATTAATCTCCATGCCTTCCATCAAGCTATAATTTCCCCTACTAGGACTGACAAGCTTAGGAAAAAAACAATCTATACTGGACTGGACCTTAACAAATAAGCCCTCCCAATGTTACCATTCTTGATGTCTCCCTGGTAACCTAAGTGATCACAGTCCTAGCTACCCAATTAGACAACATATCTATCCATGTAAAAACATATCTTATAAATGTATAGCCAGAAATCTTTATTAGCCTTCTACAGAAATATGACAAGACCCCACTCAAGCACCTCCGACTTGATTAAGCAGTCAAATACTTTAATGACAAATTCATAACTATTTTAGATAATCTAGCTACACTAAGAAAATGCTGGACTAAATTAAAACACTTACCATGGCTTACCAAAGAGACCAAGAACCTTCTTAAACTGAAGGATAAAACCTTGTACCACTATCTAAACACTAAAAATGAAACAAATTTAATCAGCTATCGCCAATTGCATAACCAAGCCAAAAACAAATTAAACTAGATAAAAAAGCTTACTATACAACCACCCAAAATAAGTTCCAGCATAATCTTCAAAAGTTTTGGCAAATCATTAATAACCTTCTAAAACCAGGTCACATTTCAACCCCTGCTCCTACCTCTTCCAACTCCAATGATAGCATAACCTTTCAGTTTAACTCTCACTTCATTAACTCCATCTTATTCATGGTACAAAACAACAACCAACATACCACAAATAACCTCACCTCATTCTCTTTTAAACCTGTCCAGACTAGCACCATTAAGAAGTTACTATCCAGACTCAAGTCCTCATTACTTGCAACTTCCTAATGAATTTCTTAAAATAGCAAAAGATGCAATCTCTGTTCCAGTCTCCACCCTAATTAACTGGTCCATTTCCAAACAATACATCCCCAAATTATGAAAAAGTTTGCATATCATCACACTTCATAAAGGTAGCATATCCACTGAACTCAATAACTATAGACCATTAGCCAGTCTCCACTCTGTGCAAAAATTCTAGAAAAATACCTACATGCACAACTATTCCAATAACTTCTAAACAGTAATCTGCTATCTTTATCCCAGCATGGTTTCAGACCAAAGCACATCACTACTGCTGCACTAGTCAGTTTTACTAATTAACCAGCTGAGAAATACTGAACTCCAAGTATCTGCTATACTTCTTGACATGTTACAAGATTTTGACACAGTCTCTCATCAGAAACTTCTTTATGAGTTAGCATCCCTAATCCTACAGACTAACAACAGGCTGTACAATATCATATTCAACTTTCTTCTCTTTTACCTGTCCCATTTGGCATACCCCAAGGGTCAATACTTGGCCCACTACTTTTCTCTATCTTCGCAAATAAAACTTTCATCAGTCACACAAAATGTTTCCATCATAAAATATGCTGATGATTCTACCCTTATTTGTTCAGCCCCTTCCATAACCACACTCCTCCTAACAACCCAGACTGCCTTCAATGGCATAGAAAACTATCTCTCCAACTCTCAACTTATTCTCAGTCCCAAAAAAACTAAGCTCATGCTCTTTACCAGCAACAAACTATCCAATACCCCACTCCCTTTCACCATTGCTTCCTGTAATAATACTATTATAGCTATAGCCAGTGGGACACCCTAAGCTCCTATGGATGATCATAGACCATAGATCATAACCTTACATTTGACAAACACCTTGCACTATCAATAAAGTACATATTAAGCTAGGCTCTCTCTATAGACTCAAACCCTTCCTCACTGATCGCACTAGACATGCCATAGCCAGAACTTACCTTCTTTCCACTCTGCTAAATGCATCCCCAGTATTCACAAACCTCAGAAAATGTGAGTTAAACAAACTCAAGTACTGCTACAACAAGATAGGGAAATTTGCCTCAAACCTCCCATTCAGATCATACTATTGTACTTCACTGCAGCTCCTAAAATGGTTCAAACTTCCCAATCTACTTACCTTTAACCAACTAACTTTCACTCATACCACATTCTACCACCCTAGTAACTGCCCTGCTTTCAAAAACCTAGTTCATTCTTACTCTCGTACTCGCTAACTAATTCCCTGCAGCAAAAACCTTCTGAAAGGAACCAAATCTAACAGTAACTATGAGGCCTCCCTGTTTTTGAACTAGGTAGCTAAATTTTAGAACTACTTACAACAATAAGTTTTTAATAGCATCTGCAATGCCACATTCAAACAACTACTAAAAGAACACCTTACTAAGAACTGGATCTGCTCCTGTACCAGTCTTGGCTGATAATAGCTCTCTAAAAATAACCTTCTATTACTCACTAGCTAATGCTTTCAGCCTCTCTTCCTCTTAGCCACCTAATTTCTAGTATCTCTCTTTCCCTTTCTCACACTTCCATTTGTTTTGCCTTAATAGTCTATGAAAACCTTTTTTTTTCATTAAGATCACCTTACACTTAATTTTTATTCCCAGTATTCTGTATTGTATTGTATGTATCCAATTCTATATGCCTATGCTTTCTCTTTTACTATCTTTGCCTAGCATTAGCCAGTTATATTATTGTTATGACTATGGGCAGGATTCACGATGGCTTGCACGGAGTCTAAGAGCCGTGTAAGACTCCATGCAGCTATCGCAATCCAGGAACAGCCTGAAATCCCGTGTAAGAGAAAGCTAAAATGACTCTTACATGGGCAGGGAGTTGATATGCTAATCACCCCACTTGCAGCCAAAAGGCATGCAAATGAGGTAGATTAGCGATCCACAAAGCTGAAACCAGCCCGTGTAAAAGTCGTGTTAGTTGCAGAAATGTACTCAGTTGACAACTGAGTACGTTACTGCAAATAACACAATGGAGCCATGACAGCTCCAAATAAAGTGTGCAAATGTCACAGACAGCATGCCAATGGCCAAATATGTGGTCATTGGCATGGTAAACCAATGCAAAATTGAAAAAAATTTTTTTTTTTTGGAGATCGGCAATGTTTAAACGCAGCACAGCCCCGCGCAAATGGGCTGCGGTATATAAAACTGAAAAATGAAGGTTAGAAACCCACAAATGTGGGTTTTATGTAATGCATGGATTTGCAATGCAGGGACTAGCAGACCAAAAACAACATGGCCACCGTCTAGTGGTTGCTAAGGGGGGAAGCTGAGTGTAAGACATCTAACTAGGCATTAGTAGGCAATCCTATGTAAATGAATGGTAGGATAGTGAATCACACTGTCACATAGCAAATGAGCACAGTCCGTGTAGTGTAAGAGCTAGATAAGGGGGAGTAACAGAGTAGGAGATAGGTGACATCACAGGGGGGATGTCAGGAAGAAAGCAAGCTCATTGGAGCAAAGTGGTATGTGAAACATATCAATCACACCGCAGAAAAAGAGGAGCGTCAACAGATAAGCATAGGAAAGTCAAGAAATGGAAGGTGTACACTGTGGCCAACACCAAAGTTTCTTGCTGTACGTGCATGCGCGTGTGTGCACGCTGGGAGGCGCGATTAATGCAGAGTGTGCGCGTGTAAGGCAGAGTAAGCATGTAGGAGCCTGTGTAAAGATCTGTAAACCTGTTTGTGCTGATGTGCAAGCGTTTTAACCCGAATAATCAGATTATAGTACGTGTAAGCATGTGTGCGAGTGTGGTAGCCACTGCGAGCGTGTTTTCGCTGGTATGCGCACTGCTCCCCCTGAGGAAACAGAGAGGAAAAGGAAGCAGAAGAAATAGTAGGAAACTAGCAGGGAATACCTGTAGAGGTAGCAGGTGAAAACAATTAGAAGCAGGCAATTACACAGGCAGAATACAAGCTCAGCCTAGCACTTAAAACACTGCAAACAGCATTGCAGTATGTTTCTCTCAAGAGATACTGCAAGACAGGAGTAAGCTAGTAGAAGTGAAAACTGAAAAAGCTGCACTCAGACCAAACATGCTAGGGGCTGCCATAGCTGTCATAAGGAGACATAAGAAACTTGCTGAGGGTGGTGACAATGGAAATGCTGCCAGACAACCCACAGTGAGGAGACGGAGAAGAGTGTACAGGCCCAGGGTCACCTACCAGGGGTTACATGAGCTAGAGATAGTGGAGCACTATAGAGTGGACAGAGACCTCCTGCAGCAAATTGTCAAGCTGTGCAGGCCACACCTCACACACAGAACCAACAAAGGGGAATCCATCCCAGTGGAAACCAAGGTATGTGTTGGCCTAAGAATACTAGCAACAGGTACCTTCCAGAGACCAACTGGTGATATGATGGGGATATCACAGGCATCAGCCTCCAGGGTACTGCACCAGTTCCTGGATGCCATGTCAGCACATGTCAATGATCATGTATATTTCCCCAATGCCCATGAGGTATTGGCAAGCAATATGCGTCTCTTCCATCAAATAGCGGAATACCCTGACGTAGTGGTTGCAATAGACTGCACGCACATATGCATCAAAGCACCAGCCGGTGAGCGGGGTAGGGCCTACATTAACTGCAAGGGCTTCCCCTCCATCAACTGCCAGGTCATGTGTGATGCCCAGGGCATAATAATGAATGTTTGTGCTGGCTGCCCTGGGAGCTACCATGATTTTCATATCTGGCATTTGAGGCAGCTGTACCAGACATTTGCCAATGGGGACATCCCACATGGACACCTAGTGGGGGATGCAGGTTATGCACTGGAGCCGTGGCTGATGACACCCATCAGAAATGCGCACACACCTTGAACAGGAACGCCATAATGAGGCACACGCACAAACATGTAATGTAATAGAGCGTGTGTTTGGGCTGCTCAAGCCACGGTTCCGGTGTCTGGACACAGCTGGTGGATCCTTGCAGTACTCACCAACTACATGTACCCAAATTGTCATGGTATGTGCTATGCTACATAATATGATCCTGCAAAAACAGCTGCAGCAGGACCAGCATTGGGCCAGGCCAAACAGCCCCCCACCATTGCCAAGGCCATCACAGGCAGAGCGTGACTTGGAGGAGGAACAACCTGAGCCTGCCCCAGTAGGCAGAAGGAGGCATGCCGAGTATGCCCTGGCCTTGGCAAAGAGGCAATGCATAGCACATACACTGGCTCAGTAGGAAGCCTGGGAATGATACCCCTCTCTGACTCACTCATATAGTAACAGGGATGCCTAAAATGACATAATCTGCTCTCAAACATGTACAGGGAGTGTAGTATGTGCATCCAACAGAGCCAGCCCTGCAGCACCACTTGAGGCATGATTGCCATGTGTTAAGCAATGTAACACCATCTAGTATAGGCAAACATGAAGACCCAACCTAACATCTCACCCTCACCAAGCATGATGCCACACTATGAAGACAACAAGATTAAGTACAATAATTGGCTGAGGTATTGCTGTTAGCAAGGGGGAACACATGGCTGACAGCCTAGGCTGACATGCTGAGCAAGACATGATGCCTCACCTGCTAGGGATGGCATGCACCCAGCACACCTGGCTGTGTAGATACTGGCAAAGGCTGCTGTTACCCCCACTGTGCCTGGAATAGGTAAGTCTGGAAACACAAACCCACCAACATAGGTAACACAAGGGATAATAACCTGGACGTAATGCTACCCAATGCCAGAAGTCTAACCTGTAAGGTGCATGCAGACCAAACCCACCACAGCATGGAGAATGGTAATATGTGTTCTGTAACAGAAACCTGGGCAAGGCCCAGAAGAGCACCCTAATACTACCAGGTTATGCCTCATACTATGCTGTACAGTTCCAAGACATGGAACACATGACAATAGGAGTGTGGCTACCAGTAATTATCAAGAATAACCACACCCCCAGGTTGGTACCACAGCAAGAAGCAGCATGGACTATCCACGGGTGACTAACACTGTCTCAAACTGTGTACCTGTTTGAAGCCTGCTACAGACCCCACACACAAACCCAGGTACCCCAGCCAGCCTTTCTGAAGACACGACAGAGTATGAATGTCCCAACAAATACCAAACAAGGCACACACAAAGTATGAAACAGGTGGCAATCCATTATGTATGGAAGAAGTAGTCATGGACCTAGGGACACAAGTGGATGGTAACCTGTCATGCGACACACACATTGCCAAGGTGGCCAGGAAGACCTGCTATATTGCAAATCTTAATATGAAAGGATGCACATGTAGAGCTACAGAGGTCACTGTGCCCCCATACCCTTCCCTTATCAGGCCCATATGTGACAACTATGCCCCAGTCTGCATGTACCTTACCTTACACATGCAGCAGTCAGAAAGACCCCAAATGTACCCCACCAACAGGAAAAAGGGTCCAAACATTGGACATCTGCAGCCTGGCTGAAGAAACCACAGCCCAATTCAAAAGCATACTGCACAGTCAGAGGTGATGTATGCTTGATGTCCAAGGCCATGCCCAATCCAGAATGAATGGATATGCTCCACTGCAGAAACCCCAAATCCAGCAGACACACCACAGTGAGATATCTGAACCTCTACACATAGATTAATAGGATGTGCTGGAGGGACAGATCTATAACCCAGAGGCTCAGGACACTCTGGAACAGAATCCCAGTCCATGATAGGCTGAGCTCCACACACAAACGCAACAAGAGAAATCCATTGAAGTGCATGGGAGATAACAGGTGTACACTGGGGGCCATCCCTGTGTCACATCTAGGAAAGTAAACCCTACGTGGGCATGATATGCACATTGCAAGGGGTGTTGGGACCCACAAACAGTCTGTCTGTGCTCAAACAAGGCCAGGGCAGATAGCCTAGTATGATCCTATGAACCTATGATGATACAAATTGTGCAGGACACAAAGGATTATTACACAGCTGTCCTACCTGATGGTAGGAACCATGGTGGTAATCCACAGATATGTTCTGCAGCACTCTAATATCACAAACAATACACCAAACCCACACACATTGCCAACATCCTACCTAACAGATTCTTTGCAAACTCCCCACCAGCACCTAACTGCCAAATATCTATACCAGGAGAGTGCTGGCCCCCCTACATTGCAGATGCTGAGGTAACAGCCAGCATCCACAAAAGACAGCACACAGCATCAATGGTACCAGATGGTGTCCTGGGTTGTGTCCAACAAGTACTGTAAGAAGAATGGAACAGTAAATAGCATTACTGTGCACTATCAGTCCTACCACAGGATATGTACCCAAAGAGCGGTGTACAGCAACAGTGGCCCCACACCACAGAGGGGGTGCCTGAATGGATACGTCAAACTATCACCCCTCAACCCCGAATATCTAGGTTGGCAAAGTAATGTAGAGGATGATCATGGATCCCATGAATAACGAGATTGGGTACCTACAGACATTGGACCCTACCCAGTGTGGCTGTCATAGGGCAGATCCTGACCTGTACACATGTCTGACTCATGTGAAACATGCACCAAGCCCAGTGATGTGGGGAATGTTGATCACACAGCCTATCTGGACCTTGCTAAACCCTTCCATACAATACCCTAGTTGGCGGTACAGATAAGCTCACCAGCCTAACTATACACCCCTATGCAAGTAGATGGGTTGCAAACCAGCTCAAGGACAGAATTGACCTGGCAGACATGCTGTAGCCATGGCAGACTGCAAACCAGGTACAACTGGCATCCCACAAGGCATGGTTCTGGGAACCCTCTTGTATGCTATATATGTCACATAGGCACAGGCCAACATGGAAGGACTCTGTCTGAACAGGTTTACAGCAGATGACAAACTGGCCATCATATCGGACCCTCCAGCTGACACAAGCAACCTACAAAAAGCACACATAGAAACACACAAGTGGTACCACAGCCATGTCAACAAGCTAAATGCAGAATAGGGTATAGTCAACCCCTGTGGAAACACAGTACATGGCCAGAAATTACCACATAGGTGTTAACCCAGTAAGTACATCAGGAGCAATAAGAGACCTGGGGACACAAGGTGATACATATCCTGCATGTGATAACCATGTGTCTGTAGTGGTTACAGAAACATACCATATACCCACCTAATCATGAAGGTAAGCACAGCTTGGTTAGGGTAGGTCAATGTGCCTCTCCAGTCATCCATCAGCAGCCTCACAATTGTGTACAATGGCCCTTCAGGGATGTACCGTAGCAGAAACCTGCAGCAACTGGAATGACCACACAAATACCCCACCAGGAGGATTGCAGAGCTGTAACAGATGCCATGTGTCCACGCAGTGCCATACTGCCTGGCTGGAGGTGAACTGTGCCTGATGTATAGAGCCATGACCAACCTGGTATCAATGGACATTTGGCACCATGTAAACACTGAATGCTGGTGACCTATGCAGCTGACAGGCCTGAACCCCAGCACAGACATAAACAGGACATGCTGTACTGATTGGTCCACAACCCATAAGCTCACACCACTCACAACTAAACTCCCACTACAGGATATCCAGGGAGTCCCTCAGTGACTGTCATCCAGAGGAATCATGATGACTGGATGGGAGATGGCAGGTGTACCCTGGATATCACCTGTATGTCATGGGCAGACAGAGGCACAGCACACTAACCGTGACATATGTCATGGCAAACACCAGTAAATGTGGGTTGAAGGACAAACACTCTCTGACTAGCATTACAAATGGACTAGGGCACATGGCCATTGTTTGTCACTGTCCACACAAGTTGTGGAATACATTAACAATGTCGGACAATCATGTACTAAGCTGTCCATATCTGAACAAAATGCAACATGGTCATATCTGCACAACTGGCCCTCAACCAGTCTGGTGTGCTCACTATAAACATTACAAGCAGTGATAAGACTGAAACCGATTATACTGTCCACCACAGTGAAAGTTTTGCACCAGTACACTACACAACAATACAACTGTTTGGTCTGCAGGAAAGGATGATGACAACTGTATGCAAACTATCCCATGGTGACCCTGCAGGCACAGCATAATGCCTGTTAGGTTCAGACACACAGCAGTTGGGCAGTAAGAAGACAACCTGATGTCCAACACTCAACTGTACATGTGATATATAGATGGCGTCCACACACAGACAGAAATGTGTTGGTCCACAGATCCAAACATAAGGAAAGGTCACACTGGGCATGCCCGCACACTTAGATAAATGAGATGTAGCAGTTAAGAAGCCATACAAACTGTGAACTGGGCATGCTCACACACTTAGGCCATGTCACAGTTCAGCAGTTGCACACACATATCTGGCATTTCTATGTGTTATCACAGGAACCTCCCACAATACAGACATCTGCCCAGTGCACACAGTGAAGGTACAACAGAGACATAAGTAAAGAATTGGATCCCACTCATATGCAAACATCTCCCACAGTACACGTTGTTTATAGAGATAGGGAAGGCTATGGCAATAAAGACCCACAAACAGTATATGAGCAACAGATACGTGCATCTGCCAGGTAAACATATGGCCGTAGAGTGCAATACCTGACTGTTGTCCCTTGGGAATACAGAAGGCTATCCACAGTGTATTTGGTGTCTGCCTCCACAGTACAGTAGGCCACTGTGCCTGTGCAAAGTTAATGCTATCCCCCCAGTAATGCAAATAGCGTGCTCTACTAATGCGTCCCTCACTAGTGTCATAACATAGTTAGGTAGGGGTTTGAATCCTGCAAGTGCCCGGTGTGTGTGACTGTGTATGGGAGAGTAGTGTGTGCAATTCCATGTGTATGAAAAATGTCCCTTTTGGCAACTATTACTACACAAAACATGCTGCATATTCCACTGTCTAAACACTGATGATGTCAGCACCCTATAAGTACAGCAGGAGAAAGCAAACCCCCCCAGTAATGCAAATAGTGCGCTCTGCTAATGCACCTCTCACTAGTGTCATAACATAGTTAGGTAGGGGGTTGAATCCTGCAAATGCCCAGTGTGTGTGTGTGACTGTGTATGGGGGAGTAGTGTCTGCAATTCCATGTGTATGAGAAATGTCCCTTTTGGCAACTAGTACTACACAACACATGCTGCATATTCCACTGTCTAAACACTGATGATGTCAGCACCCTATAAGTACAGCAGGAGAAAGCAATCCCACCAGTAATGCAAATAGCGTGCTCTGCTAATGCAACTCTCACAAGTGATCTAACATAATTAGGTAGGGATTTGTATCCTACAAATGCCATGTGTAATTTTGTCACACAGTTTGTCCATGTGTGTGGGGTGTTGTTCCCAATATTGCATGACGTACATTATATCAGTAATGTCAATGCACACATGATGTATGTGTGTGCCACCTACACATATGTACCTGTGAACTGCAAGAGTTCCCATGTCCGAAGCCTGCCTCATGTGAATACATGGAATATGCATCAGACAACTGTATGACTGGGGTGTTCTGTGCAAGGGCTGCATGTGGTATGTGACTATACAGTGTGGGTTGTAGATGGTGTCATCCCACCAGAGAGGGATACATGATTGGTCTGGAGCATATAGTCCACATGTTGGTGATGAAAAGGTGCAGCATGTTGTCACCAATTGTGGGAGTGGTAACAAGTTGTTCCATAGCAATGCAGGGAATGAATGATAAGACACCTTCAGATAGGGTCTTGCAGCTAGAATAATGCTCACACTCTCTGTTTGGGTAGTTGCAGTACAACCATATAATGGTGTGTGTAGAGACCGTCATATTCCCAGTGTTGTCAGGAAGGCCAGTGGGTTTCCTGGGTATGGGAGTGTGGTATGTGCCAGGCTATGAACCTGAAGGCAGTCTAACTCACAGTGTGTTGCACATGGAGAGTCTCTGATGTTTTGTGCAGTGCCACCAACCTGGGAGTGTGTGTATCTCAGGTGCCTTTGGATACATCCCCCCTGTTCTGTTTTGGTGCATGTGTAGGGGATGACAAGCATGGTATCAGGAATGACCTGGCACTGATGGTGTGCACCTGGGGGCCTTGTACCAGGAGTCTGTTACTGCACGGATATTGCTGTACCCCATGCTAAGGACAGTTTCCACTGCATGCATCTTTAGGTTTACACTGCTGCTGTTGAGTAGCATTGCTATTAGTGTCCCATCCCGTGTGATACCTGTGTAGGTGGCTATGTAATGTCAGCCTTGCATACAAAGGCAGTATGTGTGTAGCAACAGCCTCTGCCAATATACAACAGCCCATAGGTGACAGGTGAAGCTGTCCCAAGCAAAGCAATGTGGCATGTCTAGCATGTAATCACACACTGACAGGCATTGGATTCCCTTTGGATGTCACTGAAAGATACGTTAAGTGCAGAAACCGATGATCCTGTCTACATATTGTGGCAGCATTCATGGTGAGGGTGAGATGCTATGCAAAGCCAGGGTCATACCAGCCTGTGCCACAACCTCAGAGAGCCTCTCCATGTCCCCTAACATGTAGTCCAGGGAGGTGCGTCAGAGGTCATACACACTGGCACAGACAGTGACTGAGTCATACTGCTACATGCCTTGGAGTGACTGCTTTGCTTGTGTTATGTGGTGGATCATAGTGCCCGACGGGAAGCTCAGTGTGACCATCACCTTGTTCAGCCTGGGAGCAGGACCACCGTGTACGTGTCAATTGAGGTACATCATACAACCGTAGCAGGTGTGTTGTCTAGCCATATGGCCTGACACTGTTTGGCACACAGGCTTTGTGAGCTATGTGTCGCATGTGCTCTGCTCTGGCGTAATGTGTGCTTGTGTGTCTGCTTTGCAGGTGTCAGCTGCTCAGGCAGGATGCTATTCTGAGAGCCCAATAATGTACCTGTGTGTGTCTGTGTTTGGACTGTGGTCGTGGCAGGTCTATGGGAGACTGGTACTGTATTCACTGTAGTATCCCACTCCACCTGACAGGAAATGCCAGCGCTGTGTAAACAGAGCTTAGCCCCCAGTTTGGCTATGTGGTTGCATCTCTCCCATGTGTTGTACATGTATGGGAAGGGGAGAGGGTTGTCTGTGTATGTGAGGCAGCTGTAACATTGCCACATGACTCAGAGATTCACCAACTGGACCTGAGAGTAGATCGACAGGTGACCTTTGCACATGCTACCATAGCATTGTGACTCCCATACTAATTAACGACACATAGGGCCAATGGGGAACAAGGTACTCAAGGTGACTATGTGAGGGGGTAGTGCTCCTGAATTGTTAGTGCTGGCATATATGAATGCTGTCTTGAGCAAATGTGAGGTACGTCATATGCAATGTGTTACAGGCAAGCTACATGCAAACAGGACAAACAGTGACGTTATGTCAAGTGACACATGGACATCAGTACAGTAAGCAACACAGATGTCACTAGGGAGCCACAGAGGCACTGTATATCTGCACCGCAGGTGGAATCAGTGTTTCAGGAACATAACAGGAAAACATGCATACAAACAAAGCTACAGTCAGCAGGCCTGTATGTAGACTATGCTACAACACACAAGGTGTACGACTTCCAGTATGTAACAGTGCATATATGCAGGCACTCTAAGCCAGTACCCAGACATTCCCAGGTCAGACGGGCTGGGTCCAGCTGCAACCCCCACAAGTGTATAGACCATGTACCTTCGTAATGTTGAATGACTGGCCTGATACCCAAGTGCTCATACCTGTAATAATACACATGTCAAATAACAGACACTGAGCCCTCACTCAGCAGTTCCAGATGTAGTATGATGTATGCTACCTGTCCTGGCACCACAGTATTCTTGACATCTATGGACACTCTCCCTCCTGTCATAGTTAGTTCTGTGTTTTGGTGCTGTTATGCATGATATGAGGTGTGACCTTGTAGTGCTAGTGTGCTCTTGTGAGCTCTGAACCTGCTGTGTAGTACTGCACAGATATCAACATCCTGAAACATCTGCATTGCAGAGGTGTGTGTGTGGACAGCATGCAACTCGCAGTTGACATAGCCATCATTGAGTATCAATATGTGCATTGTTGTATCCCCTGTGCTACCTATGTAGGTGGCTATCCCTTCACAGCCTCACCATCAGTATGCAAAGATGTACAGACAGAACACTGTGGTAATTAATATGGGTGTATAAAACAATAAAATGACATTCATACTGTAACTGCATCAGGCATGCTGGTATATACCCACAATGCTGTAATTACACTGTACTGTTGTCAACATCATACTATTACAATACATCTATGTAGTCACCCTGTGCATCAGCACCATGTTAACCTGTTCCTGCACCGATCTTACAGATTGCAGGAGGTGGCACAGTTTCATCATATGCACAGGATGTGTACCTGGTATGCCTGAGTCTGCCACTGATACAACCAATTGACATGTCTGTGTGTGTGTGTTGGTGAAGGACAGCAGTACAAGATGGGGCAATGTTGATGCAGTGTGTGCGTGTATGCGGTAGCCCTAGGTGTTATCACTTTGCAAGTGTGTATGAATGCAAACAGTCCCACCTCATGGCTGCCATATACAGGTGTTTGTGAACAGCTGCAGACTGTACCTGCCAGGACATACAGATCACTGTCTGTGGCCACGGACATGGTACCTGTGCCTGGCAGGGGTGCTACGGACCGTATCAGGTACCAATCCAGACTGGGTACTGTCATCAGAAGCAGGTGTTCATTGACTGGAGACAGGTCCCTGTTGGGACTGTCCAGCACCACGTGCACGTGGTCTCCTGGGGTGGTCCGATGACAGCACAGACCCAGCATTGCTGTGGCTGCTGCTGGCACTATGTGAGCGGCCGCGGCCCTGTTGTCATCCGCGATGGCTGCCAGCTGCTGCTGTTGCTGGCATACGGCCACGTTGACGCCTCAACCGTCCACCATTGCCCTGGCTCATGGACATATAGTTGTGGAACAGATCTAATGTGTCCCCCCAATGTCTGTCAATGACCTCGGTGAAGTTGTGGATGGCAGCCGCAACATCACGCATACTGTCACTCATGGCTGTGCGACATGCTCTCAGCTCCCTCAGACCCTGTCTGGGGTACCGTTCCATACATGACAGTGCCTGCATTACAGCCCAAAACATAGCTGAGGTTGAAAGACGTCTGTGGGCATGTCTGACAGGGTGGTACGCCCACGGATGCTCCCACAAGAACCCATGGACGTCTGCCTGTGTGGTACCGTGTCAGGGCCCTGGCCATGGCTGCAGTGTGGGGATGCATGTGCCACTGATACCACATTACCCTGGTCAATGCCCACTATATCCTGTCCATCACCTAGGGACATTGGTGACAAAGGATGTATTGGCAGGATGACTGTAAGCATTGATGGGGTCGACAGCTGTGTAGTGTCAATTGGCTGATCAATGACGGACCCTGGCACACCTACCTGTGCCATTACACAGGTATCATCATCTCTATCCACAGCAGCTGATTCAGGTTCCCTGCTGCATGACACCAGAACAGCACCAGAACCTGTGGGAGTAAGACAGGAAACACAGTTTACAATGTGTACACAATGCCACCACTGATGCACACATGCACACATGCACACATGCACACATGCACACATGGGCACATGCACACATGCACACATGCATACATGGGCACATGCACACATGGGCACATGCACACATGCACACATGCACACCTGGGCACATGCACACATGCACACATGGGCACATGCACACATGCACACATGGGCACATGCACACATGCACACATGCACATGTGGGCACATGCACACATGCACACATGCATACACACACACACACATGCACACACCTCAGTATATGAGATATCAACCCACAGACACAAACACACCTGCAATCAAACACATAGCACTACTGCTTCAGCCTATTATTATTAGTAGTATACAGAGTAGTGAAGGTAATGGTATTACACACTCACCAACATGGATAGGCTGCCTTGCTGGTACAGCAGAGGGACCTGCGGAAAATAGACATTTATCGTCAGTGGGCACAACTGTGCCATTGATACTGTGGGCATGTTACAGTTCAGTAGTGCAACAGTTAGCTTCCACAGGTGTACTGCAGATAATGAGGTTATCACTAATGCACAATAATTACCAAGATAACAGCTACAAATCGAGGACACACCCCACACATGCATAACCTAACAGTATACAGAATGGTCACTATACACATGGCATGTTACCTGCACGCTCTGTGTCCTGCTGCTGTGTGGCTCCAGCCTCCATCATTACATATGTATGCTGCTGTGCTGGAGCCACAACACTCAGGAGTATTCCCTCCAGTCTGGTGAGGGGGGATGTCTAGCCACCCAACAACCTGTGGCAAGCTGCTGCCTGTGGATATCCAATGCACGCTGACGGACATTTCTAATTAAATCACTGCAGTGATGGCGTACCTGCTCATATGTCCGGTTATGTGTGCCTATGTCATTTACCCAACATACCAGGTCTTGTCACAGTGCAGCCCTCTCCTGCTGGTTCTGGCTGGTGCAGGAAAAGAGTACAGTGAAATCCCGCACCAGGCTCTGGTGTATCTCCTCCTCCTCTGCAGCGGAGTAGACTGGGTTCTGCTGGTGAACCATGTCCCTGAAAAGGAGAAGGGAAATATGTCAGCAATATCTGTCAGCAGACTATAGCACACATAATACACATTATACTTGACTGCAGTGATATAACTTAGGCACCATATATAGCATATGTCTGTTTATTGGGGGATACACATGTACATGACCAGATATCAGTGCTCATCCAACAACTGTGCAACAGTACCTGGCACACTCCATATAACAGACTAGTATACTGCAGCAGTCAACACACTGTTTCAGGTACAATACACAACCTCACATTGGGGGTTTGAATCAAGGTACTGTATGGGGAACATTATCAGCCCATGCACTGCACACAATGCACGTTACATATTTCACTGATACTGCACACTACTCTTACTTGCCATAACCCTACCTACACCACAGTGACATACAGGGTAACACAGCACAACTTATGGCAATGTAGTATGTGTTGATCGCAATACCCCACACACCTGTCTCTGGCCTCTCACCAAGGACACACACTACCATGACAGACAGACAGTCATGGTGAGCAATCGCACCAGTACACAACATGCACCCAGTCACTAGCACACTCATTCCACTTCACATATTCTGTTTGCAATGTGTTAATGGGTGTGCATTGTGTCTTAGGTAGGTAGTGTGCTTTTGGCCCTGGGCCTACAGCAGCATACTGTTATGCTACCCTGCCCCTTGTGACACATGTGTTATGATCGTACCTGCTCCTTACGAACAGTTACACAGGGTGACTCATATGGCATATTACCTATCAGCATAACATTCAGCAGGGGTATGTCTGACATCTACTCATGGGGATGCTTGCTTCTTAATTCTTTGTGGTCTACTACAGGATATGTCATATCTGTGGGTAGGGTCCCGTACTTCCACCATGTGCTCTATACTGCAGTGACAAGGACGACAGATGTAGGTAATTTGTGTTGTGGATGTTGGGGGTGTTACCATGGTTGGGAGACAACTGTCATGGGTGTGACCGAACTATGTATATTCAGCGGTGGTAACCTCTATGTAGGTAGTCTGTGTGTGCTCTGTGGTGTTTGACTGCATTGACACAGATATTTGCGTATGTCTGTGTCCTTCACCATATCTGTAGCTGTCATGGGATATACATACCATGTAGGACATTGTGGGGTGTGGAGGGGTACAGTGACCTACATGTCCATAGCTGACACACAATGTCCGCTGACACATTCTATGTACAGGTATTACAGGACTAGTGTGCCACTGTGTATATCAATGTGGAGCCTATTGTACACTTGTTGACCCTGTTCCCCCCTGACACATGCAGTGGTGGGCAGGCATATACATATGTGGTGGTTACTGGTGTCAGTGTTTTTGAATGGGGTATGGTATTCCAGTATCCACACTGGTGTTCACTCCATGCCTGTAACACCAGGCACCTGTAGCAAGACATCTGCACACATGTGCCTCACACAGTCTATATATATATATATATATATATATATATATATATATATATATATATATATATATATATACATATGTATTGATATATTTATATCTGTATATGGATATATATCTGTTTGTATATATGCATATATCATATGTATATATAGATGTAGATATATACGTATAGATGTGGGGAGAGAGGGGGAGCGAGTGAGAGAGAGATACAGGGTGAGAGTGAGTGTGAGGGGGTGGGAGAGAGAGTGAAAGATAGTCATATACAGACATATCTGTTGTCAGTCAGATCTATCTGTATATGTGTAAGTATCTACAGATATCTATATATGTATGTGTGTATTACATATATCTGTACGTACCTATTCTACAAATCTCGATGTCTGTGCAGTAAGTGAGAACCTGGTTCAAGGCTCCTGAGAGTGCACCAGCTGTACCAGGCTATACCCCGTATCATGCATTTTGGCCCCAGGTCTCGGGACAAAACAAAAAGGGAGGGGGTGTGTCCATATTCATGGAGGACACATACACCTCCAGGTTAGTGGCAACACCTGAAGCATCACTGACCATCCAGGTGCAGATAACCGTAGGCAAACCTGCTATACAACTGGTAGCATGTTACAGACCACCCTCCCAATCTCAGGGTTTACAGTCAGCCTTCCTGTACACATTGGAGGATATGAATGTCCCACCACACACCATCATATTGGGATAGTGCAACATCCCTAACATACACTGGGTGCATTATTCTACCCCAAACACCCTAGCCCAAAGATTCCCGGAATTCACTATGTCAAATGCATTGGAACAGCTAGTCACCTCTCCCACAACAGGAGAAAATATACTAGACCTGATCATCACAAACATGGGGACAATGTGCTACACACTGGCAGTATACCCCTCACTAGTCACATCTGACCACAGACTAATCACCCTGGATATACATATCCCACCTCCCCCACAACACAACAGACTACAGTGGGAAACCTCTCACATGCCGACTTTACATGTCTTATAACTGAGTTGGTATCCTTAATGCCCACTGGGCCAGTGTAATCCACTTCCCAGACACCCTCACATATGCTTCTACAGACATCTCCAAGAATGCATGGATCATGCAATCACAAATGGAACCATGACCCTCTCCACCAAGGGCAGGTGTCCTGTCTGGTGGACCCCAGCATTGAACAACTTGTATAACAACAGATGGTAGCTACTGTATGGCAGAGCATACTTCCATAGAGCTACGGCATCTCTCATCAGCATTAGTAGAAAGATAGGTTTTGTCATACAAACATGCAAGGCCAACAATGAGAGGGACATTGCTATGGTCACTACAGCTAACCACAAGGCCTTCCTCTGCTATGTTACACACCTGGGTGGGAACCCTCAGTTGTGTTCACAGTTAGTTCGCAGTGACATACGCTACACTGAACACACAGATAATGCCAACAGTCTGGCAGACAGGTTCAGTGCAGGTTTCTACACTCCCTCACCCACACATGTGGAATTACTTATCCCAGCTGACTGTAACCTCCCTGTCATCTCAGATGTCCAGCTGGGAACCACCCTCAGTGGAGCTGTAAACACAGCAGCAATGGGACCCAACTGTATTGCAGGTTGCATGCTACGTGAACTGCAAGAGGAGCTACACATGCACATTACATGCTATTCAGCCATAGCCTTACTACAGCATATGTACCTGGTCACTGGCATACAGCAACAGTAGTCCCACTCCACACAGGAGGCACCTCTACAGACCCTGGTAACTACTGCCCCATAAGCTTAACCAGCCTGGTCTGCAACACTATGGAAAGGATCATTATGGTACCCATACACAGAGACATTGGGGACTTAGACACTTGATCCCACCCGGTTTGGCTTTGTAGAGGGCAGATCCTGCCTTATGAACCTGGTTGACCTTTTCATATCAGTCACTATAGCCATTGTTGAGGGCATAGCGGTCAGTACAAGCTACCTGGACTTGCCTACAGCATTCAACACAATACCGCACTCTGCCATCATAGACATGATCAACAGCTGCCATGTAAATCCATATGTCACATGATGGGTTGCAAACCAGCTAACGGATATAAACCCTATAGTCAACCTACTGGTGCCATGTCAGAGCCAGTCACATGTGGTGTCCCACAGAGCTCTGTCCTGGGGCTGCTCATGTTCGGCATATCATTCTCAGATGTGGAAGCAGACATGGGAGGGTAGTGGCTGACAATGTTCAAAGACGACTGCATACTAGGCGCCATAGGCGATACACCTGCTGACACATACATCCTACTGACAGGATTCATGGACACCAACCACTGGTGGCGGAGTCATGGCCTGACACTGCATGCCACGTAATGTATACTCATACTCTTTTGGGCGGACAAGGTACCTACATATTATCACATAGACAATAACCCACTGAGTACAGACAAAGTAATCGGAGACCTGGTGACACTGTGCAATGCTGACCTCTCATTTGGCACCCACGTTGCCAAAGTGGTTGGATGGACTTCCTACCTTGCCCACCTTATCATGAAGGGATTCACATCCACATAAAAAGGGGCCATTGTACCCTTATACTCCTCCCTTATCAGGCCCATGACTGTGTACTATGCCCCATTTGGTATGTACCTCACCTGGCACTTGCAACAGCTAGGGGGACCCCATGAGTAAATCACCAGGAGGATCAAGGGTCTACATCAACTGTCATATGCTGCCAGACTAACGTAACTCATGCTCTATTCCATAGCATACTGCCTATGTAGGGGTGATCTGTGCCTGATGTAGTAGGCCATGTCCAATCTGGTAGTGATGGACATGTTCCACCTCATACAATCCAAATCCATCAGAAGCACGGCAGCTACAGATTTAAACCTCAGCACACATATGAATAGGACATACTGTAGGGACAGATCCATCACTAAGAGGCTTCCCATACTGTGGAACAGGATCCCAGTTTATGTTAGGCAGAGACCCTCACTGACACTCTTCATGTGCATTCTTGACAAGTGGAAGGGAGATCATAGGTTTACAGCAGGGGTCTTCTCTGTGTCACTACTAGACAGAGGCACAGTACACTAATGCTATTATATAGGGAGGTCTTCACTGTGTCACTACTATACAGAGGCGCAGGTTTCTAAATCTATTCTATACACTGTCTGCAGATAGCCTAGTACTAAACTATGCCACTGTGAAACTATATCTGTCTATGTATTTCTACAATCCTCTCTATCTATGTATACACATATGCATATTATATATATATATATATATATATATATATATATATATATATATATATACATAGATATCTTTATATACATATGTATACACATGTTTTTTATATATATATATATATATATATATATATATATATATATATATACTCCTTTTTAGTTCCACATATGTATACACACAGTAACGTACTGCTGAACACCCATTACTGTGCCGCCTACTTGTACATTGCACTACAACCTACATTGCTATGTGCACATAGCTACCATCACATACATATGCATGTGGAGCCTTCAGTGACAGTTTCAGTATGTCCCCATCCTTATGCACATCCTCATATACATAGATACATACCAATAACACATCTGGAGGGTTCACAGTATGTAGAGTATTATAGTAGTACTTTACATTACCTGTGTTTGTTGCAGCTGTTTGTGTAGGCTTGCAGTTGCTTGGCCTGCTCTCTGCCTCTTTGCTTTGTTGTTTCAGGTTTGTTATTTCTTTCTCTTTCTTTCTCTTTGTTTCTGTCTTTATTCTCTCTCTCTCTCTCTCTCTCTCTCTCTCTCTCTCCCTCTCTCTCTACCTCCAGTGGGTGCAATGACAGTATTGCATGTGTGGACTGGGAGTACAGGATGCTTTTGTAGGTATCTGCACAGGCCCATGTGATGGCCTCTGCACCAATTGTTAGCCAGCATTTACTAATTACATGCAGCCTGTTGTATAGTGATTGCAGTTCTGACTGTGATTACAGGCCTGTGCTATAAAAATGTCTGTTAGGTAGGCGTAGGTGGGGACCATGCTGGTTTGCTGTGGACACTGTTCTGTGAGTGTAAGGGTTGGTATGTCTCTCATATTTCAGGCTGTGTTGTAGACACTGCAATGCATGTTGTTCTGTAAGCTATTGTTAGTAGATTTGGCAGGGTGTCAGTGGGGCACAGTTGGCATTTGTTTTCACATCAGGGACATCCCTGTAACTCAGTCACAGTTGCTATGTCTGAACTCTTAACTATTCAACTATGGCTGTGTTTATCCTGCTCTGAGCTTGTGTGTGGCTTGCCAGATGCTACTGTGACATTATTACCTAGTAGTTACCAACTAGCATGACTGTTTCTCAGCACACAGTACTATTTTACAAATCCACTAGATTTGACAGCAAATATACATGACATGCTTTGTGTACTAGACTTGTATATTCCCTTTAAATTAATTCCTACTATTTTATGATATATTTCTTTCAGCACAATGTTCTTGTATAGCACTTGTGGCTTAGTGGTAAGTCATGCAGACTAGTGTTTCCAAGGTCCTGGGTTCGAGACTGAGGGAGGTATTTTATTTTGCTGCTGAGAAAACTACAGGCCTTGTCATTCAGAGTGACTAAGGCACTTTTAAGCAGTTGGAAGTGGGTTAGCGCTGGTTTGCGTGGAGGTCATGCATGCGCACTGGCGCTTAGCTTTGCGCACACCCGCTTACTACTGCTTAAAAGTGCTTACTCTCGCGCACACCCGTGCTATTTTCTTTGAAAGAAAAGAAAATAGGGAGATACGAAAGTGGTGAAAAAGGGGTCACAAAGAGGGTAGGACAGTAGGGAAACAAGCTCGGGTTTTGCAGGAGGGATGTAGGTAAGGCCCATAGATGCCCATTTCTTCATCAGCAACAGCTGTGCATATGTTTGTAATTTGGTGTGACATTTGAAACCTTCCACCCCTGAGAGAGGTGTAAGGACAACAATAATACTTGTTGTACAGCCAATTGTAATTGCCAGTTTACATGTCCAGCAGACATGTGTGCAAAATGGGCAGCTATGTATGGGGCGTAATTTTTCTGTGGGTACAGAGTGCCTTTTTTTTTTTTTTTTTTTCAGGTGAGAGTGGTATGTCAGGTACAGGAAGTCAGTATAGCTGGGGAGGTAGGTTGGGTAGGTTAACAGACAAGACAAACAAGACACATACAGGGGCGGTGTATGACACATGTGGGGGGGGTTACACAATTGATGGGAATGGATGTTTGGATATCTCGAGCCCATGAGCCCAAAGATGGCAACAGTGGAACTGAGATCCCCACCCATGGGCAGTTGCCACTGTCCTTCACTGCCCAGGACGAGGCTGTGCTGGGGGCTGTGTAGGCCGGGCAGCAGGCACGCCCGTGAGTTGTGCCACCCATGCCTCAAGCTGGCGTAGGGGCCCAAGCACAGCATGCTGGATCTCCCTATGCACCACAGTCTGGACACTACGGAGGGTGAGTGGATGTTCCCCTTCGGCCACGCTTGTAGAGGGGGGACGAGCCCCATCCCCTGCAGTGCTTCCACCTGCAGGTGGCACAGGGCCACCAGAGGAGAGTCTGGCCTGGGCACTACTGCCAGGTGCACTCGTCAGATAAGGTGGGAGAGGTGGGTCCACTGGAACCCGCCTTCCCTGTTGTCCTATGTTTTGCATTATGTTATGACAGTTTGGGTTAGTAACGTACAATACCATTCACATTTAGTTGTAACAGCATGCATTAGTATTCCCATTAACCAAACACCCATAAATTCAAGCCATTGAACAGCAAGCATAACACATGCATAATTTGAATAGCAATACACAATCCAACAACATGCAGGGTTGATTGATGGCAACAGGCCATCAGGTTTGGATGTATGAACAGGGCAGATGCATCAACGTACATGCAAATATGTATGAACCAACAGGATAAATGTCCAGGGGTGTTAATTGTGATTGCACATACAAATTTCACATGGAATGGATTATTTGTGGTTATAGGGTAGGGTGAAGACATATTTAATTAACAACTTCAAAAACCAATACATATGCTGTACATTTCTACTAGCTGCAGATATATACACACTACAGTTCTGCCCACAGTTTCCTATGTGATAACTACTTCAGGTTGGTGATAGGAATGCTACTGCTACATCAATGTACATTTCATATTTATTCATACACATCCATATCTAGCTCTGTTCAGCTACATCATCCTGCTACATTTGCTTTATATAGCTATAGACAACTGTGGATGTTTGGTATTTCAGACAACCATACTATCTGCATATTGCAGACTGAGAGCAACATATCCAGATTTTGGGACACACATTCCAGCTTCAGTACTGTTTTCAACACATGTTGCTGTTTGGTTCTGCCTGTCACATTCGTTTAATTCTGTACTGACTGCAATATACTTTATTCAGGAGTTATTACTACTTTATTGGTGGATTCATACCTTTTTCTCACACTCTCTCACTTGTTTTATCTTTACAATTCAGGATGGTACTTAATTCTAGGCTTTATTGACATGTTTTACCTTTAGTTATGACAATCCTTTCCAACAGTCTCACTTATGTCATGTTTCTGAATTTCAACAGGGATATATTTCACACATGTGTTTTACTCAGCTTCTGCAGCTGTACTTTTCAGCCTGCTGCAGGTTATGTACTATTATATTACAGATGGGACATCTTTATTTCAGACTTGTTTCATTTTTATGTTTGGATTACAGGCTGCATCACACTTTTGTAATCAAGCAATACTTGCAAACCTTCTTACACTGTTACTTGCACATTTTATTAATTAGTGACTACACTGCACTCTTTTGCTAACTGTCATACTTATATATTTATTTACAGTTACAGGGAGGGAATTACTGACCTGCCTGGTGGCGCAACCACACCAGCCTATCGCCATAGGCTTGACGGTTTGCAGAACAGACACCTGCAGCTGTAATATAAATGAAGTAATATTGGAATACACATCTCCATAATATCAGCTAGGTTAATTTCTTACATAAATAATTACATGTAACTTACTCAGTAGTGGGGCATTGGGCATTTACTGGGCCTCCTGGGTCCAACGGTTCAGTTGGTCCTGCTTCCATCTCTTCAGGTCCGCATGGTGGTGATGGATCTGCTCACCAGTTCTTGGTATTCCTGTGGCACTGGTGAGATCATGTGCCAACCGGTCCCACGCCTCAGCCCTATATGCTCCCCACAGGACCTGGCCCTGCATGAGTTAGGCCTCATGATTATGGATGAGGATCCAAACCATATATTTGGACTCCTCAACGCCCCACCTCTGTGCTCAGAAACAACTACCCTCTCCTACACCTGACATCCTGGCTGCAAGTCAGTTCTACAATCGGTTATGCTGTGTATTCCCTCCTATGGGGCTTATATATGCCATTTTTCCCGCACTTATTTGTGATTGGCCATTTTGGAATTGTATCAGCTTCACATAACCTGCTTTGTCATGCTCCTCTTTCTATTCATTCCTATATATATGCTATTACTGCATTTCTAAGTGCAACTGTCATGGCTTAGTGGCTCAGTACTTTGATTACGTTGCATAGTATCCTGGGTTCGAACCTGGCCATTGCTTTTTATATTTTATGACTGTCTACACAGGCAAGGAGGTGTATCTGTGTAAAGGCAGTTTTGATACAGCTTGCTTAACGTTGCCCATCAGTTAGCTTGTTGGCGTGGTGCGCAGCTCCGCGCATATGGATCACACTGGTTTACGCGTGGTTTGGCTGTCAGCACGCATGTTACACTCAACTCACCTATGGGCACACAGTTTCAGCATGTTAAAATGCTGCTCAACCCCGGGAACTCATTTTACACCTATTAAACCACTGCGCACCTACGGGCACTCATTTTACACCTGTTGTAACACTGCTCATTTACGGGCACTGATTTTAAACCTGTTAAAACACTGCTCACCTACAGGCAGATAAACTCAACTTGTTAGACTGCAGCTCAGCTATAGGCACATCTGACATTTTTTTTATTTTTATTATCTCACATTTCTTCAAAATACATGACCCATTTCATTAAATTTTACATAACATATAATTTTATACATGTACATATATGTCAGGGAATTGTTTTGTGCTTATTTCACTAAAAATAAAAATTGATGTTGTGGGGGCTCGAACCATAACTGCCTGCTCTTCAGCCAACATCTCTACAGCTACGCTATTGCTTCTTGGCTTACTTTGCATATTTAGTTCTTATATGCTTTTCCACTGACTGCTAACTGTGGCTAAGCGCCAGGCACGCCCGCGCAAATGAGCGCGCTCACGGCCAAACATCTTTATAACTTATAAAAAAAATATAAGATGTTCATTTATACATTTTATGTTCATAGTCTGTGGTGGCATGTGTTGTGTTGTGTTTATTCACATTTCCACGGACTCTGTCATGGGCGTTTACTTTCGGGACTTTTACTCTTCTGGGGGCGTGTCCATTTGCAGGGCTCGCCCTACAGACATGCCCCTACTGTCTTACATGGACCGTGTTAGCCTTTGGTGTGATTCAGAATGCCCTCATGCATATGCATGACATGCTGATGTCACAACGTTTAACTGCAGCCTCCGTGTAAGCTTTGTAACTCTTACACAGAGGCTTCGTGAATCCTGCTCTATGTCTTCTTGAAACTTTTGTAATATGTTTTACATTAACCTGTTATTGTTGAGAATATCTTTTCTTGTTATTTTTGTCATTTTTGTTAACTTTTCTGTTTGGAACTTTTCTACCCGAGCCTCCACTGAAAAAGGGTCTCAGGCCCAGTCAGACACTCCCAGTAAAGAAATGTAAAATAAAATAAAATAATAAAAAACAAATAAATGTAATCAGTCTGTGTAGGTTGTATCTTATACATTTTAAGCACTCTTATCCATGAATGTGAGATACTATCAAATGCTTTTTTGTAGTTAGTTCATGCTATACTTAGATTAGTCTCCTTTTTACAGTTCTCCACTATGACTTTATTTAACAACAAATGATCTTTTGTTTCATATGACTTTCTGTTATTGCCCTTTTGCTCTATTGCCATAAATGAGTTTTTTTTCTAAATGACTATAAACTCTGTTGACATCAATTCCTGTGTAGAGTTTATATGTTGTAGGAAGGCAAGTTACTGGTCTAAAATTTTTAGGGTAGCTTGAAGGTTCACTCTTAAGTAGGGGCACTGTTTTTCCTGTTGTTAGCCAGGTTGGTGTCTGTTCAGGATACACATGTAAATAGTTCTTACTCATGGCTAAATCTTTGTGCAAAGATGTCAGTACTTTAAACAGAAGTTAGGTACTGCATCTGGGCCTGAGGTTTTCCAGTTAGAGGCTTTGCTTAACTTTGTTTCAATCTCTCTGGCTGTTACTTCATCCCATTTCATATCCTGTATGTTTAAAATTCTTATTATTTATTATATTTTTCTTTCAATTTTTTTTAGCTATTTAGCATCTTCATAAAAACCTCTCCAAAATATATCTATATCATCTTTTTTGGTGCTCGTTCAATTCCTTTTACCTTGTTTCCCAGTTCTCTATAAAACTTTTTTGAATCATCAATAAGTTGCTTATTTTGTACTTTTCCTTTATATTTATCTGTGTATCATCTAAGTTTTTCCACCTGTGCTGAGATTTTTAGTTTGTGACTTGTGATAGTGCATGATTGATCCTGACCTGCTCTAATACTGCACATTGCTTTTATGACATATATCTTTCTCCGTATTTTGTTGATTTGTTCCTTCTTCTATACTCTAACAGTGACACTTCTTGTCTTAATTGCTTTATAGTTTTCTCTATTCTATACCACTATGATGGTATTCACTTTCTCTGCTTCCTTTCCCTTACTACCTTGTATTCTTGTGGTAGAACTTTATAAGTTATTAATTTAGCTTCACGGTAAAATATCCTGGTTACTTCTGTTATATCACATGGATCTCTATGGACAGTCCAAATTGCTGTGTTCATTTGTTTTGTCTAACTTCTGACTTTTTGGGTTTTATTGACTTTCTGCAGTCTATTTCTTTCATTGATCTTAATATGTATGTCTATGTGTCTTTATTAAGTCAAGCAACTCTTCTCTTAACTCATTCTTTTCTAAACTGAGGGCACATTTTTTTGTTTTCCATTTCCTGTGGGCATTCTATAGAAAGTTCTATCACACATCATCCTGTGGCACATTCTCTTCATTTTCACCCTGTGCCATCTGTTGCTCTTGTCATATGACAACTCACTGGCCTATCACTCCTCATCATTAACTGTGTCAGAGTTTCCACAGTTCCTGTTCCTTCCCTTGCTGTCCAGCTTCAAGTGAACATTTATACTGGTTTCCTGTGGAAGGCTCCAAAATATCTTCATATGGCACCTGACTATCTACATTCCATTCCACTGGTTTCCCTTTAATTTGGATGTCCATTGCTCTATCCTGTTGTGGTGCTTTCTGAATTAGATTTTCTACACTGAATCCTTCACTTTGCAGGTACTTCACAACTTCAGTTTCTATGTCTTTAACTTCTCCATTACTAATCTCCTTTTTTGAATTTCCTCTTTGTTGTCTTATATTTTGCATTGTAAAGTTTTGCATTTCCAGATTCTTTTGCTGTATTTCACTTCAAATATCTTTGGGGTTTTTTGTATTGATTATGTTTGCTTTCTCCTTTGCATAGATATTACACCATATTAATTATATTTTTCTTTCCCATGTCCACATTTCTTCTTCAGGTGTCTCCTGATCTTCCTGTTTCTCCTTATTCTGGGGAATCATTCCATCATGCTGTGATGTAACCTGTGTTAGACCTTCTACACCAAATCCTTCACTTTGCATGCACTCCATAACTTCAACTTCTATTTTTTTAACTTTACTAATCTTCTTTTCTGCATTCCCTCTTTGTGATATTATTTTTTATTGTGAAATTTCGCATATCTGGAGGCCTTTTCCTGTATTTCTCTTCAAATATCTTTCGGCTTCCTTCTTTATGTTGACTAATTTAGCTTTAACCGTTGCATAAATATTGCACCATATCAAATGCCTCTTTCTTCTCCATGTCCATATCTCTTTTTTATTCTTTTCAAAAATGTCTAAGTTTTGTTGTTTATATTTTTGCACTTCCTCAGATACTTCTTTTTCCAAATGGATCAAAGTTTCTTGTTCTATATACTGTTTTTCACAAATCTGTTGTAGTAACAAACACAAATTTGTATTTGAGGCTTCTGACAGTTTTGTTTGTTGAAGTATTTTTCTTTCCTTTAATTTCTCTTAATTTTTTGTATATTTTGTGTCTGGAAAGTTTGGGCTTTTTGAATAATATTAACAGTACATATTTTTTTTTGTTATCCTTAATAGTCCACTCTGTCATCTTTATGGCTCTTCTTTAGCCTATCAATTTTTGTGAGTTTTGTGGACTGCTACTTCCTTCTACAACAGGGGGGACCCATCTTCCCCCTGGGCCTGGCCTGGCCCCATTGTAAGATTGTTTCTTACAGATTTCTACACTGTTATTTTTCCCAGTCCTGGCACCAGTGCACCCTCAAGGAATGGGCACATTTGTATCCTGGGTCTTGTGCACCTAGCTATTTTTGACTTGTTTCTGTCCATGATATCTATATCCATATATATATATATATATATATATATATATATATATATATATATATATTAAATACAGTCTATATATATTGGTGTTGTCTTGGTGAGATTTTGTGAAAAACAGGGTCAACCTTATGAAGGTACTCACCAAGACTTGAGGATGAATTCAAATGCAGCAATACTATTCCCCTTTGCGTGCTGACTTATCATCTTTACACATGGACCCCAGGACTTCAGGTTGCTTTATCAGATGTCTAAGTAGGATTGTCAACTTTGCATGTCAAAAATTCTGGACATGCATGTAATTTTGATGGTACTCAACATGCAAAATGTTGCTTTATAATGTTTAAATTTAATAGAGATGATCAAGCAATTATTATGATAAAGTAATTTTTACAATATATATGCTACTGTATTGTACAGTATGGTTTATGGGTATACATTTGTGAAATGGATTTCTGTATAGTGGTCTAAACAGTTTTTGGTTTCATTCAAGTCTTTCACTGCATGAATTTTTAATGGGGACTAGTTTCTGAAAGTCAATATGCAATTCCAAAAGCCTTGGCTATGACCTCTAGGTTATGCTTATCCAGTATGCAAGACAATGGGCAATCTATCTCGTCAGCCAACTTATTCTTAACTTTTGTTAAAATATTTAAGGATGTGTGCAAATAATACAATAAATACTAAATAATATAAACAACATCAGTGTTTTGCTGTTGGGGGAGTACATGAAAAGTGCTGATATGAAAGTGCTGATTTACAACAGTTGTGGATGCATATCATTGTTTTGATATACATCTTACCATTATAAAAAGTAAAGACTACTGCTAAGATAAAGGTCACAAATCTTACATTATTACATTACTAGTGCAACATGTGGACAAGACTCTTCTTGTTAGAAATCCTGTACACCCACATACCTCTATGCATATTACAACTGCAGTCCTAACAGCCAATATAGAACTATATGTGGTGATACAGTGAAAGCCAAGCAGCACAAATGTCTAATCCCATTTGCAGCTGTTCCAAAGTAATCAGAATTGCCCATACCTTCTATGCTTTGGTTTAGTAAAGCCATAACTTCCTCTACATTGTAAACTTCTTTCGCTTGCTAAAATTCTAAGTCATTTCATTGCTAGCATATCTAGAAATGAGCAGTGACTGATACTTGCTGAACTCATTGTCAGGACATGGGCTAGTACTTCCAAAACCACTCACACCTGTCAAACTGGAGGCAGCCATACTGCAAGTCATAACTTCACCCTCCACAAAAATTAAAACTCATCTGGAAGCCAGAAGAACAAAAGTGCCAAAAAAATGACTTCACCTATCAAAGCTATAGCTTGTGGGCATCTAACACAAGTTTCTTAAAGCAGTTGTCAAATTAGGGAAACTGATTCACTGTAATCCAAGTGTGATGAATTCAAAGATTTTTCTTTCGTTAGAATTCACAGAAACACTTATATCTGCCAACGCAGTTAATGTATGTGAATGTTTCTGCAAAGTAGATGACACATGCAAAGGCATAGGCAACTTTTAAAGTTGAACCCCACTATTTTCTGCACTTGAAAAAGTCAACAGTTACATAACAGAAAAGGTGGGCATAGTTGCTACTGAGTACATTGGAGTGCAGTCTGTCATTCCTTTTAAAGGAACTCCTGATTTGGGCAGTTGTGTCCTGAAAAAAAAAATCAAATGTCCTGCTGTTTTAGTGAAAAGAAAAAACTCTAAATATTGCGGCAAGTATTATACTGCATTTCAACACATGACTTTGACATAAAACAATAAACGTGGCTGCAATTCAGTGGCAGTGAGTATTTTGGCAATAGAGTGAAAATGGGTCTTTTACGTTGGTTGAGATAACGGCTTGACAAAATGTTGTGTTTTAGCAGAAAATGTGCTTCTGTGTTGGTGCTCTATGTGAGGTGCAAGGATAATATATATTTTTTATTTATTTAACATTTGTTTACCAAGAAAGAATGATGCCAATTTTCAGCAGAGGCCAGGGGAGCAATGTTCCAGATGCATGTCTTTGTAACATGGGAGGAAACCAGAGCAAATCTACATGAACGCAAGGAGGACATCCAGACTCTGCACAGAAGGCACTCCAGCTAAAAATTGAACCAGATAACCTCTTTCTATGAGGCAACAATGCTACTGCTACACCACTGCGCTGTCCATAATAATAGATGAACTTATTTTTTCTGGAAAATACACTGTCAGGAAAAGGCAATCTCCATTTTTTGGACAGTGCCCCTTAATTCTGGACAGTCCAGAAGAATTCTGGACAGTTGGCAACCCTCTGTCTAAGAGATTATAAATTCAAATCCGATTTCATTAAGGTGATTATAGCTAAGTGACAGTGTAAAGTACTCAGTAAAAAAAAGATATAAAATAATAACTGATCCTCAGATAAATCCTGAAATAATTAAGTTGAATTGCTTTTCTACACAGATGGGACATTTGGGAGCTCTTAATACCATGTAACATGAGGAACACTCTTTTCTACTGGATTAGAAGGTTACAGAGCTTAAAAGAATTTACCAAAAAAGAAAGAAAAACTGAAATTTCATGGTGAAATATAGGAAAAGAAATGTAAAGAATGTTTAGGGAGCCTATGAGATGAGTGGCTCATTTAGATAAGGTGAGCACATGTATCGTGTGGTGCCAAGAGCACCAAAATAAGAGCATCAAAGATATGAGAATAAATAGGAAGCCATTGCAATTTCAGCAGAACTGCAGCAATGTGTTGACATTTTGAAGTAACCGTAAGTAACTGGGCCTGAGAAGTTTGTACAAGCTGCAACCTATCAAGTTCTGTGTCTGGAAGCTCTAGGTAAAAGGAGTTGCAGTAGTCTATAAGAGATGGGATCTGTGTGTGCATACGCACAAAGAGGCCTAATAACTGATATGGGCACTACTACTTCTATGGAAACAAGATAATTTAACAGCAGAAGACAGCTGGTCATTCAATGTCAGTTTGCTGTAATATTACTTGCAGAACAGTGACACCAAGAAGAAAAAGTTAAAGCCAGAAATTTTGAGCCCTTCAAGGTCCATGAAAAGCCATGGGCTGGAAATATTGAAATTAAGGTGATCATGGTTCATCTAGTTTGGGAGGCATTCCCTGTACATTTCAGTGTAGTTGATAATAGGCAAATCATCCTAAAAGAAGGACAGGTAGAGCTGCATATTATCTGCATTGCACTGATATTACAAACACCTCCTCCAAGTCAGTTCAGGTAGGACAGCATGTATACAGAGAATAGTAATGAAACCAAAACTGAACTCTATATCCATGGGACGCTCAAGGTGACATGGTAACTGACCAAAGTATTAATACCAGAAACAGCCAGCTGGACATGTCCAGAAATGTCAAAAACAACAATCAAATCTCAATCAATCCCTGAAGCCCCAAAGTAAATCTGTATGCATTTAAGCAAAATATTATAGTCTGTAGAAACACATGTGGGAGATGAATCAGGAAGGAGCAAGGCAGAATAACACTGATAATCTCTCACAATTAGGAAATTATTCGAGATTGCAGTTAAGTAGCATCTTAGCATAATGTCTAGTGCAGAATCTAGAGATGTGGATCATGAATTCAGTACTCTTATAATAGTGAATCATTGGAAGTCTAGCAATAAGGGTGACTTTCAAAACTGTTTGCAATGAGAGAAGGTTTCTTCAGAAAAGGGATCACCAAGGCCTTCTATAACACCACTAGATAGCTATCATTATTTTGGAAAGATTGGACAATTTGATAAACTAAGGGGAACATCACATGAAAACCTAATCATTTGGAATAATTAAATCAAGGCAAACAAAAGCAATCTTGTTGCTCATGGGCTCAATCTTTAGGTAAAAGTTTGCATGCTTGAGATAAAGAAGTTGAGATAAAAGTAATGCAACACTGTAAACTTAGACTAAAACTAAGATGGAAAGTCTTCTCTAGAGTGAACCATGGAAGGTAATGAAGCCGTCTTTAAATATTTGATTTCAGACACTGACAGGGTTTCATGCTTGGATCCATGAGGAATCAGTTTTGATTCCTGAGGTAGGTTACGGACTCTGGCAATCTTGTAAATATCTCTGTGATGTGTTGAACTCCAGGTCAGATAAAGCCAGGATGCATTTAAGAGTTTTATAACATTTTAGTCATTGTTCAGGTAACCATGGGCCTTATTGATCAGAGACAAGAAATTGATTTTCTGCTTATTTAAATCTAAGGTCCTATCTGACTTTTTTAACTACAAAATACACTGGACATTACACTTAGTTTAGTTAAGTAGTCACAGAGTTCTACTTGAAAAAGTTGATTTACTAGAAGATTGACATTCAGTAGATCTAGACCAGATGAGCAAAACAGGAAAATATCGATGGACCAGAACATATACAGAATTTTGAATGGTAGCAGTAGGTGGCTGTATAAGACTGCACTACAACAGAGACTGTGGTTTTGCCCTTTTGCCACTATACTGTCATCTTGAACTTGGGATATTTCTTGAGCAGGGAGTGTGGGGGTAGCAGGGGGCAAACATTGTAGTGAATGTTCTGTCGATGTTCCCATCCTTCAGTATTGTGATGTTTATATTATGTCGGCTCGATCGTGTCACAGTCGACTTTGTGGTAAGTCACTCTTGTGATATAGATTCAGCAACACACATCTATTGAGGTAATATGAAGAACCCAAGTGTACTTAAGTCTATCATGGATGATAGAAACATTAATGAAGTTTTGAGTAAAGTCTAATTGGGAAAGAAGGGAAAGACTGGAGGAAGAGTCCTGCCCAGTTCAGACATCAAATGTGACAACAATGAGTAGTGATCCAAACGTAATCTATGAGTTTGACCAGAAATGGATCACAATAAATAAATAAATACATATATGCAAATGAGGTTGCCATCAATAGTAAAGCAGCTGTACCCACTGACTTCTCATCTCATTAGATTTACATAAGAATTACTATCAGTATGTAGTGGAAAACAATTTGATCGGGAAAAAAGAAAAGAGGAAGCAATAAATCGCAACTGAGAAGAAAGGATCACAAGGAAGAAAATGAGTTGATGGCCTTCAAAAAATGCACAAGTTTTCAAATGCAGCCATAGAGGATTCCCTTGTAAAAGAGATCCACTGAGAATGTGGTCTGAAAATCATAATTAGTAACAGCAGACAAGTGTGGCCATTTTCATTTATTTAGGATTGGGTTGATGATACGGCCAAGCTTCAAGGCACCATACAATCTGAAATGTAACTGAGATCTGATAGTCATTATGCTCACAGTCAAATCTCCTGAAGTTAAAAGCTACTTCAAAGATGAGGGAGTATTAGCTCCATCATTTACAAAACCTCTGTGGTCACTTATGCCATTAAACAAGCATTAACACTGTGCAACCCTTCTTTATATAGGAAGAGTGCATACATGGCCACAGTTAAACCCCTTAGACAGTTGTCATCCCAGGCAATAGTCTGCTGCACCAAGAATGTATGGGCATATATCATTCCTGTCATTATATTAAGTATTCCCACTCTGATGTTCTTTAAAGTTCCTTTAAACAAAAAGCATCATGTCTATAAATAATTTCATATAGCCTCATATCCTACAATTGTAAATCAGCCCTTCTTTTTCAAAAAACTTAAGTAAATGTTTATAGCATTATTTATATTAAGAGGTTAAGCATGTTTTTGTTGAACTGCCATTCCAAGTGATAATTGCTTAATTGTTTTTTTTTTCAGAAAAGAACAATGAGTATGTAGGCATTAAAAGATATGAAAACTTCACACTTTTAGTACTGTATACACACAAAAAAACAACAACACAAATACCATAGCAGTAAATGAACCTCAACAGAGAATGTAGAAGAAATGAAAGAAAAGGGGATAAAATATTTAAGACAACAGGGACTTTAATATAGCAAAATATCGGAGCTTGGTGGAAGAAAGTATTTAAGAGAAAAATGATATAGTGCATTTTTACCTCAAAGAAAGAGGAGGCCATTTCAATTATATGAGGTTCAGATCCTCAGGAAGCACTTCGATTCTGGATAAATAATCATATATCAGTTCACCGAAAACACTTTTCAGTGAACATGCATTCAACGACCCTTGTTCAGCAAACATCGCTTCCGGGATTCACTGAATCCTCCCAGGGCAAAGAAATACTTGCCCCTCAACACAACAGACCCACATGTAGCTAAATCTAATTCCCCACACCCCACCATACCTATATCTACCAACTCCAAGATCACACTACAGTGGAGAAAAGGGCAAAGTTGTGCTGCGGGGCAAGCATTTCTTTGCCCTGGGAGAATTCAGCAAATTGCGGAAGTGATTTTAACTGAATGAGGATCGATGAATGCGTTTTCACTGAAGTGTTTTCAGCGAACTGTTATAGACCCGAAAAATCCTGATGATATTGTTGCATTTTTCTGTTTGCCTCCTATTTTATTATAGCTTGCTGTATGAGACCACATTTGGACTTCAGTATCTTTTAGTCATCAACTGGCTAATTATACATCATAGAAACCTTTTTGTGGTTGACTTTCATAAGAATATAGGATCATAGGAAGTTACTAGGCTAATGGCCCTAGGATCCTTACAAGCCTAGCCAAGCTCTACCCTTATTTCCAAGCTCAGTACCTATTACCCTCTCCAAGAGGGACATAGGTGGAATCCCTGAGGTGAATTTATGGTTACCCATCCAATTGTCCAGATTGTATTTGAAGAGGGCCAATGAACTGCTCTGTTCCAAAGGTGTGGTAACCTCTGGGAGACAAATTTGTCCCTTCAGCAGGTTCTAGTAATGTCACTTACCAGGTTAAGGTTTTTAGAGCGAGTAACCCATGTGCAAATTGACTTAGGGATATGCAGCATTTCCAATAAATCAGGATCATAGATTGCCTTGTATGCAAGGCAGAGATCAGCTTTGAGTAGTGTGTAAGAAACATAATAAAGTGACAGTGATTTCAGATGATCCACACAGAGCAGATGTTGAAGACTTTGAATTTTCCTTGAGAGGAACCTTTGTGGTCACTCCAGTTGCTGCAGGTGTTTCAAAAGGTACATACCAAAAGGGGTGTTGGACTCAGTTATTTGTGTGATGAGGGAAGAATACAGGGAGATTATAACTTGTTTTTTTATATACTAAATATCCTGAAATCTCTTAGTTTCAGGATATAACAGACCAATGATACTTATGTTTCTGTAATACCACTGAATAAAAATCATGAACCCAGTAAAGCCCTTGTTTCTGGTAGAGTAGATGTTTCAGACCTCAATCATGTATTATTCTTATCATTATCATTATTATTTTTATTTTCAAATTATGTCCTTCTCAATGCATTAATACAGATTTGGATATTGATATACTAAAGGTTTAGACTTTATGGCAGCAAACTATATTTTTCTAAGTAGTATACCACCATGGTTGTCTCTTATTCCTACAAAATTACACTTAATGATTGCAGTATGCATGCCCCATACAAGTTTTCTTGCAAATGATATGGTACATTTAGAAGTTACTGGAGTGTATAGACCTGACTTTATCAAAGAAGAGCTTAGTCCAACATAAGTAATATTACAATACCATCTTTAGTGCAAGGATTTATTATTTTATGTTGCCTGCATCAGTGTAGTTTTATAGTAATTCCTCATTTTTATTCTGTACAGTACTTGGTAATATATTATCTGTACTCTTGATGAGAAGAATGCATTTACTTTCTGTATTATCAAATAAAATAATGTATATTTTTCACATTCCTTGAAACCTGCGAGTACCATTTAGTAAACTACTGTGCCCAGTTCTATGAAAGACTGATTCATTTTGCAATCAAGGTGTAACCTTCATAGGTTCATAGGTAGGTACTAGGCTATTGGCCCAAGGGCCTACGTAAGCCTAGTCAGCAAGGTTCTATAACTTACGCCACCCAAGAAAGTTATTTTCCTGTGCCACTATCCCATAGAGACACAGAAGTGATCCCCGGGATGTATTTCCTATTTCCCATCCACTCATCAAGATTTTTCTTGAAGAGTGCTAATGAAGAACTTTGCTTGACATAGATGGGTAGCTTGTTCCAGAGTATAGGAAGTCTCTGGGACAGGAATGATTAGGTCCCTAGAGCATGTAGCTTGGGGGTATTGGGATTTCTTTAGGTGTAGCATGTCCAACATCTCTGGGTTTGACATACCTTTATATGTTAGGCAGTGATCACCTCAGAGTAGGCGATATGCTATGGAGTAAAGCTGGAGTTTTTTGAAGCGGTCAGTGTAGGGCATTTGTTTGAGGCCAGTAATCCTCTTTGTGAGGTACTTCTGTGGCATTTCCAGCTGCTGCAGATGTCTTGTGAGGTACATTCCAAAAGGGGCATTGTACTCTATAAAGGGTCTAATGAGTGACGAGTAGAGGGGAACAATGACCTCTTTTTTCCTGGATGAGAACCCTTTGATGATGAGGTGTGCCACGTAGAAGGACTTCCTGACTACTGTGGTGATGTGACTATCAAAGGAGAGAATACTGTCCACCTGGGTCCCAAGGTCTCTTATCACGCATTCGCTGTTAAGTAGATTGCTGTCTATGTGGTAGTTCATGGGTACAGAGTTTTACCAAAGGGGATGACACTGCACTTTTTGGCATTGAGCTTGAGGCCATGGCTCTGACACCAGTCATCTGTCTCAGTGAGGCCCTTCTGTAGGATGTTCACATCATTTGGGGACTTGATTATGGCTCCTAGTTTGCAGTCATCTGCCAACTTCATTAGCCAGAGGCCTTCTGTGTTAGCCTGTTTTTCAGAGAAGTAGATACCAAACAAGAGAGGTCCCAGGATGGAACCCTGTGGTACTCCACTTGTCACTGCTTTGAGGTCAGATTTGGAGTCTGCAACTTTTACAGTGTGGGTTCTGTCAGTGAGCCAGTTGGCAACCCATCTTGTGACATAGGGATTTGTATCTAGTTTAGTGAGTTTAGCTATAATTCCAGAATGGGTGATGGTGTCGAAAGCCTTGGCGAGGTCAAGATAGGCTGTGTGAACCACCTTACCCTCATCCACGGCTTTCGTGACTGCCTCAAAGAAGTCAATCAAGTTCGGGAGGCATGATCTGCTTTTCACAAACCGAAACTGGGTGGGATCTAGTGTTTGGAGGTTACTAATGTCTTTGTTTATGAGTTCCATGATGATACATTCCATGGCCTTGCAGACCAGACTCGTAAGGCTAATAGTTTGCTAGTTCCTGGGATCAGTGGTGGCTTCCCTTTGTGGAGTGGGATAACTGTTGCTGTGTGCCATTCAGTGGGCACAAAGCCTGATGCGAGGCTATTATTGAACATGGTGCTTAAGTGGGGAGCCAGTTCGTTCTGAAATTCATGTAAAATGCACCCTGGGATGTTGTCCGGTCCCATGAATTCTGTATTTTTGACTTTAGAGAGTGCAGCTTTTACCTGCGTAGTTGTGATTACAGGGATTCTGCATTCTTCCTGTATAGCTATAGGCTCTTTAGGCGGTGAGAGGGGGGTAAAGTTAGCACTGAACCTATCGACTAGGATGTTGGCAATATCAGTTGGTTCTGTAATTTTCATGCCTTTGTGCTGTAACTCAGAGCAGATCTGGGTGTTGCCATCTAGATTCTTGACATAGCTATAGAATGCTTCATGGTTGTCCTTGGATTTAGTGGTGATTTTGTTTTTGTAGCTAGCTTTGGAGGATCTTATAAGGGATCTCGGCTTCTTACTGAGGCTGACCAGGGAGCTCCTCCACTCATGGGATTTTACTCTCTTTTGCAACAGTTTCTTCCTTCTGTTGTACAGTTTGTTTATGGCAGGGGACCACCAGATTGGCTTCCTTTTTTTGGAGGATAGAGTCTTGGTTCTGTTTGGGATAGCACAATCCATGCACTCGTGTAAGTGCTTATAGAGTGCATTTGTGTAGGATTCAGCAGTTGTAACTGTATTGTCCATCTGCATGGGTGTCATGAAGTTCACCACTTCTGTCTTAAGAAGCATGAAGTTGGCTTTGGAGAAATTTTTTACTGTGGTTTCCTTAATGGGGGGTGGAGGCGGGATGTGGATATCAAGGATGATAAGCTTATGGTCAGATCGGACCAAGGAGGAGTTGACTTCAGGTGTGGAACATCAGTCACTCATGTTGGTAATGACTAGGTCTAGGATATTGATGCCCCTGGTGGGGGTATGGATAAGTTGATCTAGGGCATTGGAGTTTATGAATTCCAGAAAGCATTGAGCTAAGGAGTTGGTACATGAGTAGTTTTCCCAGTTAATGGTGGGGTAGTTGAAGTCACCCACTATTAGGGTACTTGGTTGAGCCCTAATATTTTCCAGTACATCAAGAAAAGAGGAGTGGGAATCCTGATGCATGGTGGGGCATCTGTAGCAAGCTGCAGTTTGGATTGCAGTTTTGCCCAGAGTTAGTTGCACTTGGATAACCTCGGATGCATTATGCTGAGCAACTAGCCTGGAGGTGTGGATATCCTTAGTGAATATGGACACACCTCTGCCTTTGGTGTTTCGGTCCATGTTACATGGCCGAAAAGTGTGGTATGAGTTATAGCCTGGTAGTGCAGGGGTGCCTCTGGAGCCTTGAACCAGGTCTCAGTCACTGCACAGATATCGATGTTCTCCATTTTAAGGAGTGCCTCGAGTGAGTGCATTTTGAGATTTAGAGTTCTAGCATTGAGTAGCATTACCCTCAGTTTTTGCTTGCCTCTTCCTGTTATGGTGGTAAATTTATTATTTGAACCCTGCCTAAAAAAGGCACTATAGGGGCAGCAAGAGCCTTAGCCAGTATCCAGAATCCCAGGAGCGACAGGTGCAGGCCATCTGTGGCAAAGCATAGTGGTCTGTCGACCATGTCATCCAAAGTAGACAGATACTGGATCCCCTTAAAATGACACCAGAAGCTTAGCCAATTGTTGAAGTCAGTCATTTTGTCCTTGTACTGCAGTATCATTCTGGTGATGGCAGAATGCTACTCAGGGCTAGGGTCATACTTGCCTGGGCTGCAAGATCAGAGATCTCTTCCATGTCTCTTTTCATGTAGTCCAGGGAGGTACATCTCAGGTCATTCACACCAACATGGACAATGACAGAGTCATATTTGTACTTGTTGTGGAGTGGCCTGAGTGCGTGGGTTATGTGGCGGATCCTGGCACACGACAGGCAGCTGACAGTAACTTTCTCCTTGTCTAGCCTGGTGAGTGGGACATCAGTGTGCCTGATTATAGAGTCACATATGATTAGTGTATTGGGTATGTTCTTTTGCCTTATTGGCTGCGGTTGAGTGGCACACTGAGTCTGTGGGCTATGTGTCATTTGGGTTGTGTTGGGGGGTGGAGGTTGCTTGCATTTCTGCTTTGGAGGTCTCTGTTGCTTAGACAGATTATTATTGAGAGCCTCTGCAAATGTTTTTCTGTTACTATGTGTGGATTTTGGTGGTGTAGATGTAGTGAGACTATGTGATGAGTGTGGTGTGGTGCAAATGTTTACCTTCTCCTCATGACTGTCAAGTTCAGTCTTGGCTGGAGAGAGCTTTGCCTCCAGTTTGGCTAGATAAGTGCATCTCTCACAGGTTGTAGTGTTAGGTGGTAGGAGGAGAGGGTTGTCTGTGTACATTAGGCAATTTCTACATTGCCTCAAGATGCTCAGATTCATCAGATAGACAGGAGAGAACACTGGGAGCTGACCCTTGGACATGCCTGAATAAAAAACTATTTTCCTCTAGATAAGTGAGGAAAGTGAGTACAAGAGCTGTTTTTCTCTAAGCAAGTGAGAAAAGTAAGTACAAAAACTGTTTTTCTCTAGGTAAAGAGGAAGATTGAGTGCTACAGTAATTAGTAGCTTATTTAGTGCTTACAAGTTCTGAACAAGTGATGGGCATGAATAAGCAAATTTAAGTGCTAAAACTAAGAATCTATATCTGCACTAGACGAGCTACAGGACAGAAACAAGTGCAAATGCATGCTTTCAAATCAGAAAGTTGAGAGAGATGGAAGACTGCCGAAATGGCCAATAACTACAATTTCTGGGCCAGAACCACTCCTTATGTGGTAGACAGGTTACCTAGTGCTTACCACTCCCACTGATAAGCTAGAAGGCTTCCCTCCAACACAGAAAGGTTTGGGGGGTTCAGAAGCTTACATACAGTCCTGGATACAGCAAATCCGTATCTGTAACACTAGTTACAGGAAAGGTAGGAAACAGGTTTACAGTTTTTTTTTTTTTTTTTTTTTTTTTTGTTTTACAGAAAAGTAGCTAAAACAGTAGTAAAAAAATTCACATGCAGTGCAAGTTAGTGCACGAGTATGCAGCAATATTAGATCAAACACGTTTAAAAAATGCAATTAAATTAAAAAGGACTAAAAGCAAGTGCAGAAAGAGTTTATTAGGTAGAATGTGTTAAAGATACAGGACTGGGGGAGTGTCCCAGATCAAATCTACAGTGGGGCTGGCAACTGCAAAAACCACCAAATTTAAACTACAAACCAAAAATAGGGAGGGTGGGTGTAACAGTTTCAACAGAGATCTAAGCAACAACTAACAGTACAAACTTTAAAACCAAAAAAATATTCTCAGCTCTGTATATCAGTCTCTCAGAACAGTGAGACAACAGTTTCAACAGAGATCTAAGCAACGATTAACAAACTATATAACCAAAAAATATATACTCAGCTCTGTACATTTGCAGATAAGGCAGTCTCTCAGAACAAAGGTTCCAGCAATTTGTAACTAGTACCATCTGCCTGTGTAAGCCTTTATTCTGTTTTTTTTTTTTTTTTTTCTGAGAGTGGTGCTCCTTTTTCTGCTTGTTTTCATAACATGAAAATAAACTGTTGCACCTGTACGTACCAATATACATTCAAAGCTATCATCCTTTTTTAAATAATTGATACTACTTATAGTCCACTAATTTCTTTCCTCAGATCATCACTAACAGGAAATGATGCAGTCATGTATATTTGCAATGCATTCCAGGACTTTTTTTTTGCTAAATCAGAAGATTTATGGAGGACATTCAAGTTAATAAGATTCTAAATGTCCCTTAATAAATACCTGACTATGTTTCGTAAGCTGCTCATGACTAATGATATCTATGACAGCCAACAGTCCTTACAAGAAATGCATTTCAGTGGATGTTAATGGATAGTACAATGGAAAGTGTACAAGTGAAAAAGATCACTAGGACACTTGTATGTGTGTGTGTGTGTGTGTATGTGTGTGCATGTCATACCTCTCTACCTCTTAGAGGAAAAAATATGGACAAAGCCTAAAATGACCAAGGGACAAATAGGTAGAGATTTTAAATATTGCTCTTACAAACTTAGAAAGTTGATAGAATAATAGGTTTTCATAAACATGAATTTTCCAGAGAATGTGGAGTCTTAAACTCAAATGTTTGCCATTATTTTCGACTCTATTCCTTGGCTATTTGCCAGAAAGGGGCAGATATTAGGGGGAACACACTAATAATATGAGACAAAAGTCTGGACATTTTGTGATGTGTGTGTGTGTGTTTGTGTGTGTGTGTGTGTGTGTGTGTGTGTGTGTGCATGCGTACGTGTGTGTGTTTCTGTTTCCATGTGTACATTTGTATGTGTTTGTGCATATGTGCTTCTGTAACAGTGACTGCATGCATATTTATTTACGTGTGCACACGTTTTGGGTGTGTTTGTGCATGTGTGTGTGTATGTGTGTGCAAGAGTAACTGCATATGTGTCTGTGTGTGCATGTACAAATGCATGCCTGTTTACAAGCTCATGTGTTTTTATGTCTATATTGTTTGTGCATGCCTGTGCATATTTCAGGAGATTTATAATTCTTGTTAATAGATTAGTACTTTAGCACTTAGCTGCAAATAAGGATGTCAATGCTCACTGACTGACAATATGAGGTTAAACTGTCAGCGTTGGCAGTATAATACTGTTAATCTCCATGGTTTTATCTAGCCATGAACATGAAACTTTTTTTCAGAATTATTCAAGTTATTCTGAACAAGATGTGTTTTGATTGAAACTCATCCTGTCTACATCAAAGCCAAACAGTATAACTTTACTTTGCTTGAAGACAGTGCAAGCCTTGGCTGGCAGCATCAAAGAAACAAAATCCAGTTTCAGACTATCTTTCTTTTTCATCCTTTCAGTCTTTTGCAGCTAGTCTGGATAAGCATGAATGTGCCTATTATGGCACATAAAGCCTTTTGATTTAATAGCCAAAAATAAAGCATGATCTGTCCATGTGTTATTTTTTTCTCTTTGCAAGTCTGAGTTATAAAAAGCATAATTGGCCTGCTAACTACAGATTCATTGTCAAAATTAGACTTGGAGAACAAGTGCATTGATTTATATTATGGAATGTGAAGCATTCTACTATGTCATATTTAGGAAGTGCTGCTATATATTGTTTAAATGTTACAATTTACAATTCATTACATCATCGGCTTAAGCTACAGTTTCACCTACAAAACAATTTTAATCTTCATGGAGTTTACTCATATCCTGGCTTCATCCCAGGCACTTCCGAAAGACTTATCTTGCACGGCTGATATGAAATTTGCATTCATAATGTAGAAGTATCCAGTGAGGCTCTATATTTAATCTGAAGAACATTCTGCAGTTTTGTTAATCCATGATGCTTTCTTAACATCAGTTACAAGACAAAAGTTTTACATTTTACTTGTTTGGTGAAATTTCTAAGATTACTTCTCAATTTATAAAGGATAGTCTACTTCAACAATTTTGTGCAGAGGTTTCTTTTTAACTTTGGTGATGTGGGAACATAAAACTTAAACACTGCCACATATACATTTTCAGTTTTGCAGTGTTAGATAGCGCTAGGTAATAGTAGTAATTAACATTTTTTACTGTGCCCATGGTCATCAGCTTTCTCATCTAATTTTTCATCATCTTCAGAGCATCTTACTAACAACTTCATAATCACAGGCTTTGTATATACCTGTTCTGGATTACAGAAAGGCAATAACGCAAGTAAATAGAATATTTTTGTAGTTGCCAGGGAACAGGTTTAAACTTCATAAAGTGCCTTAAGGTTGTGGATATTACATGTTTTTTCAAAGAAAACTGATGCTGAAATAAAGTGTCAGGTAAATAAGAGCCTCAGGATACTATACAATAATTAGTGTTGGTTTGGAAGATGAAGACATTCACAGCCTATAAATGGCATTGTCCACAAACCTGACATTTTTACAGGTAAAGAAGGTATTTAAAGTCAGAACAATCTATTGTCGAAGCTTTACAGTACATACTGATAATATATGAGGAAGCACTATCTAACCTTTTATGGGGACTATTGATAGTCCTTCATTTCTCATTTGTTTACCTCACCACAATGGCTGTGAATAAATGATGTGATTTATTTCAAAGTATAATTGCAGACTGACCTCATGAACAGCGAGTAAGCAATTATGGCATTTTGAAAGAGAAAACGGACAGACAGCTGCATTTAGCTTAGAAGAAGAGTTGTCTGTGTCTTGACTGTCACATAAGTCTCTCTCTTTAAATGAAAGAAAATATATAATAGTGTTGAGCATAGTGCAGCTCCATAGGCATTATCAGTATTAGTCTGTTGGAACCTCTTTTCCCCACTAATGGTCTGAATTTCCTATAAGGTCCACTGCATTTTTGGAACATTCATGATTACTACAAAACATGTAGCACATTGTTCACAGTGGACTCCTAAAAACACTTCCTGAAACTACAGCAATCATAACATCAAGAAGGAGATTCTGTTAAAATAAATCATAGAGGCAATATGTTCTGAACATGAGCTCTGACCGTCTGGAGTAATACTTAATGAATTCTGTGTCTTTCTTTGTCTGAAATGATTTTTTTTTTTTGGGGGGGGGGTTCTCCTCTCTCCATCATCTTATTGCATTCATCTAGTGCCCCATGTCTACCACTGGGTCAACCAGCCACCTCCTACCTCCATATATCGGATAGGGCTGGGACTGGTGCAGGGCTTAAGGGCACTAGGGAGTCTAGTGATAAACATCTTCCAGAGGTGTTTCTCTTTTAAACCTACCCTATTTCCCTATCCCTTGTAGTTCCTGTGGAAAATATAGAGGCAAGCATACAGTGGGGACATTTGGCATTTCAACCCACCTCTGTGGAAGCTCAGTCATGTCCCCTACCTATTCCCCCTTTGGACACACCTCCTGATGATAATATCCCCAGCCTCCATCAAGGATCACTGGAGATACCCATAGGATCACCTTCATCCAGGGATGAAAATGCCCATCCCAACCTTCCACTCTGCAAGTTTCCTGAGTCGATAATCAAACTTGAGTCAGTTGGGCTATAGTCAGGGCTTTATCCTTGCACACCACCAGAGCAGTCTGACTGTCTGAAATAATGTTACTTCTTCACTACAGAGAATTGCAGTTCAGTAACACATAAATTGAAGTTGTTCATTTTTTTATTTCTTTGTATAAACGTCAGAATTATGACTGTTTATAACAGCCTGGCACTGATGGCCAAGAATCATCATGGTGGCTAACCCACAGACTGTAACTCTGATTTGCAAAATATTCAGAGTACCTCAAGTTCCTTTGATTAAACTAATACAAGCAGTGCTGTATGACAATATGAGTCTCAAGTAGGCAAATGCAAAGCAGGAGGAGTAATTCAAAGAAATGTCCAAGACAGTCTTTACGCAGCAGGTAGAGGTGAACCATCAGAAAGCAATGTCAGAACAGCATTCTTTTCAGATAAAAAATGCACAGCAAAAGACACGTCATGCAGATCTGAAACTGCATAACCTGGAAACTCAGAGGAGCAAGAATAATATCTGGTGATCAACCTGTTTTTTGGCAAGGAAAGGGCTGACCATGTAGCATTCATCAGATCTGAAGTAACTTTCTCTATTAAACTCAAGCAACCCCCTAGTTTTGAAAGATCACAAAGTGTTGTCAACAGAAATAGAAAAAAAGAGATCCCAAGGCATGTCATTATCTGTTTCTTAGACTATAATGACAAGAGACCAGCAATTATAATACCATTTTTCTAAAGCAAAAAGTAGTAGTCACTGTTATACATCGATAAAGGGACCCTGGCCAAATTCTGCTAACTTAGATTTCTTACAACTTTTTCCTTATCTGTAAACCGTCAGCAAGTTTGTTTCCCAGGTTGAAGGAAGTGGATGCTTTTATAGATACATTTTGTTAGAGACAGTTAAGTACATTTTTAACAAAATAGAAGTGAGTACAGTGAATAAAGGTAATAGATAGATAGATAGATAGATAGATAGATAGATAGACAGATAGATCGATAGACAGACAGAGGCAGACAGATAGATAGATAGATAGATAGATAGATAGATAGATAGATAGATAGATAGATAGATAAATGGGAAGACCAGCAATCACTTTTCCCAGTAAGCCTTCCTCGGACAAAAGACTTAAGCAATGCTACTGCTGAAACATGCCAAACTCCATGCTTCATTCTAAGTGTGAGCATACTATACATTTGATCCAAATAGTGCTGCCTACATCAAATCATTTCCTGCCACCTGTAGCAGGCCAGAATGAACAGGTGAATAGAAAAGATTTTTTCACACTGAAGACAACACTAGAACAATTAGATCAGTTGATTCTAACTAATGATAGAACTGATGCCTTGAAAGCAGTTATAGCTTTAAAAATAACTGCTCAGTATTATGAGAATCTAGAACTTTTTATAAAACATTTTCAGCTCGTTTTTATATAAATATGTTCTGTCAGCACTTGCACTGTTAGTGGATGTGAGTTATATAGTACATATTGTAGCTCTAACTGAGACATGGTTAAAACCTTATATAAAAGACTCAGAAAATGTTTTCCAAGGATACAGCATCATTCTAGCTGACAGGCTAAACAAAAAAGCCAGAGGGGTAGCTAACCTCTTGCTTAACACAGATGATTCACTTGTTATAAAAACTCTACTCAAATTCAATAATGCAGAGCTATTTATCTTCTACATAAAATTAAATGACAACAGACTCCTTTGTATAATTGTTTGGTATATTTACTTAGAAGCAATATATCTACCCTTGAAGACATTCTTTACTGGATCTCACACAATATTACCAATAAAACCATCATCATCCTACGTAATGTCAACATCCATTGGAGTACTTTCACTTCTAACTATCCTTCTAGCATCATCCTTTATGACTTTAAACATTTTATTACTTCTACTCAGTATAACAAATCCCTGGACACTAGTCTCATTCTTTACTGGACTATGGTCTCTGATCCTTGAAACTTCCTTTTATAATGAACCCTTCCTGAACTCCTTAGTGATCACTGTTCTACATATGCTATCAGACATATGGGTCTATATCAGAACATCGAAGTATTAAAACTTTGAATGTTCTGATATCGAACACTATTCAGCGAATGCTAAGAATAGCGAAGCTGCAGAACAGCAAATTCTTTCCTCAGGAAAGGATTCAGTTGGCCATTTCTGTGGCTTCACTATTCTTAGCACTGTGGTGGAAAGTTACGGGTTGGGTTCAGGTAAGTGTGTGATTGTTTGAATATTAGGGTTAGGGGCGGGTTAAGTGAGTTAGGGTTAGGGCGCAGGTTAGGCGTGTGTGCGATAGTGACAGACTTTAGGGTTAGGGGCGGTTTAAGTGAGTTAGGGTTAGGGCGCAGGTTAGGTGAGTGTGCGATAGTGACAGATCTTAGAATTAGGGTTTGGGTTAAAGTAAGTGGGTAGATAGTAGTGTATGTTTAGTTTAGTGTAGCGTTATATGCAGGAATTTAAGTGTATGTGTGTGGTTGCTGTTTGTTTGATGTGCTTGTGTTGTATGTGTTTTGGAGCAGCGACTGTTAATGTTTAATATTTCCATGTTTAGATGTTTTGGGGCCGATGAAATAGCGTTCACTATTTTCATCTTTCGATAACGTGATATAAACGCAGACATATTACTCATCATGCCAAACAAGTGGACAAAAATACTTGTAATTTAACCCTGAATCATTTTCAGCTGCTCTTAAACTCATTTAACTGGATTATTCTAAAAGCTTTTCTGCTAGATGGGGCGATACAAAGGTTCAATTCAACATTTTTAATGCACCCTAAATAACCTTGCCACTATGTAGAAAGAGAGCAAAATCTAACTTTTCCCCTTGCCTTACTAATCACAGAAGAAGTCTTATGCAAACTAGAGATAGAGCACGGAAAGAGTGACATAAACTTAAAACATAATTAAATCTACAGCCCTTTAAAGAACTTTGCAACCTTGCTAAAAAGCAAGTCAACCTTCATAAATACAATGCTATTCTAATTGACATAATAATCATAGATATAAACCCAGATAAATTCTGATCATTCATTAAGCACATTTTACACTCAGGAATTAATAATGTCCTTAACCCTTATTCCAATAACTCCCCCTTAGAAACAAAGGTTTAGAGGTTCATAGGAATTTACTAGGCTAGCGACCACAAGGACCTTTTTAAGCCTAGCCATGCATCCCAAATCTCTGACGAGTTCTGATACCCATGATAAGTGTAAGCATGGGCCTGGGAGATGAACCATTTCTAGGTTACCTGTTTCCATTAGAGACATAGGTGCCAAACCAGGGATGAATTTCCAGTTTCCCATCCAATTGTCCAAGTTGCACTTGAATTGGATTAGGGAGGAATTCTGCTTCACATGGATGGGGAGCCTGTTCCATAGATGGGGTAGTCTCTGGGATACATACCTATGTCTCCAGCAGGTCCTATTTATATCACATGCAAGATTTAAGTCTTTAGAATAGGTAATTCTGGTACTGTTCATTTTGTGGATATGCAGGAGGTCCATCAGAGTGGGGTCTGACAATGCCCTGTATGCCAAGCGTAGATCTCCCCTGAACACCCTGTAGGAAACAGAATACAGGGATAGGGCCCTGAGGCAGTCTGCATAGGACATTTTACTTACACCTTGTATTCTTTTAGTGAGGAACCTCTGTGGATGTTCCAGTTGTTGGATATGCTCGGTTAGGTACATACCAAAGGGGGCATTGTACTTAATGATAGGTGTGCTGAATGCCAAATACAGTGAAACAATGACTTCCTTGGACTTAGATGCCATAACTTTGTTTATAAGTTGTGCAATATAGAATGATTTCTTCACCACTGTAGACACACGATGATCAAAAGCTAGATTACTATCTGTGTGTGTCTCTAAGTCCCTGACTACTGGGCCGACTCTAAGGGGTGTGTTGTCAATACGATAGTTACCAGGGATGGATGACTTCCCAAAGGAAACTATTATGCATTTCTTGGCATTTAATTTTAGTCCATGACTCTGATACCAGTTGTTTGTCTGTGTCAACTCCTCCTGGAGAACATTTGTGTCAATGTGAGATTCAATGACAGCTCCTAATTTGCAATCATCTGCAAATTTAGTCAGCCTGAGACCATTGACATTGACCTTGACTTCTGAGAAGTAAATGCCAAAAAGGAGCAGTCCAAGGACTGATCCCTGAGGGACTCCACTTGTGACTCACCTTTGTAGAGGTGGACTCCCCAATTCTAACTTCCTGGGTCCTGTCTGTGAGCCAGTTGGCTATTCATCAGGTGACATGCGGGTTTCTACCTAACCTCATGAGTTTGTCAACAATGCTCAAGTGGCCAGGTCAAGGTAGGCAGTGTGAACGATTTTGCCCTCATCCATTGCTTTGGTGACCTTCAAAAAGTAGTCCACCAGGTTGAGTAGGCATGATCTGCCCTTGACGAAACCAGACTGGGTTGGGTGCAGTGTCTGGAGGTTTACAATATCTTTATTGATCATGTCCATGATAATTCTTTCCATAGCTTTACATATAAGACTACTGAAACTTATGGGTCTGTAGTTTCCAGGGTCTGTAGATGACCCACCTTTTTGCAGAGGGATGACTGTTGCCTTTCTCCATTCATGAGGCATGAAGCCTGTTTGGCAGCTACAGTTAAACGGTAATTCCAGAGGCCCTGCTAGGTCATGTTTCATGCTATTTAGAAGGCATCCTCGGATATTGTCTGGGCCCATTCATGCAATTTTCTTGGCCTTCGAGAGAGCATTAAGGAACTGTTCCCTAGTGATAGTAGGAGGAGTTATATTTGATGATATTGCCTGAGGGAAGGATGAAGGGGAGAGAGGAGTAAAGCTGGAGCTGAATTTATCAGCCAGGAGGTTTTCTATATCTTCTGGATCAGTACAGGTGGCTCCATTTACAATGAGCTCTGCACACAATTTTGTATTGACTTTGAGGTTGTGGACATAGCTAAAGAATGCTTTGTCATTGTCCTTCTCTTGGGAGGCCACCCTTACCTCAAATTTGGCTTTGGTAGACTTTATTTGTCCTCTAAGTTGTTTGTTTAGTTTAATGTGTCTGCTTTTATCTTTCTAGGTGCTGGACCTCCTAATTTTTGCCATGATTTTCTTCCTCCTGTTATACATCTGATTGATTTTTTGATTCCACCATGGTGACTTGTTTTTTGAGATAGTTCTGTACGTGTTTCTGGTGGGTACACCTGCCTCTATACAGCTTTTAACATGCTTGTACAGGGTTTCTGTGAACAGTGTGAACAGTTCTGCATAGGCAGAAGTGTTCGCAGGACATACAGGGGCTTGAAATTTTGCCATGTTCTCACTTAACAGCAGGAGGTTAGCCTTAGAATAGTTCCTGAATGTTCTCGGTTTATCTGGTGGTTCATGATTTATTTTTACTTCAAAGGAGACCATTTTGTGGTCTGACCTTTCCAGGGAAGACATTACAGTAGGGGGTGTGCAGCACTCTCCCATATTAGTGAGGACAACGTCCAGTATGATTGCACCCCTATTTGGTGTATTGACTATCTGGTCCAGGGAGTTTGTGTTTACAAAATCCAGGAATCTCCGTGCATGTACATTAGATGTCATATAGGATTCCCAGTTAATAGTGGGGTAATTAAAGTGACCCATGAATATGGTATTGGGTTGGATGGTTAGTGTTTCTAATTAGTTTAAACACATGGTATGGGTTTCCTGGGTCATAGAGGGGTACCTATAGCTTGCAAGGAAGTGGTATTGGATTTTACCTGTGGAGATTTGGGCATGGAGCAGCTCAAGTGCATTGTCCTATTTGACCACCCTTGAAGTATATTTATTTTTGATGTAAATGGACACACCTCCACCTTTAGTCCCTGCCTGTGAAGTAGCTGGTCTAAATGTGTGGAAGGCATTATAACCCTGTATTGTTGGTTGGCTGTCCATGGCTTTAAACCACATAGTTGAGACCGCACGGACATCAACATTCTCTAGGGTAAAGAGAGCTTCTAGGGAGTGGAGCTTTTTGTTTAGACTCCTAGCATTGAGCTGTAATGCCTTTAGATATTCTTGGGTTTGATTTGCTATGTTGGGAGTACTTTCAGTTTGGCATTGCCTAAAAAAGGCACTATGGGGGAAGACAATGTTTTAGCTGATATTCGAAAGCTTAGAGGGGAGAGGTGCAGACCATCCCTGGCAAAGCAGCATGGTCTGCTGATCATCTCCTTCCATGCTGACAAATATTGCACCACCTTAGAATCACACCATAAACTAAGCCACTTATTAAATTCAATCATATTTTGTTTATATTGTGGCATCATCCTTGGAGAAGGTAAAATGCTGCTCAATGCTAGGCTCATACCAGCCTGAGACACATATTCCAAAAGCTCTATGATGTCTCTCTTCATATAGTCTAGGGAGGTATGTCTCAGGTCATTTACTCCCACATGGACTATGACTGAGTCATATTGGTAATTGTAATCCATTGTCCTGAGTGCATGCGTAATTTGGTGGATCCTAGCTCCTGTTAAGCAATTGACTGTAACTTTTTCCTTACTCAGCCTGGTGAGAGGGACATCAGTGTGTCTCACAATGGGTCTCTAATAACTAGAATGTTGGATTGTGTGATGACCTGCCTTATGGGCTTAGAGGTAGAGGCTCCATGAGATGTAGCTGTTCATGTTGATGTGGGTGTTGTTTTGAAAGAGTGTGTTTGGGGCTGCTGAGGGTATTTCTTATGTGTGCTTTGTCTAAGAGGTCTTTGTGGTTTAGAAAGGTTACATGTAAGTGCCTCAGTATATGGGGGGTCTATATGTCTGCTTTGAATTGTGTGTGAATGGTGCAGCATGTGTACTACTGACAACCTTATTGACATTAGGAGTACTTTTATGTGAGAGCTTTGCTTCCAGTGATGTTGTGTAAATACATCTCTGATATACCGTATCAGTTTGTTTGAAAATTAACTGGTTGTCAGCAAACATGAGGCAATTTCTACATTGCCGCAGGATGCCCATGTCCACCAAGATGGTAACTGAGACAGTAGGAAAGTTCATATCCATGGCAACATACCCTTTTTTATTGATTAGACTGTTGGAGTGTGGATATCAATCACTATCAGGGGTATCTGGTTTGCAACTTTGTGGACAGTGCTTGTCATTGCAAACTAGTTGTCCTGTGTGCAACTAGATATTTGAGAAATTTCAATTGTGCTTTTACAGGAAAAATGTCATTCAAGGTGTCTGAATCTGTACAGAGCACTGCCAAACACTTGAGGGTAAACTAATACGTAGAACCTGAAAATTTAAGGATGAAGTATTTAGGCAGATATTCTGAAGTTGGAAAGAAATCAAGCAGTACTTACTGAAAACAAAGACTTAACTTGTCAAGAATGATGAAAAGAGGGAAGTAGCATGAATGGGTACTGCCTGGCTACTACTAATGCTGGTCTCACCACAGCTTCACTATGTTTGGATACAATACTCCTTTGCTTCTTCTGTCACCATAAGCAAAATGTTAGCACCAGTCCCAAGAAGAGAAGCAGGCCACAGCCTGTTTGGTGATCCACAGTCTTGTCCCAGATGATGCAAAGGTCGGTAGGCTTATAGCCTTTTTGTGGTAGATGTCTCAAACAGCAACAAGAGCAATCAGGCATGTTAAGCACAGCCACTCACTCTCCAACCAGAAAGAGTCAGGAATCAATGCACTCTGCTCTGCGTCTATATTACCTGATCGAATGTTTAGGTTAGCGAATACCTAAATGTAAATCGGGTAATATTGAAAAATTAAAACAGTGAACAGCCGATTTAACATAGGGAATGAATTCCTTCAGCCGCAAAAAAAAAAAAAAAAAAAAAAAAAAAAAAAATTAAACAAAAATGAAGTGGGGGGCTTTGCCCTTCACACCCTCCGATGTGGGGGGTCTGGCCCCCACACCCCCCTAACTAAATATACCAACTCTGAGATCGCTCTACAGTGGGGAAAGGGGCAAAATCCACATAACAGCTAAGGGAATTATTTCCCTGCAATAAATCAGCTGTTCGCGTTTTTTTGCTTTTGCTATTAACATATTGACGTTTAGGTATTCGCTAACCTAAACATCCAGTGAGGTAATCGGAAGCCCTCTTTTCTTTCAAGCACTGTCTGTATTAATTCTATTATAGTTTAAAGGTTTTAAATTCACATTTCAGTTTAGAAATACTACTTAATATTTTAACTATATTGATGTAAATGTTGTATCTGTGCTTGAAACACTTTTAGAAATGACTGACAACAGGATTACCTCTTTCATATGAAAAAGTAAATACAAATCATTCATAGGTTCATAGGTTTGTAGAAGGTTACTTGGCTAATGATCCTAGAACCCTTACAAGTCTGACCCTATTTATCTTGAGTTGCCTTATTTCAGGAAATAGTTCTTTATGACACAAGTTACTATTTTTCCCATATATTAAATGTAGTAAAAACTCATACTGGAATTACTGGAATAGGTTAGGTTTCTTTAGTCTATTTACAATTAAATTGTTAATAATCACTAGCATTATTTCATTAAAGGATACCATATTTTTTCATCTTTTGTGATATAATATGTTAACAATATCGGTGGCTAAAAGAAGTATAGTGCAATGTAGAACTAAGTCTATCCCAGCAGGCAGTACTTAATTATAAATAGCCCATACGTTATGTATTTATTTATTTATGCATCACTGACACTCTATTTCTTCTATTCATGTTGCAGGACAAGCCACAGACCATCCCTACTCTCACTGTATGCAAGGTAGAGACCTAGTCCTGCATTTGTTAAATAGAAAGTATAGGTTATGATACCTAACTAGTTCTAAATGTATGTCAGCCTATTACAGAATACACACAAAGAGACAAACACAGATGGACACACACACACACACACACACACACACACACACACACACACACACACACACACACAAACACACACACACTTATAGGAAGTTTAGATATTGCTGTCTTGCCTGCTTGTATGTGCCTCAGAAGCATAAGGAAACCTAAGTACCCATTAAAATATATCATTACCAAAGAGTCATGAAATATTGCTTCTGTGCATAACTTTTAATTGTTGCCTATAAATCAAACAAAATGATTCTTAAAAACACTAAAAGGCACTTATGTAAGCATTTCTAAAACTGACATGTAGGAGGTTCACCCTAGACCCCATCATTTAAATATCTTCATTCCATAGTCAATCAGCAATAGGTATAGGTGAAAACTCTGACTGATGGTACAGACTGGTCTTCACAAATGATGGTCCTATTGTTTCCCAACAAGAAATTAAGACCTTTCAACAACAACAAAAATAATGCCAACAGAGCATAATCAACCAAATTAATGTCAATACATGCCTCAAAAATGAAGCCATGAAATCCCACATGGACACAGTGAGGGCACAGAAGCATCACAAAGAAACCACACAGTCAGGGATTGAACTTCAGAGCAAAGGAAAAACAATAAACAGCACTTATTACTTTTATCTGTGTTTCTCATAGTTCACAAAAAATAATTTGTTCCTATTCTCAAAATTTTACCAGACTATCCATGTTTGACCCTAGTACGAGCCAAGTTCTGGAAGTAAACAAAGACATTAAGTTGAAAGTATACCTTTTTCCTAGATTTCCTTTCTTCATCAATCTGATAAAATTGTGATGAGCAAGCTAAAGATTTCCTATGATTCCTTTCAATAAGGTGAAATTCAGTACACACAAATTGCTTTGGAATTATTCAATATTTCAATATTAAAACTAAAAATACTTTTCTTAAATAATGTCTTTGTATAATGTTGGATTGCCATTCTTCCACCAGTTGTGGTATACTGAGTCTGCATTTTGATGTACTGCACATGCGTATGGGACTTGCATTCCCACACATACCCAGTACAACAAGGCTTTGAAATGGAAGCAACGGAGAAAAGAAAGTCTCCGTTGCTCCATTTTCTTTCTCTTTTTTTTTTTTTTTTTTTTTTTATTGTAAAAAAAAAAAATGTTTGGGGGCAGTTTATACCAACGGAAAAAAGTCCAGGTGACCGGACCTTTTTCCGTTGGTATATTGTGGGATTTACAACTGGCACGCAGGTTGGGCTGACTAATCAGCATGCATGTTTTAGAATATTAATAGGGAGGAATTGTATAATGTAAATTAACAAATGATAAAATTTAGTATAAAGAACAGTTAAAAAAATAGTGTGTCACATTAGTTTGCACTATTCAGCATTCCTTTTAAAGCCTGTTAGCCTCAATTACCTTGTGGCAGAAGACAAAGAGGAATAAAAATATTTCTTTTTTTTAATCAAAGTGTAGTTGTTGTGGTGATATTATGCAGAATAAAAGACAAAAGCAAAAGCTGATCAATGTACTTGGACACCAAAATGTTCAGTTTAACAGACATCACCTTACAATGTATTGTGACTTTACAAAGGATTTTTTTCTAGAAACAAAGTCTGGATAATTATTTGTTTATTTATGCATTGATATACTGATGTATTTATGAACAGATGTGGATATGCTTATTGGTTAACTTGATCGGAACACTGATTGATATTGGCAATTTTCAGGTTTAGTTAGGAAGAAGAGAATGCAAGAAGTAGAGATAACAAAACTGTAATCAGCCTTACAAAACTGTATATGCCAAAGGTGTTAAAAAGCTTGAAAAAATAGAAGTTACATTTCAAACAAACAAAAAAAAACTTCATAAAATTGCTGTATTCAAGAGAGGGGTACTGGAATTAAGAAGATACTAAAGTAATTAATGGAGATATTTGAAAAGAGAATAATCTAAAAGGGGTAATGTTTTCTTCAACCATTTATAACTAACTACTTTAAAGTAAAGAAAATGAGATAAATATAGGGATCTTGAAAGCAACAGACCGATTTTAGTTTTAATGTCAACAATTCCCATATAAGATTAGTCATTTAGGATAAGTGATGATCCATATTGTTGAATTACCTCTTGGGACAAGTAAAGTGAGGAGAGAATGTGATTGAAATCTTAGATTATAATTAGAACTCCTTTAATCAGCTTTCCAGAATACTATTGGAATGTTTCTATCTTGAGGAGCTTTCAGGAGCTTATATGAGAGAAATACTATTAATAAAGTGCATTTCTGTTGTATTAGATGATATTATGATTTTGCTAGCAAACTACAGCAATAGTCTTTTTGTGTGGCTATGGGGATCAGTCTGCAAATACTCTTTGCAGTGATTTAGAGGGATGTTTTGTTTTTCTTTGAAGTGTCTGGGACTATGGGCAATCTATGCATACATTGAGTGTACATAATTCCTTTTTCAGTTGCTATTTGTCCCTCTGGAGATGGAAAGTGGGAGAATAGCTTTGTTCTAAAAACTCGTTTGTTGATTATTGTTTTGGTGGTTTTGGTGTAGCACTGGATGTTTTCAAGCAAAGGCCTAAGTCGTTTACAATGTAAAACTAATTAGAGTGGTACATTCAGTGGGAAAAAAAATTGCAGAAGGAATGTGGCAAGTTTTGAAAGGAAATAGCTTGAATGCAAAGCCTAACATATGTATAATATCAGGACCTAGGTACACAAGGTCAGGAGGATATATTTCCATAGAAACAAGATGCTTAATTAACATAAGAGACAAAAATATAAGAAATGGATATAAGGTTAAACTATATTTTTGAAAAATGAAATAAGATGGCCAGACAAATTAAACATGGTGTGAAACTAGATCAAGAAAAATTTGAAGAAAGTTTACATAAAGATATTGAGTACAACAGGAAATTATTTTATAGGTACATAAGATATGGTAGAATTAAAGACATGCAAATTGATAAAGTGTGGGTAGATACTAAAATTTATTCTCAGACAGAGCAGATTAAAGATACATTTACAAAATTTTATGCAAAGCAGTTTGGCTCCATAAAGCAGGTCATACATTGTGCTATTAACATCCACTACTGTTATACCTATTATTCACAAGGTCATTTTAGTACAGAGAGAATCCTCAAGATTGGATACATGCACTTGTTAAATCTATCTTTAAGGAAGTGGAGAATAGACCAAATCCTGAGTAATAGACACCTATAACTTTGATTTCCTGTTGCAGAAAAAAAAATTATGGACGATGTTTTTTTTGGACAAATTGTAGTCAGAACTGGAAAGAATGGGACTTGAAACCATATATCATCATGCATATGTTGAAAACAGATCTATAATCTCCTGTAACAATGCTCTGTAACAATATAATAGCAGCTATAAATGACAAATTGTGCTGTGATCTGATTTATATAGACTTAATTTCAGTATTTCATAGGGTCCTACACAAAATACTGATCTGTCAAAGAAAAAAACTTCAAAGACCAATACACGTAAGGTTCAGTTAAGGCATATTTATTTACTTGCCGCAAGGAGACAAAAACATGCAAATACAAGGATTTGTCTAACTACTAACAGGAAGTATGCTTATTCTTATACTATTTTACAAGACATGGCCTTCTATGGCTGACGTAATCAAACACAACTTTCAGTATTGTTCTACAGCAGATGTTATTCAGATTTTCTGCTGACATGACTAGATTTGTGAGGAACTTTTGAGAAAAACACCTGGCCTTGGTGGGCACTAATTCATTTACAAGCTTCCATTGTACAATGTTACATTTCAAGGTACTCTTCTAACTGAGATACAAGCAAATGCTGATTGCAGTTCATATTTTCAAACAGGCTTTGTCCTAATTATCTATAGCTTCTACAGCTGTGTATTTTCTCACAGCACAAACGGAACTTCTTGTCTAAGCTTCATACAAGTAGTATTGTTCTATTCATTATTTTCCTAACATAAGCAGGAATCATCTGCTTCTCAGTAAATTTCCAAGGCACAAGCAAGATTTTAGCTAACAATACAAGGTCAGAAAGCATCTGCAGTTTGTACAGATTTATGCAGTATGAAATAGAATAAATGTGTTAACCCTTTTCAAGCTCTAAATGCACTAAGCATATTACTAATACACACATTAATACATATTTTCTGACATTTCCCCCCCCCTTTAATACTTTTATTCTACTTTCAAACTAAGCATACACAGTTTGTTTTCTTCTCCTAACCTCTTCCACTTAGGATTTGCAGTTAAGAGAGTCATTCAGTTTAAACTCATGAAAGCATTTTCAATCTTTTAACAGTTCTTCAAACTCAGTACTTTGATATAAGGTTTCAGAAACTGACATGTCTATAAAATCTTTAATCAGTCTTTTCATGCAGGGGATGCCACAACAAACACATATTCCCAGTAGGAGCATTCCTACACAAATGGCAATCAGGATGTTCATTAGGATGGTACCCCACCCCCCCAAACAATTTCTGAAAAAAGTCCGTCAGTGGGTTTGGGCCTGGTTTGGTCATGGCCGACACTTGCTGAATTACCTCAAGATGATTGTCTATTTCGTGTTTATGGTCAGGAATATACAAACAGCATTCTTCTTGGATTAAAGCGCAAGTACCACCTCTCGCCACTAGGGTGAAGTCGAGAGCCATGCGGTTTTGAAGCACTACAGTTCTCATAGCATTCAGTTCATCAGTCACCAGTTCGAGAGAGGAAATTTTCCAATGTGCATCGATTTGTCCCACTGGATTTACAGGTTTCTTGACGACCTTTCGGACATTTCAAATTTTTCCTCGAGGCAAAACTGCAGTGTGTCATGTGGCCGGAACCAGGTAACCCAAAAAACAATTGCCGGACCAATTCTCAGGTAACCATTTGTATGCCTTTCTGCCACACACAAAATAACAATCCTCTACTTTAGTAGTAACCTTGCTATGAATATACACTCACCCTGCATGAAACATTTTTCTATCTATTATAGACAGTTGTTTATAAAGAACAGAATTATGTTTTACTTCAAGTGTTTTGTGCATCAATTCAAGAAATGAATCATATTTTGTATTACAATAAGATCTACAATGTTATCTTTAGTGTAACATTTATAAGAAACAGTCACATTGCAATTGCTCCAACCCACCTGAACAGTATCATTTTTATAAAAACACACAGTTCCCTTTTGTGGAACAGACAAGTGCAATGCTATTTTATCTTGTGATGTAATGGTTGAGGTATCATACATCAAGTTCTCCCAGGTCTCATTGACCCCTAGGGGGACTGTAATCATTAATAACCCCCCGTATGCTGTCGGCAAAGCTGTGCAAATCCAGCAATTTGAAACATTGAAAGTCTCAGCATACACATATTTAATTGCCTGGTAAGTGTTAAAGTTTGGATGCCAGTCTATGAGTAACGCTTCACATTTATTCAGTTCAGTCTGTGTGGCTGGGAAAAGGAAAGGCCACAACAAAAAAATTATTGTCACTAGTACAGTTAACAGGATGATTATGCAATACTTCTGAGGAAAGGGCTGTTCTGCATTCCTGTTTCTTCTGGACTCTATCATTTTTACTCTTGGCATGTGACAAGATTTTTGTCCAGTTCAAAGTTTTTGACTAATTTATAGTGCGTCAGGTGGATCCAGGAGGCGCACTCCGCTATCTTGACTGCAGTGGGTGTCGACAAAAGCACTTGATATGGACCTTACCACTTTGGTGATGCCCGATTCTTTCTCTTTACTGTCTTCACCCAGATCCATGTTCCAGGGGACACTGCCACTTCTGACGGTCTGGTTCATTCTTTATCTGAAACAGAATTTGACTGCAACAAATGTTTAGAATTTAACAAGTTTTGCATGTACTCAGCTAGTGTACTGTCAGCTTCCTGGTCTGCGGGCTTGAGAGATTTCCACTTAGGTATATAATAAGCCCTTCCAAATAATTTTTCAAAAGGAGTCAATCCTTTTGCATTTGGAACAGTTCTCATGCTCAACAATGCCAGGGGCAGACAGTACACCCAATTTCTCTGCATTTCTACTATTAACTTCCTTAGCTTATTCTGTAAAATCCCATTATGCCTCTCTACTAGCCCTACAGATTGTGGGTGATATGCACAATGATTTTTTAAAGAAATACCAAAATGTGTACTTAACTGTTGTATGGTCTGGTTTATGAAGTGTGTGCCATTGTCACTGTAGATCCTTTCTGGAATGCCAAATCTAGGGATGATTTTTTTAACAAGAACTTTGGACACAGTTGCCACGTCTGGATTTTTAGTCAGAAAGGCTTCCACCCATCTGGAAAACATATTTACAGTGACAAGACAACACTTCGTATTTTCACATTTATTCAACTCTATGAAATCCATACAGATAGTATGAAACAGATACGGTGGTGTAGGGAAACTCCCTTGCTTGGGCTTTAATGCCCCTTGTGCATGATGTTTATTACAAACATGGCACATTGAACAGAATTTTTTAGTGTAATTTAAGAATCCATATGTCGTGAACACTTGGTTCACCAGCTGTACCATCCCCCCTGTTGAGACATGGCACTGCCCATGGCTCAACAAAGCTGCATATCTAAACAAATTAGACGGCAATATCGGTTTCCCTTCTTTAGAGATGTACAGCCCCTTTTCGAGAATTGCTCCTCGTTTTATCCATCTTTGCTTTTTAACTTGCGTAGTAAGTGTCTGCATTGTCTTTAACATTTCTATGAACCTATGAACCTATGAACCTATAAGTCTAAAATCTCAGAGGGTTGTAATTCCTCATTCAAAAGAAATACTTCTGAAGCTGCCTGCTTTGCAGCTGTATCAGCTCTCGCATTACCTTTTGAAATACTGTCCTGTTGCTTGGTATGAGCTGTGCATTTGCAAATAGCTACTTTCTGAGGTAACTGAATAGATTCTAAAAGATCCAAAATAAACTGTGCATGATTGATTGGTTTGCCAGTAGATGTTATCATTCCTCGATTTTTCCACTGTTGCGCAAAAACATGTACAGTAGAAAAAACATACTGGCTGTCAGTAAAAATGTTCACACATTTACCCTTTGATAAGGTACATGCCCATAGACACAGAACAGGATACGCCAACTTCTCGAGAATGGTTTCACACCAACTGTTCAGTAAAAGTTGTTTATTTAACTTCAAAGTTAAAAAATGTTGCACTACCAATACTGTATTGGTAGTGCAACATTTTTTAACTTTGAAGTTAAATAAACAACTTTTACTGAACAGTTGGTGTGAAACTATTCTCGAGAAGTTGGCGTATCCTGTTCTGTGTCTGTGGTTTGGACTATTTCTTGGTTTTACCAAGGTACATGCCCATGTCAAGGCAATCAATTCTGCTGCCTGTGCAGATAAATTGTGTGGTAAAGATTTCGCTTCTATAATCTCAATATCAGAAACTACTGCATATCCTACTAGGTTCTGTCCTGCAGGACTCCTTTTGCATGAGCCATCCACGTAGTATGTTACCTCAGCATCATCCAAGGGAAAATCCCTAAGGTCTTTTCTAGGCAGTGTCTTTTGCTCAATCACCTGCAGGCAGCTGTGTGGTGTACCATTTGCAGGGGTTGGGAGCAATTTATAAGGGTTCAAAGTCGTACATCGTTCAATTGTCATATGAGATTGGGTCAACAATATAGCAATACAGGAAAGATGCCTAGCAGTGGAAAGATATGCTACCTTCTCTTTCAGTAAAATAATTGTGACTCCATGAGGCACTCTCAATGTGAGAGGGTGGAACAAAACTACTGAGGCCGAAGCCTGTACTGCCATTGCAGCTGCAACTACTGCTTGTACACAGTGTGGTAAAGACCGTGCCACTGGGTCCAGTTGTGATGAATAATAAGCAATAGGGCGTTGCTTGTCCCCATGCTGCTGTGTTAACACTGATGTCATATAACCTTGCTTACAATCTACAGTTTGGAAAAAACGTTTATGATAGTTTGGTAATCCCAAAACTAATGAGGATGCTATTAACTGTTTCAGTTTGCAGAAAGCAGATTCTGCTTCTGGTGTCCATTGTAACAAATCCTGTGCTGCCATAGGCTTTTTATAAATCAGGTTAGTCAACGGTGCAGATTCCAAGGCATAGTTTGGAATCCAACTCCGACAAAAATTAGTTGTACCCAGGAAGGACATCATTTCCTTCTTGGTAGTGGGTTTTGGTGCTTGCAAAATCATTACTTTTCTGTCCTCATCTAATGTCCTACCTTCCTTGGATATTACATATCCTAGGTATTTAACTTGTTTTTTCCAAAGCTACAGTTTATTTTTGTTTACTTTATGTCCTTCAGTGGCTAAAAATTGTAATAGCGCTATGGTATCTTCTTTACAATCTTGCTGGGTGGGGGACGCCAGCAGGATATCATCAACATAAAGCAAAATCTGGCTACCTCATGGTGGGGTAAATCCCGCCAAGTTGCTTGCCATTTCTTGTGAGAATATTGTTGGACTTTCACAATACCCCTGTGGTAGTCACGTATATGTATACCTTTTCCCCTGAAATGTGAATGCAAACCAATACTGGCTGTCAGGGTGTATCGGTATCGAGAAGAACACATTGCTGATATCTACCACAGAAAAATATTTCTGTTGAGGTTTTAAATCATTCAACAGGGTGTGTGGGTCTGGCACCGTAGGTGCCCTTGGTATTACTGCGTCATTTACAGCTTGTAAATCTTGGACCATACGCCACTCTCCATTCACTTTCTTAACAGGAAATAAGGGTGTGTTACATGGTGAATCAGGAGATTCCACCAGCACCCCTTCCTTAAGTAAAGCTGCTATAATTTGTTTGATTCCTACCTCTGCATCTTTTCTTAAGGGATACTGTCTTTTTTGTGGTCTAAATGCTGACTTTGGCATTATAGTAACTGGTCCCGCTGTACGAATAAGTCCTACATCTGATTTTCCTGTTGACCAGAGAGTTTCTGGTATATTCTGTAAGGCATTCTCTTCCTCCTTCAATAGGAGTGCTAATCAGCTGTCCTTGCAAGACTGCAAGTGTACAGCTGGGTGGGTCTGAGTTATCCAGTTCAGCTTCTGCATTTGTATTCCCTGTTCTGACAGTTCTAACTCTGTCTGTTTTTCCCATCTCGTGACTTTTCCCCCTAAGTCTACCCATTTTACATTCTTGTCCTTAGTTAACCTAATGTGTGGTAATCAATTAGATTTATAGAGTGCAAAGAACTCCTGGGGCAATGAACAGCTGGCTACACTGTTCCCTTCCATGTCCCAGTACAGATTACGTAATATCAATCTGTTTGCATGATTTCTAAACAATTCTTGCTCATATTCCTTATCAGGTCCTGGTGTGTTACAATAATACAGAGTACAGTGCAACAAATGATGTTTATCAATGTCAAGGGAGGGGAATTTGCTGATGGCTACGTTCATCAGCTCTTCGGTCACTGCCCCTAGACCAGTCATAACCAAGTTCTGGCTGTACCAATAAAACATTTTACCCTCTGTTTGCACTGCAAAAGGTATCAATTTGTCGCTGTGTTTCCATACCTTGCATAGTCGGAACTACTGCTATACCAAATAGCTGCATAAGGTCTCTGCCCAAGAGGTTTACTGGGCATTTTGCATAAACAACAATTTTGCTTTTCTGGGTCAATCCTGAAACAGGATCAGTTATCACAATATTATGGGAGAGGGGATCCCGATACAGCTGTCCGTTAGCTGCTGTCACTAATATGTAATCAGGTGACTCTGAGTTCTCTGGCAGTTTGGAGGGATGTATCAGGGTCCGTGATGCCCCTGAGTCACACAAGAATCTGACTTCCCTCCCTTCTACCAGGAGTGTAACTTCTGGTTTCGTGTCTGCTAAATAGAGCTCTAAGCTCAATAAAGCCAAATCTAATATTTCATTTTCTTCACTATCCATGACTTCCTGCACTTCCACTATTTCTTCTGTCACATTCTCTACTCCCTCTATCACATACTCATTTGTCCCTTCTCTGCTATCCCCTTCTAGTGATTCCTGACTATCATATAGTCAGTCCTCACCCTCCTTATCTTCCGTGGTTGCTTTCTTGTTTTTCTTGCAATCCCTTGCCAAGTGTTCCTTTTTACCACATTTAAAACATTCACCCCTTTTCTTTCACCCTTCAAAGTCCTCTGATCGCTGATCAGATTGTTTGTTTCCCTGGGCATTTCTCTTGCCCTTTTTCCCAGACTGTACTACATAAGCTTCTGCTCCATCTTCTACAGAAAATACTTGGGATTTCTTTTTCTTTTTGCTATTAAAATGCCTTTCGGCATGCCTAGCATATTCAAGTAATGACTGTAACCTGTTTGTATGATGATCTACCATGTGCTTTGTACTAAAGCTGCTTATGGGTGCAATACTGCCTTTCAAAAATGCATTCTTTAACTGCTGCTTATATGGGGAATCATGTGCCTGAGCTTCAGGAGCCTGCATTCCACAATGGTTATTAAAACATTCTAATAGTCTGGCATAATATCTGTCAATAGTTTTGCCTTCCTGTTGGATGCATTGATTAATGCAAGTCCAGTCTCCCCTAGGCTTCCATTTCTCAGAGATTCGGTCTGTAAGACCTTTCACTCTGTTGTCTAATTCTGCACTGATATGTGGGAGGGGCCTGAGCGCAGCGTCACAGGGATTCCAGTCACCACTAATCATGTGCCAATCTGGTCCCACAATTTGTCTGACTACTTTTTCTACCTTTTCTCCATTTAAATTATAACTTAGCCTCATTCTTTGCAAATCTTCTAAGAATTTTCTAAAATTAACTTTTGGATGGGGAATTCCTTCAGTGGCTTTCTGGATGTCTTCCGGAGTACAGGGTCTATACACTAGAATAGTTGGGTCTTGATCTTCTTGCCCTGCCTGAGGATTAGGCACTTCTATATGTGGGCATATTTCTTCTTCACTCATAAATCGTGAATTTCTACCCATTTGATATAATTCAATGTCCCCTTTTGAGTTTCCTGCCTGTGGTCTCAACGGGATCTCTAATAAACGGTTTCGCTTTTGTAGTGTCTCTACTTACAGTGACAGCAGGATATCACAGGGGTGGACTAACATATTCACTTGCCTCATATTCTGGTAAGGGAGGCGGAGGGGCTGACACTATTACTAAGTTATTGTCCTCCCTATCTAAAAAACATTGCTTTTGAATTATTACTCTTTTGTTCCCTTTGGTTTACTTCCTCAATCCACCTGTGTGCCTGAGGAATTCTTAATTGACGTTGCTTTTTTACCCGACCTTTAGAATCGGTTTTAAGCTGTTTGACAAGTTTGACAAGCGAGGATTTTTCTAGTTTACCATCAAATTCATACTTATTAACCCATTTTGAGTAGTATTTAATATTATCAGCATGCTGTGACTGCATGTATTTCGCATCTTCGGTTAACAGCGGACTTTGGGATCTTTTTGTACAATTATTACCCATTTTGTCCTACCCTTTTAATCGTTACGTAACTCCTTATTTTTAACTTGGTACCATGGATTTTGTTATAGTCTCTTCAGAATGACTGCCTACCTGCTCTGTTTCCCTGATCTATGACAAGACAGTAATCTTTTTGTCCCTGACTTGTATAAACAAAGTCTTAACAAAATAAATACAAATCTAGTCCCTGATCTAAAACAGAAAAAAAGGTAGATTCACCTTACCTGAGCCTTCGTGATTGATCACCTGGTTCGAGTAAACCCGTCCTTCAGTCACAGATCAGAAAGTGTCTGGCCTCTTTTGTACGACAATTCAGTCGGAGGGCTTTTCAACTAAGAAGAACCAATGTGTTTTTTTCCCCGTACGGTTTCAAGCCACCTGGCCTGTCTGATCCGAGGCGAAGTGAGGGTTTCTGGTCCGAAGGACCAATCTGTCAAAGGAAAAAACTTCAAAGACCAATACACGTAAGGTTCAGTTAAGGCATATTTATTTACTTGCCGCAAGGAGACAAAAACATGCAAATACAAGGATTTGTCTAACTACTAACAGGAAGTATGCTTATTCTTATACTATTTTACAAGACATGGCCTTATATGGCTGACGTAATCAAACACAACTTTCAGTATTGTTCTACAGCAGATGTTACTCAGATTTTCTGCTGACATGACTAGATTTGTGAGAAACCTTTGAGAAAAACAACCTGGCCTTGGGCACTAATTCATTTACAAGCTTCCATTGTACAGTGCTACATTTCAAGGTGCTCTTCTAACTCAGATACAAGCAAATGCTGATTGCAGTTCATATTTTCAAGCAGGCTTTGTCCTAATTATCTATAGCTTCTACAGCTGTGTATTTTCTCACAGCACAAACGGAACTCCTTGTCTAAGATTCATACAAGTAGTATTGTTCTATTCATTATTTTCCTAACATAAGCAGGAATCATCTGCTTCTCAGTAAATTTCCAAGGCAAAAGCAAGATTTTAGCTAACAATACAAGGTCAGAATGCATCTGCAGTTTGTACAGATTTATGCAGTATGAAACAGAATAAATGTGTTAACCCTTTTCAAGCTCTAAATGCACTAAGCATATTACTAATACACATATTAATGCATATTTTTCTGACATGATCACTAGGTATTGATGCAAGCTTAATAAGATGGATAGCTGCATGGCTTACAAATAGGATGCGACAAGTATCCTACAGCAATTGAACAGGTGAAATTCTAGGATACAGTCAAGGAGTTCTACAAGGCTCTTCCCCGGTTCCATACTTGTTTAGGTTGTATCTTTCAAATTTTTTTTTTTTTTTTTTTTGGCATCTGAGACATTCTACAGTCTGTAGGCAGATAACTTGCAAGTAGGTAAACTAATTACATGTGTACAGATATGGCATGTCTACAAAACAACTTCATTAAACTGACCATTTGGGCACAGGAGAGTAATATCCTGAGAGATACTACAAAAACTAAGCATGTGAGATTAGGGAGAGAAAGACTGAAAGGTATGTATTTAATGCAGCACAGTAATTAAAACTATAGATACATTTAAAGACATGAGTATATATATATATATATATATATATATATATATATATATATATAGCTATATTTATATGTGTGTGTGTGTGTGTGTGTGTGTGTGTGTGTGTGTGTGTGTGCTTTGAGTTTTCCTAATATCAACCAGTTGTTTAATGATAATTATAAAACTGTAGGTTGTATAAAAAGATTTATAAATTCTAGGAAATAAGAAATGATGAAATGTTTGTTTGTAAGTTATATTAAACCTAAACTACAGTATGGAATAACAAAATAAAAACCTTGTAAGAAAACAAACATGAGTAAATTGGAAAGAGTGCAGTGGAAATATAACAAAGGCATCAATGGATGTGAACATTTACATTATTACATAAGACTAAAATGTTTGAACGTATACATTGCCTCATATAGATATTTAAGAAGAAACTGTATTAAGGAATATAGGGCATTTGGAGGTAACTACCTCTGTGAATGTCTGGGGTTATCAAAATGTAGTAGAGAAGCATCAAACAACCTATGTAGAATATTCTTTAGGAATGACAAGTATACTAATTGGTTCTCTGAGATAGTACCTGATTCATGGAATAGACTACCACATTATATGAAAGCAAGTACTAGTTTAGATATTTTTAAGAACAACTTGGACATTTACTAGGGGAATGACTGTTCTGATATATTGGCAGACTAGAAGGGCATTATTGTCCATGTGTGAGATATTTGTATGCATCCATATAAGAATGGTATAGTTTGAATTGTTTGAATTGTGTTCTGGTTATTTTACTCGATGGCCAGATATTTAGAGGCAACTGAGTTTTTCAATGATACCAAAGATCATACTCTTAATTTTATCAGTATTTGAAATACATTTGTTATGGAGGAGCTAATTCTAAATATGGAAGAAATCATCCACTATCTGTATTTTTTTTATTATGATTGATGGGGTGGTTATATCATCAGCATATAAAATAATTTTGATATGTAGGAAATAAGTTGGGAATCTTTAATTCATATTGTGAATATGACTGATGTTAAGATTTATCTGTATTGTTTTCATTTGGAAAGTGAAGATGGAGAATTGGTAGACCCCATTTGACTATAAAATGCCTATTGTTGAGGAAGTCCTTGAACCAGAGTAGGCTGGCCTTGCAAATTTCATGCTGTAACTGTGGAATTAATGTAATAGTTCATATTCAACTAGATTAAAGGTTTTGATGAAATCAATAAATGTTTAACTTTTTCATAGAACTCTGCTAATATTTTTGTGAATATCATCACTGAAACTGTGAACGGCTGCCATTGTCCTGCAAACTGATCAAAAACTATGTTTCTATGCAAATTGACATGTATTTCTTAGTGCACTCTGAGAGATGAGCTTTTCAAAATTGTTGCATAGGCTGAGAAGAATGGACATTGGTCAAAATCTTTGTGATTTGCAGTTTAGATTTCTTAGGGATGGTATTAGCTATATCATCTTTCAATTCAGAGTAGTAGAGTCAGCAGAGGGAGAGTAGTACATGTTCTTTGCAAAGTATAATAAACCAGGACAGTAGGCCATCGACTCCTGTGGGAGCACCTTAATTGTAAAACACTCAGAAATCAGCTGGAACTGATCCGTAATGGCAACAGTACTGTTCAAGTATAGCCAATGCTCGGATGAGTGAGAAAACAATGTTTATTCAATAATAATTTAACAATAAATTAAGCGCTTTCATCCACTAGAAAGTGGACTTCATCAGAACACTGAATGCACTAAATCAATTAGTATTTAAAACTTTTTTGGTGCCCACGTAGCGCTCCATTAACTCAGTTAAAGTGAAAAGTGCTCATAGTTCAGTCATTCGGTATTTCCTGTAACTACAACAAAATGTCATAACTGTGTAATTTGATAACCACAAGTTTAAAAACTAAAGCACTTCTTCTTCTTTCAGCTTTTTCTTGGTTAGGGGTCACCACAGCGGATCATGTGTCCGCTCATCATTGGCAGTGGAGTTTTACGGTGTCGAGTTGCCAGCCCGGTGCCCAGCCTTCCACAGAAGGCACACACATGCACACACACACCTAGGACCAATTTAGAGTGTCTAATCCACCTACTGCATGTCTTTGGGATATGGGAGGAAACCGGAGCACACAGAAGAAACCCACGCGACCACAGGGAGGACATGCAGACTCCGCACAGAAGGCACCCCAGCTGAGAATCAAACCAGAGAACCTCTTGCTGAGAGGCAGCAATGCTAACCGCTGCACCACAGTGGCTCTATGTATAAATTGCATGTAAATAAATTAATTAAAATAGGCTGTTAAAAAGAGAGAAGCTAAATATAAATAAAAATAAATAAATAAGTAAAATTAATGTAGTAGGTGAATGCTTTCCCAAATCAAATGCAATCCCCATGACACTGCATTTCATTATTCATGTAAAAACTTGTGAAACTAATAAAACCATAAAACACTCATATATATTTACTTAATAGTACAATACCTATATAACAAGACCTTGTACATAAGTACATATATGTCTAGACCAAATGTTTACCTACAAAACAATTCACACTGGTCTCAAAAAATCCTGAAATATCTTATATGTGGACCCTAATAGCTCTTTCAGTTTGTACTAGGTGTTGTTCACAAAATAATCCACAAAATTGATGTGGTTATATTATAATAATTTATGTTGTATTAATTTGATTTACTTTAATTGCAATATAGGTTTAATTGATATATGTTCATTAAGTCCTGGCTCCCTTGTTGCATCAGTCAAAATTTGCCATACAGTCTACCTTTTACCCAAAAGAGCCTTTATATTGCCACCATGTTGTCCAATGGTGACTTGATCAATTATCGCAAACTTAAATAAATGAGCATCACCATGTAATTCTATATGTCTATAAAGTGCGTTGTTCTTGTCCTTAGATCAAATACTATATAGGTGATCGTATATACATTTCTTAAAAAATCGTTCAGTTTTACCTATATAGTATGCAGGACAAGACATGCATTTAGCCAGATAAATAATATTTTTACTATTGCAAATACCATATCTAAAGTTTATATAAGTCCTATTAATGTTCTCCAGCTTCACTCATTTAATATCCCAAATAGCAGAACACCGTTTACAACATCCACATTTTTTTGTGTGATTACTCTTGCTTCGTATCCTAGTAGTAGGTCCATACTCTAAAGATTTCTTCAAATTTATTCCCATTTTGTAAACAAATGTAGGACAATGGCCTAAAATGTTCTTTACTTCTTGGTTCACCATCAGAATATTCCAATTATTTCTCACTGTGTTGACGTGTGGTGAATATTGCAATACACAAGCTCTATTGTATTGCTTAGTCAAACATTGTGCAGAGTTTGCAATATTCATTTCGGTCCCAGTACCTAATAAGGGTGGATATTGCTTACCCCATTAGTCAACCACATAATTAGTGACATCATTCAACAATTTCTCAGGGTAACATCTATTGGTGAACATAGATTTGATGTATAAAATTTCATCTACCATGTTCTCAAAACTAGAAGTCATCTGGGCAGCTCTTATACATTGTCCTTTATATATATTTCTCATCATGTATCTAGGATGATTACTAGTGTATTCCAGATAACTATTTGAAAATGTGTTCTTTCTAAATATCCGAGACTGAAATCCTTGCCTTGAATGGTATATGTAAGTATCTAGATATGCAATACCCTCAGTACTGTAATTAAAAGTAAACTTCAAAAAAGAACTCATACTATTCAAATATTCAGTACATGACTGGATACTGTCAATGGGGCCATCCCAGAGTATAAAGATGTCATCCAAAAATCTAGAATAATATGTTACATATTTGTAATATTTACTGCAGAATAGTTTATTAGTCTCCCATTCCAGCATAACCAAATTTGCAAAAATAGGGGTGCATGCCGTGCCCATAGCTACCCCTCTAGTTTGATGAAAATTCTCTCCTTCAAAATGAATGTAATTATGGTCTAATACCATTGTCATCATATCCATAATAAAACAAATTCCAGGTGGGGAAAATTTCCTCAGACTGTTGCAAAAGTCTTCCAACCCTTGTTGTTTGGGTATACAGGAAAATAATTCGACAACATCAGTAGTGATGAAAATCAAATTTTGTTTCCAAATGGTGGTAGTTAGATTAGCCAAAAAAAAAAAAAAAACAAGAGTCTTTAATCATATGTAGGATATCCTAATACATAGGTTTTAGCCATCTATCTATAACCACCCCAATAGGGTACATTTTAGAATGACTGCCTGAAACAATAGGGCGAAAACGGGGATGGCCAATATTTTTATAACTGTATATGTTTGAAATGTGTCATTGGTTTGGATGGTTCTGAAGCATAAGGGGTGCATATAATGGAATTGTGAATGGGTATTTGGGGTTTTAATGTCAACAGGTAGAATGGGAGGAGTGTAGAAAATAATTTAAGAAAGTCTAGTAGAAAATCATTTCCAGAAATGGTGGGGGCTATGTATTTTTAGTTTGTTATTTTCTTAATTTTATCCCATAATATGGTTAATAAGACACCAGAAATGTTTTTGAGCATGTTATAGTAAGTTCATAGGTGTTTACTAGGCTAACAGCCAGAAGAGACTTTTTAAGCCTATCTATGCATCCTAAATCTCTGACAAGTTCTGCTACCCTTGATAAGTGTAAGTAAGGGGCTGGGAGATTAAACATTTACAAGCAGGGGCGTGGGACATGAGCCATTTACAGGTTTCTGGTGTCCATTAGAGACATAAATGCCAAACCAGGGATGATTTTCCTGTTCCCCATCCAATTGTCCACGTTACACTTGACTTAGGTTAGGGAGGAACTCGGCTTCACATGGATAGGGAGCCTCTTTCAGAGATGGGCAGTCTTTGGGATACATATTTGTCTTTCTCTAGCAGGTCCTATTTATATCGCAGGTAAGGTTTAAGTCTTTAGAATGGGTAACTCTGTGTTGTTTGTTTTGTGGATATGCAGGAGGTCCATCAGAGTGAGGTCTGACAATGCCTTATATGCCAGGCATAGATTTCCCCTCAACAGGGTGTAGGAGACAATGATAGGGCCTTGAAGCAGTCTGCATAAGATATTTTACTTATTCCCTGTTTTCTTTTAGTGAGGAACGACTGTGGATGTTCCAGTTGTTGGATATGCCTGGTTAGGTACATACCAAAGGAGGCACTGTACTCAATGATAGGTCTGATGATTGCCAAATACAGTGGAACAGTGACTTCCTTGGACCTAGAAGTAATTTCTTTGTTTATAAGTTGCACAACCTCGAATGATTTCCTCACAACTGTAGATGTATGATGGTCAAAGACAAGATTGCTGTCTATGTGTCCCTAAGTCCCTGACTACTGGGCCAACCCTGAGGCATGTTGTCAATATGATAGTTACCAGGGGTGAATGACTTCCCAAAGGATACTATTATGCATTTCTCGACATTTAGTTTTAGTCCATGACCCTGACACCAGCTGTTTGTCTGCATCAGTCTTTCCTGGAGAACATTTGTGCCAGTGTGGGATTAAATGACTGCTCCTAATTTGCAATCATCTGCAAATGTATTCAGCCAGAGACCACTGACATTGACCTTGACTTCAGAGAAGTAAATGCCAAAAAGGAGTGGTCCAAAGACCAATCCCTGAAGTTTTAAATTGTTTTAAGGAAGTTGTTTATAGAGCTGCCTATCTGTTGGTCTGTCTACATATCTATTTAATTATTTTGCAAGGCTTTTTAGGGTAGCTATTTTTCTCTATTCTCTCAGGAACTGTGTGTGTGCATTTCGATTTTTGCCAGGATATATATTTTAATTTGTAAAAGGCCTTTAGTTCTATTATCTTGCTTGAAAAGCTGATAAAAGTTTGAAATGGAAAAAGGCTGCTATGTGACAGTAAGCTTAAGGCTGACACAGACTTAAGGGCCTTAAAACAATGTTATTTGCAACAATAGGAGTGAGAAGTAAATACGTACTAAGAGTTTTCTTCCTTTTTATTTCAGAATTTTGTCTCATAAGGTCTTGTTACCATACCACATTAATTCTGCTCAATGTTTAAGCAGATAATGCAGGCACATTCTTAGCTTCTTTCACATTTATGTATTTTCTTTATAGGAACAAGCTTTACTGAAGGAAGAAATTACTAAATAGTAATCACAGATTGTGCAGTGCTGTGCATGTCTCATTTATTTTAGTGTAGTATATCACAGCACAACTTTATATCCTCTTATGACTCACTTTTAACATAATAGCACTTTCTTATTCATTTGAAAAACTAGAAATAGAAACTCAACAAATACAAGTACCTCTTTTCAGGAGAATCCTGGGAGCACAGTCTGGTTATGTGAATTGCCCAGGGTTACACAGTAGGCAAAGGGAGGCTGTAAAACAGTGGATGTAATCCCACTGGGTGGTTTGTTAACCATAAAATTCCAAGAGTCTCAAATAACAGCAATGCCGTCATTTTCAGTTAAAATTAAAAATACTTAGCAACAGCTGACACAAAACTTTTCTACAGAGCTGGAAAAAATCATCTTGGCTTACTGACAGGAAATAAATAGCTTTTTCCCCTCATGTTTATTACCGGGCATGAATAAATTTCTTCAAAGCACTTAGATTAGTAGGAAGAAGTGAACTAATGCTATTTCACTTAGCAACTTGAAAATTGTCCTGAAGAAGCTTTTAACATTCTAGGAATCTTTATCATTACAAGGAAGGTGGTCTAGAGCAGCCTATTAGAGTAAATGGTGCACATCTGAATTTAGGCAAAAAACAAAATTCCCTAACAGCGGTAAATGCAAAATTATTAGCAATCTAAGTTCCACAGTGGCACTACCTCTTCTTATCAATTTAAAATGTAGCTGTTATATATTTCTATGTAATGCTTTCTACTGTTGTTTTTGCTTCTCCTTGCTTCCATTAAAATCTTTTTCAGTGGCACTCAATCTTTTAATTATATCTTAATTACCTTCAGAAAGGTTTTCATAGGTTTATAGGTTCATAGGTTGGTACTAGGCTATCGGCCCTAGGACCTATACAAGCCTAGCCATAACAATTCCCTGGCTATTTCTTCCCACACTATTTACTTTCCTGGACCCCTGTCTAATAGGGTGACTGACGTGATCCATGGGGTGAATTTCCTTTCTCCCATCTAATCATCAAGGTTCGTTTTGAAGAGGGCCAAAGAGGCGCTCTGCTTGACATGTATGGGCAGTCTATTCCAGAGTCTGGGGAGACTCTGGGTCAGGAACCTATCCCTCCAGCATGTTTTGTTTATTGTGATGACAAGGTTTAGATTCCTGGAGCGTGTGGCTCTCAGGAATTGGGATTTCTTTAAGTGTAGCATGTCCAACAGCTCTTGGTTTGACATGGCCTTGTATGTTAAGCAGAAATCGCCTCGGAGTAGATGTTATGCGACAGAGTATAGCTGGAGTTTTTTAAGGCGGTCAGCATAGGGCATCTGCTTTAGGCCTGTGATTCTTTTAGTGAGGTATTTCTGTGGCCTTTCTAGTTGTTGAAGATGTCTTGAGAGGTACATACCAAATGGGGCATTGTATTCTATAATGGGTCTAATGAGGGATGAGTACAGTGGGACAATGACCTCCTTTTTTCTTGATGAAAAGCCCTTAGTGATGAGGTGTGCCACATAGAAGGATTTCCTGACTGTTGTGGCAATGTGGTTATTGAAGGTGAGACCACCGTCCACCTGTGTCCCTAAGTCTCTTATCACACTTTCGGTGTTTAGTGTACTGCCACCTATGTGGTAATTCATGGGTACATGTTTTTTTTCCCAAAGGGGATAACTATACATTTCTAGACACTGATCTTGAGCCCATGGCTCTGGCACCAAGCATCTGTTTCTGTAAGGCCCTTTTGTAGAGTATCCACATAATTTGGGGATTCAATAATGGCTCTCAGTTTGCAGTCATCTGCGAAATTCTTTAGCCAGAGTCCAATAGTGTTGGCCTGTACTTCAGAGAAGTAGATGCCAAACAAGACAGGTCCCAGGACTGAACCCTGAGGTACTCCACTTGTCACTTGTCTGTAGCTGGATTTGGAGTCATCTACTTATTGAGTGACGTAGGGATTAATGCCCAGGTTAGTAAGTTTATCTATGATTACAGAGTGGGGGATGGTGTCAAAGGTCTTGGCGAGGTCCAGATAGGCTGTGTGTACTGCCTTACTCTCATCCACGGCTTTGGAGACTTTTCTATCACCTTGTAGGATCACATACATTTTGATACATCAGATGGCTACAAAAAACAGGTACAGTGGTTGAAATACTAGCAGTTGTTATGCAGACATAACAGTACTTAATGTAAGGAATACTCCAACTCATATCAGTGCACCACCATTTAGAAAAAGAAAATTAAAATCACACCAACTTTATCTCAAATGTAATATCTTTAACAGAGTGCTACAGAGAAAAATAATGCATAGCATATCTTTTATTTTATTTCATCTTTGCTGTTATAAATAACATTTTTTGGAGTGCAGCATTGGTACATAGATACTCCATGTGTACTGTAATATCTATTTGGAAATGTATTTCTGTGTCTTTACTTGGTTTCTTAACTGACACTTTGAGTAAAATCCCTGTTTGTTTGTATTGCAGACTTATCATTCATTAATCAGAATTTTTTAATAACTGTTTATAGTTTATAATGCAAAATATTTGGCCAAAATAATGCAAAGTTTTAGCAGTTAGATCTACATTTTTTCTTACGTAAAATACTCTGTCATGGACTTTCAAACTTCAATCTTTTAGCTGAAGGGTTTCAGTTCATACATACGTGTCCATATTTCAGTCTTTCATGTTCCACGTTTAAGGCTTTTCTTTCTTGCCTTATGCAGAGCTGACCATAGATTCACTGAGAATATTGCAGAGTTTGTTGACTTAGGACAAAACTGATTAACTAAACTTTGCAATAGGTTAATAAATGGTTGATTCCCTTCAAGATAAAGCATGCAATAATGACAGAACATTTTCTTTTATAAACAAGATGGGTGTGAGTCTCTTTGAACTGTCCCTTTTTATGTTTCAAAAGGTGTCTTGTGATGGATGTTAGATTTGAAGAAGATAAGAAGATTAGCAATGCATTTCTCTCACTTTCTCCATATTCTCTGAGTTTGTGCAATCTTGCATGCAGCTGGTATGTGTGTTTATCTCTCTCTCTCTCTCTCAATATATATATATATATATATATATATATATATATATATATATATATATATATATATATATATACATACATATAGATAGATAAGACACACACACACACACACACACACACACACACACACACACACATGCACACACACTGCACACACATGCATATCTATCTAAATATCTATCTGTATCTATATCTATATACAGATATGGCTATAGATCTATATATATATATATATATATATATATATATATATATATATATATAAAAAGATATAGATATATATATATATATATATATATAGATATAAAGATATATGTATGTGTGTGCTGGGTGCTTTACGTATATCTATATCAGTTTACTGTGCGAATGACAGTGTGTCGGCAGCACTGCTGCTGAAAATCAGAATGTCGTGCACAAAATTTAAATGGATGGGATAGTTAAACACACTTATGTGGAGATCGCGGTACAGTGGGGATTGGAAATACATCTATATCCCCACTGTAGTGCGATCTCAGCGTTAGACTGTATTAGGAGCAGGGGTGTGGTGGGCACAGCCTCCTTGCAAAAACATGGTATGTCATATGATATGATATGATATGTCATATGAGTCTGATTTACATCAGGTCCTATGCGGCTATCACGTGATGGTTTTGGTAAAAATGTCAACTCAGCAATGTGTCAATCATTTGGGTTGACATTGTGGCCATTCAGAATATTTGTGTTCAGTTTTACTTTTTGTTGTTTCGAACGGCAAATGTCTTGCCATTCGAAGAAACAATAGTAAACCATCTATATCTATATATCTATATCTACATCTATATATATATATATATATATATATATATATATATATATATATATATATGGTTCTCCTGTGTTTGTTCAAATGTATGTTTGCAGGCATACCTCTCAACTTCTTAGAACACGAAATCTGGACAAAGCCATAAATCAAAGTGGAACAAAGGCCCAAAAATAGGGAGACTTTTTAAATATCGCTCTTATAAACTTAGAAACTTGATAGAATAATAAATTGTGCATTAGTATGAATTTTCAGAAGAGTATGAAGTCTGAAACTCAAATGTTTGTCATTATTTTCTAACTTAATTCTTTAATGATTTGTCACTAATTTGCAAGAAAACCACAGTTTTATAAAAAATGGACCAAACATATGAGGCAAAAATCTGGACATTCTGTGAAAAACTGTATAGTTGAAAGGTATGCGCAGGAGTGTGAGTTAATGTCGACAGTATGGATGGCTGAATGGTGGATATGTTGATGGTATGGAATGGGAATGCATTTAAAAGGGGTTGAGGGGTGAGAGCATGTAAATGCAAGTTATTAAAGTGAGTTACGGTTAGGGTTGGGGATGAGTGAAGAATGGGTGTTTTGTGTTGGTGTGCAAGTCTGTGTATTTTAAGGTAAGGGTAAGGGTTAGATTAGTGGATAGATGTAGTGGTGTTCATGTGTGTTTGTGAATGTTTTTGTCTTTGAGTCTGACTTGTGTTGTGGCAGTGTTATGGAAAGGCTTTAATGATCTAAGAAAACACAAACTAGAATCACGCAGAACACCAAAATACCCAAGAGGATGGTAGAACCCATTGACACCACTGGAACCAAACAGCACTGCTGCTAACAGTCAGAAATGATGTGATGTTGAGCACTTTTTTCCCATTAAGAGACTTCAACAGAACTGCTGGATGTCCTAAAATACCTAGTATAAATACAATCATTTCATGTCATGTGATACAGAAATTGACTGATAACATACAAAAAAACAGATATCAAATGGCAATAGAACTCTTAAACGTTACTTAAAAGTACTTAAAAGTAGCATTCAAGTCAATATTAACATATATAAATGTATGTATATATATATATATATATATATATATATATGTGTGTGTGTGTGTGTGTGTGTGTGTGTGTGTGTGTGTGTGTGTGTGTGTGTGTGTGTGTGTGTGTGCAAAACTGTATACTAAACAAAGTGCTGTTTATACCTCCACCAGTTGTTTTAATTTTAACACTGATAAAATCGAACATGATTCATTCAATCTAGGCTTTTCCAAAGAATTTAATTTTAATTGCCATATCAATTGAGATTTAAGTAGATGTTCATCAACTACTAACCTCCTCAAAGCTTTCTTAACCTGATCTGACACAATTTTCATTTGTTTATTACGCTGAATGCATTTCTTTTTTTAGATGTAAAACTAAGTAAGATTAATGTTCACAGATGCTTTAGTTCCAATTTATATAGGAGAACAACATTTTCAAATGTATATCTTCACTTCATCAGGTATAACAAGGAGTTATGTTATCGGTCAATTTTTTGCTGTTTGGTTCCAGTGGTGTCAGTGGTTTTGACCATCCTCTTGTGTGTTTTTAAGGTTTTAATAATATTAAGGTGAAAGTTTAGGGTTGAGGGAAGAGGCAGTTTTAGCATTAAGATTAGCAACCATTACTAATGGAGTTTAAGGGAGTAGAAAAAATATTGCTAACAGCTATCAGGAGGGCTTTATGTCACTCCACCTGGAAAAACAGATCTCTCATTGTAGTCAGTTGAAGTTGTAAAGTTTATTTGGTGTTGCAATGTTAAGTTGACATTCATTTACAAACTATTTGTAATGTGCTTAGTGTTAATAACAATGGGTCACTCCTGCAAATCACGTCCAGTGTTTTTGTTCAGGAATGGGGATAAGAGACAAATAGCCTTTAAACAACTTCTGCAGCAAAGCAGAATTAACTTGACCATATTGCAAGACATGGATTGCACTTATGGTGTAAATATTCTGATATAGGTTTTGGAATAATGATGTTGACTATTACTGTCCACTGGGAGAAAAGCGGAATTCAAAAGACTCGTAACAAAATAATCAAATTCTTGTAATATGTGGGAATATCTGCAGCTCCTGAATAAATGGAACAATGCTCAATTCTTACTCAACATCTTCATGGAATTCCTACTGTTTGAAGCAAATGCTTATACCACTCTAACTCCCTCCAAAAAGAGTAGCTAGATACAATGATAGCCAAAAAGAAATCCTGAAACATATCCTGAAAAATCATATACCTTATTAGATAAAGTATTGCAACTGCAGCTTCCAGTTAATAAAAAAACAATAGTTATGAGTTGTTTGCTCTAGGGATAATCATTTCTTGGGAGTAATTGCCACAGATCATGATCAGAATGCCTTCACAAGGCAGACATTTTACAACTTCATTACAGTTCAGCTCTTTGTCAAGGTCACTACCAAGACATACAAGGGGGGACATGTCACGCATTTATAAATCAACGAGACCTTTGCCTTTGCATTCCACAGAAAATTGATAAGATAATTATTTAATATCAGATAAGGCCAACAATGACTCAATGAATTGGTAATGGCTGTCTTATTAGAAGTGGAGTGTTTTTTTCTGTGAATTAAAAAACCTGGTAAGCAATAGACTCCCACAGAGTTTCCTTCTTGAACCAGTCCAGTTTATTTTTTCATGCTAGCTATCTTGGTGAGCACATCAGGATGATTGTACTGACGATAACATCAATGTGGTAGTCAGTGATGTTGGATTTTGGGGTCTGGTCCTTAAAAACATGTGTATGAGATAACATTGTGAGCAGAGTGATTGCAACTAGAGTTTCATATAAATCCTGTAAGAGCATGAAGTCTGAACAGGAGACCTTGAAAGACAGACTATTCTGTCAACGTGACATTAAGCAGTGAATAAGCTCTTATCTTTATTATGGGATTCAGTAATAAAAGAAAGTTGACCAATAAGTAGATTCTAGGGAAAATATGGTCATCTTTTCATTGGTCAGACCAAACCTGCTGCAGTTATAAGTGCCTAGTTTTTATCGAGTTGAAGGGTAATTAGAGTGGTAGAAATAATACAGTTCAGAGTTAACAAAATGGTGACGCAGATAGAATGGCTGTATAATGAACAGAAATCTGAAAGTTGGTTATGCATGGAGTAGAAGAAAGAGAAATCAGAAGAAAAATGGAATATTATTTATGCACACTGTACTCTTTGGAAACAAGTGAATGGAGTGCAGCTGTACAGAAAATACAGACAAGTGAAAATGGGCATGGTGTCAGCTAAATGAGGGATATGTCAATTTAGATTTGTCTAATTAAAACAGAGGATGCCTTGGTTGTGGAGTACATAGCCAGAGACATCACATGTAATCAGTGTGGCTTTAATATTGCTTGAAAGAGAACAAGGAAATAATAAGACAGCGTTACAAAAGTGTGGTATTATGGAATATTAATTAGTCTCAGTATCAGCCCCTTGGAATGCACTTTTGTAGATGTCTGGATGACATCACTGTACAAAGACAAACTCTGTTGTAGTAACACTGTATCATAATCAGAAAAAAATACATGTAACATTTTTGGCTGATATAACAGATTCAATTGCAAAACGGAGTAAAAAATATTTTTCCCAGAGCTGCAAGGACAAAATATGGTGATCTAGAGCCATGACATTGCAGTACATGTACCACACCTATGCAATAGACAGACAAACGGTCAGAGACAATTGCACAGAAATAGAGAATAAATGCATATCACTTTATGAGGTAGTGCATAATGACAACTAACGAATGGAAGTATTTTGCACCAGGCTGTGGGAGAGATAGACACTTAGGCAGGAAACATGTATCAAAACAGATTTTTTATTCACATTGAAAAGTCACAGGTCTTCTTTTTCATTAACAACTTCTGCCAGACCTGGTGAGTGATGAAAGGCCATTATAAGCCCTTTTTATAATTTCTACTCAATAAATTGGTGTTACTTTGTTGCAGTTCCATATGAACATTTGTTGGTGACTCCAAGTAATTCCACATAAAACACATATTTATGTCAGTGGCATAAATGTAAATTAGTATACAAAATATATTCTTAAGATGGACAAGTAAGAGGCATTAGACATGATCACCTTTCAAAATAAATTTCTGAGCTCTAACTCTAGAGGATAACATTTACTATCCCATTATGGTTAGCAATGATAAAGAAACATTAACCTAATTGCCCTATAGCTATGTATGTGACACTTTACTTACTTTGAGGATGATTGAGGTACTGTATTTACAAACTACATGTAATAATATTACACTGCTATAGACTCTGACACTGCTGTGTAAGATGTGTTGTACATAGAAAACTGAATCACCACTAGAACATATGAAACTAATTTTAATTTAATACTAATATTTTAGTTATGTACATTCTCTCTATCTGAGTGATTACATTCAAGCCTGGAGTATTTGCATGCCGTATGGGGACTGGAACTCTCAGTGGTCTTGCTGTTAAGCAGTAGGGTCTCCTGGACAATCATGATCTTGCTGTAGATATTACTGTTGGCAATTTTAGGATCACGTGCATGATGAACCTTCCCCATGAGAAAACAGACATTAGTAGAATCTGGAACTCAGGATTAAGAGATTAACCCGAGTCTCTTTAAGAAGAAAACTGAATGATTTTCTCTGTCTCTGGTTCAAGTAACTCTTTCTTCTGATGAACTTATCATATTCAGCTCTACAATCTGGTAATTTGAAAAATGTTTTCTAATTCTATGATATATCAGACTTTTGTTCATTTCCTACAAACAAATATTGACTCATCTTTAGTAATTCAATAATGACCTTTCTCTGTTTTAAGTGGTTTGATTACATTGACTCTGTTATGGCAACTGTATAGGAGCTTTTCTATTTTCTACCAAAAGTATAGGAAAATAAGTATGTAAATGATTTGAAATTACAACTCATTTATAGTAGGGACTATAACTGCATATTCCTGTACCAAAAAAAAAAAAAAAATAAGTACATAAATAAATAAATAATAGAGAAATAAAATTAGAAAAAAAATCAGAGCAATATTCTTCAAGGTCTGAGCCATATGTGCCACTTGCCCATTGCTCTAGGATATATAGGACTCAATCTTAAATAACTGAATTCTTAGTGCTTCTTAAAGTTATAAAGTTATAAAATTCCTTGCTCACAAACTAAGGACTATTACCTAATCATAATTTGTCAGACTCCAAGCTTTGCAAAACTGGATTTAATACAGTTATTGGGGCATGACTTTTATCATTACAATAAACTATTTCAAGGAATTTTGAGTTAATAGCGTAACACATGACAGAAAAACATGAATATGTGTACTGAAATATTTTCTACCTTTGGCATAGTTAAATTTTATAGTTTAAGTTTCCAGTATGCAACATTTCCAGTTTTTGGGAAGGAATAGGTTGAGTGTTTTGGCATAGTTAAATTTTATAGTTTAAGTTCTGCAATATGCAACAAACTTCATGGTTCTCTACAATCAGATCAGTCTGCACAAACATATTAGGCTAATACATGATATCACAAGCTCTTTCCTTGCACTACATCATATCTAAGTCTGATTCATCTGGTTTATATGGCATATTCTGTCATAGGTATGCAGTAATGATAATTCTTCCTCCTTTAAACAACAGTTGTTGAATATATACCAGCTCATCTTGATAAGGAAAGAAAGGTTTGAGGATAGGATGTAGATACTTTATCCTTGCATATCAAGATAATGAATGAACTGATGTTCTAGTTAATATCTGTTACAAACAATCCTGACACTATTCAGCAGATAATTACATTGGAGACACTAACCACATAGCTCAAACTGGTCAAAGTTTTTGACACAATTCCCTACTCAGGCATACTGGAAAAGCTAAATAAACTGGGAATAAACCCCTATGTCACCCAGTTGATTGCCAACTGGCTCACAGATAAGACATAGGAAAGCACATTAGGGGACGTTACATCCAGAAAGAGACCAGTCACTAGTGGAGTCCCCCAAGGTCCTGTACCAGGACCTTTCCTGTTTGACATCTACTTTTCTATAGTAAAAGCCAATACCAAAGGGCTCTGGCTGACTAAGTTTCCAGATGGCTGCAAGCTAGGAGCAGTCATTGAATCCCCAAGTGATATAGCTTTCCTGCAGGATAGTTTGTCTCAATAAATAACTGATGCCAAACTCATGGATTGAAATTAAATGCCAAAAATCATTATTCTATCCTTTGAGAAGACATCTGCCCTAGGGAAGTATCTCATTGACAATGCACCCCTAAGAATAGTCCCAATTGTTTGGGATTTGGGAGCATATGTGGATAGTAATCTATCTTATGATCAGCATGTGTTCATTGCCATAAGAAAGTACTTCTATGGTGCACAGCTTAAAAACAAAGGGAGTGTATCTAGATCTAGGGATGTCATTGTCCCCCTTTACTCAGCCCTCATTAGGCCATTCATTGAATATAATGCCCCCATTGGCATGCATCTGTTCAGACACATGCAAAAACTGGAATGACAACAGAGATACCTTACTACAAAGATACAAGACCTAAGCAATATGTCCTACATGAGCCAGATCAAACTGCTGTCACTACACTCTGTATCTACAGACTACTAAGAGGTGGCCTGTGTCCAGCATTCAAAACATTCTCCAATCCAATTTTCATGGATTTATTGCATGTCTGCAAATCAAATGGTATCAGAAATACTCAGTCTAGGGAGCAAAACCTCTTCTGCAACATCAATAGAACAGTTTGGATGGGGTAGTATATCTCACAGAAGGTACCACTGCTCTAGAATGGATTCCCCATCCACATAAAACAAAGCTCATCTCTGTCCATATTCATGCACAAATTGGATGTATGGGTGGGAGCTAGACAATTTTCCCAGGACTGCCCCCTCTGCTACTAATGGACAGAAGCAGGAACTTAATGCTTTCTCCATATATGGGTCACCTTAAGTCTAAGGTAAGACCCTATTACTATCATTAGGATGATATATAATTATTGAACATGGGAATAGTAAGGCCAATCTGTAATTAAATGGAATAAGTTAATTTTAGCATCAAAATGAAACCTGCCTAGTCTTAAAATGGCCCACAATGGCCATTAGCCTAGTACCTGCCTATGAATCTATGAACACATGAACCTTAAAGTGCCTGGATCCTTCTCAAGTGAATCCTTATTGAACTTAAATGCACATGCTCTACTTAGCTTATTAAGTGGATGCATTAACTTCTCAGGCTTATTCTGAACTTTATAATGATATAGCTGTAAAGATAAACCCCAGGATTCAGGAATGGCCATTTTCCATGCAGGAACAGTGCAAGAAGTCCTGCGTGGTAAATGGCCACCGAGCAATCCAGGAAAGTGCCGATTTCACATGCACGAGTGGGCCCTACACTGTTCCTGCATGGAAATCTGGAAAATATGCAAATAAATTCATTTGCTTGTAAAAAACATGCAAATAAATTCATTTGCTTGTAAAAAACATGCAAATGAGGAGATTTTGTGATCCATGAAGCTGGCCGGACTCTGTGCAGGAACAATGTCAGAGCAGAAATGTATTCAGTTAGTAACTGAATACATTTCTGCATCTGAGCAAATGGAGGCAGGGCAGCTTGTGGAAAGCATGTAATACAGTCAAACACACATGCCAGTGCTCAAATTTAAGGCCATTGGCATTAATAAATGTTTATTTTTTTTAATTAAACTTTTTTTTTGGCTGATAAAGGCCGTTTAAGCTTAGGGCAGTGGAGCACAAATGGGATTGTGCCGAAAATAAAAAAAAAAAAAAAAATGAGAAAAGTCAATTTTAAGATAAAACTGCATTTTGCCATTATAGTCAATGGTATGCAGAATGTAAACAATACGAGGGAGCACTGGTTGCCAAGGGGAAAGGGTCCATCTAAGTCCAGTAACTCAGGATGTACACACTGGGGTATGCAAATGAGGGGAGTTATACTGAATCACAGATTTCCTCCGTGTCAGCTTGCACTTAAGTGTGTAGGTGCAGCAATACAATAGTGCAAGTATAAGAGCTGAATGACTTCATAAGGGGGTGTGTCATGCTTGCTGTAAGCTGATTGGAGTTCTGTGTCCTGTGTTTGCTCTTAGCTAAGCACAGCTAAGGAAGGGGGTGTGTCTGAGTCTGTATTGTCTTATTCCATGAAATGCAGAGCGTGTTCGCATCCAGGGAGGACCATTTCTGCTTAAAAGAGCTTACATTAGCTAAATGGGTGTGTGCAGTGCTCAGCAGGCCTAAAAAAAAAAAAACAGAGGAAATAGCAGAACTGTTTACATTTGAGCAACGGGTATGTGCGGCATGCCTCAGGGCTTAAATAAGAAGGAATTGGGAAGGGAAAACAGCAGTACGAAGGCAATCAAGGAGAACTAGCATAGCTGTTAAGTGAAATGTATCAGAATCAGCCAATTACACATGCAGCAGCTCAGCACACTAATGTAAACTATGCAAATACCCTACAGAGTGTTTTTTCCCACAAACTCTACACCACTGGTGTACACAGATGGGGGATTTTTAACTGGGAAAAATAACTAAATATGTAGGAGGCTGCTGCTGCTTTACTCCATCGATATGTGCTAGAGACTGGGGGTGGTGAGGAGGAAAATGCTGACAACTGACCTACAGCGAGGAGGAGGAGAAGACTGCACAGACCCAAGGTAACCTAGCAGGGTCTACATGAGCTGGAGATAGTAGAGTGCTATAGGGTGGACAGGGACATTCTACAGCAAATCATTGAGCTGTGCCGGCCACACCTTACACACAGAACTAATAGAGGGGAACCCATTCCAGTGGATATCAAGGTATGTCTAGGCTTAAGAATACTAGCCACAGGTACCTTCCAATGAACAACTGGGGATATCATGGGGGTCTCATAAGCATCAGCATCCAGGGTACTCTACCAGTTCCTGGATGCCATGACACAACATGCCAATGAGCACATATATTTCCCCATTGCCCATGAGGAGCTGAACTCACGTATGCCTCTCTTCCAACATATAGCAGAATAACCTGAAGTAGTTTATGCTAAATACTGCAAGCACATCCACATCAAAGCACCACCCGGTGAGCGGGGCAGGGTCTACATACACCGCAAGGGCTTCCCCTCCATCAACTGTCAGGTCATGTGTGATGCTGAGGGCATTATCATGAATGTGTGTGCTGGCAGCCCTGGAAGCTATCATGACTCCCACTTCTGTCATTGCTCACAGCTGTATCAGGCATTTACCAGGGGGACATCCCATATGGCCATCTAGTGGGGGATGCTGGTAATGCACTCGAGCCGTGGCTGATGACACCCATCAGAAATGCACACACACCTGAACAAGAACACCATAATGAGGAACATGCACAAGCCAGGATCATTGTAGGGCATGTGTTTGGGATGCTCAAGTCAGGGTTATACTGCCTTGACATATCCGGTCGAGCCTTGCAGTACACTACAGCTACATGTGCACAAATGTTCATAGTCTGTGCCATGCTACACAATATGATCCTGTGGAAACAGCTGTAGCAGGAACAGAATGGGGCAGGGCCACACAGCCCCCCACCATTGCCAAGGCCAGCACAGGCACAGAGGGACTCAGAGGAAGAACATCTTGAGCCTGCCATTTTAGGTAGGAGGCATGCACAGGTTGCCCAGGCCTTGGCAAAGAGGCAACGCATAGCACACACATTGACACTGTAGGGACCCAGGGACTTATACCGCTCTCCAATTCGCACAGACTGTAAAAGGGATGCCAAACATGACACTAGCTGAGCTTTACCATGTACAGGGAGTGTACTATGTGCATCCAACATAGTCAGCCCTCCAGCACTGTCCTCAATACTGGCCAAGCAACAAGGTAAGTCACTCTTCCTATCAGTTACTGAATGGAGTAGTATGTTCTCATACTTGTATGTATGATATGGATGCAAGCATGGAAGGGAATTGGGTGGCTGAATGGGATAGCAGCAGACAGCTATATGGTACAGCAGAAAATTCATAACAAATACTGGTGTCAACATACTAGGCAGCACTACACAAGGTGACATCCCCCACTGTAGTACATGTGATGGCCCAAAGAACTGTGGCTGTCAATAGGTCACACACATGGATGTCAATGAGGGTCACATATCCACCATCAGTCTCACCCAGCAGGACAGGTGTTGATGACCATGAAGAAAGGCTGGGCTAAACCCCCAAATGATGGCAATGGTGAACAGCTCCTCACCAGACACCAGATATACTACAGATCACACAGCCATACTACAGCAGGTATGGCAGTTGCATTCCAATTCTGAAGGGTAAAAAGTCTGAAACTGAAATATATGCTATTAAGATCTAACATGTTTACTCCACTGATATGTCTCCTGTCTGCATGATAGTTCACAATACAATATGAAATGGAAGCCAACAGAGTAACCGTACCAGTACAGTCATTTCAAATGTTATATCTTCAGGTGTGCACCCCCCCCCCTACAATCCCATGTAGAAATGCAGTAACAGATGGCCTGCAGCACTCTCAAATAGCCTGCAGTCTTCTGGCAAAGGCCCATGCCTCACCCATAGTGCCAATGTATGGAATGTCAAGGGGTCCCAACTAACAACCTACCAATAAACGGAAAACAAATGCAAGGGCATGTTTACAAATGTCAGGAGCATGCCTCCCCATGTCCTACTGCAAGGACTGTGGATCAGGACATACATACTACTGGAGTAAAGGCGCAACTATAGGGATACCTCCAAGATATTGCTTACATAATGTTAGGTGGAGGAGAGAATAACAGAGAGGGGGTGTAGAAGCATGGATGTCATGGAGTGTGTGAAGTCTAAAACTCTAATGTCTTCCCATACTACTCCTGACTGCAAACCCATGAATGAATAGCCACAAAATTACTTGTAAACCACAATGTAAAGGTAAGCTGACCAGATATATGAGTCCTGCCTCTGGATAACCTGGATGTATCTGTACAGCTGAGAGGTATGGCCCCAGCAGGATATGGCCATTCCTTGAAGTTGAGAAAAGCACAAGGAGAGGAACACCAGCCAGCATACTAACAAGGTGCTGCACCATTTATACAGAACCAGCAGTCTATTGTCTGTAGCTACCCATCCATAATGGCAGGTGTGTGCCAGAATGTGTAGTCTATATGCCTCAGAGTATTGGTCTCAGTTGCATTAATCTCATATTTCCCAGTAAATAACTGTGAGCAAAGAATGATAACTGTCAGTAGTTGATGACATAACACATCACATTGTAAAACAGTACATATGTCAGAATATCTATGCTACAACCAAACATGTCACACAAGCAACACATACAGCAATAGTTACAGTATCCCCTGTATGTTAAGCTGATTGCGTCTCCATATTGGCAACCTATCTACAGATATCTTGCAGAAACAAGTTGCTAGGTGTAGCTGTAGCACACAAAACCCAGAACTGGAGTCCAACCCTCCCTGGAATGGATGCACATACTCAATATAGAAGATCATACTGGGCATTCTCCTACACTTAGAGAAATGAAGCCCATGTCTCCAACACAGTGGACTAGTTATTGGTTATTCGCAGCTGTCTGTGTACACACACCAAATTGTACACCATTGATACTTCACACACACACATTGGACAGAAATACACACACATATCTAAGGCAAACATAATGTAATATGTCAAACATACACACACAGAGTTGTGGGTAAGAGAAAGACAGACAGCGACAGAGAGAATCGCATTATGAGGCCTGTCCCACCCACTACACATCCCATTGGCTTATATCACATGATGTACTGTAGAAATACCTTTGGTTAGTCCTCAGCCCTATACTATCAGTGGTGCTTGTGATAACTATGTAACACTACAGTACAAATAGGTATCCATGTAGCAGTTGTAATCTCAGTCCTGTCAAATGCAAAGTTGTGTTTGAGTGTGTGTGTGTGTGTGTGTTTCTAGATGAATATGGTTGACCCATACACACCCACTAAATCTCCCATACCTCTCCTTCAGCACTGCTGCTATCACTCACCTTCAAAGATACCTTTGGACAGCTCTCCAACATATAAGCTCCATGGTGCTTGTGATCAGTACGTAATACTATAGTGTAGCAAACTAGTTAAATAGGAGTTCCAATCCTGATCCTGGCAACTGTGCAAATGTGAGTGTTTGTGTGACAGAGTGTGTGTATCTTTATAGAGACCTGCTTTTGTGGTCACTCACACTTACAACACTTCCCTTACCCCTCCTTTAGCACTGCTGCTGATGTCAGTCACCTTCAAAGATACCTTTGGACAGCTCTCCAATGTATAAGCTCCATGGCACATGTGATAACTGCATAATACAATAATGTAGCAAATTAGTTAAGTAGGAGTTCCAACCTGATCATGGCAACTGTGCAAATGTGAGTGTTTGTGTGTGAGAGTGTGTATCCTTGTAGAGATCTGATTTTGTGATCATTCACACTTACAACACTTCCCTTACCCCTCCTTTAGCACTGCTGCTGATGTGACTCACCTTCAAAGATAACTTTGCACAGCTTTCTAACATGTAAGTGCCATGGCACATGCGATAAATGCAGAACAATGTAGTTACAATAACTGCATGGGTATGGATTTGAATCTCATCCCTGGCAAGTGTTCGTGTGTGTACATATGTATGTCTGTACCTCAAAGATTTTGGCCCCATTTACACCCAGTACACATCTCAGTGCCTGACTTTAGCAGGCCTGCATATATCATCCACCTTAGAAGTACCTGTTGCCAAATCTATACCATGTAAGGTCAGTGGTGCATGTGGTGAATGCATACCCATAATTGTTCAAAACAATAGTTAGATAAAGGTTTGAACCTCACCCCTTGTAAATGTGTGTGTGTAGGGTAAAATATTTTTTGGAATCTCTCATCCATTACATCACCCAGTGCCAGTATTTACATGGGCTGGTGATGTTCCTCACCTTAGAAGTACCTTGGGATAGCATCCATCCTATAAGCTCCGTGGCGCATGCGATAAATGTGGTACACTGTAGTAGCAATACATAGTTAGGTAGGGGGTTTGAAACTCATTACTGGCAAGTGTGTGTGTATGTGTGCGTGTGTGTGTGTGTGTGTGTGTGTGTGTGTGTGTGTGTGTGTGTGTGTGTGTGTGTGTGTGTCTGTCTGCCATCAGTATCTTGTGTAGGGGTCGGTGTGATTGTGTAATAACAGGATCCATAGGGGGGTTGGTGTGATTGTGTAATAACAGGATCCATTGGGGGGGTGGGTTTTGTTAAATTATTATGTTGAGGACCTAGTATATTTCACAATGTCCACATTACAAGGCCAACAGATGTCAAACACCAGAGAGGTTGATGTAGACAATCCACAGTCCTAAATGTGACAGTATGGATTAGTGAACAATATAGGCAACCCTTCTATTACTCAGAGACCACTCTCCACCCACGTATCATACACAAACACACTTGGCTAGGCAAAAAACACTATATTGGTAGTTCCTCTGCATATTGCCTCACAGATAGTACCCACTGTGTGATTGCAGTTGACTACATGCCTGTTGACCACAACAGTGCCACTGACATCAGATAGTACTTTGATGTGTTACATCTCCTGTGTGTTATCCAGCAAGTAAAAGGACATGGCACCCTTTTCCATCCCCTCAGCAGTCCAGTCAATGCGTACAGTGGCCCTTTTGCCACATTCCCCACTGGACACCAGCAACAACTGTAGAGTCTGCAAATGTACCCCACAAAGGGAATACCATGCCTTATACACATGCCCTGTATGGAAAGACACCACTAACTCCACTGAATTACCATATCATACTGTCACTGTAGGTGCAATCTCTACCTCAGTTACATAGCCAGGTCTCACCAAATGAAGTCAGGAATGCTACATCAGAAGATACCAATCTGTCTGCACAACATGCCCCAGAGACCTCAAGCACACTTCCACACATCAAAAAACATGCATGTGGGACATGTGCACAACCCAGACACTGTCTACATCATGGAATATAGACCACATACATGGGAAGCAGTGCACATCACTGGCCACCCACAATATAAACCTGGGTGAGTGGATGGGGAATACAGTACCCACCCCTGGGGACCACTCCAGTGACTATACTCCTGAGACACACTGGAGACTATTGTCATGTGGCCTGATGCCAAGGTAGTCTGATGGGCAAGCCTTGTAAACCCTTCAGGCCCATTCACCTACTACACACTTATGAAGAAATGAACCTATGGATCTCAGTACTGGCAAGTGTGTATGTGTGTGTGTGTGTGTGTGTGTGTGTGTGTGTGTGTGTGTGTGTGTGTGTGTGTGTGTGTGTGTGTGTGTGTGTGAATAGCAATCCCAGTGTGTTTGGTTGATGAATATTCCCTGTGGCTGTGGTTATTAGCAATCAAAGGTGTCTCCAAACCAGAACATGTACCATTCTCCATTACCCAACAGATGTTGTACATCAACATGTACCTATGTACAACCTTCAGCCCTATAATCTGTGAGGCATATGCAATAACTGTGTTACAGACTGGGAATTACCGTGCACATACTGTACCCTGCCTATGACATGGTGGATGTGTCAGTACACTGCCATACCCTGTGGCCTTGCTGCAGGGCCACATCCTGGTGACACACAGATGCCTAGAACAGACATGGGATACAGCTTGTGAGAACACATTCACTCAGCACTTTACTTGTGGGGGAAGAGGGGCAAAGCTGGCACTGAATGTGTTGCCAAGACTGTGGCCAATATCTGTTGTCTCAGGATAGGTATTAGCTTTGTGCAGTAACGCGCAGCTCTTGTGTTTAATGCTGTGGAGGTTGTTGATGTAACTATCAAGGCTGTTGTGACTATCATCAGTGTCTGCTGCATCTCTGCTGCCATAGATGCCTGTCGGGGACTCCATGAGGTATCCAAAGTTGTGTTTGAAGCTCTTAAAGGAGTTCAACAGTCATGGGACACCACCTTTCCCTGCAACAATGTCATCCTTCTGATGTACACTTCAGTAATGGCAGGAGACCATCACGTTGTCTCCCAGTGTTTGAAGGACAGTGTCTGGGTTCTGTTGGTTCTGGCTAGTACCATGCATCCATGTACCTGTTTGTACAGTGCCTATGTGTATGAGTCCATAGTTATGCAGCTACACCCCATTGCCATGTATGCAGTGAAGACATCCACCCCTGTTTTCATGGCTGCAAAGTCAGCTTTGGAGAGTTTTTGCCAGGTGGTTATCTTGGTGGGGGGGGGGGTTGACATGTTGAGTTCCATGTTGATTACAAGTTCATAGGTTCATAGGTTCATAGATTAGTACTTGGCTAACTGCCCTTGTGGGCCATTTCAAGCCTATCCAATTACCCCATGTGAGAATCAAACCCTGCACCTTGTGCCTGTAAGGAAATTACCTTAACCATTTTGCCAACCTCCCACCCAGCCTGCCTGTATGAATCTCACCATGCAGGGATTTACATCAGGGGATGAGCAATGATCCCATATTTAAGTGGTCAACACAGGTCAAGGTTGTTGCATCCTCTACCAAGAGTCAGTATGAGCTGGTCTAGGGCAATGGAATTGATGAATCCGAGAAGTGTTGGGCCATTGTACTGGTGATTGGCTGCCTTCCACAGGTGATGGAGGGGTAGGTGAAGACTCGTACTATGTCAGTGTTGCATTGGACCATCAGAGATGACAGGGTGTTGAGGAATTTGCATTGACAGTCTAGGGCCATAGGGGTGGACCCATAGCAGGCTATGGTATGGATAGCGCCATTACCCCAAGGCAGTTGTACTGGAAGTATCTCCAATGCATTATGATGGGATGCTAGTCTGGAGGTGATTCTATCCATAATGAATATGGAGACAACATAACCTGTGGAGGTGTGGTGTGGTCCATGTTTGGGGGCTGACAGCTGTGGAATGTGTCATAACCTGATACTGCAGGTCTGCTCTCTGCTGCTGTGAACCACCTCTCCATTACAGCAGACATGTGTCCTCCACTCCAACAACTGCTATGAGTCACTGCATCCTGACAGTTAGATGCCCACTGTTGAGCAGCATGACCCTCAGATTGCATACATGTGTATCTGGTATGGTGGTAATAACATTTGGAACACTGCCTAATAAGGAACTATAGGGGTGGCAAGACACGTAACAAGTACCTGGCAACCCATCGGTGACAGATGTAGGATATTCATGGCAAGTCATTGGGTTCTGGCATTCATGCCATCCCAGGCAGAGAGGTCCTGGATCCCCTGAGAATGACAAATAACATGTAAGTCAATGTTGCAGTCATCCATCTGTTGATAGTACCGCAGCATCATTCTGGGTGACAGTGGTACACTGCCCAGGGCTACTGTCACACCTGCCTGAACCGCATAATCATAGAGTTCAACCATGTCTCCTGTCATGTAGTCCAGGGAGGTGTGTCCCAATTTATTCACAACCACATGGGTATGGAATGATACTCATAGTTGTTGTGGAGTGATATTACTGGCTGTGTCATGTGTGAGATGCTGGCATGCGATTGATAATTGGATGCTACCTGCTCCATATTCAACATGAGTGGGATGTGTATGCCTCAGTATTAAGTTACCCATGATCACTGTATTGGGTAAGGTGGTTAGCCTTAGAGTCTTAGGTTGGTTGAGGGCACACTGTGTAGATAAAATGTGTGTCCCTTGGGAACTGCCATGCTGCGGTGCCTGAGTGGTTGTCTGCCTTGCTGGTCTGTGCTGTTTGGGTAGGTGTCCATTGAGTGCCTCTGGGAAGGTAGGTGTGTGACTTTTCACTGTATGTCATGGCTGTCAAAGTGGGTGTCATGGTGAGCTACGTGTTCCACATGGTGTGGTGAAGGAGTTGATCTTATCCTCTTGACCTGCTAGTCGATTCTTTGCTGGAGAGTGCATATGTCCACACTGGGTGATATATGGGTAACCCTCACAGGTCTGAGTGTTTGTAGCTTAGAGAGAAGGGTTGTCTGTGTACATGCAGCAATTGTAACAGTGCCCCAGAATGGACATGTGCACCAGGTCAATGGGTGAAAGCACAGATAATCACCCTTCAAACATGCCAGGAGAGGTGGACATAACTAGTAAGTACTGGGGCAACATCTGTGATGAACAAGCACTGCTGATGGCTCACAGGTGTGATACACTTCATGATACAATAACCTGATGATGTGCCAAGCCATAATGATACTTGAAGTACAAGACAGAAAGAACTAGCATGATATATGGGTGGAACAGAAGGCAGACTGTCTGCCACCTGTAATACTTTATCACAACTATGCAGTTTTCAGCAGCTTTGGCCATGTAAAAGTTCAGTAAGCTCTGTAGCACATGCAGTAATTGTGTAACACTGTAGTAAACATGTCTAGATAGGCAGGAGTTCTAATCCCACTATTGGCAGGTGTGTATGTGTGTGTGAATCATGTACTATCTGGCTCATACCATTTTTGATCCATGTACTACCCTTTACACTTCAATTCACTTCAGTTTAGTAGACCTGTTGATGTCATCCAACTTAGAAGTACCTTTGGAAGAACTGGAAATGTATAAGCTCTGTGGTGCATCTGATAACTGTGTAGCACTATAGTAAGAATACCTAGATAGGCAGGAGTTCCAATTCTGATACTGGCAAGTGTGTATGTGTGTGTATGCATCATGTACTGTCTGGCTCCTACCATTTTTGACCTGTATACTAAACTTTACACTTCCCTTCACTCCAATTTAGTAGACCTGTTGATGTCATCCACCTTAGATGTACCTTTGGAAGAAGTGGAAATGTATAGGTTCTGTGGCGCATCTGATAACTGCATAGCACTGTAGTAGGAATACCTAGATAGGCAGGAGATCTAATCCTAATGCTGGCAACTGTTTGATTGTGTGTGAGGGTCATGTCATGTGTTGCTTGTACCATTTTGATGTGTGTACCATACATGGCTGCTGACCACCTCCTGCTGCCATTACTTTATACAGTGTGGTGACAGCATCTGCTTCACATACAGCAGGTTAAACCATTGTACAGTCCTCAGTACAGATGTGTCTGGAATATCCATATGTTTGAAACCTATACATGGTTGGAAGTGGTCTGTGTGCCTTAACAATGCCCATGTAGGTGATATTATAGCCAAATAGGCCACAGTGAGTATACTGACACATATGGCAGCATGAGATATCATACATGACTGAAACATCATGCTGATAGGATGTCTGCCACCCTCACAGGTGGCCTGCCTTGTAGGTGCAATATATGACTACAGATGCTTGGTTTTACAAGTGAACTGTACCTGTTATGGGTCACATTAAAGGCTGAAAGAGATATGGACTGTCATATTGTGGTCCTAATTAGCATGCAAAAGGAACACCTTGCATCTTAAGAGGGTTATGTACACAAATATACCAGTAATGTGTCACATATGACTTTACCTTCGGACATTTGTCCAGCACAATTTGGTGCACCCTGTCTTGGCACTGACAATTTGTGAGGTGTGCTACAGGAATGTTGAATTTATGTCAGATAGACCCCAGTAGTGACCACTGTGATGCAATCCAGTTAACATAGGCACAAGTGAACATGCACAACAAGCAATATAGCTATTACATAAAACAATGTAGCTATTACTGATGGTTGTGTGCATGGTGAATTGCATGCACTTCACATGTGTGGGGTACTGCCAGGCAACAACATAACAATGTAATACCCACCAGCTTTAGGCTGATGTCTCATATGCAGACTAAGGGGTCCAAGATAGTTGTGAGAGGGGGTTATTGTCAGCAGACACACATGTGGCCTTGGTATAGGATGGATGCAGCATGTCTGTACATCTACAGCACTAACTGCAATAATGCACAATGTCCTGCCCTCACCATAGATGTGCACCTCTGTGTATTAGAAACCCCTATCCACAACTGCATTCGGACCTGACACATGCATGTAGATACAATACAAATACATGTATGTCTGATTACATTACTGTACTAATCCCCACTGGGCCCTTACCTGCACGGTCCTTATCCAGTGTGTGCATTCAGCCCACCTACATAATGCTTCCCTCAGTGTCATGGCTTGTGCATTCGGTGTGTGGCTCAAGTGTGGTGAGGAGCTCCTCGGTGGGTGTCAGTGGGGGCTGGATGGCTGGGCCCCCACCTGTCTAGCCAGTCCCTTGCTACAGCAGCAGCCCATTGATGGACATGGCATTTGAGGTTGGTGGCCCAATGCTGCACATGCACGTATGTTCTGCTGTGCAGTCCAGCATCATTTACCCTGTGGACCACACTGTTCCACAGGGCGGTCCTCTGCCACACATCTTCTGCTCTCTGTCCACATGACAGGGCATAATGTCCAATCACATATTGGGTGATGATGCCGGTTTCCCCAACAGAGAATGCTGGTAGGTGAGCACTCTGCATGTTACCTGGAAGACATAAACAGGAAAAGGTCACAGGACATCATACGGTTGTTAAAATGTACATCAACAGTGGATATTAATTGCAAATAATCCAGACTACCCCAGAAACCTCCAAGCTATCATGGCTATAACAGCATGAATTACATGCCTGTCCCTGAGCTATCTTATTCCCCCAGTGTTGGACACTTGATTGCATAATCCTCTATCCTCCATTAATTTCTGTGTAGAGGGTTGACAGTAGTCTTCTTCCATGTAGATGGTGTGTGTATAGTGGCAGGTCTGTGTTTGACTGTGGTGTGTGATAGAGCTCTGAGCACATGCCTGAGTTCATGTAGTAGGCTGACATTGATGTTAGTATGCCCCATGGAGATATGCTGTTGTTGCCATCAGTAGGCAATATGTACATGCTCAACATTGCTGTGGGGATGAGTGTGGTTGATGTGCATATCTCCATGAACAACTGGGGTGGACAGGGTGGTGATGTTTCCACCTAACCTGGGTAATGCAGGTTGCCTATATCCATGGCATGTGTGTATGAGATTTGCTTTACCACCAGTACAAGATGAATTGTGTTTCATCTGAGACTTACAATATATGTGGAGACACGGTTGTAGTTGTCCTTGGTGGTGTGGATATGTTCAATTCATAGTCATAGTCAGCCTTACAGAACATCACATGTGAACTTACCTGCTTGCTCAGATATAGGTGGACTTGCTTTAAAGTTATTGCCTGCATCTATGTGCCCCCTTACACCCAATGTAGTAATCTATTATCTGGTTTGTGTATTGCTGCTGTCCACCAAAGGGGATTACTCTATCTTGGTGGAGGCTGGATATACAGGTCAGGTACTGCTTTGTCCATATAGCTACAGTGGATATAAAGGCTACACACCCCCTGATACACTGCCTGGTACTTGTGCAATTGGAACATGACACCACAATAACACTTTTCATAACAATTCCCACATGTAGTGTGACCTATAGCCTGTACAATTCAATTGAAATCATAACAATCTGGTCTGTGAAAACATATGGACATAATACTCAGTACAATAAGCCAGTTGAATAGTTTTGCACACCCTTAAACTTGTGTATGGACCTCTTGAGATGGTTACAGCATTCATCCATCTTGGTCTGGACCCTAACATCATGGCACATCTTCACTTGGCAATAGTTGCTCACTTTCCTAGAAACACCTTTGATTGTATTGCAATGGAATTGGAAAGGTTAGGGGTCACATTCAAGATGAGTAACATTATGAAATGATCTTCTGTGGTCTGATTGTCATACAGCACACAAACCTGGCATTCCAACAGGCATATGTGCACTTGTGATATTCACTTTATGTAGGTGTGGATATAGCTGGTAGTAGTAGGCATGGACAGAGGATCAAAACACAGGTGCACACGTCTCTGATTAATACCTGATAATCATGCCTACTCCAGTACCTACATCAGTGTCAGGGCAATGCAACCACCAATAGCTGTACACATATATGTCTGTTGTATGCACTGACACTGATATAACACACATGTGCAACATGTACAACCTATTTACCTGACTGCTTGAAACCCATGTGATTAGTTTTCCTGCCTTCCAGCTGAACATATGCATGTGTACATGTGCTCAGGGGATACCTGGTATACATTTCTATTGAATGTAAGTATGGCACACTGTATTTACAGTCTTGCTGCTCAATCATACTTCTCAACCTGTTACAGCAGTATGTCTGGACAATGGCACACATAAATGGGTATCAAAGGGGATATCACTATTGATACTGTATTAATATAGCTGCATCATACATTAGTACGTTGATTGCACAGTAGGGATTGAAATCACTATGATAACCTGGAAGATGTCCAACAATCATAAGTAGGCTATTATGTTACAATGCCATTGCTCACAGACCTGCCAATGGTTTGGGTGACATAACACAGGTATATGCGCATGTGACTACGGATATCAGTCACAAATGTGCTTATTGTCCAGCAGAACACTGTACAGTTGAATTCGATTAAGTCAGTATATCACATGCAGTTCAACACACATCTGCAACAGTACTCTGCTATGTACACACCCTCTATAGGTGTCTTAGCTTTACAAGGCAAACATGTGTCATACTCATAATCACAGGTAACATGGATATTGAAAACATCCCATTAACTAGCCTACCAGTGGCACAGTCAAAACTGTTTGACAGACAGCCCTGCGGTTGTCATATATGAGATGTCCTTCCACAGGTGAGTCAGGCTCATGAGCTGTGTTTCCACCTCACAACCTCTCAGAACATTACATCTGGATAATGCCTAAAATGATGGGGGGATAAATAGGGGCAGACGTTAACTACACCTGCTACAAACATAGGGAGTTTGTAGGATGATACATTTAGCATTACAGTGAATATTCTTAATGATGTGGAGTCTCAAACTCAAGTGCTTGTCAATACCTGATAACTTCAATCCTCAGCTATTTGCCAGTAAAGTACAGATCTCAGGAGGAACAGACAAAAATACATGATGGTAAAATGTGGACATTCTGTGGGGATCTGTACAGTTGAGAAGTATGTCTCTGATATCTCCGACTGCAGAGAAGGTCAGATGCTATAGCTATAACAGCTGTTTAGCAGGACATTAGTATAGCATGTCTTTTTGGGGCATATATTCCTCCAAACCATATTTCCCATTATTACAGACCAAGTACTAGATTCAATTGCTTGCTTACATGTTCCACTTACCTTTTTTCTTTCTTCTCTTTTCCACTTTATGTCTCATTTGTTATTTCTCTCTTTCTCCCTGTGCACTACAGGGATAGAGCTGGTTTGAACAGGTGGCAGCATGGCTTTTGTAGGTGATACTCATAACTAGGTGATGGACTGTGCATCTATTGGAGTTCCCCACTTGCTAACTGCATCCAGAGCAGCTGTGTAGTTCTTCCAATAGCCAATGAAATGGCAACACACTCCTATAAATGAGTAATCCATGTGGGCGGTGGCCCTTTTCCTTACTTGTGGGGAAGACATCCTAGAGTTGTGTGGGTTACTACCTCTTACAACAAGACTTGTGGAGACAAGCCAACTAAATGGTGGGGAAGGTTCAGGACTTAGGAGCAGAATGTGAGTATTGCTGTCATATGTTTGGAATACTGCTAGTTTATCAGGGTTTGTCTGCACATGTTAATTCTGCATGGGTTTCAGTCTGACAAAGTTCTTTCTCTGCATTTCTCTCAACTGTAGGGCCATCCACATAATGGCCACAGGTTAGCCTGTTATGTATGGGCTTTTCCCCAGACAGGTGTTGTCCTTGGCAAATCCATAGCATACTCTGGTGATTAGATTATGTAGATGGTAGCATCCTTTTTTCTGACTTTATATCCCTCAGAAAATATATGTTACAACAAACCCTGTAACATCAGCAACCTTCTCAATGTATAACAGCAATATTTCATGTATGGCCATGTATTTGGGCTTCTGTCCACCAATTATGTCAGGCTTTGTCCAAATGTCATACAGTAGTATGTGGATAGGTATACTGGTCTATCATTATCTACTGCTGTAATTCCTACTGAGGGGAATGGCTGGGAAACATGTTGAAGTCTGTACATTCAAGAGGTAGTTGTATCA